>NC_136065.1:466833583-467433583 GCF_964261635.1 Lissotriton helveticus
TACAATGATCAAACGCTTTGAACAAAGAGGATATCCACAAGAAATTTTGAAAAACACCAAGGAACGTTGCAACAAACTTAATCGTGATGAATTACTGGCATTCAAATCCAAAGATACTACCAAAAGACCTGTGGTCGTATCAAAATACTCCGTAACTTCGAAGGCATACAGGGCATCTATACTCAGACATTGGTCTATCATTGGTACTGAACCAGACTTCAACCAGATTTTTCAAGGACCGCCCTTATTTGCTTACAAAACAGGTGACAATCTTAAGTAAATAATTACCAAGCCCATACATGAAACATCAACAACTTACAAAGGCAATCAACCTTGCTTCAACTGCAAGAACTGCAACAACCTCATCAAAGGTTCGATTATGAAACATCCTATGAAAGGCACAAACATAAATCTCATATTTAATGCCACCTGTGATACGGAAAATGTTATTTATATTGTTAAATGCCCGTGCGGATTGGTTTACACTGGGAAGACATCACGTAAGCTCAAAACCAGAATTAATGAGCATAAAAGTAATATCAGGACTGGGAATTTGAAATCTACGGTAGCAGCTCATTTCAAGGAACAGCGACACAATGTTAGCCAACTACGATTTGCTGCTGTCGAAGTAGTGTCCAAGCGTGAAGACAGAGACAATAATAATTTCCTTCTGCAACGAGATAATCATTGGATTAAGTACTTGCAATCTTCCAAGCCATATGGTCTTAATGATCGCATGGAATTCTTGTGTTATCTGTAATGCATCATTCGCATTTTGCTCTATTGTGTTTCATCCTTACCTTTATTCTTTTACACTCTTCACCCCTTTTCTTAGTTTCATTCTTCATTTTAATTTCTTATATACTTTGTTTCTTGTTTTTTGTTTATTAGATCTTTATTACTCAGACACTGTTCTTTATCCTCACATTCTGTTTATTACTGTCAATTTTAGGCTTCGTCTGAACTGTCATTGGTTTGTTTTACCGTTTCATGTTATTTTCATGGACAATCACTACAAGATGGCCGCCGTTACAATTGTCCTCTTTTTATGTTTATACTTTTGAGTCCGGATATTAACTCCCGTCACTTCCGTACAAACTAACACACTGCGGCACGGTAATGGACGCGTGTTTTTGAAACTCAGCATCTCGCTGTTTATAAGTAAGTCAGTTTCATTCAGCAAGAGACGCTACTGCGCTTCACTATTTTAAACGAAGCTAGCACTGGGTATTGACATCTTTCTATATTGGTCTACACTCGACCGCACGGTGTCTGACGCTGGTTGTTCATGGGTACTTATATTTCACGATCTTTCATACACGCGCTAGCTCGGCGTTTGTTATATGCGCAGCAGATCCGACTACTTCCTACTTTTCGTTTGTGCCACGCTTTCTCATGCACGTTCACCTTTGGGGTTAACCATTTGTCTTAACATTTCGTTCACTATTTTCTTGATTTATTGTTGATTCACTTTTATCGTTTTTTGGTTGAACTTTCTGAGCACGCTCATCTATGGATAACTAGCATGGCACGCATGCATATGACTAATGACTGATGTTTTTGTGTAGATTTACACTGACAGGGCCTTACATATATTTTTTTGTTGACATTGTTTTCAGATTTCCCCTGATGAAGGACCTCATTGGTCCGAAATGCATTGGGTGATGAACTCACACTGACGCTTATGCATACATCGTTGGATTGATAATTATGCCAATTGGATTATCATTGAATGAACATTAATGAATGACTTCATGTGGAAAAACATGAAATAAATCATGATGATGGAATTCATTTTCTTGTGGATTTAAATTGATTGAAATTTTTACAGAACGTTGGGAGATACGTTCACATTGGTTGTGCCCAGGGAGTCGGCACCTATCTTAGGTGTCGCTGACTGTGTTCTGATTTCCACACCTTTGTCATGGAGTGATATCCCAGGTGCACACCACAACTGGTTTACGTCATCACCAGCGGAGTGCGTAACCTTAAACCTTTTTTTTTTATTATTGTAGGTTTCACATACTAACTTTGTTTTATGTTTCTTTACAAACAGAAAATTGTACACGGAGACCGTTTGGCTATGACTCCGTGCCTTCTCTGAAACCAGGGATGGCGAACTGCAACTTATAAATGCTGATGGCACTTTCTGCCCCCAAATTGCTATCTGTATCCTTGCACTCCACCAAAAGTATTTTTGAAGAAGCACTAGCAAAGCAAATAGGTCTTGCCAATACAAGCGCTATTGACTTTGGCGATGCGGTTTTGCCATGTTGTACACCAGTGTGGCTGCTGTTCTGCATGGATAAAAGTTATTGTTGTAGAGTGACAATAGATTGGAATGGCAGAGGCGTGACAAATTCCCCTGCAGCCCCCGCGGTGCAGCTGGACCCAAGCTCCAGGGGGTCACCTCACCACAATACTCCAGCCGGTGAGCTCCTGAGGATCCCTCAAGTTTAGTTATACAGTGTCCAGTGGGGGACCAGAATGTAGTAGCTGGGTGGCTTTGCGTGTCTTCATAAATCTATATGAGAGCTTTGCGTAATGCCTGGACCACTTTACATGGTGCAAAAGTGACGCTGGGCTCTCACAAAAAGCCCCATAGTTTATGTTGGCTCAATCTAGGCAGAATACTCCAGGTGTGAGCTGAACTGTCTCCAAAAGATTCAAAACCAGGCTGCAAGAATGGTATTCGGAGTGAAGAAAACAGTCCAAATGTTTCCAACACTCTAATCTCGCTAAACTACTCTGGATGTTTGTGAGGTTCAAGATTGAACTCAGGGCACTATGCCCTAGATGTATCAACCTTTGGTGCATCAACTTGCTGCGCTGCGTCAAATAGAGAGAGCAGGGATCCTCCATGTTTACGAACATATGACGCATTCCTGCTCTATCTGTCTGTGCTGGCGCACTTGTGACTGCCAAAGCTAAAGCAGGCACCATGGTGCAAGGGTGCTTTCGTTGTAGGCAGGATTGTTTTTATGCAGGAGGGGACACCTTTTGCACACAAAAAAAACAATCCTTAGAGGCACTTACTCTTTCTATGGGTGCTGCAGAATGCACCGCACGTAGAAAGAAGAAATAACAAATTACATCTCAACTGCAATGGGGTAGCATTTTGACACATTCCCAGGATAACTAGTCTTAGTAAATCTGGGAATGTGCCAAAAACCATGGATGGATGAGTGAGGACACTCGCATTCCACCCATGGAACGCCTTTCCAAAGCCAAGTAACTCAAGGCAGTGACTTGCGCTGCCTTATGTTACTCCAGATTTACTAAGCCATGCAGAGCCACGCAAGGTGGCTTTGCGTGGCTTAGTAAATCTGAATTAATGGCTTGCATTGCATCATGTCACCTTGCGTGACGCAAGGGAAATGCAAGCCCTTAGTAAATTTGGCCCCAAGTGTGGTTCACCGAGCAGTGTGGCGCAAGGAACTGCGGAAATTCACAACCTCATGTCCAAATACAGACCACCATCAATGCTTGGATTCGGCCAGGAACTGAAACTGATGGAACCCAGTAGAACCATCCAATGAGAAAGTCAAAGATTGGCTGTGGAATGGCCTCAGATAATGCAATTCAATAGGGCGAAGATAAAAACATGAGAGAAAGCACTTTAAGGCCAAACTCTTTAGGAAAGAATAACGTTTGCTAACATAAAACATCTCTTGTTTCCATGAGATGCTCATAGCGATGATCATTCCTTGACACAACCACAGGAGGTATAAAACCTTGCAATTAAAGCTGAAATAACACAACTTTCAACGCTAACTGCGTTATTTCAATTTTAAGATGTTGATAAACTATTTAACATTCATAATTTGAAAGGATTAAAAACTGACATGGACTCCGATTGCAGATGTGAAGTTGTTTCTAAAGATAAAAACATGACTTCACAGTCCTACATGGGCAAAAGTGTGCCATGATTTGATCAATAAACACAAAACACCAGTTCTGCTTTCAGATGTGGCATTTCTTCAGAAGTTGCATTTTTGGGCCATGGAAATGAGGTAATGGTTTTTTGCACACATGTGATCTGGTGATGCTGACAGGATGGTATCACTTCCTCTACGTGAAGGCAGCAGGAAGACACTTCTCCCACATGGGCGAAAATAGGGGGACGGTGGAGACAGGAAAGAATCAAACAAACAAAAATGACTAAAAAATACGGATGCAATACAAATGCCACACCGACTATCTGGGGGAAAGCATTCCTCAAACAGAAAAAATGCAATAATGAAAATTACTCGCAGTGGCAGCTGGTATCAACGGTAAGGGGGTGGGCGCGTGCTCAAACAAAATTTAAAAAATCAAAATAAACAGGCTTGCACAAATATAAAATAAAATATATTAAGCTGAAACACTTACTTGACAACAGGAGCACCACGTCGCTGCAGCCTGACCACCAGGAAACTCCCTTGACCAATCAGGACGCTGCTCTCAACATGATGGATCAAACCCAGATCTTTTGACTGGGTGTGAGTGTTTGATTGGTTCGGATACTCCGTCCATCACCACCCCCTTTTGTACCGCTTTTGGCCGCCATAAGTGTGGCAGGGTATGCTCAGACGTGAGTCCCTTGCTCACTTTGCCACTGGATTCAAGCAAGCCGGGCTGAAGACGGCAGTAATGCCAGAAACCGGTCCTCGGAAGCTTGTTTCCGGTCCAGGGAAGGCATGGCTTGGCAGTTCGGGCTGCACTGTTCCCATGAGGCACAGGGTCAGACTGATTTGCATATAGCCATGTCTGAACTGGGGTGGCAGAGTGGGCTAAAGAACGGTGATGGATCAAACCCAGATCTTTTGACTGGGTGTGAGTGTTTGATTGGTTCAGATACTCCGTCCATCACCATCCCTTTTTGTACCGCTCAACATGAGAGCAGCATACTGATTGGGGGAAGCTCCTCTCTCACCGCTCCAGAGGGCCTTGGAGCCCTGCACTTACTCTAGCCCAGCTGTTTTAAAACAGCTGTGTTAGAGGTTTCAAAGTGCGCATGTGTGGCTGGCCATTGCAAGACAGTTGGACAAAAAGACATGCGCACTTTGAAAAGGGCGAGGCAACCCGCCCTTCTTCTAGTCCCTGCTGCTTTCATTAAGCACCAGGGCCGCCCCTGTCCTGGTGATTGTTCAGGACTTGAGGATGCCAGGAGGAAAAATAAAATGGTAATGATGAATTACCATTTTATGTTTTATCACAGGGCTTGGGGGCAGTTAAGTGAGGCGACGCTCCTCCTCTCCAACAGAGGAGCCGCCCCCGAGTACTCGTGAAGCAAATTCAAAGCCAATGAAGAACATGCCTCAATGGTGGTCCAGACAGAAGACTAGCTTCTCATGAGCCCTCTGGTAGGGTATCAGCTTTCTCTGATAGGACAGGTGAGTAGCCCATTAGGCTAACTAGAAATGCTCCACTGGTTCCAAAAAATCTAGAGAATCCCTACGAAAAGTCTAAAAGCTTTCCCAAACGTCGGTTTCTTATTCATTTCCCGATTATTTATGATGCACACCTAGTGGCCTGTAATAAAGAAAAGAGATGACATGGCTGCTCTACTGTAAAAACTTATTATAGTTGAGTTCTGCTGTCACAATCCCTGCTGCAGGAGACAGCAGTGGAAGTTAAAGGCAAGTCACAGAGCGTAATTAAAGAGGCACTTAAAAAAAAACGAAAATTAAATGTCCCTTTTCTTCTTCTCCCCTGTTTTACTAGATGAACTGTGACAAGCAGAAAGGGGATATTTATGGCAATATGTTTATTTTTTCCACACTTTAGGTAATTATAGGAGAGATACAAACTCTCTGCATGTTTTTGCTCATTCTGCGTTACAGCGTTTTTACAAATCTGACCTAATAAACTGATTCTAATCTTTTTGCAACAACTATCTTCCTGCTTTTTGGTGTGTTTAATTTTGCACTAGAGATTCTAATTTTATTTTTCATATTTACAAACATCCTATCCTTTTCATATGAAAGAGAACCACACCATGGATTTAAGTGGTTTGTGGGAAGGATGATGTTGGGCTCATATATTATAAAGAATAAATAACCCTCTGCCGGCCATTATAAGGATATTGCAATTCACCTTGGAGTTCTATTGCCTTATAGTCAGTCTTCTGCCTCATTCCTTTATATCATCATAAAACTCATTGGTGGGTCGCACTATTTTTAAAATGTACGACAGGAGGCACTTTAGACCATATATAACACCTACACCAAAGAAAACAAAAATCTTAGAAAGCCTAACTTTATTAAATGCCACAGAGGCACTAGTGATATGGCATGTAGGTTTTGCAAGTGCATCAAATTAAAGAGATGTGGGTTCATGGATGGATCATCCATGAAGTAATACTTTTACACAAAATATGACTGCTTCAATGGAAGGCTACTGGGTATTGTTGATGCATCAGATATTAATATCCGCAGAAGAAGTTATGTTTGTAGGTTGGAAGAAGGAAGGAAGAACCTATCACTCCCCCACAACTAAAAGAAGAACTGTGCAAGATTGCAGGATATGAAGAGGGCATGACTCACGGTAACAGGACTGAGGCCAAGAATAATGTAAAATTGGCTCTGTCAATAAATATTTGTATTGTATTTTTATTTCATTTATATAGAACTTCTTGAATCTGAAGAGGATCTGAAGCACTTTAAAGGTGGCTAGCATGCTCTTACACATATGTTCCTTGGATACAAGCATGTTTCTGTAGTATGCCCTGCATAATGTAAAAGCTGTGTGTGAGGACCATATTTGTGATCTTTTCTTGTGCTTGTTGCTGCCTCTATGTATGATTTTCAAGGCAGAATGAGTGTGGGATAGTGTTTGTAGGGTGACTAGATATCACAGATTTTCAGTGACAGTCTTGGTTTCCAAAGGACTGTCCCACCGTCTCAATTTTAAATACATGTCCTGGTTTAAAGTCTGAAACAACTCAAGTAATTTACATTTTTCTTTCAGGCATTATAGGGTGTCCGCTGTATGTGCTCTGCAGAGAGGAGACCAGGGCCATAACTTCCATTGGTGTAGTGGGGTGGGGGAGGAGGGCAGGTGGGCATAATATGGAGTTCTTGCTGTATCTAATGTTATGTAAATGTATTCTAGTAAATGACGAGTTCAAACGAACGTTTTTCATTTGTCAGTGTTTAAAAAGCACTATACTCACGGTGTGTTATATATATAATTTAACCATCATTCTTGGTGGTACAAGACGACTTAGCCACGCCCACTCAGGGCGGTCTGTTCTAATGAAATAAAGTTGGAACCTCGAGGTGAAAGCACTGCCTGTTTCTTGCATCAGCCCCATGAGGAAGAGGCGTTGGCCTCGAAACGCGTTGGGCGCATGAAATAATTGAAGGAGAAAACGGGGATTTCAGAGCAGGAGGAAATATTAGGCTGGAAGGCACGGAGCGTTGAGGGTGACTGCTGAAAGCGCAGGTGCGCTCCTTGCTAGACTTGTATTCCACACGGCTGCCCCTGGCCGTGCAGCAGAGCACCGTCCCTGGCTGAAACAAACCGGCAACACAGCGCAGAGAGGCCTGAGCGCTGCACTGTGCAGCGCTGCAAAAAGGTTCAACGCCCCGAGGATAAAGATTGCTCTCCGATCCCTGAACTCTCCCCCTACTCAAGGGCACAACTAACTTGGCGAAATCTGCTACGAACCGGCAAACCTACTTAAGGGATGAAATGACGCTTTCACCTGGGACTACACTAACCATCATTCTTGGTGGTACAAGACGACTTAGCCACGCCCACTCAGGGCGGTCTGTTCTAATGAAATAAAGTTGGAACCTCGAGGTGAAAGCACTGCCTGTTTCTTGCATCAGCCCCATGAAGAAGAGGCGTTGGCCTCGAAACGCGTTGGGCGCATGAAATAATTGAAGGAGAAAACGGGGATTTCAGAGCAGGAGGAAATATTAGGCTGGAAGGCACAGAGCGTTGAGGGTGACTGCTGAAAGCGCAGGTGCGCTCCTTGCTAGACTTGTATTCCACACGGCTGCCCCTGGCCGTGCAGCAGAGCACCGTCCCTGGCTGAAACAAACCGGCAACACAGCGCAGAGAGGCCTGAGCGCTGCACTGTGCAGCGCTGCAAAAAGGTTCAACGCCCCGAGGATAAAGATTGCTCTCCGATCCCTGAACTCTCCCCCTACTCAAGGGCACAATTAACTTGGCGAAATCTGCTACGAACCGGCAAACCTACTTAAGGGATGAAATGACGCTTTCACCTGGGACTACACTAACCATCATTCTTGGTGGTACAAGACGACTTAGCCACGCCCACTCAGGGCGGTCTGTTCTAATGAAATAAAGTTGGAACCTCGAGGTGAAAGCACTGCCTGTTTCTTGCATCAGCCCCATGAAGAAGAGGCGTTGGCCTCGAAACGTGTTGGGCGCATGAAATAATTGAAGGAGAAAACGGGGATTTCAGAGCACGAGGAAATATTAGGCTGGAAGGCACGGAGCATTGAGGGTGACTGCTGAAAGCGCAGGTGCGCTCCTTGCTAGACTTGTATTCCACACGGCTGCCCCTGGCCGTGTAGCAGAGCACCGTCCCTGGCTGAAACAAACCGGCAACACAGCGCAGAGAGGCCTGAGCGCTGCACTGTGCAGCGCTGCAAAAAGGTTCAACGCCCCGAGGATAAAGATTGCTCTCCGATCCCTGAACTCTCCCCCTACTCAAGGGCACAACTAACTTGGCGAAATCTGCTACAAACCGGCAAACCTACTTAAGGGATGAAATGACGCTTTCACCTGGGACTACACTAACCATCATTCTTGGTGGTACAAGACAACTTAGCCACGCCCACTCAGGGCGGTCTGTTCTAATGAAATAAAGTTGGAACCTCGAGGTGAAAGCACTGCCTGTTTCTTGCATCAGCCCCATGAAGAAGAGGCGTTGGCCTCGAAACGTGTTGGGCGCATGAAATAATTGAAGGAGAAAACGGGGATTTCAGAGCACGAGGAAATATTAGGCTGGAAGGCACGGAGCGTTGAGGGTGACTGCTGAAAGCGCAGGTGCGCTCCTTGCTAGACATATATATATATATATATATATATATATATATATATATATATATATATATATATATATATATATATATATATATATGATGAAGGCATGAGCCGAAGTGTGTCCTGTGGGACCTTTGTTGTGACTTGTTGTCACCCGAGCAATACATTTTGAAGAAGGATTTGTGTTAATATACATATATACATATATATATATATTCTTGCTTGAGCAGAAGTTCTTTGACATTTAATTCGCGTGATAACCAGCATCACGCTACAGGAGGCCCCCGCACTGCAAGCTGGCCCTGGTCACGCTGGTTCTTCTGCTGTGGTGGAATTCTGTGACCCAAGTTATTGGGAGGACTGGGGCTCACCTTCAGACTCGGCAAACGACGAGAGCAGTGTTGGAGTGACTTCACCCCACGCCGGGCGGGCTGGATTTCCGGACCTGCCCCTGCTGACATCAATGCCGGGACTCCATGGTTGGTGCGGTATGGGGAGACGAGGGGATGCCAGCAGTGACATTACAGAGGTGACTTTGGCCCACAAGACTTTCTTCCCCCGTTTCTGCATTACACCTGCCCATAGCATTCTGGGACTTGCAGTATTGGCGCATTGGGCGTCCTACAACTTTAAAAACTTACAGCCACTTAACTTTCTCGCTGTTCGGGGGCGGAGCCTACTTGTTACCCAGCAGGTGCGGAGTTGGTATTTATACCGGTGAACTGCATCCGCATCCTGCTGCAACCTTCTGGCGCTGACGAGGCTACACATCAAGCCGAAATGCATACGCCCTGTTATTAGGTTGGTTTTAGCATTAAAGGCAACTCCTCTGTCTCCCAGCTTGTGGCCTCTTCTTCTTGCTTGAGCAGAAGTTCTTTGACATTTAATTCGCGTGATAACCAGCATCACGCTACAGGAGGCCCCCGCACTGCAAGCTGGCCCTGGTCACGCTGGTTCTTCTGCTGTGGTGGAATTCTGTGACCCAAGTTATTGGGAGGACTGGGGCTCACCTTCAGACTCGGCAAACGACGAGAGCAGTGTTGGAGTGACTTCACCCCACGCCGGGCGGGCTGGATTTTCGGACCTGCCCCTGCTGACATCAATGCCGGGACTCCATGGTTGGTGCGGTATGGGGAGACGAGGGGATGCCAGCAGTGACATTACAGAGGTGACTTTGGCCCGCAAGACTTTCTTCCCCCGTTTCTGCATTACACCTGCCCATAGCATTCTGGGACTTGCAGTATTGGCTCATTGGGCGTCCTACAACTTTAAAAACTTACAGCCACTTAACTTTCTCGCTGTTCGGGGGCGGAGCCTACTTGTTACCCAGCAGGTGCGGAGTTGGTATTTATACCGGTGAACTGCATCCGCATCCTGCTGCAACCTTCTGGCGCTGACGAGGCTACACATCAAGCCGAAATGCATACGCCCTGTTATTAGGTTGGTTTTAGCATTAAAGGCAACTCCTCTGTCTCCCCGCTTGTGGCCTCTTCTTCTTGCTTGAGCAGAAGTTCTTTGACATTTAATTCGCGTGATAACCAGCATCACGCTACAGGGGGCCCCCGCACTGCAAGCTGGCCCTGGTCACGCTGGTTCTTCTGCTGTGGTGGAATTCTGTGACCCAAGTTATTGGGAGGACTGGGGCTCACCTTCAGACTCAGCAAACGACGAGAGCAGTGTTGGAGTGACTTCACCCCACGCCGGGCGGGCTGGATTTCCGGACCTGCCCCTGCTGACATCAATGCCGGGACTCCATGGTTGGTGCGGTATGGGGAGACGAGGGGATGCCAGCAGTGACATTACAGAGGTGACTTTGGCCCGCAAGACTTTCTTCCCCCGTTTCTGCATTACACCTGCCCATAGCATTCTGGGACTTGCAGTATTGGCGCATTGGGCGTCCTACAACTTTAAAAACTTACAGCCACTTAACTTTCTCGCTGTTCGGGGGCGGAGCCTACTTGTTACCCAGCAGGTGCGGAGTTGGTATTTATACCGGTGAACTGCATCCGCATCCTGCTGCAACCTTCTGGCGCTGACGAGGCTACACATCAAGCCGAAATGCATACGCCCTGTTATTAGGTTGGTTTTACCATTAAAGGCAACTCCTCTGTCTCCCCGCTTGTGGCCTCTTCTTCTTGCTTGAGCAGAAGTTCTTTGACATTTAATTCGCGTGATAACCAGCATCACGCTACAGGAGGCCCCCGCACTGCAAGCTGGCCCTGGTCACGCTGGTTCTTCTGCTGTGGTGGAATTCTGTGACCCAAGTTATTGGGAGGACTGGGGCTCACCTTCAGACTCGGCAAACGACGAGAGCAGTGTTGGAGTGACTTCACCCCACGCCGGGCGGGCTGGATTTCCGGACCTGCCCCTGCTGACATCAATGCCGGGACTCCATGGTTGGTGCGGTATGGGGAGACGAGGGGATGCCAGCAGTGACATTACAGAGGTGACTTTGGCCCGCAAGACTTTCTTCCCCCGTTTCTGCATTACACCTGCCCATAGCATTCTGGGACTTGCAGTATTGGCGCATTGGGCGTCCTACAACTTTAAAAACTTACAGCCACTTAACTTTCTCGCTGTTCGGGGGCGGAGCCTACTTGTTACCCAGCAGGTGCGGAGTTGGTATTTATACCGGTGAACTGCATCCGCATCCTGCTGCAACCTTCTGGCGCTGACGAGGCTACACATCAAGCCGAAATGCATACGCCCTGTTATTAGGTTGGTTTTAGCATTAAAGGCAACTCCTCTGTCTCCCCGCTTGTGGCCTCTTCTTCTTGCTTGAGCAGAAGTTCTTTGACATTTAATTCGCGTGATAACCAGCATCACGCTACAGGAGGCCCCCGCACTGCAAGCTGGCCCTGGTCACGCTGGTTCTTCTGCTGTGGTGGAATTCTGTGACCCAAGTTATTGGGAGGACTGGGGCTCACCTTCAGACTCGGCAAACGACGAGAGCAGTGTTGGAGTGACTTCACCCCACGCCGGGCGGGCTAGATTTCCGGACCTGCCCCTGCTGACATCAATGCCGGGACTCCATGGTTGGTGCGGTATGGGGAGACGAGGGGATGCCAGCAGTGACATTACAGAGGTGACTTTGGCCCGCAAGACTTTCTTCCCCCGTTTCTGCATTACACCTGCCCATAGCATTCTGGGACTTGCAGTATTGGCGCATTGGGCGTCCTACAACTTTAAAAACTTACAGCCACTTAACTTTCTCGCTGTTCGGGGCGGAGCCTACTTGTTACCCAGCAGGTGCGGAGTTGGTATTTATACCGGTGAACTGCATCCGCATCCTGCTGCAACCTTCTGGCGCTGACGAGGCTACACATCAAGCCGAAATGCATACGCCCTGTTATTAGGTTGGTTTTAGCATTAAAGGCAACTCCTCTGTCTCCCCGCTTGTGGCCTCTTCTTCTTGCTTGAGCAGAAGTTCTTTGACATTTAATTCGCGTGATAACCAGCATCACGCTACAGGAGGCCCCCGCACTGCAAGCTGGCCCTGGTCACGCTGGTTCTTCTGCTGTGGTGGAATTCTGTGACCCAAGTTATTGGGAGGACTGGGGCTCACCTTCAGACTCGGCAAACGACGAGAGCAGTGTTGGAGTGACTTCACCCCACGCCGGGCGGGCTGGATTTCCGGACCTGCCCCTGCTGACATCAATGCCGGGACTCCATGGTTGGTGCGGTATGGGGAGACGAGGGGATGCCAGCAGTGACATTACAGAGGTGACTTTGGCCCGCAAGACTTTCTTCCCCCGTTTCTGCATTACACCTGCCCATAGCATTCTGGGACTTGCAGTATTGGCGCATTGGGCGTCCTACAACTTTAAAAACTTACAGCCACTTAACTTTCTCGCTGTTCGGGGGCGGAGCCTACTTGTTACCCAGCAGGTGCGGAGTTGGTATTTATACCGGTGAACTGCATCCGCATCCTGCTGCAACCTTCTGGCGCTGACGAGGCTACACATCAAGCCGAAATGCATACGCCCTGTTATTAGGTTGGTTTTACCATTAAAGGCAACTCCTCTGTCTCCCCGCTTGTGGCCTCTTCTTCTTGCTTGAGCAGAAGTTCTTTGACATTTAATTCGCGTGATAACCAGCATCACGCTACAGGAGGCCCCCGCACTGCAAGCTGGCCCTGGTCACGCTGGTTCTTCTGCTGTGGTGGAATTCTGTGACCCAAGTTATTGGGAGGACTGGGGCTCACCTTCAGACTCGGCAAACGACGAGAGCAGTGTTGGAGTGACTTCACCCCACGCCGGGCGGGCTGGATTTCCGGACCTGCCCCTGCTGACATCAATGCCGGGACTCCATGGTTGGTGCGGTATGGGGAGACGAGGGGATGCCAGCAGTGACATTACAGAGGTGACTTTGGCCCGCAAGACTTTCTTCCCCCGTTTCTGCATTACACCTGCCCATAGCATTCTGGGACTTGCAGTATTGGCGCATTGGGCGTCCTACAACTTTAAAAACTTACAGCCACTTAACTTTCTCGCTGTTCGGGGGCGGAGCCTACTTGTTACCCAGCAGGTGCGGAGTTGGTATTTATACCGGTGAACTGCATCCGCATCCTGCTGCAACCTTCTGGCGCTGACGAGGCTACACATCAAGCCGAAATGCATACGCCCTGTTATTAGGTTGGTTTTAGCATTAAAGGCAACTCCTCTGTCTCCCCGCTTGTGGCCTCTTCTTCTTGCTTGAGCAGAAGTTCTTTGACATTTAATTCGCGTGATAACCAGCATCACGCTACAGGAGGCCCCCGCACTGCAAGCTGGCCCTGGTCACGCTGGTTCTTCTGCTGTGGTGGAATTCTGTGACCCAAGTTATTGGGAGGACTGGGGCTCACCTTCAGACTCGGCAAACGACGAGAGCAGTGTTGGAGTGACTTCACCCCACGCCGGGCGGGCTAGATTTCCGGACCTGCCCCTGCTGACATCAATGCCGGGACTCCATGGTTGGTGCGGTATGGGGAGACGAGGGGATGCCAGCAGTGACATTACAGAGGTGACTTTGGCCCGCAAGACTTTCTTCCCCCGTTTCTGCATTACACCTGCCCATAGCATTCTGGGACTTGCAGTATTGGCGCATTGGGCGTCCTACAACTTTAAAAACTTACAGCCACTTAACTTTCTCGCTGTTCGGGGCGGAGCCTACTTGTTACCCAGCAGGTGCGGAGTTGGTATTTATACCGGTGAACTGCATCCGCATCCTGCTGCAACCTTCTGGCGCTGACGAGGCTACACATCAAGCCGAAATGCATACGCCCTGTTATTAGGTTGGTTTTAGCATTAAAGGCAACTCCTCTGTCTCCCCGCTTGTGGCCTCTTCTTCTTGCTTGAGCAGAAGTTCTTTGACATTTAATTCGCGTGATAACCAGCATCACGCTACAGGAGGCCCCCGCACTGCAAGCTGGCCCTGGTCACGCTGGTTCTTCTGCTGTGGTGGAATTCTGTGACCCAAGTTATTGGGAGGACTGGGGCTCACCTTCAGACTCGGCAAACGACGAGAGCAGTGTTGGAGTGACTTCACCCCACGCCGGGCGGGCTGGATTTCCGGACCTGCCCCTGCTGACATCAATGCCGGGACTCCATGGTTGGTGCGGTATGGGGAGACGAGGGGATGCCAGCAGTGACATTACAGAGGTGACTTTGGCCCGCAAGACTTTCTTCCCCCGTTTCTGCATTACACCTGCCCATAGCATTCTGGGACTTGCAGTATTGGCGCATTGGGCGTCCTACAACTTTAAAAACTTACAGCCACTTAACTTTCTCGCTGTTCGGGGGCGGAGCCTACTTGTTACCCAGCAGGTGCGGAGTTGGTATTTATACCGGTGAACTGCATCCGCATCCTGCTGCAACCTTCTGGCGCTGACGAGGCTACACATCAAGCCGAAATGCATACGCCCTGTTATTAGGTTGGTTTTAGCATTAAAGGCAACTCCTCTGTCTCCCCGCTTGTGGCCTCTTCTTCTTGCTTGAGCAGAAGTTCTTTGACATTTAATTCGCGTGATAACCAGCATCACGCTACAGGAGGCCCCCGCACTGCAAGCTGGCCCTGGTCACGCTGGTTCTTCTGCTGTGGTGGAATTCTGTGACCCAAGTTATTGGGAGGACTGGGGCTCACCTTCAGACTCGGCAAACGACGAGAGCAGTGTTGGAGTGACTTCACCCCACGCCGGGCGGGCTAGATTTCCGGACCTGCCCCTGCTGACATCAATGCCGGGACTCCATGGTTGGTGCGGTATGGGGAGACGAGGGGATGCCAGCAGTGACATTACAGAGGTGACTTTGGCCCGCAAGACTTTCTTCCCCCGTTTCTGCATTACACCTGCCCATAGCATTCTGGGACTTGCAGTATTGGCGCATTGGGCGTCCTACAACTTTAAAAACTTACAGCCACTTAACTTTCTCGCTGTTCGGGGCGGAGCCTACTTGTTACCCAGCAGGTGCGGAGTTGGTATTTATACCGGTGAACTGCATCCGCATCCTGCTGCAACCTTCTGGCGCTGACGAGGCTACACATCAAGCCGAAATGCATACGCCCTGTTATTAGGTTGGTTTTAGCATTAAAGGCAACTCCTCTGTCTCCCCGCTTGTGGCCTCTTCTTCTTGCTTGAGCAGAAGTTCTTTGGCATTTAATTCGCGTGATAACCAGCATCACGCTACAGGAGGCCCCCGCACTGCAAGCTGGCCCTGGTCACGCTGGTTCTTCTGCTGTGGTGGAATTCTGTGACCCAAGTTATTGGGAGGACTGGGGCTCACCTTCAGACTCGGCAAACGACGAGAGCAGTGTTGGAGTGACTTCACCCCACGCCGGGCGGGCTGGATTTCCGGACCTGCCCCTGCTGACATCAATGCCGGGACTCCATGGTTGGTGCGGTATGGGGAGACGAGGGGATGCCAGCAGTGACATTACAGAGGTGACTTTGGCCCGCAAGACTTTCTTCCCCCGTTTCTGCATTGCACCTGCCCATAGCATTCTGGGACTTGCAGTATTGGCGCATTGGGCGTCCTACAACTTTAAAAACTTACAGCCACTTAACTTTCTCGCTGTTCGGGGGCGGAGCCTACTTGTTACCCAGCAGGTGCGGAGTTGGTATTTATACCGGTGAACTGCATCCGCATCCTGCTGCAACCTTCTGGCGCTGACGAGGCTACACATCAAGCCGAAATGCATACGCCCTGTTATTAGGTTGGTTTTAGCATTAAAGGCAACTCCTCTGTCTCCCCGCTTGTGGCCTCTTCTTCTTGCTTGAGCAGAAGTTCTTTGACATATATATATATATATATATATATATATATATATATATATATATATATATATATATAGAGAGAGAGAGAGAGCGAGAGAGAGAGAGTTGAGGCTGAGACTTTTCCACGGCACCTATCATTTAAAGTGGATACACTATCAACAGGTGGGGCTAAGATCTGGAGGATCAGCCTCCTAATCCTCCATATAGGGATATAAATCCCTAAATTATTTTAACAAAAGTGATCAGCACTCACTATTTATTCCTTTAGAAAAAGATTGGACATTCCAGATTACCTGAGTCAAGTAATGCAGGGACTCCATTCCAATTTGTTTAAAATCTTCCTTCATAATCCTTTATTATTGCTCTTTTTTCACATATAATCAACCATCACTGCCAATGTACCCAACACCTTTCTTCTCTTCCCAGAGACTTCTTCAGGGCTACAAAATATAGGCAATAGATATCCTTCTGCTGTTTTCTTTTGTTATTTCAAATATTTTGATTCGAGTTCGGCAGTCTTTCTTTATCGAGGTCCACCAAATCGTGCGCCACTTCTTGTGGCAATGGAAGAAGGCCCGCACAAAGCTGTCTATATTTCAGCTTTCTATTGAAGATGGTGGCTTAGCTCTCACCCACCTGAGGAAGTATTATCAAGCTTCCTTTTTTGACTGGCTTAATCATGCCACTGCTGAGAGAAGTCCATTAAAAATGCTTTCATTTGTAATCCATCCTTATGGAGTCCTACTCCAGGTCCCTTCCGCACCTTCAAGAAGAATATCGTTTTCCCTTGCTACACCCTCAGATGCCACTGAGGGGGTGTGGGCTCATAGGCATACCCTTGAGTCGGAATATTATCAAGAAATGGGAGAAGGCAGGTTACTATAGTCTTGGCAACTTCTTGCTAGCCGAGCAGATCAAATCCTGGGATCAGGTGGCAGCGGACAATCTGCATATTTCACCCATACTTGACCTTTCTTCCTTCCAATTTTGGAACTATTTTCACACCCCAGATAGTGCAGCCAGTATGGACAAAGCCCTTATTAGCAGAGCTCACTTCACGTGCAACCTTAATTGGATACATATCTATATCTGTACGAGTCTGTCGCCCTCGCAGCATTCGCTTCAATCTCACAATATACAGTGGGTACATTTGACTTCACTGTTTGGGGTCAGTATAGTCTTATGGCTCACAAGGCTGCGTCCGAGGGTCGAATTTCAAGCAAATGACCCGCTATTCTATGTGGGCACTTTACTACACCCTACATTGTGTGCAACAAATGTTTCCGGCCTCATCCTCAGAATGTTTCCGATGTGGGTATTCACGAGGCGACTGGTCGCATATTGTGTTTTTCTGTCCTACACTATGTACCCTTTGGACCAAAGTTTTTGCGTTTATTAGTGAAAAGGTACACATTCATATTGAACCAGACCTACAGGTGGCAATATTGAGGATCTCAACCCTAAATCGCCATTTAAGACTGAGTCAGCAACAGTATGTCTATATTGGGTCTTTGGGTGCAAAGTCACTAATTCTCCAAAAGTGGAAATCCCCGATCTCGGCCTCATTTGAATCTTTAGGAAATTAGAGGAGTTCTATGTTCTAAGGGTAGGTGCATTGAAGACATTCAAGGGGTTTTGGAGGAATGCAAGGGGTAAATCAGACTTTTGCTGTTGGGTTTCTCTTTTTTGACTCCCCTACCAAGGACGACCTCGATGTAGGATTAAGTTTCTGTACTTTTGAATGATTTCCATGTACGGTAATTGAGATTAAATATGATGTAATATGAAATTACTTTGTTAATGGATTTTTTGATCCCTGATTATCAATAAAAAGAATGATTTATATAAAAGGAAGTGGTGCTAATTTCACATCCCTAGACCCAGGACTTAAACAGCAGAGCTGTACATCAAGTTAAACAGATTTTCCAGGCATGGTTCAAATCAGTAGACGATCCCTCAGATGCCAAATTTGACACACTCAGCCTTCCTACAGCAAAACTATCTCTCATGTTGAAAAAACAGGGCTAGCTGAGGACTCAGGCATCAATCATGTTTACAGAGCTCTATGGGCCCGGGTTTCAGAGGTAGCATTGAGATTACAGCTGCCACCCGTGCAGGTAAGAGTGGTGGGGCCGGCTGGGGGGTTTTCAACAGACGATGATGAGGGAAAAATAATTATTTATTTGATTTTCTCTTGTAGTCGGCTGTCGAAATCGCCCCCACCCGGCCTCACCGCTCTTACCTGCACGGGCCGCAGCTGTAAGGTCACAAACTGTATAATTCACGTCTCCAACATCAACTCCAACTACCTCCTTACAGAGAAATTGCAGGTTTATCTTTAAGGTGTTAGAGCTGCTCTTCATGTCAGCAACCTGGACAGCAAAAAAGTGAAGCATTCAAACAATTCTTCTCAGAGTTCCCTTTCTCAGGCAGTGTTTGTCCCCTTTACTCGTTGGTTCTCCCCCATTCAAGCGCGTACTGTCTTGCTTCATGGTATTTTCAAATTTAAAATTGTAAATTCAAATAGACATGATTGCATCAGACAATGAAATAATCAAATAATTAAAACAAGGTCCTCTCACCCTGCAATTGGGACTTAGGGATATCTTGTTCTCCTTTATTGTCATGTTCTTGATAGACAGCAGGCCAGAGCAATTAAAAGAAAATATGTATATGTATATATATATATATATATATATATATATATGGAGGATATTTTGTTTTAGGTATCAATAGATTTGCATATAAGGGGATATTGGTAACTACGGCACACAAATTTAAGATAATTTGGTTTTGCACTCCCCCTGTGAGATATTCACCATGGTGCATGTGTAGTTTAAATAAGTGCAATATTAATGGATAGCACTCATCTTGCTGTCAAGTGTTTTATAAAAATTAAGTATAGATAGGTAAGTATTTGTAATTACCTTGATGAGGTACTATGCGGCATAACACTTTTTGCATGATGAAGAGAGGGTGCACTGAGGTGAAAGGTCAGTCCAATGGCCAACACTGAGATTTTCTTCTATTATGTTGGAACCTCTGCTCCTGTTAAATACATTTGGAACACATCCAGATCAGGTGAACTATGGATTATACCATGCATGGTATTGATATATCTTTTGCAGATTCCCCTATTTGTTCTACAGATATGTTGTACATATATTTAAAGCCTAATATGGTCCTGAAGAAGGTGGTAGAGCAAAACCAGAACCACTCAAACGTGTGTTGACTGTTGGGGTGTCTAGTCCAGCTCCACTATACCAGAAAGAGAGAGGAAAATAGACTCTGCTGGTGTATGGAGGATGTTGTATCTTTCAGACTGTTGTATGATAGTTGTTTGGTATGTGGTATGAAAGGTATGTCACAGAAGATTGTGAAACAGATAAGAATAATGGGGGGTGGTTTTATGGAAATCATGTGGTGCTAAATTATGAAAATAAGCATACTTAGTTCAACAACAGATAAAATCTAATGATAAATCGAATATGTAAAGGAGTAAATGTGAATAAATATATGTAAAGAATTGTAATGAGTGGCTGGAAATAAACTGTTAAAAGAATACAAATAATGTATGAATAAAAAAGAAATAAGAAAGATGTCAAGCAAAGTATAGAGTGGGATCTGGATTTCTTCTTGTAGGATTTATTTCAACTTGTTGTTGATTATTTGTGCTATCCGCTCTCCCCCGGTCCCAAGACTGTTTTATGCACAGCTAAATATGTGGGGAGCCTCTTTTGTAAATTTTGCCATGTTAGCGATTTTTCAACCGTAGGGTAGTTTATTTCCCTGTGGATCATTGAATCTTGTTTGGTTATCTTGGACATTTCATTTCTCAACACGTAAGTCACAATTATTTTTTTTAAATGTTTTTATTTATTTCTCTGCACATGGTGGTGTATTGATAGAATGGAGGCGTGGAAGATATTTGGGTTTTCAGATGAAGAATTTAACAACTTGATAGGCAATACAATCAGTCTTGATAAGAGGGTGGTGGCAACTCAATTGAATAACAGTGAATAGATAAAACTACTTGACATGAAGAAAAAGACTAAGAAAATGGCGTCCCATGCACAATTTATGTTGGAGTACCTCAGAGCTGAATAATCCCTCTCAGGATTGAGGGTTAGAAATGTTCCTGCGTTATTTGCTGAACTAAAAAAGTTTGGGGAAAGATGGTCCCAAATTGCCAATTGCTGTGTGAGGGATTGGATAATCCTTATTGTAGAGACAGCTAGAGAAGTGATAGTTCTGAATCAGGAGACTATGGAGTTCGAGCAGAAATGCGAAGTATGAGCGGACTGGAAGAAGCGAAGACAAAACTGGATGAAATAAACGTAGAACTAACTAGATTTGATGACCACCATATCAAGAAAAAACTGATAAGCTTAAAATGGATATAAGGTGGTGCAAGCAAGAGAAAGCTTACCCATACCAGATTCCTAATTACTACCAAGACTGGAATCATGAACTGAGAGATCAGGGACAGGATGGAATTAGAAGAAGAAGAATTGTAACCTTCTCTGACACTATGTCTATGGACTCTGAAGGTGACAATTCAGGGAGGTCGGAACTTTCTTTGAATAACCATCCACGTGGTAGATCTATCTTTGTGGAAAACTCTAACCAATCCCCTTCTCCTTTTTTCCTGTATGGGAGGGGCAGGGACAGAATCGGTTTTAAAGACAAGACAGAGGGAGATATTACCAACAGAACCCTCATCATCAGTATGTTAAGACGCTGAACAAACAATATTGGAGACCGTAGGAATTACGAAGGTAGATGAGGCTATACCTATTTTTAAAAGGAAAAGGAAAAGAGGAAGCACAACTGCTGGCCGGAAGGCTATCATTTGTTCCCAGTGTACAGGTCAATACATTCTAACTAAATAAATATGTTCTCGTTCCTCCTTCAGGAAAATATGTTTAAGGAAATTATTCATGCATCGCAGAATAGAAGGTGGAGACACTGATCAATCAGGGTGCAAACCTCCATCTATATTTACTCCAACTTTGGACATGGTAGGGCAAGAGTTGGCGGTTTTTGAGAAGGCCATACTAAGAGATTGGAAAAAGTCACTAAATGTATACTCCCAATTTGCTGAAAGAAGAAAGATAAGGCCCTTCGGAAACTTTAAAATAACCCTAATGTCACAGTTAAACCCTGTGACAAAGGGGGTGGCTTTGTCCTCCTGGATACTGAGGAATATGTCAATAAAGTATTGGCAGTAAGAGAGCATTATCAGAAGACAAACAGACATGTATTTGTGACCCTCGAGAGGAGCATTCAGTGCGTGACAGATAGAGCCTTAGAAAACAGATAAATCTGCAAAAAAGAACATACATTTTAAAAGAAAGTAAATCCTGTAATTCTGGTTCTTTATGGAATTCCATAAACACATCAGACCCACTCTGAGACCCATTGTCTCCTCTATTAATGTTTTGACTGAAACACTATCTACATTTGTGGACACATATTTATGTCCACTAGTGAAAACTTCTCAGTCCTATGTTAGAGATACGGGAGACCTGATTGGCAAGATAGAGAACACTCCATATGACAAGAACAGGGAAATCCTAGTAACTCATTGACATTGAGGCACTGTATACTAATGTGCCTCATAAAGAAGCAATGGAGATGGTAGTGAGATTAATGGAGAGGACCCGGGGCGTCAGACCCAATAAATTTATCATTGAGTGTCTAGAGATGGTTCTATTTAACAGCTGTTTTGAGTTTAATGGCGAAATTTATCATCAAGTGAAGCGAATATCTATGTGGGCATGTATGAAGAGCAGCACATATTCAATGAGCTTGCGCCCTTTTATGAGAATGTGAGAAGTTGTTTCAGATTCATAGATGATATCTTCTTTATTCGATCTGGAGAGGAAGAACAACTAGGTGAATTTATTATGTGACTGAAAGCTAGCAAAAGGAATTACATTTTTGGGGGAAAGTACAGTAAACATCAAGCAGAGTTTTTTCGATATATAGTTTGTGGGAGTGCAAGAACATTCAGAAGTAGCTTTTTGTAGAAAACCAACAGCAAAAAATACTCTCCTGCAATTTGGAAGTGTTCACCTTAGAAGGATTTGGTTCCTGTCAGAGAATTTTTAAGGATTCGTAAGAACTGTACTAAAATGGAAGATTACATGTAGAAGAATTGAAAAAGAGGTTGATATAACGAGAATACCCTAAGCGACTTATTAGACAGGCCTTTAAGACAGCTAAATAATATAACTGTGATGTGTTTTGTTTTTAAACAGCAGAAGAAGAATGAGGAGGAGAGACTAGTTTGTGTCATCAATCACTCCAGCCTTAATTTTGAGGAGATGAAATCTTTTAGAAAAATTGGAACATCATAAATACAAATAAAGAGGATCAAAGATTGAAAAGAACCATGTTTGCATGCCGGGGGAATACAGAACTTTAGGGACAAACTAGTGCACTCCAGGTTAAAGCCGAAGGATAGAACACATCAGAGTACCATCATAGGCTTAGCTTCCCTAAAAGGTAATCACTGCTGTGGCACTTACCACACCTGCTCTACAGCCGTAATAACTGAATTTTGGAGACATAATGACTATCATAGATGATATGACAAACTGCAGGAGCAGTAATGTTGTATACCTTATTTTATGACCTTGTGAGCGTGGTAATGTTGGGGAGACGGGGAGAGAATTCAAGACACGTTACCGAGAACATAAATCCCCCATAAGAATGAAAAAGATGCATGCCCCCATGGTCAAAAACTGTGTGGATGAAAAACATACAGAGAAGGACCTAAGGTGGCTTATATTGGAGAAAATAAAAACCAAACCAGGATGTTCTGATATGAAGAAATGCAAAGAGAAAGAAACCACCTGGATATTTTCTCTAAAAACGAACAAAAAAGGTCTTAATGAAGAAGTTCTATGGATAGAATCCTAGGGAGATTATCAAGGATGTTTTTCATTCAAATGCTACGGATGACTGTCCCTAACTTGTAATCCCTTTGGGAGTAGAAGAAGAAAATACTTGAATTCAGGAGCAAACACTAAACATATCAAAAACAAGTCTCTGGATGCATCCAAAGCGATTATTTGGCAAGTATGTAAAAGAGTTGAAACAATATGTTTTCAAAGGAAAGACATATACTAAAATAATTTCCTGGTATGTTCCACTCAAGATAATAATTGGGGGATTTGTTCAAGTTTTCCCTCTTTGGCATCTTAATAGTTATATAGGCGAATTTAGTTATCGGTCGAGTTGCACGTACGACATGGTCAAGTATGACATGCAGGTGTGCTTGCATTTAAGAGGAAGTACTGGGCGCATGAAAAGGGAGGAAGCAGGTTCGCGTGTGGAGAAGGTGGAGACAGCAGTTACTTCCAATAAGGTAGGAGCTAATACAGCTTGTTTGTCAGTACTGTTTACCCAAGAGCTCTTGATTACACTAGGATTAAGAGTGCACGATCATCTAGTGCCGCTCAACCATGGTACTATTGGGGTAGACGCATGCATACTTTGCGTTGTTTTGTATTTTAGCTCGATTAGAGCAGGAAGGGCAAAACCTACAAAGTATGCTGTGTTTGTTATGTTTGGCCAGATGCTCATAAGTCACTGACAAATCTGGGCAACATAAGGATCTCGATTGCAGGGTCAACATATTGAGTTTTAAAAATGACATTGACAAGGTAATTGTACTCCCATACGTTATCTGACCTTTTCTGTTATCACACACATGCTTTATAACCTTGTTGGGGCACAGATAAAGTGGTCTTTTCTAACCAGTGTATGCCGCGTTTTGGCCCCTAGTCAGTTTGAGCCATGTTAGGTTACAACATGGAAGCGTAATGGGTAATGTAGACATCTCTTTAAAGATTACACGTGTGACAAATGTACATGAGTAACAACTGGTGGGTTGATAAAGATTGCAGAATAAGGTTTCTTGGAGGGAAGATGCTTAGAGTTACTTACATTTTTGGAATCAGGAAGCAGTGATTATGAAATATATATGACTCTGGCCTAACGGAAAACTTCTGTTCCTCTATGTGAAATTCTGTGTTCATTTTCTTGGTTAGCTAGAGACGAAACAGCGATAGGACCGCCGTGTCCTCGACTGGTTTGGTTTTTGCTGTGGATTCTGAGAAAGTGAGATTTATGGTGGAGTCTCTATGCCTCTTGCAAAGACTCACACTATAGATAAATCTAGCCCTATAATGTGAGGTTAATTTCGAAGTGTACAAAGTTACACTTCAAAGATGGCAATTAATGTATAGGCCTTGGCCGTTCGAGTCCATTTTTCCTCCTTCTTTATTCCACAGTGTTAAGATTATCCTTAATCCTTTTGATATGAAGAAACATATATATATATATATAACCTACTGGCGGTCGCCAGTAGGTATATATAGTTAGGATTTTTTCTCTATGGGATTTTTGAAAATTCTATGTCTAATAACTTTGGCGTTTGTGGACGGAATTGGCTGAAATTTTCAGGAAAATGGAACATTTTGTTTCTGAGCAGCCCCTGAAAAATTGGGGGGGTTTCGTCAAGGGGGGGCCGAGAAAAAAGGGGGGTCCCAAAACGTGTTTTTAACATTGAGTTTCCCATAGGGCGGTTGGCCTCACTTTTAGCCCGAACGGCTGAATGGATTTGCACGAAACTTGGCAAAATTGTAGGGACTGGTAGCCCGATGTGCCTTTGCTAGGTCTCAATATATGTGCTTCAGTGGATTTTGAGAAATTAACGTTCAAAAAAAGATATATATCTGTAACAGCGGACCGGGCAGCGCTCCGGTTCGCGGACTTTTCGCGGTACGGAGCTTTGTGAAGCGAAGCTGATTGGTTCTCCGGCGTCTGTGAACATTCCAAACAGTCCGTAGCGGCCGCCATCTTGTCTCTCGGTAGGATCGAGAGACAAGAGGAGGCCAAAGCGAAGGGGCAAATGACCATAAGGGGGCATAGTAGATCCTCGGTGACCCCCTAGGTTTGATGTGGAGGTTTTAAAAGGGCCCCGCGGGGCAAAAAAAATAAATAATAATAATAATCGAACGGCTGAATGGATTTGCACGAAACTTGGCAAAATATTAGGGACTGGTAGCCCGATGTGCCTTTGCTAGGTCTTAATATATGTGCTCCAGTGGATTTTGAGAAATTAACGTTCAAAAAAAGATATATATCTGTAACAGCGCTCCGCTTCGCGTACTTTTCGCGTTACGGAGCTTTGCGAAGCTGATTGGTTCTCCGGCGTCTGTAAACATTCCAAACAGTCCGTAGCGGCCGCCATCTTGTCTCTCGGTAGGATCGAGAGACAAGAGGAGGCCAAAGCGAAGGGGCAAATGACCATAAGGGGGCATAGTAGATCCTTCCTGACCTCTTAGGTTTGATGTACCATTTTGCCAAGTTTGGTGTAATTCCGTTCAGCCATTCAGGCTGTAGACGTATGTAAATGTCCTATGGAAAATTGCATGGGGAAAACACATTTGAAAGTGTTGAAATTTAGAACCAACTAAAATGTTACTTTGCTTTTGTATTTGTGTGTGATGAAAGTTAATTGGTTATGTATATATCTCAAATGAGAGGAAACCACAGCCATTTTGTGATACTACTGTCTGAGGTACATTTGTGAGGAATTTTTGGTGGTGAATTTCTGGTGTTTGATTTACACAGTACTAACACTTCTCCTACTTTTAAAAAGGTGAGTTGTTAATTTGTAAGGGGAACTATGTTGTACACTTGAAGATAATTTGAAAAATGTTTTCTGTTATTTATTTGCAGTCCTTCTGTTATACTAAATACTTGATAAAGTTAGTTTTATATTATGTATTACTAAAAACGATAAATGAAAGTGATTATTTTTTTCTGCAATTTACAGCAAGCAATTTCAAAATAAAATGGCTCACAATGAAGAGACCGTGGCAATTTCTTTTGAATTGTCCACTACATTGATTGAAATTGACAGCACCAATAATGAAATATTGTCACAAGGAGGAGATGACTTGAATGATTCCACTACATTGATTGAAATTGACAGCACCAATAATGAAATATTGTCACAAGGAGGAGATGACTTGAATGATTTTTTTGATCAATCTGTTGATGGCGAATTTATCGAATGTTTGGAGACCATAGAGTTACAAGAATCATCATTGCAGACTTTTAATGAGGAGATTCCAGATGAGATGATTGAAGAGGAAATTACTGATGAGGACATGTTACTAGTTCTTTCAAATTTAGAAAATTCAGAAGAATAAATTTATATTTAGAAATCAAAAATTGTTTGAGACATTATTCATTTTTATTTTTAATTTATGAGGTTGTAGCGAAGTGATTGTAGTATAAAATGAGACTTATAGTATAGAGTGCAACATTTTTATGTTACATGGTAAGTTTACTCATATTTACTTCCCTTCTCCCACTATATTATCTCCAATGTGTATTTGACATCTCTTCTTCATCTCCGGCCTCCTTTCTCTCACTGTGTGTCTCTGATGCATCTTATCGCTGCTATTTTGTGTAATTACAGAAGAGAGTAAAATAAAATAATTCGGAACGTGAAAAGGGGGCAAAGTAGAGTATCCCTCACCCCCTAGGCCTTCTCAGGCGGTCCCAAAAGGATCAGTTTCTGCTTTCCTGAGAGATTATGGTATGAGTTCCATATACCACAATAATTTGCATTACAACATGCAAGATATATATCTCCTATTACCAACTTTTGGAGATATTCGCGCTAAGCGCGAATATCTCCAAAAACTAACACCTGCCCTGAGCAGTTCTTAGCCATGTTATCCAATGGGAGGTGGATAACATGGCTAAGAGCATTAGCTCGGTAATGCATGAATATCGCTGAGTTTTCAGCGATATTAATGCATTTCGGTCGTTTTTTATCGCATTTGCGATAAACCTTGATAATAGCAAGGTTTATCTTCGATAATTTCTGACGATGCTTAGCGGTAAAAAATTCGTTGGTAAGCATCGTTAGCGATAAATATCGCTTAACTTTGGTAATATGCACCAACGTCTGTTAACGTTCGATTCGAAGGAAATGAGGAAGTGTTGAAAAACATTGTTTGCGCCATCTTGCCTTTTTTGAAATGCCACACTTTTGTCGTGCACGGCAGCCATTTTAGATGCCTTGACCAGACCCACTCTCTGCACGCTGTCGATTCGTAGCATGGCTCCCCACCCTCGCAAGCATCTCCCCCAGGCACTGGTCACCCCCGCTCTCTGTGTTATGCATGGGCAATAAACCTCTCCCCATCTGCGCTGCTCTTCCCTGAGAATCACACTCTGTGCCCGCCCGACACCTCCCTTTCGCCCTATTCACTACCGCACCCTCTGACACTCCTCTTCCTCTGTGTCCGATTGTCCAGGCTATCAGCTAGCCCTGCAGATGTAGTTTATGGCCCCAGCTGTAAAGAATCACCCCTCTTCAAAGGAGTTATAGTAGATCAAGGCCCACACCCGATGAGATCCGTCACACCACACGTGTTCCTACTATCTGAAAACCATCCTGTATTGTGATTGGGGAGGGGACCGAGCCTGAAGCGGAAGATTCCAGGGATGACTCTTTGTACATCAAAGTTTTTACATTTATGTGTCACATTAAAAATATATAGCACTCCAACAAAGTAGTAGGATTATAAAACTTTAATAACTTATAAATATATACAACAAAACAAAAACAGTAAAAACATTTAAACAACGAAGAGACCGTGGCAATTTCTTTTGAATTATCCAATACATTTATTGAAATTGACAGCACCAATAATGAAATTTTCTCACAAGGAGGAGATGACTTGAATGATTTTTTTGATCAATCTCTTGATGGCGAATTTATCGAATGTTTGGAGACCATAGAGTTACAAGAATCATCATTGCAGACTTTTCATGAGGAAATTCCTGATGAGGACATGTTACTAGTTCTTTCAAATTATGAAAATTCAGAAGATGTTGCCTGGGGGTGGGTCGTCAGTAGCAGTCTGTTGTGCGAATAGTTCCAAGGCAGCAGAACGCGCTGAAATCTAGATGGCACGAAGGTGATGTCTAGTAAGTTGCCGCCCAGCAAATAACGGCGTGGGGCGCCGCGGGGGTGAGTGAGTCCAGTAGGCACCACAGGTATTCTTACCGGCATTGCAGAATTACTGCTGGGGACAATGCCTGTGCTGTAGCAGGGTCACAGCAGAAACAAAAAGGATTCTGTTGAAGATGTTGTTGGTTTTCAATTTGAAAACAGTTCTGGTGTCAACTGCTATGCTAATGTAGTGGTTAATGTTTTGTTTTCTCTAGAAAATGTAAAAGAGGGGGAGGCAGTCCAAAGTTCTGGTAAAAGGGCAAAGGAAAGGATCGGTGGTTTGAACTATCAGTCAAAAAGGGGAGGGGGTGCAACAATTTTTCCTACCGGGTCACAGTGTGCTTTCACCGGAACTGAGGTTTGCAGGATTCTAGTAATTCAAAGTGAGGCTGGCGCCAGCATGGGAGCGCCGACGTCCCGCGGATACAGTTTCGTCACTCCACGGGCGATCATGGCAGTCATTCCCCATCGGGGGTGTCTGCGGGGGTCGGAGACTCCCGCGGCTCCTCTAGAATCTTCAAGGTCGTGGAGGACTACTGTGGTGGAGTCAACCAGTGACCGGGCCATTTCTTTATGCTGGGCCCGCTCTTGCCAGGTCGATCGCCATTTTGAGAGTTCGGTAGCTACTGGCGATCGCGGGGTCAAATGAGCGGACGGGCTCCACCCTGCCGGGCGAGACGTTGCAGCATCGCCACAGTGGAAGAACCCTTTTCCGGGCACCTGGAGCGCTGAGGGTGCAGGTGGGAAGCCTCCACTGGGGAGGCGGGAGAGGCCTGTTCGCACCGTCTCTCCCTCCCAGTGCACCCCACGGCGTCTCGCTTGAGATTTGTTATGGCCGGACCAGGCGATGAGGACGAGGGGGGGGGGGGGGGTCGGAGGCATGTGCAAGACATCCCCCCCAGTGTTGTCAAAGCCATTATTCAAGAAAGAAGAAGTGTCCCGTCCGTCTTCGGGCCGGGCTTCCGGTGGATGTCGGCCGGACGCCCCTTGCTCTGGCCCCATGAACGGGTTCCTTGGTTTATCGGCTGCAGCCGGATCCCATCGGCCCCAGCCCCCGGCCGTTGGTGGCCGGACCGGGAGAGAGTGTGGGGGGACAACCTGCAACTCTCAAGGGCCACCGCGGCCGGACTGGGAGAGAGAGGGGAGGGTCGAGGACACGGACATTCCCCCACCTAAAACTGTCCAGTGTTGTCAATCCCCCGGGCCGGGTCCCGCTGGCCTCGGCCTCGGCCTCTCCTCCGGCTACACCCTACGTGATGATCTCCGAGGCGTGGTAGCAGGACCCGCCTTATATGTGTTGCTTCCGGCTGGGCGTAGCCGAAAACCTGTTGCCCTTTGGAAGTTTCTAGAATGGGGCGGATGTCTGCTGACTTCTATCTTTCCCAGTTTGCCGTTATTTGGCCGTGGCAGGCGGTGGGACAGACACGTTTTGGGGCAGTGAGGGGCGATGTTTTCAGGTTTCTTATTACGGGCTTACTTCTAACGTTTCTTGTTTCTAGGACAATAATAGGTTTTATCATTACGTATTGTTATCGTTTCTTTGTTTGTTATTTAATAAAAAGTTCATCAGTGGCCTACTGATTTTCGTTTTCCTATTCTTTTCTTTCCAGGTTGTTTCATGCTAAAGTTTCTGTTAACAGGATACAGTGATCACTTCGTTATTATTGCATATGTCCTTTTCACTAGGGGTGCTCTCTTGTTGGGCCAGATATCTCTAGTAAATGGTCCGGGTGAAACAGGTGCATCAATCAGTGGGGAGTAGATAGGCATGACAGATTACAACGGGGGAGAAAGGTCCGCATTACCTACCCTTTCACTACTTGCAAAGATTTTCCTACGTTTATTTGCAAACAGGGAATACCTCCAAAAAGAACTAATTCCCAAACAGTCAATGTTCGGACAATCAATCAATCAATGAGGAATGAAATAGGTACGACGTGTTAAAGGCTTGCGTTACCTACCCTTCACTATCTGCAAAGGGAGAGAGAATATTCCTATTCTTCCTTGTTTGCAGGCAGAGAAGATCCTTAAGAGAACCAACTTCGAACAATTCAATGCTCGATTCAAACAATCAACAAGGGGTACTGTGAACACAAATGAACGCCGCTTATGTACATACACATTGCTATTTTCAACAGGTTGTTCCTAATGTTTCTATTTTAGCGAGGTCAAAAAGAGATCCCATTAGTGGCCTACTGATTTTGCTTGATTCCTTTTGTTTTTTTACACGATTTTTCGCTATCTGCAAAGACTAAACAGAGTATTGCGACTCTGTGCTTGTTTGTAAATAGAGAATGAACCAAAGAGAACAATCAATCAAATGGAGAGAGAAGCAGGCACGACGGATTACAACGGGGGCAAAGGCCTGCGTTAACTACCCTTCACTATCTGCAAAGAGAGAGTACTCCTAATAGAAATGAGGGGTGGGGGGCAGCATTCAAAGCAGATCAGTGTGCATAAACACGAAAATGTTTTTACTTACCACGTACTTGACATTCGACAGCTTATGATATTTGCTATTAAAAAACCATTGAAATTCACTGAAAAAAACATAGGTTATAGACCATATATAGTTAGGAATTAGCATTTACAAAACCTTGAAAATTCACTGAAAAAACCATAGGTTATAGACCATATATAGTTAGGAATTAGCATTTACAAAACCTTGAAAATTCACTGAAAAAACCATAGGTTAGAGACCATATATAGTTAGCTGGACATTTTATTGACATAAAACCAATGAAATTCCATATATAGTTAGTTGCACTAACTATATATCGCGCACCCGCAATCCACTGCTGATGATGTCACATATTACATCATTCATGACATGGTCAGTGACATCACTGATGACATCACTGATGACATCTCAAATGACATCACTGATGACATCACTGATGACATCTCATTTGACATCAATGACCACATCACTGATGATATCATTCATGTGACAATACAATGCATCTCCTCACATTTTAATATAACCTCTGTTTCACCCAGTGTTAAATACAGAGTATAATTTTTGAAACCATTGACACACCAATACTAGTTACTACGTACGCACTCACTGATTGCTACGTCTACACACACCTTCACTCATTCACCCATACAATCATTCATACATACAATCACTCATCTTTACAACACTATCATATGCACTCATACACCTATACAGACACTCACAGTCTGCCACTCATCCATGGAGTTACTCACACACCTAGTCAGTCCTGTAAAGAATCAATGACACTTCCATTTTCTTGTCTATACAGTTAAACATAGAGCACCTTACATTTTCAAACATATACTAACACGTACTTACCTTCTTATACAATCATTGATACAAGTACACATTGATCTGCACAGAGTCACACACCTCCCAGCTAGCCACACACACACTCAGTCTCCCATACAAATACTTGGGCAATCAATCAATAACCCATATAGTTACTCATATAGCTACTGATCAACACATGCAGCAGTTTACAGAACAACAGACATAATGATGCACAAATTAAGACAGTTTAGTCACTAACCCATGCACTCAGTGAGACACATTTAATCACTCACTCATACAGTCAGTCATGCACCTACTAAATCCTTCGTCCAGACACTTACACATCCACTCATTCTTCAATATGTAAGACATATTTAAACTTTACAGAAACAAAAAATCACTGGATGTTGTTATCAGTGATGTCATCAGTGATGTCATTTGAGATGTCATCAGTGATGTCATCAGTGATGTCACTGACCATGTCATGAATGATGTAATATGTGACATCATCAGCAGTGGATTGCGGGTGCGCGATATATAGTTAGTGCAACTAACTATATATGGAATTTCATTGGTTTTATGTCAATAAAATGTCCAGCTAACTATATATGGTCTCTAACCTATGGTTTTTTCAGTGAATTTTCAAGGTTTTGTAAATGCTAATTCCTAACTATATATGGTCTATAACCTATGGTTTTTTCAGTGAATTTTCAAGGTTTTGTAAATGCTAATTCCTAACTATATATGGTCTATAACCTATGGTTTTTTCAGTGAATATATATATATATAGAGGATAGTTTGGTTTAGGTATCACTAGATTTGTATATAAGGGAATATTGGCAGCTACTGCACTCAGCCAAATTTAAGATAACTGGCCAGAACAATTACAAAATGTAATTGTGTGTGTGGGTGTGTGTGTATGTATGTATGTATGTATGTATGTATATGTATATATATATATATATATATGTGTATATATATATATATATATATATATATGTACATATATATATAGAGGATAGTTTGGTTTAGGTATCACTAGATTTGTATATAAGGGAATATTGGCAGCTACTGCACTCAGCCAAATTTAAGATAATTGGATTTTGCACTCTCCCCTGCATGATGTTCACCGTGGTGCATGTATAATTTAAATGAGGGCAATATAAATGGGTAGCAATTATCTTGCTGCCAAATGCTTTATAAAAATAAAGTATAGATAGGTAAGTATTTGTAATTACCTGGGTGAGGTACTATGCGACATGACACTTTTTGCATGATAAGGAAAGCGTGCTTTGAGGTGAAGGGTCAGTCCAATGGTCAAGACTGAGATGTTCTTCCTATTATGTTGGAAGCTCTGCTCCTGTTTTAACTGGAGCAGATTAAACACATTAATAATAATTATTAATAATTATATCATTATAATAAATTATTATAATTATAATCATTAAATAGATTAATTAAACACATCCAGATTGGGTGAACTATTGATTATAATAGGCATGGTATTGATATAATGTTGTTGTTTTGTATATTCCCCTATTTGTTCTACTGATATGTTGTACATATATTGTAAGTCTAATATGATCCTGAAGAAGGTGGTAGAGCAAATATAGAACCACCGAAACGTGTGTTGATTGTTGGGGTGTTCAGTCCGGGGCCACGACACAGAAAATAGACCCTGTTGGTGTAAGGAAGATGTTGTTCCTTCCGGACTGTTGTATATTAATTGTTTGATATGTGATATGAATGGTATGTCAGAGGAGATTGTGAAACAGATAGGATAAATGGGGGGGTGGTCTTATGGAAACAATGTGGTTTTAAATGATGAAATTGAACGTTCGTAGTTCAACAATAGATGAAATCTATGATAAATGGATTATGTCAATGAGTAAATGTGAATAAATATATGTAAAGAATTGTAATAAGTGGTTGGAAATAAACTGTTGAAAAGAATACAAAAAATATATAAATAATAAATAAAAAATAAGAAATATGTCTAACAAAGTATAGATTGGGATCTGGATTTTTTCTAGCAGGAGTTATTCCTTTATGAAAATAATTGCAGACTGGGAGTACTCTGTTGTTGATTATTTTTGCTGTCTCCCACCCCACCCCCTGGCCCTGAGCCTGTTTGTAAACATTGCGTGATTGCATCAGACTCCCGGCAGAAAGTACCACGATCTGGTTAGGGCTTGCCCTGAAGCAGTCAAACCCTGTGCAGGTAAGAGCGGTGGGGCCAGGTGGGGGCGGGGCGAGGGGGGAATTTCAACAGACGATGGGGGGAAAATAAATTATTTATTTAATTTGCCCTTGTGGTCGTCTGTTGAAGCCCCCCCCAAACCCGGCCCTACCGCCCCACCGCTCTTACCTTCACGGGCCGCGGTTGCCCTGAGGAAGTGTAGAATAAAGGGAAGAAGCTTTGCATATTAGGCCACCATGTTCTGCAGCAGGTTACATGCAGAGCTTCACACTCAAACTCATATTAACTTTTAAAAAGGTCTGAACACCTGCCTTAACCCACATTACCTTTGCGCTCACCCTGGTATTTACAGTATTCTTATTGCACCAGGAAGCCCGCGGGCCTGAGCTGCTCTCAACAAATATAATCCATCGCCTGAAGCACACCCCCTTCAATCCTGCCTTTTTTAAGCCATGGGAAGATAAACTAATTTGCCCAGAATAAGAGGATGTTGAGCCAACAACAGATTCAAAGCTGATTTCCCTGTTCCAAATTTACCACGTCAGTCCGTTAGACCACATCTCTGAGCATTTCATGAAAATAAACTGACTTCATACATAAATACTCCTATTTTATCCCACTGTGCATTTCCCAGGAGGGCTGTAGACATTGGAGGCTGGTTTTGAAAGCCCAGTGCAGTTCCTGCTCCCTCTGTCACTTTCTCTAGCTTCCTGGAGTACTTTCAGCAGGCATGGGGAGTCTGAGAGAGAGAGAGAGAGAGAGAGAGAGAGAGAGAGAGAGAGAGAGAGAGAGAGAGAGAGAGAGAGAGAGAGAGAGAGAGAGAGAGAGTGAGTAGAAATAGTGCTTAATGTGTAAAGAAATCAAATAAAATAAGGGCCAGGGCTCTCCTCAGAAGGCCTGCGTAGCTTGCACCATCAGTTGCCACTGCCAATGACAGTACCTATATAACTATTACCCATCACACTGTTACAAGTGTGACAGTTCAGTCGGTTCAAGGTCCTGGAAGCTATAAGAGTGACATGGGTGGCAGGTATTATTTGTTTTAATATATAATAAATTAATAAACAATTGTTGTTCTGCTCATCTTTAAATGACACAAACGGCGCCACCATATGGCAGCTGTCATAAGTGTCGGTGTTGACAGTTAACTGCTGATGCCGAGCATCAGAAACCACTGGCTCAAAATAAGCACTGGAAAGTGATCAGAGAGAGAAGAGAGAAAGAGAGTGTGGAAAGAAGGAGAGAGAGAGAGAGAAAGAGAGAATGGATGGATGGATAGAAAGAGTGCTTTGAATATTTTCGCCTGGGCTAGTTTGTTTTTGGTTCCCCAGTTCGGCTCTGAGAGCCAGCCTAGGTACACACTTATTCGGAGAACATATAATCACTTACCATACTGCTCACAGTTGAACCCTTGTGGCTCTTGCACACACGCAAGTACACACACATAACTGAGGTGGCCTTACTGAATCTCATTTACGGAGGACAAGGGCACCCAGGGCTGGACTGGAAAACAGTGCAACAGTATACAGCACTTAGTGAGCCAATCACTTGAAGGGGGTGGAGGGTTCTCTCACTGAGGAAATTTTTGAAAAAAAGAACCAGAATGGTGCTTTGTATATTACATTTTTCATTTGTGTAGCACACTTCAACCACTAGTCTGGTCTGGAACTCATATACCGAAATGAGCCTTATTTCACTGAATGGCGTAGAGCATTACATGTTCTAAATTATCCCCAATAAACATAAACATGGATATTGTAACTTACCTCAAAGTTCAAAAACCTAATAGCGGGTAGAAATGTCATGTTTGGTGTCTAAGGAACTGTTATTTAAAATACTCCTTAATGGTAAAATCTGATTTTAAGTCACAATTTTGAAAATACCATATTTAGAAAGGTAAAAGAAAATAAACGAAATATCTAGCTGACTATTTATTGGGCTGCCAACTATTTAAGCAGACCAAAATCATGAATAAGATGGTCTACATCATTTAATTTTTGAATAATTAAATGTTGTAGACCATCTTATTCATGATTTTGGTCTGAGTCTACTTAAATAGTTGGCAGCCGGGTCCTCTCAGGTCTCCCCTACAGCAGTAATTCAAAATATTTTGAAAATGGTCTCGATTGGGTCCTACATTCATATTCTTTATAACCAAATCATAATAATGCTTCATTCCCTGTTTATATCTCATTTTAAACTCCATCTTGTATTCTCTAAAAGTATTTGTTTTTCCACAAGTAATATTTCTGTAGGTTTCTTTTTTTAAACATTTGTCTAATTTACATGAACCAAGTTACCTATAGACATATTAGTGCATTCTGATTGTGGCCAAGGGTTCATTGTGGGGCAAGAATGAAATCTGAAGTGAGAGCGATAGTTTGAAGGTAGTGTGACTTTCTAAGTGACTGTCAGTGAGTTATAAAGGAGTTCAGACCTCATGCACATGCAATCATTGCCCTCTCTTCATAGATCACAGATTGACTGCCAAAATAAAATAAAATGGAGTGTGTACATCTGAGTTGATGGAGTGTGTGTGTGGGGGATGGTCAAATGAGGAGATGATTAGAAAACAAACAAGGAGTACCACCCACATGCAATCGCCAATTCCTAAGGGGTGCGTGGTTAAACAAAAAGAGAGAAAGTTCTCCTTTTATTAAGAAACCCCTCACTCACCACCTAGTGGTGACATGCTTCATCATCGGGGTCCACCCTAATGACCTAGCGTCATCAGGGTGTGTTGCAACACCTGATTACAGTGGAGCTGGTTGTGAGTGAGGGTGCGTGAAAGGAAAAAAGTAAGTGTGTTAAAAATTGTCCTGGTTTAACTTAGGAAAATAAGATTTTATTTGTAAGCAACTGGACAATGTTAAAATCAAAGTGGCGAGATATAGTGAGGGTAATTATGAGCCCATGTATCTCTATGTGTTTTCTGGTCTACATGTTTCAACCATAAAGGTGTAGGTTCACCAGGTTTTCTTCAGGACCGATGACCCTGAGAGTGGATGGTGTGCGTCCCCTAAAAGGCGCACCCGGTACTACTCTCTGGGACCACAAAAAGTGGCAAAAAATATGTGCCTGTGGTATGGGCTTGAACCCCAGTGGGTAAGCCTGAAAAATCAAAATACCTGTAAAGGAAAATGAAGACTAATGTCAGATATTGATCTTTTACAAGCCTGTTACGTAGTGCAGTGTCTCACATTCGTGTCTGCATGCTGTTGAACCCAATAGGAAAGGTACCTTTTACTAATATTGAAAAAGTACTGCTTCTCAGTGTGATGATGTGGAAGTGCCTTGGCCATAATTTATGCGATAGATTGTTTTCCACAACTTGCACACATAGTAAATTCTACGTGTGTCAATATCTATTCAATTCACGCGCATATCATACAATTTCTGTGGCGTGATAATGTCTCGCATACGTATTGTGTGGGCAAGGTTATTTTAAACGTGCATGAACTGCCATACTCGACATGCTCCACTCATTCCGGACTCACATACATAAAACATTTAAGACACACAAGGAGTTGGTTTCAAGCTTACTCTTATTAGGGTATTAGGATACCTCATAGGGCGGGGAGAGGTTATCCTCATTGCAAAACGTATTCTGAAACAGAGGTAGGTTGAAAGTTTCATGAATAACGAGCGACTGGAGAATATGGCTGAAAAGACGGTGCCAAGCGCAAAAGTAAGTGCGGCCCGTTAGTCTAGTTGTGGCGGTTACTTACAGTTTTGTTGCGAGGTGGCTGGCCGTATACCTACTGCCGTCCTCCGCCCTGTTACAGTGTGGCTGGGGGCTCGGGGACCGGGATGTAGGCAATCTGCTTCCGCGTTGGGCGGAGTTGTGTGCCGGTCACGTGGGGCGGCACTGGAAACGTCAGAAGGGAGACCTTCTGAACGGTGGCTGCAGAGGCCCAATAGCGCACTGCTATGGAAGGGTTCGATTCCCAATCCGGGAGCCGGCTGGGGGATGAGAATACCAATTAATTAAAGTGATGGCATAATTATGCTAACTACAAGGTTCAAATGTTATGAACCCTAGAGTGTGGAAAAAGGAGTTGTAAACCAATAAATGGAAATTAAAGTATGGGTGTATTCAATGATCTCAGCAGAAATTAGAGATCAGGTGAATAAGTTGTGGATTGTCCGTCATTACCGCACGGTGATCCATGGTCAGGAGCTGCAAATAGGGGCGGGGGGGAAATTATGCTTGTGACAGATGGTGCTGTGCATTTGGGACTGTACAGACGGAGATGGTTCCCAATAAGGCAACCTGTCTAGTGCAGTAGCTAAGGTGAATATGAAGGCTAAGCTCTGGTGTCATTTGAGTACTGAATGCCACGGAATATTATCATTGAGCCCTGTTTTGTGGGTCAACATTCTGTAGACCCAGCGTTGTTCTTTTTCATATAGGAGTCGTTGAGTATTGGGTCCAGAAGGGACTTGTTCAATGACGGTCCATCTCATGTCGTTTGGTGTATGGTGAGCCTCTAGAAAATGATCAGTGAGTTTCGTCGCATTTTTCTTGCACCGTATGGTGCTGCAGTGCTCACAGATACGTTGCTTAACTTTCCGAGTTGTCATGCCTACGTAAGATTTCCCGCAAACACACTTGATCAGATACACCACATTGGCACTATTGCAGTTCGTATGTGCACGCTGTTCCCAGATTTTGCCTTCCTCTAAGTCCAAAGTCTTTGTGTTCTCTGTGAGGTGACAGACACTGCAGTCCCCGCATTTGAAGTGTCCTGTTACTGGTGGGAGGTTCCATGCTGTTGTGATGCTCGGGTTCTGGTTGGCAGGTTTCACTTTTGGTCTGGTGGTGACTAGGCAGTTTTTGAGACTGGGTGCCTTTTTATAAGAAAACAGCGGCTTGTCCCATTTTAATGCACCTGTGTTCACTATTGACCAATGTTTGTTGATACATTTGCTTACTTGATTTGATATGGTGTTATATGTTGTAACACAAGTAAGCGGTACTTGGTCATTTTCCACAGTTTTTTCTTCAAGGAGCCCCTCTCTAGGCTGGTTCCTTGCCCTCTTTTGGCATTTTTCGATGATCTTAGTTGGATACCCACGTTGCTTCAATTTGCTGGTTAGATCTTGGGCTTGGGCTTTGTAGTCAGATAAATTGCTGCAGTTTCTCCGGAGTCTTAGATATTGCCCATAGGGTAGATTTTCTCTGAGAGGGCGAGGGTGAAAACTCTCGTATCTGAGGAGATTATTCTTGGCAGTTGGTTTGAAGTGGGTTTTTGATGTTAACCCATTTTCCTCTTTTGAAATTTCTAGGTCCAAGAAAACCATATGTTGTTTGTCATAACAGTGGGTGAATTTCAAATGTGGGTCGCAGGAGTTTATCCATCTGATGAACTCCTTGAGTGTTTCTTCTGGTCCTTGCCAGATGGCTAGGACGTCATCAATATATCGTCGCCAGAATTTTATGTGGTCAATGAAGGGGTTTGTCTCAGCCCGAATGAATTTTTCTTCAAAGTCATGGACGTAAAGTCCTGCCACGCTTGGGGCAAAAACACTGCCCATGGAGGTCCCACCGGTTTGAAGAAACAGAGAGCCTTCATATTCAAAATAGTTCCTTTTTAATGCCAGGGTGGCACATTGGAGAATGAAAGATATTGGTGTCTGATGCTCCCAATTGTTATTTTCTAGGATTGTTTTAAGTACATTTATGGTGGCATCCTGTGGTATGCTGGTGTACAAGCTTTCAATGTCAAAGCTGAGTAAGATGGTTTCATCGTCAACTCTGATTTCTTTGAGGAGTACCAGCAGGTTTTCCGTGTCCTTCAGATATGTAGGTGTGGATTGTACGATGGTTTTTAGGAAGAAATCACAATACCTCGAGAGTGGTTCTAACAGCGACCCAATCCCTGACACAATTGGCCTGCCAGGGGGAGGAATTTTTCCTTTGTGCATTTTGGGCACAGTGTAGAAATACGGAATTTTAACTTCCGTCTTGCTAAGGTAGTCGGCTTCCTGTTTGGAAATTTTTCCAGTTGCTTCAGCTGTCTCCACTAGTTGGAGGATTTCTGCTTTAAGATCTTCTGTGGGATCTCTGGGTAACGGTTGGTAGTTCCTTGCATCCCCTAGCAGTCTCCTGCATTCTGTGTTGTAGTCAGTTTTGTTCATAATTACCAGGCCGCCCCCTTTGTCTGCTGGCTTGATTATGATGGTATTGTCTGTTTTTAGATTCAAGATGGCATTTTGTTCTGCTTTACTATTGTTTTGAAACTGTTTACTTTATTTCATCTGTTCAATGTCGTTGAATACTGCCTGTTCAAATGTGTTAATCTCGACAGGGATGGTATGAGGAGGGGGTATGAATGTGGACTTAATTCTCAGTCCCGTTTCATTCGGTTTCCCCTCTGTATCCTGGCTGGGGTGTTTCTCAAAAAAAGCTTTCAATTTCAATTTTCGAAAAAAAGCGGACAGCTCGCAATGTAGCTTAAATTTGTCTAGTCGTGTTGTTGGGACAAAGCCCAGGCCTTTGTTAAGGGCTTTGGTTTCTATGTCAGTTAGGGCTCTTGATGATAGATTGGTCACTAGCTCCTCATGTTGCTGGGGCCCGCTTTGTTCGTTCCAGCTCTGCTCTTGGTGTTGTTGCCCACTGGGTCCTCCTCCTCCCAGTGGACATTGTTCCCGGGTTTTTTTCTTCCCCTACCGCGCCTGCCTCTGTTGGAAAAAGGAGGACGGAATTGGTGTGGTTGGAAAAATTGGGGTTGGAATGGTGGTTGCCATCCGTACATCGGGAATGATTGATCTGGTATGAAAGGTGTAGGGAATGGAGGTTGGCCGTATTGTGGCCACTGGTAGTGTCCTCTAAATCCACCTTGTTGCCTTTGTTTTTGGTTACTGTTTCCAGAGCCTCCACTATTATTCGAACTGTTGGAGCTGTTGCTAGACGCATCTGAATCTGGGTCTGGACCTGGTGTCGCTTTGTAATCCGCTTCCGAGTAGGGATATGCCTTCACGAATGAGAATCGTTTAAGGTCTTTTTGGAATTTCTGGACCTTTTTCTGGCTGAGATTATCCCTGTATTCGTTGATCTCTTTGTTGAGATCATCTAGTTTCTTTTTGTATCCTGTTATGGTCGCCTTGATTTGGGCTTCCGTGACTTGTATTTCTATCTGTATCTTTTCAGACAGACGTAATGCGGTTTTGAGGATGAGCACGATCCAATCGTGTGTACAATGCCATGCTATACGTGCCCAGTCCCTTCTGAACTCCTGATCATCTAGGAAGATGCGTGGAGCATTGGTGACCAGCAGTCCCTTTGGTGCCATTTGGTTGGTTACATATTCCTTCAATATTGTGCCATGAAGTATTGTTCTAATTCGATTTCTTTTCATCTCTGTCAGTTTATCCCAGTCTGATGTCTGGGAAATTGTGTTGCTTATATTAGCATCTGCAAAAACTGCAAGGTTGCCCATGATGGAGTCTATTTCTTCCGTCGAGTAAGTAAGGCCTTGGTTGTCTGCCATGATTAATCAGTGTGCCCTGGAGTAGAGTGAGCAGTGAGACAGGCTGTGCTGCTAAGTATCAGCTCTCACAGCTGTGCGCTGCCAGGACATGAAAAACAATGGGGAGAGCAAGGTTTTTAGTTCACTTGGGTGAACGGGGGAATACTCCTATACCCCTGGGTGTATCATTAGAAAACAAACAAGGAGTACCACCCACATGGAAACGCCAATTCCTAAGGGGTGCGTGGTTAAACAAAAAGAGAGAAAGTTCTCCTTTTATTAAGAAACCCCTCACTCACCACCTAGTGGTGACATGCTTCATCATCGGGGTCCACCCTAATGACCTAGCGTCATCAGGGTGTGCTGCAACACCTGATTACAGTGGAGCTGGTTGTGAGTGAGGGTGCGTGAAAGGAAAAAAGTAAGTGTGTTAAAAATTGTCCTGGTTTAACTTAGGAAAATAAGATTTTATTTGTAAGCAACTGGACAATGTTAAAATCAAAGTGGCGAGATATAGTGAGGGTAATTATGAGCCCATGTATCTCTATGTGTTTTCTGGTCTACATGTTTCAACCATAAAGGTGTAGGTTCACCAGGTTTTCTTCAGGACCGATGACCCTGAGAGTGGATGGTGTGCGTCCCCTAAAAGGCGCACCCGGTCCTACTCTCTGGGACCACAAAAAGTGGCAAAAAATATGTGCCTGTGGTATGGGCTTGAACCCCAGTGGGTAAGCCTGAAAAATCAAAATACCTGTAAAGGAAAATGAAGACTAATGTCAGATATTGATCTTTTACAAGCCTGTTACGTAGTGCAGTGTCTCACATTCGTGTCTGCATGCTGTTGAACCCAATAGGAAAGGTACCTTTTGCTAATATTGAAAAAGTACTGCTTCTCAGTGTGATGATGTGGAAGTGCCTTGGCCATAATTTATGCGATAGATTGTTTTCCACAACTTGCACACATAGTAAATTCTACGTGCGTCAAATGAGGAGATGAACAAAAAAGTATGTGCAGTAGACAAGAGTGATAAGACTGTGTTAAGAGAAAAAGGATGATGTGAAAGATATGCAGATGATTTCAGAAAGATGTGGGAAGAAAATAAGTAAGTAAGTGTGTACGAAACTAGGAGACAGCAGAAGGAATTGGTGTGAAGGGAAACACAAGTGATTGAGACACTCGGAAGACCACCTCGTCTTCCACAGATCGGAGCAATATTTAATCTAGTCTCAGAGTCTCAGAACTGAAACATTTTCAACTCTAATTATTTACAACAAAATAGTTATTGTTACTTATTTATGTGATCCTGCTAAAAAACGTTGGCAAAGCCAATAGGTCTGGCTTGTTTTTTATGTCTCATGTCTATTGTTGTGTTTTATGTTGGGATGCAATAACATATAACGCAGAGATAGGTACCCAAATGCTGACCAGTTGGCATGCTTTATTAAACACAGGATTTTAGTTTCCAAAACCCTTAATTACATAGGCCATGCCTCTTGGAAAGGATTCCTAGTTACACTGATTTGGCAATCTCCTCTTTAAAGGATTCTCACTTTTTTTCATCCCACTTAAGGCACGGGCCACCTATGGATGATGACCACAGTGATCTGATCAACACACAGGGCCTGATTCACAACGGTAAACGGTAAACTGATACTTTTGTGTAAATTTACAATTGTTTGCTATTCACAAAGAGATTTACGAGTAAAATCTTAACGAGTGTAGAGCCTCCACCCATAAAAAGTCCTATCTTTTTATTTGCGGAGACTCTGCACTCATAAAGATACTACTCATAAATCCCTTTATGAATAGCAATCAATTGTACACCAGCACAAAAATATAAGTTTTCCTCTGTGAATCAGACTCACAGTGTTTTACCTTCACGCCCCTCTCAGGCCTTCTGTGTGTGCTTGGACACACGAGCTACAGTGCTTCAGCAATTGAAATGGACTCTAAAATTATGTTTTCCCCACTGCAGTATTGGGTTTCATCTTTCTGAATCCGTGAGTGTATATGAGAAGTATCAGACTTAGGATCTGCATTCCAGTGAATTTATCTGGTGCTGTGAGGTCCTAACAAAATAAATCCAGCTTTGTTCACTTTTACCAGATTCAAGATGGATTTTCAAAGCCCCAAGCAGAGCATCATCTACTTCCCTTAGGCCTGGACAGTCACCCATCTGTCATTGTAGTGTGACAGTGGGTTACGGTGCCAGTGTTTGGGATTGTTCCACATCCATTTAGAGAATAGCAGAGCAAGCAGGTGAACTTTACTGACAGGTAGAATCTTAACCTATTGGGCTATGACTTCTACGTGCACATAAGACAACTCCCAATAACTGTGGGGTTTCAGAATTCTTGATGAGATTTGTTATTAGTGATTAGCCATCACAGTGATTTTTTGTGCCTGGCTGCCCAGCAAATAGATGTACATGTAGTGGAGAAGCGTGGCTCAGTGGTTAGAGGCGGCAGACCCGGAAGCTGAGATCGACCATGGACCAGGGTTCGATTCCCCGCCTCGGCAGGTCTCGGGCTCAAAAATTCCACGGACTCGACAATTCTCGCTCCGGTGCCTACTCGAATCACGGGGTCACACTCTGCAACTCTGGGCAATAGCTTGCTTAATCTCCACTATGGCCCCTCGCGGCGGGATGCCTGGCTTTCACCTTGTGGACACCCTGCCGGGGTTTCTCACAGGGGAATACCAGGACGGGTTCCCTAAGCAAGCGCCAGGATGCCCTTTGTGTGACAGGTTTGCGCTATATAAGTACACCTACATTTACATTTACATTCTCTTCAAAGTCAATAGCCCCTTTTTACAGCTCATCACATGCACAGGGGAACCACCTCCAAATGCAGCAGCATCAACGTCATGTACACACATCCATTCACATATATATTGATCTGGGCACAGGCAGACCCGTTCATACATAGACACAACACAAGCATACACACATACACAAAGTGGCCTTTAATCCACCCACTAACACATACTAACCATCAAACATCCTTACACAAATACCCATTAATCTACAGACATTTTTGGCACATGCAATCTCCATTCACATTCTCCATTCGTCTACACATCCATTTGTCCACACGAATTACGCATCCATCAAAATATAAATTCAGCCTCCCACTAATTCAACTGTCCACCAACTGAGACGGCCATCCACTTATCCATCCATTTACTCATGTATCAATACAGCCATTCAACCCTTCGCACACAACACAACATATGTATTTGTAACCAAACGTTCCCCCTTGGGCATATTGGTGCTGAAATAACATGTTTAATCAGAACCATCCACACTTAGCCATTTTATGTGCCCAACCATCCATGCACTTACCAAAACTAGCGATTCTGAAATATACGGAACAAATAGGCAGGGGTGTTTGCTGTAGGCTGTGTTGTACCTCTTATTCAGGGCACCAGTCCTAAAAAAAGAATTGGGGGGACTAACCAGGTTAGGTAGTATGTAATGGAAATCATGTGTCATCTCAGTTCATGATGTCATGATGTGTGGCATTGCATGTGACATCACAGGAAGTGACCTCACAAGAAGTGACATCAGATATTAAGACCTCACGCAAATGATTATCAGGAATATCATGAGTACATTTAAGCACATTATGAGATTTAACAAATGAGATTTGGTGTCGGAGTTGTGCCAAAAAAGTGGCACAATTCTGACGCAAAATCTGGGCCTCAACAAATACATTTATTTTTTTAAGCCCTGCCACAAAGAAATTGTCAAAAAGGAGAAGTATGGCAGTAAATCTGTTATGCTTAATTGATTGCAAAGTCTACATTTTAAAATATTTGATTGGGTTAAGATATCCGCTGTAAAGGTGCCAGTCAATCTCAGGGAATAATAATAACGGAGAGATAACTCTAGAGTTGAACACATTTGTTGGCGAGATCTGTGGTTTGTGAAGTCCCAGATTTGTATCAAAGAAGTATAAGGGTAGTGTATATCCTGCAAAGCACATCATGTAACATGTAGATGACAGATTTTTATTTTGTGTAGATAGTAAAGTGGGTTACTGCTTTTAACACAGAGATCAATAAAACTTCCTGAGCTTTACCTGTTCTGGTTTGTGAAAGCAGGAAGCTTGTGCTGCCGCTGGAGTTTCAGAGAGAGAAGCTTGCACTGCTGGTAGTGAGATGCACCTGGTCCCTTCTGCAAGTTAAAGAAATACACTTTTTGGAACTTTGAAGAGGCTATTTAATGGAGGATAGAATGTGTTGTGAACATCCAAGGGATCTGGGAAAATCACTTAGGGCTAGATATAGGTAATCTCATTTTACCGATTCCTAAATATCGAATTTTACCGATTCGGTATTTAGGAAACGGTAAATATGATGTAGGTAATAAATCGGTAAAATTTACAGATTCGGAAATATTTACATTTTGAACTGAATTACTTGAAAGTGCTGTTAAATGTCACTATCAAATAAATTGATTTGACTTAGATCACATTATTTAGTCACACGGGGAAGCCAGGATTTCAACTCAGGTTTCCTGGTCACACATAGTGCCACTAAGCTGCTGACTACATTAATTTATTTTTCCTCAATCCCCTTAAACACCAGTAAATAGTGTTTTTGTTCAATTCTGTCAGAGTAATACTACACTGTGTTAAATAAATATGGATCACAGGTTCATCTGACATAATATCAAAAACAAAAGGTACATTGGAAAGGCAAGGGAAGGTAGTACATCATATGCTAATATCATTGGTTTTCTCCTTACATAGCTATTCGACTCAGCAGTCGAAGTTCATTAATAAAAAAGGTACAGATACCAGAGGCGGCCGGCATGGTTTATGGGTGGCGGAGCAGGCGCACAAAGGGAGGGTACGGGGGAATGGTGCACAATTAAAAAAAACTTATAATAAAAAAACACTTACCTTGCCAGATCCTGCGTCTGTGCTCCTGCTTTCCTCGTCGGACTGAGCCACAGGAAGCAGAGCCAGGGTCCCCTGACCAATCACAATGCAGTAATGCAGCATTGTGATTGGTAAGCACCCAGGCTCCCCTGACCCATCACAACACTGTTTTGACTGTCCTTGTTCGACGCTCAACTAGGGAATGGGGGCTTTGGCGTGTTCTCCTTGCCGGCTGTAATGCAGCCTGAATGGAGAATGGGGAAAGTGCGCCTGACTCATTCGGGCGGCACGAGGGGGCCGAACAAATAGTCATTGCACACTTAGGAGTTGGCAAACCACTCCTCCCCTGCCTTGCTCCAAGAGCAGATCAGATCCACCCGCCCACAAAGCAGCAGGAAACATTAAATGATAATAACTCAATGTTATTATCATTTTATGTTTCCTTTACTTTGCAAATAATTGAATCCTGTTTCGTGCAGCAGGGGAATAGTACCTTGTGCATTTGTAGTGCTTGATGATGCCTTTATGTCACAGAAAGCATTGCAAATGTGTAATTCATTATTTTAAACTTGCATTACACATAGTATAAGGTAAGCTGACACAAAATTCACAAATAAATGTAGGTTAAAGATAGCTTCCAAGGTATAGTTATTAGAAATACGCAGATTGTACCTAGTGCCAACGTTACTGTTCATTAATAACAAGTACTCCATAGTTCAGCTTGGAGCACTGTTACATTACCTCTCGAAAAGCATAAATGTTTGTCCTCGGGAAGCTTCAAGGGATTCCATCAATTAAATATAATACTGCTTCAAAGAAATCTTTACATTTGCAGATTAACCAATTGCACACATTCACATGTGTTTCAGGCAGCAGGCACCCTGGCAAGAAGGCTTGTTTCTTGTTTAGCTGTCTGTCCCTCCCCTGTGATCACAGCAAAGGAAACTCCCTCCCTTCGACTTCAGCTGAGCCAACTCAACAGTTATAACAAGCATTGGCAAAGCCAATAGGTCTCGCCTATGCAACAGCTATTGGCTCTGCCAATGTGTTTTAGCCATGTCATACACCAGCGTGGGTACTGTTCAGCATGGCTAAATGTTAGTGGCATAGAGGAGAGTGACATGGAGTGTTGTAGAGCGGAATGAAGAATTGAGTTGAGTGTCCTAGAATGGAGTGGCATAGAGTATCGTGTATTTGAGGGGCACAGAGTGGAACTGCGTAGAGTTACATACAGTGGAGTGGTGTACAGCAGAGTGAACTGGTGTAGAGTGCAATGGCGAGGAGCATTGCAGAGTATAGTGGTGTACAGTGCAGCGCCTTACACTGCAGCATCGTAGAATGCAGTGTCGTAATTTAGAGTGTTGTATAGAAGAGTGCAGTGGAGTAGAGTGCAGTGGTGCAGAGTGGAGTGGTCCAAAGTGGAGTGCTGCAGAGTAGAGTAGTGTGGCGTAGAGTGCAGTGATGTAGAGTAGAGTGGTGCAGAGTAGAGTGATGTAGAATAAAGTATAGTGCCGTAGAGTGCAGTGACATAAGGCAGAGTGCTTGCTTCAGAATGCAGTGATGTAGAGTGAAGTGATGCAGAGTGATGTACAGTGGAGTGATGCAGAGTAGAGTGGCATACAGTGCAGTGGAATAGAGTGCAGCACCATAGAAAACAGTACTGCAGAGTAGACTGGGGTAGAGTTCAGTGGAGTAGAGTGCAGTGTTGCAGAGTAGAGTGTCATAAAGTGCAGTGGTGTTGAGTACAGTGGCAGAGAGTATAGTGGTGCAGAGTACAATAGGGTGCAGAGGCATATAGTAGCGTACAGGAGTGGCGTAGAGTAGAGTATAGTGGACTGAAGTAGAGTGCATTGGCATAGAGTGTTGCAGAGTATGGTAGCATAGAGTGTTGTGTCAAATAATTCAGTTCCCATTGGCAAATATTTGGACAAGTATCTCCAATCCCTGGTATAGCAAATATCGATGTACATGAAAGACACAAATGATTTTTATGCTCAAGATTTGCTCCATTAACATGGGGTGCTCAAAACATGTTACTTTGCACTATTGACGTCATGTCAATATACACATCCATTCCCCATGATTTGGGCATGGAGGCCGTTGAGTATTTCCTCACCACCACCACAGAATTGGACCAAGATCTGAAGATCTTCTTACTTGAATTGTTGTACTATACCTTGTACCTCAGCTTCTTCACGTGGGAAAATGCGTACTTTCGTCGGCTCAGTGGAACATCTTTGGGCAATTGAGCAGCACCATGCTACACTAACCTGTTCATGCACAAGTTTGAATTTGATCACATCCTTACTACTGTTGGCCCTTGGATAAACAACCTCGCCATGTATGTCAGATACATCAATGAAATGTATTTGTTATGGAAAGGTTCACATCATGATCTCTTAACTGCCCTACAACAGTTGGATTGTGTTAATGACCGGATTGCGTTTACCCACAACATTAGTAACACTTCCATCAATTTCTTGGACGTATTCATTATTAAGACAGGCAGTGAACTGGAAACCAATACTTTCAGAAAAGACACCAATCGCAATAACTTATTGCATTACAACAGTTTCAATGAGTACTCTTTGAAAAAACACCTGCCCTACTCCCAATTACTCCGGGTCAAACAGATCACATCTAATCCCACTAAGCTATCCACAAGCACCACGGATATGCTCCAATGATTCAGTAGTAGAGGATATCCTCAAGAGATCCTTGACTTGACCTTAACCAGGTCTTGCACTAAAACTCGATGACAGCTTCTAACATCTACTCAGTGAAACATAAAAGATTGGATTGTGCTGGTTTCAAAATTTTCTAACCAAAGTTTCAAATTCAAAAAAGTATCCTAAAGCACTGGTCGATTTTACAGCTAGAGCCTGATTTTAAAGGGATTTTCACTCAAAGACCATTGTTCGCTTATGAGTGAAGTAGGAACATCAAAGAATTGCTCGCCAGATCGAAATTGAATCACACCTGTATGCCCACTCAGGGCACCATTCGGTGTCTCAACTGCAATAACTGCAACAACATCATTAAAGGTACCTACATCACTCATCCCCGGAAAGGTAATAAAATCAAGCTCAAGGTAACTGCCACGTGCGACACCAAGAATGTAGTGTACTTATTGAAATGTCCTTGCGGACTCGGGTACGTCGGGAAAACTGAACGAAAGATAAAAACCAGACTGAACGAACACAAGAGTAATATCAGGACCATGAACCAGAAGTCCATTATGGCCACGCACTTCTCGGATGCCAAACATAACATCAGTCAACTCCGTTACCTGGTTTTAGAGACTGTAAATATCAGTGAAGTTTGTGATAATCACAAATATTTACTCAAATGAGAATTGTTTTGGACTAAATACTGGACACTATTCTACTGAATGGTCTTAATGACCAAGTTGAATTTAGCTGTTTTCTTTAACTGCTCTGAATTTCCCTCTTTTTTGCTGAATATTGTTCATACTGTGTTTCTTCAATTTTCTTTTTTCTATCTTTTTTACTTTATCTTATGCTCCTTCTTATATAGTTACTGCTCAATTGCACATGGCCATTTCTAAATGGCCCCCAAGGTCTCTCTGTTTTCTGATATGGCCTTCACAAGGCACTCATGTTTAACTATTCCAATATGGCCCCCAAGCTTAATGTGATAATTTGGTTTCCAGGTTTTCTTGGTTTATGTGGTGCAACACTATCCAGACTTTATTGGTATGCCTGTATTATTTGTTTGTACCATTGTCCACATTCCTTTTTTTACACTGTGTCCTATTACGGTCACTCATCTTGCGTATGGCCCGCGCAGGGTTCACTTCTGGGTTATTGTCTATTTCACCTCACGTTATCGCGCCCGCACTAGTTTTTAGTTTCAGTGCGAGTCACACTCTACAGGACACCCCGCCAGTGCCGTCATGGCGGTAAGTTCTTTACTTTTATTTCATTTCACTAGCATGCCTGAAATGCACGTGTTTACCTTCATTTACATTATGGGACACTCCAGTAGTGCCGCCTCGGCGGTAAGACACATCTTCTTCTTTACAGTCTATTCACATGTCAGAATTGCATGCGTTTACTCCCACTGTAATCAGTTTCTCGTGATGCTTGTTACTTGCCACGCACTGCAATATTTGTGTGCTGTGCATGTTTGGTTAACCTCACTATTCACTTTATATTGCAATGTGACGAGTTTGGCTATCTTCACAGAGGATCTCCCTTTTGCATGACTTTCTTTGCACAGAGCCCCGATTACTTTTTACTGTTTTAAAATCCCCTACACCAGTCGTGTGGATTAGTGCCACTACTTTCGTCCCTGATTTAGATTTAACACACACCATTTTTTCTTCATCTTCCAGCATTACCCTTTTGATGTACTTGTGAGAAACAGTTACAGTCGTGGTTTTCCGTTTCACTTTATAGATCTAACTTGCCTTGGGTTGAACAACTTGGGTTGAATAACATGTCTATGATGACACTGTTCTCTGAAGGAATTTGAAATTGATTTTCAACATCATGTAGAATAAACATTATTTGACTCCTGACAATTGTTTATTTGCTGATCTACATTGGATGAACCTCCTTCAGGAGTTTGGCTGTGCATACAGGGGACGTTACCCGGTGGGATAACACTTTCTCAGTTTATTTCTATTACGCTGGTGATCAGTCACCCTGGTTGCGTGCAGAATCTCAACTTAAACTTCTTAAACACAGTTTATGCTTCAGGTGTCCATCTACCAACACCCCTCAAAAAAGTAGATGGTTCCAGAGTAGAGTGAAGTGGTGTGGAGTGGTGCAGGGTAGAGTGCAGTGGCGTAGAATGGAAAGGCGCAGAGTGCAATGCACAGAATGTAATGGCATTGAGTAAAGTGGCTTAAGAGTGCAGTGGTGCAGAGTAGATTAGAGTGGAGTACAGTGGATTGGCATAGAGTGCAGGGAAAAAGAATAGAGTGGTACAGAGTAGAGTGCAATGGCGTAAAGTGTGTTGGCATAGAGTGCAGTTTAGCACAATAGCATACAGTGGAGTGGCGTAAAGTAGACTTGTGCAATGTGGAATAGAGTGGCCTAGACTGGAGTTGTTTGGAAGGCAGTGGCAAAGAGTGCAGTGGTGTTGAATAGAGTGGCGTAGAGTGCATTGACATAACATATAATGTATAATGGAGAAGAGTAGAGGGGCTTAGTGTGAAGCAGCATAGAATGCAGTGACTTAGAGTACAGTGGTGCAGAGTGCAGTGGCACAGAGTGTAATTATGAGGAGTGGTGTAAAGTGGAGTGGTGCAGAGTAGAGTGGAGTGGCGTACAGTGGTGTATGCATGGTGTGGTAGCACACTGCCATTACAGGCAACACATTTTAAATTGAAATGATCATTACATTTGTACAGACATACAGTTTTACAAATACAACTATCCACGCACAAACAATAATATGTAGAAATCACATCACCCAGAGTATTGATTTACTTAGATTATATCAAAGTATTTGTTTCCAACACATTTCAGATTTTAAAAAAATTGCTTCAGTTGTGCTTTCCTCATTCAGATATAATCTGAAATACTTGCACAGTTCAATTAAATGTTACAGTGTGCTAGAAAAACACCTTTCCTACCCCCAGCACCCCACAGTATTCATCAAGATTGCCACTTAAATCCTCACACTTTGAAGTCAGAGAAAAAAGTAAACATCAAGCTCCCTTGGAAGACAGATCCTGACATTTAAACTCTGTTTTTGAATGCACAGCAAATGTGACAAGATAAGAACAAGATTTAATGGCATGTTTACAGAAAGGAACACTAGTTTAAGAATACAGGGAGAGGTAAGGTGAAAAATCTTTGCTCCTTGGGAGGGATGAACTGAAGCTGGACAGCCTAAAACAAATAAAGCTAACAAATAGAAAGCCAGAAAATTTTACAAACCACAAAGCCAGTGGTAAGCAACGGGAAGAATGCATTCCCAGGGAAGCTTTCCGAATGTCCCCAAGATGTCTTTAGCAAGCCTTCGACCTAATGAACCTTTGTCTTTTAACAGAAAGGGTAAAATTTGGGACAAATGTGTCAGTTGAAATACCAATCACAGACAACGGATATTACGGTTAAAATTACGGACAGTCCATGTAAATTACAGGTGGGTGGTCATCCTACTGTTAACTCGCCCACCTCTACTTGCACTTGCCATTTGCTTGCTCTCTTCATCCCTGAGGGAGGGACTTGGCATTTGCCTGACCTCTTTATCCCTGAGGGAAGCAGCAACCAGGAAGCAATTATCACTCTTTAATTTTCCAAACATGGAGATTGCGAGCGAGTGACCGCCATTAGAACTATTCCCTAAGCTATTACACGACGGGAGTTGCATTCTTTGTCGGTCCTAAATATAAGACTCGCTTGCAGTGTATTTGAAATATTGCCAAAGAGAAATATATTGGCCTTCTATTAAGTGGCCTGCCAATTATTACTTCAGATTCCAAATACTGGACTAACTTACAGGGATTTCCCCCTTTTTTAACATAGCCCTGACGAAGTTCCTAGAGAACGAAACGCGTTGGCTGAGGAGTTTGTTTTGATTGGAAATTCAATAAAGGAACTATTTAAAACGAATTGGATTCTGTGGATACTCTTCTCTGGTGCACCGTCCCTTTGTACATGAATTTTGGATCTGCTTTGCAGTGGAGTGTTGGTTCGGCACACTCTGGGCGCTTTGTGCACAGGACATTGATACATATATCATACTTCATAAGCACTTGTGCATAACCTTTGTCAGCCGTTCTTCCTTTTCTGTAATGAGCAATTATCACTCTTTCTGTGCAACTATAAAACCAGTTAAAAAAAGTCACGGATCACTTACTAAATGCACACACTTTAAAACCTTTTGCTTTTTCAATTGGTTTTAAGTGCAGCAGGCAGGAAGCATGGTCGACTAGCAGCAACCACCCCGTTCCCCGGCACCAAAACCAGCCCTCATCCGCACTAAAAGCACACCCCACCCTTCCAGACTACCTAGAAGATGCCTTCTGCTTGGTAAGGCCAGGGCTCCTCTTGTCTCCCTGGTGATAAATACAAAGGGGCATATTTACGAGAGCATTACGCCACTAGATCGTCACTTTTTACGACATTCCGGTGGCGCAATGTCCTGCACCATATTTACAAAGTGGCGTTAATCCACTTTTTGTGGCTTAACGCCACTTCATAAATAGTGTACCCTTCCAAGCAGATATCTGCATAAAAGGGGCGTGCAATGGGTGTTGCTGTGGGCGTTCCACCGCAACACCCATTGCTTTGTGACACTGTCCCAGATTTACATGCAATGGCAGGTGTTAGAATGGTGCAAAGAAGAGAAATACCATTATTATTCCTCGTTTTTGCGTTTCCTATGTGTGCTGCAGAAAGAGCAAAACACCATTAACGATTGTTTATGGGAAGGAAGGTGCCCATTCCTGCACCTAAACAATCCTTAAATAATGGCGATTTGCTACTTCTATGTGTGCTGTAGAACACATAGTAGTAGGAAATTGCCATTATTGATTGTTTATGTGCATTCTGCAGCACACATAGAAAGAGAAAATCACCTCTAATGATTGTTTTTGTTCAGGAAGGGTTCCCTTCCGGCACATAAACAATCATTTGAAACAATGCTGTTCTTAAACTTCTATGTGCGCTAATGCAGCACACATATAAGTTGAAAATCGGCATTTCAGATTGTTTTTGTTCAGGAAGGGTTCCCTTCCTTCATATAACCAATCTCCCCATGACGCAGGCATCCTTGCACCATGGTGCAAAGATGTCTGCGTCGGCGCATGGCAGCAGTTTGTGCACCAGATCAGGGGAAGCACAGAGACGAGACATATTTTTGTAAATATGTTGCATCACTGTGCTTTCCAAACTAACGCAGCATGGCGCAGCCATTTCAAAACGGACAGAAGTAGTGCTTCTTGGATGGCACAAGTCAGAAATCCCAAGTATTTCACTCTCATGTGACCACTTCTGAAGTTCTGACTGCTCACAAAACTCTCTCCTTAGTAAATGTTTTCTTAATTGTAGGAGGGCAACACATTGAACTTTTCAATTAAATTTGCTTGTAGCTGTAATCACTCTTTTGATTTCAATTTTAATATCACTACTTTCCACTTGTTTTTAATGAATCGCCAGACGTTGGTATCTTTTGTCATACAAAATTCTTTTTATAAGGTATCCAATTTTCAATGACACTTAGACAGACTCAGCCAACGTGTTTCATCCCTTATATGGCCTAAACATTTTTTTTTAAGTATACAAAATACTTATGCCATGTTAAAATTCTCAACTGTTTAATTTTTTTCATTACATTTTTTAAATTTTTTCTGTACTTTTTAATGAAGCATAAAACTTCTTCTTCCTTTAGAAATGTACTTTAAAACATCCCTGTGAAAATCAATTCCAGATGAAGAGACTAATATATACATGACTACGGCTTAATATCACTAAATCCGTGAGTTCCTTATTCCCAAAAGACACCAGCATGTTAAGAGTTACTGCAGTTACTAAATGTGTATCCCAGAACGAACACTTCTAGTAACCCATCAAATACGCATACAAGAAGATCACAATTTTACTTAGAATTGTAACTAGCTCTCTTTTCATTGTTTCCATGATCTCTATTCATTATATTTCTGGTCTCATACTGTCAAGAAAAACAGAAGATTTATGTGTAAATAAGGCAAGAGCCTTTCCTTTTCTTTTTCATTAGTTTTAACGTATTTACTCTTCCCTGTCATGTCTTTCCATCTTAGCTAACTTTCTGCAGTATCTCAGGGCTGTATAGAATTCCTCTTATATTTCCTTCTCATTCTTTTCACTCTCCCATTTCCCAACGTGATAGTAAAACTCCTCCTTTCTCCTACGTCCCACTAGGGAGCAATCAACCTTCCATTTCACACTTCCAGTTCACTACAGGTCTTCCCCTTTTGGAGCGTCTCACCTGGGAAAAATAAAACTCCCGTTTCTCACATTCAATTCCGTACCGGTCTTCCCTTTTTGAAGTGTTTCCTATTCACGCCACTTGCCACTATCAACAACCTTTTATTCAGAGCTTCCAACCTGTTCCTTACCTTTTAAGTCTTTGCATATTCCCTATGAAGTTACCCCATAAAGTTCCCTCCTGTTACCTCTTTCCTTTTGAACAGCCTTTCGCCGTGTGTTCCTTCACCTCATCCGATTGATTACTCTGAGCGTCATCGTAGTCCTACCCCTGAAGTACGCATCCAATCATGATGATGGATTACAGCTGTGACTCCAAAACAATCGACCCCATTCTCCAATCAACTTCACTCTAATCCAGTCCAATCCAGCCAATTCCAATCCAATCCACACTACCTCAATCCAATCCACCTCACTCCATATCCACCACAGTCCACCCTAAATCAGCCCAATCCAATCCACCCCACTTCAATCCACCCCACTCCAGTCCAATCCACCATGCTCTAATCCAATCCATCATGCTCTAATCCAATCCACCCCCTCTCCATTCTAATCCACTCAATTCCACCCATTCCAGTCTAAACCACACCATTCCAATCCACTGAACCCCATTCCACTCCAACCCACCCCACTCCAACCAACTCCAATCCAACTCACCCCACTCCAATCTTCCCCACTCCTGTCCACTACACTCCAATCCAATCCGCCCACTCCAATCCAATCCACCCTACTCCAATCCACCCACTCCAATCTGTTCCACCCCATTACAGTATAATCCACCTCATGCCAATCCAATCCACCCCAACTCCTATCTAATCTGCCCCAATCCAATCCAATCCACCCCACTCCGATCCAAATCAACCCAATCCACTCAAATCCACCCACCCCACTCAAATACAGCCCATACCAATCCAATCCACCCAATCCAATCCACCCCACTACACTTAAAACCACTCCACTCCATTCCGATCCACCCCACACCAATCCAATCCACCCATTCCAAGTCAATCCACCCCACATCAGTTCAATCCACGCTGCTCCAGTCCGCAACAATCCACCCCACTTCAATTCACCTCTCTCCAGTCAAGTCCACTCCACCGAATCCCAATCCACCACACCCCATTCCAATCAGTCCAATATTACCCACTCACCCCAATCCAATCTAATCCACCTCAATCCAATCAACCCTACTCCAATCCATCCCGCCCCAATCCAGTCAACCACACCCCAGTTCAATAAAACCAAACTCCAATCCAAACCACCCCATTCAGTCCACCCCATCAATCCACATGTATCCACCCCTCTCCAATCCACACCAATCCATCACACCATTCCAATCCACCCCACTCCAATCGAATCCACCCCTCTCCAATCCACACCAATCCACAACACCCCACTCTACTCCAATCCAACCCCCCTCAACTCCAATCCACTCTACTTCACTAAATCCACCTCACTCTACCCCGTCCAATACACTCCACTCTACTCCAATCCAATCCATGGACAAGTCCAGTAATGTGAGCACGGAAAGGCTACTCTGAACATCCAATGCTAGGTTGTCTTCTAGAACTCCAGTCTATAGGGCAGAGGTACTCATGGTATGGCCCGCGGGCCGCTGGCGGCCCGGCAAGCCTTCCCTGGCGCCCCGCGGACCTTTCAGACATCGTACCCGAGTTTTAATAGATTTTTTTTTAAAGAGTGTCTGCAACCAGAGCGCAACTCAGAGACTCTGCTGCTTTGTGGGGGCCGGGCGATTCCCACCATAGTCAGAGTGGGGCTGCAGGGCCGCTAAGAGGTGAACAAAGCCTCATTAACATGCCAATGGTCTTTTAATGACCTGTGAAGTGCTCGGGTGCAGCTGTGTGTGTGTGTGCCCCCAGAAGCTGTCTCAACCCCGGTACACACAGGCAGGGTGAGGTGACAGATGGAGGGAGATGGAGGGAGACAGAGGGAGGGAAAGGGAGGGAGAGGGAAACAGAGGGAGGGAACGGGAGGGAGAGGGAGACAGACAGAGGAAGGGAGAGCGAGAAGGAAGGAGGGCGGGAGAGCGAGGGAGGTAGGGAAAGGGAGGGAGAGCGAGGGAGGGGGGAAAGGGAGGGAGAGGGAGGGAAAGGGAGGGTGAGGGAGAGCGAGGGAGGGAGGGAAAGGGAGGCAGACAGAGGGAGGGAGACAGAGGGAGGGAAAGGGAGACAGAGGGAGGGAGAGGGAGAAGGAGGGAGGGAAAGGGAGGGAGAGGGAGAAGGAGGGAGGGAAAGGGAGGGAGAGGGAGGGAGACAGAGGGAGGGAGAGGGAGAGCGAGGGGAGGGAGAGCGACAGAGGGAGGGAAAGGGAGGGTGAGGGAGGGAGAGCGAGGGAGAGCGAGGGAGGGAGGGAAAGAGAGGCAGACAGAGGGAGGGAAGTGGAGGGGGAAGGAGGGAGGAAAAGGGAGGGAGACGAGGGAGGGAGGGAGAGCAAGGGAGGGAGGGAAAGTGAGGGAGGGAGGGGAAGGGAGGGAGGGAAAGGGAGGGAGGGAAAGGGAGGCAGACAGAAGGAGGGAGACAGAGGGAGGAAAAGGGAGGGAGAGGGAGGGAGAGAAAGAAGGAGGGATGGAAAGGGAGGGAGAGGGAGGGAGAGCAAGGGAGGGAGGGAAAGGGAGGGAGAGGGAGACCGAGGGAGGGAAAGGGAGGGAGAGGGAGGGAGGGGGAGAGGGAGACAGAGGGAGAGGGAGGGAGGGAGGGAGTGGGAGGTAAAGGGGGAGAGGGAGGGAGAGAGAGAGAGGGAGACAGAGTGAGGGAGACCTCAGAGTGAGGGAGAGTGAAGGAGAGAAAGGGAGACCTCAGAGAGAGGGAGAACTCAGAGTGAGGGGAAGAGAAGGAGAGAGAGGGAGACCTCAGAGTGAGGGAGGGGGAAGGAGAGTGAGGGAGACCTCAGAATGAGGGAGAACTCAAAGTGAGGGAGAGGGGTGGAGAGAGCGGGAGACAGAGGGAAGGAGGGAGCGGGAAGGAGAGAGAGGGAGACTTAGGGAAGGAGGGAGAGGGAAATAGAGTGAGGGAGAGGGAAATAGAGTGAGGGAGAGGGAAACAGAGTGAGGGAAAAGGAAACAGATAGAGAGAGGGAGACAGAGAGAGAGAGAGTGAGACAGTCAGAGTGAGTGAGACAGAGGGAGAGATGGAGAGAGGGAGTGAGAGGGAGTGAGAGAGTCATAGTGAGTGAGACAGAGGGAGACAGAGAGACAGAGGGAGAGAGGGAGAGAGAGGGAGAGAGGGAAGGAGAGGGAAAAAGAGAGGGAGGAAGACAGAGAGAGAGAGATGTGTGTATGCCGGATCTGGTGGCTCAGTGGACGAAGGCGTCCGCTGCAGGGACCTGTGATCAACCTCATGGTCACAGTTTTTTTTGTTGCTCTAGTCTCGCCCCCTCCCCCACTGACCCCGCCACACCGGTGCGGCCATCGGACACAACCCACACTGTAAATTTGGCCCCCGAGAGAAAGTTTGTGAATATTCATGCTATAAGGTCTCCATCCCAGCCTGGAATAGGCCTGGATCCGGACTTGGTGCTGATTTGGATATTTCTCTGATCTAAGAAGGCGTGCAAATCTCCTACCTCCCTCGCCCCATCTTTTAAGGAAGCACATTGCGGACCCTTACTTTAGCAGAGAAGGTGGAGTACGTCCTTAGGGATGCAACTAAAATCACAGGACAATTGACCAATTGACCATCATTGACAATTGACCATCATGGGAATAATGACGTTGGAGAGTTCCTTGGCTCCCAGAGCTGGCAGTATGTCCTTTGTTAGTGATGTAGGTTTCAGATTGCTCACCAGCCCTGTTGTTGCCGCACCCTCCACTCTGTTAAAACGAAAGACTGAAGCTCTTTTCTTGCCTATTGATACCTTTGCCTTGTGTTACCGCATAATTAGTATTCTCCCTGCCCAAGGATGAGAGTTGTATGCTTTTTTTTAAGAGATTACAGCTTTCACAAACGTCCAGGGCCCCGGGGTCAAAAATAACTCCGTAAGGAAATCCTGGATGACACGAAAGGCTGACGAAGGGCAGACTCTATTTTATGCCCCAGACGGTTACCCTATAATCAACTTCCGGTAATCAGTCAGTGCCATTTTTTTAAAATAATGCTTTGTGCGCTTTTGGTTTCCTCCATTTCCTCTCAAAAGCGCCAGCGGCGTTGCTTTGGGACAGCAAAGTCAACATTGCACACGAGAATTCCTGGTTCTTCCTATGTGAGGTTGAAGCCATGCCAGCTGATTACAGATGCTGGAACAGGGCAGGCCGAATTAATGGCAAATGTACCATCGTGGGTTCTTCATTGGTAGTGATACACATCTGAAAGGTCCTAAAAACTATTTGTAGCAATAATAGCGAAGAAAGCACATTGCAAGAAAGTGCATTACAATAGTAAACAGCTAGTCCATGCAGTGCAATATTTGAAAAACAAGAATAGTTTTGGAGGTCCTGTTATATGGCATTCTTTATTAGACTTTTTACTAATAATTCGAAAAAATAAATTGTAAGGTTCGTTATTTCTTATTGAAGCTGTTTCTTCCCGAAAAGTGTTCAAGCCCTTATACTCCCACATCCGGATGACAATAATGCATTTTTCCAAGGGTTCCCAGACTCCATACCGGACCCCCTATAGGTATCCTACACATCACAGCACATCTCACCCTGGGCCTGAAGAAATATGATCACCTCACCTCCATCATGATGGAACTTCCACCTTGATGGAACTTCATTGGCACCCTTGCCAGGCCTCACCATGTTCAAAATTGGCTGCATCATTTACAAGAGCCATCACAACAGGCACCTCCACTTATCAGGGGGGTAGTTTGTTCAATAAGATTGGGGAGGGGTGAGCTTCAGATTTTTGACAATCATGCTGGCATATAAGGTTTAGATACATTATAGGACAGCAGGGTGATTGTGAGGGGCCAAAGGGAGAGGAATGCGGATTGGTAGAGGTTCTAAGAGAGAAAACACAATAGGCCATATTATCAAGAACAGGCGATAACATTATCGCAGCTTTAGCGGCAGGAAACTGCAGCTAAAGTGGTGATAAGGGGCTTGATAATATGTCATATCATTCCAATAGAAGCCCAGGTTCTTATGTGAAGGACATCAAAACTGGGCTTCTATTGGAATTCTATAGGACATATTATCAAGCCCCTCATCGCCGCTTTAGCTGCAGTTTCCTGCCGCTAAAGCGGATATAATGTTATTGCCTGTTCTTGATAATATGGCCCAATATTTTGTAAAATAACCAATATTCTGAGGAATTTCAAAACAAAGATAGAAGAGTGTGTGTGTGTCTGTCTGTGTGTATGTAAACATCCTTGGTGAAATCCAACTGACATCTCACAATGCCCGGCTGAAAGCACCTGTACCCAACTATTTCTCAGAAAATACATTTATATGGGGGGAGTAACACCCCAAACACCCCCCCTGAAGCTACACCCCTGCCCGGTTATCCAGAAGACAAGCTCACAGACAAGCTCACCATCTCTGGGGGCTCGCAGCACACCTGGTGACAGAACAAAATCAGAATGCAGACAAAAAATGTGCAAAAAAACCCCAGAAAAAAGAGACAGCAGGCCTTTTCCATCTAAACAGCTGCACGCGAGATAACAAAGAAAATCTTCAATAGGGACTACCCCAAAGCTTCTTCAATTTAGTAACCAGTTATAGATGCTCCTCTTTAAAGAACACTACATCACAATTCGTTAACCAACCACGATCCAGCTACCTCTCCTATCACTCCTTGACTTTATGCTTGTCTGCGATCCTGTACAGAGCTACAAAGCCTTTTAGATAGGTTTACGCCTTAGAAATACCATGTACATGCATACATACTTTACTCCGCTTTAAACTTTCAATATGGAAACAAAATAAATCGCAGCTGGCACATATGTTTGCGACTTATTGGCATGATGAAGAACAAGGACAATAAGTAAATAACATGTCTTTTGCAGTAGTCTGATTTGGCATCACTGGTGCAAAAGTCCTATTGGTTTCTTTAAGTTTGAATGACAGTAGCGTCTTATATGGTACTATAAATAATTAACAACAGAAAGTTATTACCGCAAACATTTCCCTCTATAAGGAAAAGGAGACAAAATGCTGCCTTCTTTTTTCATAATATTAAGTACTTCTTCTTTTTATGTACGAATGCTCTATACTGTTTATTTTTGTAGGGCAGGGAATGTGATAACCACCTGTAGACGTATTTTCCAAAAACTCTCTGAAATCTGAGGAAGGAATTTGTGAAGCATTGATTTGTCTTAATCTTTTTGTTGAACAATGGCAATGGCTGCACAATACTTAAGGTCCATGATCTCCGCCCCCTATGGTGTGCGCAATTATGTAGGCACCCATTTAATACTGAGCCACACGAGGCCTTGGCTAGACCTTACCAACAGGGCGGTCTCATGGAAAGGAATAATGATTGGCTATTAACTCTTGAAACAATCCTAGAGATTTCAAATGCATCCCATGACGAAGGCTGCCCATAATCTTTTCATCCCTGGTTCCCAGGAATTTGTTAATTCTTCTTCAAGGCCAGTGGAATAGCTAGAACTTTTGCCACCGGGGCAATCCCTGGGTTTGCCGCCCAGTGACGTCGGTGCAAGTTAGAGCGGGTGGAAGGGTTGGCGACAGACGATGATGCGCGGGGAGGCGACAGACGAAGAGGAAGAGAAAACTTACCTTGCGCTCGTCCCGCCCCAAACAAAAGTGCCACCCGAGGAGAACCATCCCCCCTAGCTATGCCAATGTCCAAGGGTCTGTCAACAGTTGCTAGTACATCCACTTAAACCTTACGATTGTTGCCTCCCCTTTTTCCGAAATGAGTGAACCACTAATTTCTCTGCATTTTGTGCATACCTCCTCTCTCTGAGTGCATAACCTACTCAAAATCACATGCATATTTGCCGTAATCTCTAGTGTTTCTGCAAATTGCCTACAGCTCATTTCAAAGGTCAAAACCACTCCTTCTTGGAAGGTCTGGAAAGTCATACCCCTGCCAGGCAACCATACCTAGTCTCCTCTATCTCATTTATTCTCCCTACCAGACATGTGCATGAACTCCCACATGCCCCCCTTGCACTAATGAGCACCCCTACTTCCTATTAACGCATTCTACCTCAAAGAAACTAAAGTACAGGCAAGGAGTGGTCTGCTTGAGCGCAAAAAACTAATCCCAGAACTCAACAATTACCAAAAACACTAGACTAACCACTGACCTTGGGTTATGGAACAGCATGCTGCCTAGCACAAAGGGCTTCAACGCCTTATCAGGGTTAATAAGTGCTATAAAAATCCAATCCAATGCAATGTATAGATATGCATTCGCACAGTCTATTTCATGCCTTCGCTGGCTTGTTATTTGGTTCATCTTTCCCATTTTTTTTTTTTATATATATATTTTTATTAATTATAACACAAGAGTAGAAATATACATATCGGGCATCATTCGATGGAACATATCATAACAGTGAATGGGCAGACCAAATAATAGAATACACATCAGTTATAGGCATCTGAGAGACATCAATATCAAATTAGAGCCGAGATGAAACAATACAGTACAGAGTGCCTCGAGCGAACATCATCGGATACCGCCCATCCAGAATACAGAATACAAGAATCCAACACTTGATACCTGGATATGAGGAGTATACGATCAGGAGAATATGCCACATCTCTTGCGAAGAAGGGAAAAGGGACATAGAAAGGTCATAGAACAAAAATAAAGGAAAAATAAAAAATCCCACCCTCCACCCCCCACCCTGCACCCCTGCAGATGGCTACGACCTAACCCCACTAGCAGCGTGCCTATCGCCCAATAAACTAAGTCCAAGGAAGGGAAAAGATGGAGGAGGAGAGTCGTGAAAGGCAAATACACCCTCAGTCTCCCGTACCCCCCGCCAGAAGCGATCACCCCGAAATATAGTCAAACCAACATATAGCAAATTTACAAACCAGTCGGGGGAGGAAGCAAAACACCACCCAACTCCCGTCACAATAGAGGTACAATCCCGGCATTGAATCAAGCTATTTTATCGAACCCAAGCCCCCCTCAAGTTCAACCCTGGCCCATACGGTACTTCGTGAGAGTCTTTACCACTCGAACCACCATCACAATTGAAAATGTAGAACAATCGTCAAAGTTCACGTTGGTGTTGCAGGATCGGCAGACGGAAAGATGTTTACGATTTCCACAAAACGAACGAAGTTAAATGTGCAAAGATGTCAAGTCTTTCCAACAGTCACTGAGGAACTCGTAGCGGCACAGAAGACTGTCCATATTCGAATGAGGCGGCAGCAGGATAGAGCAGGGAACGCTGGCGACAAACACGGGCTCGCTGGCTGTGAGTTGGGAGTTGACAAAGCACAGTAAATCCAGGTTATGTCCGGGGACCTCGATCTCAGGCATACATTGCACCGCTGGTACCACAGATAGATGAGAGTTAAGCGAAGAATCATAGACCGGTCCCAAAATACCGTCCACTTGCACGCTCAGTGTCCGGAATACAGCCGCGAACTGTGAATGGAGCGCTCCAATGGCGGCCATAACGGCCTGCAGCGATGGCGTACCCTCCGTCCGCCCCATCTCCTCTCAAGAAGAGGCAGAGCTGGATTCGTACCCCGGAGGCCGGCTTCTCCGGGGCAGCAGGTCACGCAGATCCAAAGCTCACAGTGGGCGCTCTCCGTCGCGGAAGATCGACCCCGTCGCCGGCAGCGAGGGCCCCGGCCCGTCAACCCCGGGGTGCCAGCGGGGTCTCCGGGCGCCGGACTCCCGGACACGGCAGACGGCGCGATACGCTGATGTGTTCATGGTGCAGACCGTTCACGATGCCACCACCCGAAAACAAACTGGTTACGGGACACTTGTGGGGACCGGGCTCAGTCCAGGTCCAGCGGCCGTTGTTGATCAACTCCAACCCGGATGAGACAGAAATCGAGGCCCCGGCTTCCACACGATGTTAGGCCGAGAATGGAAACACGGCATATCTTCGTCATCCGATAGGATAAAAACCTCGGGATTGCACCTTTAGAAGCAGAAATACTTCCTGAACCCGGGAGTCTGGTGCGAATTCAGGATGAATAGCAGGATATACGAGCTGCTGGCGGAGGTCGACGGAGCCGGGAGCTTACGCTGCCATCTTGGTTGCTGGCATAGCTCCTCCCCTTCCATTTTTATTTGACTGTTCTCTCTCCTTTACGTTTCCTGTCCCTGAAGAGTTTTCTGAGGCAACAATAAGGCATGCTCCAAAAGGATAAAGGATGTTTCAGGCTTCCCAAAAAACAAATTATTGTTTTTACAGTATTCAGTTCAATATAGCACAAACTTGGCCCTTAGGCCTCCGAGCACTTAATATGAGAAACATATTACGTGAAAAATTTGTAGGCATGGGGAGATAGAGGGGCAGATTTACAATAAGTGGCGCATCCCTGCATATCAGCAGGGATGCTCCAGTTATTGTGCGCCACGGCTCCATCCACCATGGATGCGCCGCATTTACAATGCGGCGCACCATGGGGCAAAAACGGCACAGATGCGTGACGCATCTGTGCCGTAAAGGCGGCGCATTGCTGGAGTTGCGTCGCAAGCACGACGCAGCTCCAGCAATGCTCTGGGGGGCCCTATCTTTACAACGCTGCGTCAATCCTTACGCCTGCTTCAAGCAGGCACAGGGTTTTGACGCAGCATGGGCTCAAAAGTGACTGAGTGAAATCTTGTAGATTTCACTCAGCCAGTTTTGGAAGGCATTCATGTCCCGGAACGCCCCCTCCTGCGCAGGAATGCCTACTTTTGGCACAGGGCTTTACAAAGTGACGCATCTCCCAGATGCGTCACGTTGTAAATACCCCGCAGCATGGCGCATCTTTTGTGCCGCCCATGTGTCACAAAAGTGACGCAACGGCGGTGTAAAAGAGGCGCAAGGGGCTTGTAAATCTGCCCCAAAGTGATTAGCTCAGGATCACAGGAGGCCTCGTTTAATCAGTTCTCATAGCTAGCCTTAACCTCACTGACTGAGCAGCAGCAATAACTTCAGCAGCAGATTTGATGTACGTCTTGCAAAGCAGGTTGCAGCCTTCAGAGGTTGGTTGGTAAGTCCCTTCCTGCTCAGGGATATGGCGTCACCCTGTTAAGAAATAAAATCAACAGCTTCTCCAAAAGAAATAGGCTGAATCTTGCTCATCTGTAGTCTGTGCTGGGGCTAAAAAAGGGCAGGAGTCTACTGCTGACATCAGTGGTTCTGGCTAGCGTGCCAAGAGGTGGCAAGAAGTACTTCATGTTTCACTTTTTATGAATCATCAAGGTTCACAATATAGCATGCGGTCTCTTGTACTTTTGGGTATACTACTGTCTATTGGTATATTAAAAGGACTAGGCTATTCTTTTTAACGTTACATATGTACCGGATATAGGGCCAGATGTACAAAGCTTTTTTCTGCTTGCAAACAATTTGCAGAATCTGGCCTTTTGCGACCAGAAAAAAGCATTTTTAAATGTACAAAACCCTATTTACGATTTGGTAAGCTATTACCAAATCGCAAATTGGGTTTGCTGAGTCCCTAACAGGAAAAGGCATGCCTAGGGCGTCCCTTCCTATTATCGAGTCGCAGGGGCATGTATGAATGTCTTGCGACCAGAACGCGGTCTCAAAAAATTCATACTTTACCGACTCCGTGAAGGATGTGGTAACCCATTCATAAAGTGGAAGGGGTTCCGAAGGGACCCCATCCCCTTTGTGACTGTGTGCACCAACATTTTTTAAGAGCAGACAGTGGTCCAGTGGTCCCAAGGACCACTGCCTACTCTTAAAAAATTGAAAAGGAATCTTCTAATTTTTCTTACTTTTTTGGGGGGAAAATCTTTTTTTTGTAAAACTCAGCTCCAAAATAGCACACATCAGTCGGCATCGGAAGTTCATTGGCAAATACAGACAAATTCAATCAAGCAAATCCCCCCCCCCCCCCCCCCCTATAAGCACCCAGAACAGCCTACCCATGTCAATCAAGCCCTGAGGAACACCCACAGTACAATAAAAAAACACCATTCATTATCCCATACCATCCTCCCCCAAACAGACAGACCTCCCGATCCGTAGCCTCCCTCCCCACCCATGTCTGAAGGCGTCCATTCCCCTACAAGTCAGCGGGCCACTAAGCCCCAAAACTCATTTTTCTTTTTTAAATGTATCCCGTTTTCCTTTAAGGAAAATTGGCTGCATTTCAAACTACAAAACTGCTTATTTAAAAAGCAGTCAAACTCATGGCTGTCTGCTGGCCCCAGCAGGCCACCATCCCTGTGAGTGGTAGCCATTCCCAATGGGTCGCAAATTGTGCCCTGCAGCATGAATATTAATGAAGCATGTCCCTTGCGACCCATTAGGAACCGCAAACAGTGTTAAACACCCTGTTATACATAGCTGTTACTTTTTCCTAATAGTGAATTTCAAAAAATCACTATTAGTAAATCGCAAACGGAAGTCTATGTATAACTGGCCCATATTTCTTTGGAAAAAGTCAGCAAATTACGTTAAAAAATAAATAGATAAACATACATTTGTTAGGCAGGACCACACAATGGCACTTCGCCTACAGCGGTAGTTAGTAACTACCTTTACAGAGCCCTGCACACACTACAGGAACTTGATTCATTTTCTAGGCAGAAAAAAAAATTCCCACAGCCTGACAGCTATACAGGAAGGTGATCAAGGAAAGAGAACAATGCAAACGATAAAAAAAGGAAAATGCATATTTTCTGATTAATAGGGTTTGTGTAGTAGGCACAACCTAAAGAGGAAAGTGACTGTCCCTTCAGCCAAACCCATTTCCAATATCCTCTGAGTCTTAGTGGCAGCTGCTTCCACTCATGTGCTGTCATAAACCTCCCTTCCCCTTCCTCTATCAAAGATGAAGCATGGACTTTAGTCTCAAGTTCTTTACAAATCATGGGCCATATGTATCATGCATTTTACCGTTTGAAAACGGCCTGATTTCAGAATTGGGCCATTTGCTAATGGTAAAGTGCATTCTGGTATGTATGAATTACAATGTGCGATTTGGTAGCATGTTACTGAATCGCAATTTGGAATTATGAATACACACCGAATCGGTATTAGAAAGAGGCGTGTTGAGAGCATCCCTTCCAAATACCAAATCGCAGCAGTATGCGAGAATGTTTTGCAACCAAAATGTGGTTGTAAAACATTCTTATTTTACCACCTACTTCAAGGAGGTGGTAATCTATTCTCAAATGGAAATGGTAGCAAAAACGTTTTTCCAGAGCAGGCAGTGGTCCCACGGACCACTGCCTGCTCTAAACAAATTAAAAGAAAACTTTTCATTTTTCTTTTTTAAACGTGACCCGTTTTCCTTTAACGAAAACAGACAGTATTTAAAATAAAAATATTGCTTTATTTAAAATCGATAAGGACATGGTGGACTGTTGACCACAGCAGGCCAGCATCCCTGAGATTTCAGTATTCCAATGGGTGGTAAATTGTGACCTACCACATTAATATCAATGCTGTAGGTCGATTTGCGACCCACTAGGAATCACTAAATGAAACTCATGGAGTTTCATACATAAGGACTGGGGATTACCTAAGTGCATTTCGCAGAGAATCACAATTAGGTAATCGCTATTTCCATTAATGATCCAAATGGCCCTTATGATTCGTTTTGTTTGCAGCAAAGAGTGAAGGCATGAATTTGCATTTTAATCTTTGCCTCGGTGTTTTCAGCTTGTCCAATAGTTTGTAAAAGTTATTGTGTAAGGAATCAGATTCAGCTGTAAAGTATTTCTTACAAAGGAATTTTATTGGTGTTTGTAAACATGAACAAATAACCACATGCCTTGCTCAAGTGTTTCTAAACTTGAACTATAGATAATCCCTTGTGTTCCTTGGGCCACTGATTAGTTGCTGAGTGTTGCCAAAGGAAACAAACGCATTGAAATATATAAATAGAGGGAGTTGGTGAGAAAGCAAGAAAGAGAAAAAGGATGACGATGGGAAAGAAGTAAGAAAAGAAAGAGGCAAAAGGCGGGAAATAATGCGGGACATAAAAAATCTGGGGCCAGATATACTAATATTTGGTGCAACTTGGCAAGACAATTTGCTGTGCTGTTCTGCCTCCAATGGAGAGGGTAGGAATGCGCCATATCTAATTACATGTAACGCATTCCTGCTCTCTCTCTGCACTGACACACCTGTGGCTGCAAAGTGACAAAGCAGCCCCCCTTGTGCTATGGTCCAAGGGTGCCTCCATCATAGCTATGATTGTTTTTGTGCAGGAAGGGGCAACTTCCTGAACAAAAACAATCCTGTGAGGCATTTACCTCTTTCTTCTGACGCAAACATAGAAAGAGGAAGTTACGAGAAGAAATACACACATTTCTCCTTGTTATGCCTCACTTAAGAAGGCTTAACATTTTGACGCATTCTCAGGTTTACTAGTGTTAGAAATTCTGAGATTGAGCAAAAAAAATGGGAGGATGCATGGGAACACCCATGCTCCTCCCAAGGAACGCCTTCCCAACACAAGGAAGACTTGAACTGCCTTGCATTACTCCAAATTTACTAGGCCACGCAAGGTAGAAAGCAAGAAGATCTGACTTAAGGGCTTGCATCGCCTTGCATGATGCCAGGGTGAAGCAAGCCCTAGGTAAATCTGGAGCAGGATGTGAAGACAAAGGAAAGCTCTAGAAGGAGAAAGCAAGGGGTTATCAAACTGAGAAAGAAGCAAAGAAAGAAAGGTCAAAAGAAGGATAGCAAAATGAAGGTGGGGAAAAAAGAAGGAAAGAGTGTAAAAAAGAAAATCTGGGGGGCGTGGCTAGCTGCCGATGAAAATGGCCGCAGCCTAGAGAGGCTCCTAGGGTCCCGGAACCGACCACGTCAATCCGCTTAATTATCCGGTGGCAAAAGTGCCTCAGAGTGAAGGACACAGTGGTAGCTGACTCAGGCTACCAAGCGAAGCGCTTCTGGGGCTCTGATCTGATCTCCCACAACAGCGGGCACTTCACCGGCGGCCTACACTGTCGTGGCAGGCCGGGAGCCACAGTGACACAGCAATCGCCTGTATCGGAGCTCCGGAATGGGCGAGATTTGGCAGAAGTAGTGGCTGATGCATCGCAGCGGCTGCAAACACCCGGATTTGGACATGTGCATCCTGCCCAGTCATAGTGAGGTTAGCAACTCGAAATAGCCCGCATAGCTGCAGGAACCGGGCACACACTGTCCGCTAAAAGGCGCATACCATTCTTTGAAGAAACGCGGCTAGGGCCCGATCTCACTCATCGTTGCGGGTGGGCGGGGGTGCGAGTGAGAGGATTCCCCCCTGCTCAATAAGGAGGTACGTGTGGCGTACAGGAACAGCAGCCACACGACCACTGAGCAATTCCCAGGCCCTGTTCGATCCATAAGTAAATTACTCCGGCGGGCGCCATTTTGTAGTCCAACACAGCGCTCCTGGGCAGCCACGACTGACTATTTCTATAGAGCGTGGAGGGATTCCACCTAGCAGGACCTCCCTTTGCCGCCCAGAACAGTGGTGACGGTGATATTCAATGCAGGGAGCGGAAGTGGAGTAGGTATCATAACAGCGCAGTCCCGACTTTGAGGCCCCCAAAGTAGAAGGCAGCGGAGGGGAGGCAGTGCCTGGATTACAACGCTCTAGCATAAAAGGTGGGTGCCCATCCATAACAGTGCTCAATCTTCCCTGCCTCGTGCTACACCTACTCTAGGTCTACAGACGCACGGTTGCCAGCACTCCAGGAGTGGGAGTACGGTCCCCGGTGGAGCGGTGAAGGGGTGGGAAAGTCAACAGGCCGCGAGGATCTAGCTTTCCTCTGGCTGGCGGCGGCGACTACCGCCCCTGACCCCAAGAAGGGTGCGCACTCACTCAAAAAGTCAGGATGAGTACCAGGAATCTCAAAGGCCTGAACCAGGCGAAGCTGTACAAGTACGCATATACCAAACAACAGACGGGCCCTGAAGATAAGGAGGCACAGCCGGCCTCCAGTGCACAAAATGCAGTACCTCAAGAAATAACTCTACAAGACATTATGGCCACTCTGACTAAAGTGGACATGCGTATTGGGGCAATGTCGGTGGAGGTCTCTCTGATCCGAGCTGATTTTAATAAACTGTCTACCAGAAAAACAGAGGTGGAAGGAACTACACAGCCGCTCTTAAGAAACAAGTGAGTCAACTCATGGCGGGCAATAAGCAGAGGGCGGCAAAGCTGGAAGACCAAGAAGGGCGTTCGCGAAGGAATAACATATGCCTTATTGGTGTGCCAGAACGAATGGGTGGCCCATCCCTCGATCTCTTTGTTGAGGATCTTATCACCACTCACCTTCAACCGTGAAGTCTATCCAACTACTTTTCAGTTGAGAGGGCACATCGAGTCCCTGGGGGTAAACCGAAACAGGGAGCGCCCCCGTGCCCCATCCTGGCCCGCATATGTAACTTTAGGGACAGGGACGTCATACTACAGACTGCACGTGCTGCACTCCCGATACGAATCGACAATGCTACCATCGCCATTTTCCCGGATTATACGGCAGCAGTATCAAAACAACATCGCAGATTTCTAGACGCGAAGAAAACCCTACGGGATCATGGAATCAATCACTCTATGATGTTTCCGGCAAGGTTGCAGGTGGAAGCAGAAGGGAAAACATGTTTTTTTCAGACACCAGCAGGAATGGCTGGAAGGATGGCGCAAGGCCACATGACCTGGAAGAACAGGAGGACACAACCCCCACCGTGGAGAACAAATGAGAAGAGAAGAGCAAGAGTGAGAGATCCTGTTGGTCTAAGTTTGATATTGCAGTAAAGCACCTAACGGGTCCCTGTTGACTTTTTACAACCTGAGCCGCCCTGATGTCTACTCACGGAACTCTGTTTTGCGCCACGGAAGAACTACACTGACCACTTGCAGACCATATTAGAAGTCACTGTGGCACCATACGCTCCTTGACACTATGGTCCACGCTGTGTAATGGACAGACAGGAGGTGCCGCACTTATTGAAGACGCTTTGGGGGGCGTTCTATCGGACGGCGGGAGCTCACTCTCACCCCCAAGTTATGGTAACAGGGAAGGGTAATAAGCGCTTTGCACAGTTGGGGTGGCGGGCAGTTATGATTCCATCTAGCAGGGAGGCAGGGAGGGGGTGGAGGGAGTGGGATTGTTTCTATGGTTTATTTTTTTCGTTTTTGCTGTTCCTAGACAGGCACTTACACCTGAGACGTTTTTATGCTTTAGCCGCAAAATGCAGTACGGATGCGACACCGTGACAATGCTTATTTACTATGCCAGTAACGACAACACATAGCCCACCCAAAGCTGAGCCACAGACGCACCTCATGTCGCCAGTGGCTCCCTTAACACTGGTTACATGGAACGTGAACGGCCTGGGGGACAAAAAAACCGAGGCTTAGTCTTGCAATGTTTAAAATGGTACTCTCCAGCGGTGGTTCTATTGCAGGAGACACATCTAACTGGTACCACTTGTAAGGCACTGGATCGATGGGGGTTTAAAATGGTTACACATTCGGAGTTTACCTCTGGTTCAAGAGGGGTAAGTATTCTAGTTAGAAAACAGTCGCCACTCATAATACATCACACAAAGACAGACAACTACGGCCGCTTTGCGGCCATAGCTGGTCAATGGGAGGGGATACCTATCAATATTGTGTCCGTTTATGTTCCTCCAGCTCTCCATGCGGTAACGCTCCCAGCTCTTAGCGACTTTTTACTCGATCTTCCGGAGGGAGAACTATTGATTGGGGGATGACTTTAATGACACCATTGATGGGGCTCTAGACCGATACCCTGCCAGGCTACACGCAACTTGCGTCTCTCATCTTGGGAGCTTTGTAGATGCGCTGGGGCTCACTGACACATGGAGGGGACACTTACCTACTCTGCAATCCAAGCGGAAGGCTTCACTCTAGCGGTCACGCACCAGCCAAACAGCGCATCAGCCTCCCAGCCCACCTCTCGCCGCACCCGCTTCGCGGGTGCCGCTTCGTTGGTGGGCGCTGGTAGAGGCGGCTTCCTGAAGAACTGAGGCGAGGACACCAGCACCAAGACAGCAAGGCGGTAAGGGGCGCGAGGGACCAGCGGGGCTGCGAGCGTGCGGGGACTTCATTTCCCAGAAGTCCCTGCAAGACCAAGGAAGAGCTTCCGGTCCGCTCTCCCTGCTGGCCCGCCCCCCGCCCATCCAAGTCCGCTAAAACCGCCCCTCTCCCTCCATCTTGTGGGACACTTACCTACTCTGCAATCCAAGCGGAAGGCTTCACTCTAGCGGTCACGCACCAGCCAAACAGCGCATCAGCCTCCCAGCCCACCTCTCGCCGCACCCGCTTCGCGGGTGCCGCTTCGTTGGTGGGCGCTGGTAGAGGCGGCTTCCTGAAGAACTGAGGCGAGGACACCAGCACCAAGACAGCAAGGCGGTAAGGGGCGCGAGGGACCAGCGGGGCTGCGAGCGTGCGGGGACTTCATTTCCCAGAAGTCCCTGCAAGACCAAGGAAGAGCTTCCGGTCCGCTCTCCCTGCTGGCCCGCCCCCCGCCCATCCAAGTCCGCTAAAACCGCCCCTCTCCCTCCATCTTGTGGGACACTTACCTACTCTGCAATCCAAGCGGAAGGCTTCACTCTAGCGGTCACGCACCAGCCAAACAGCGCATCAGCCTCCCAGCCCACCTCTCGCCGCACCCGCTTCGCGGGTGCCGCTTCGTTGGTGGGCGCTGGTAGAGGCGGCTTCCTGAAGAACTGAGGCGAGGACACCAGCACCAAGACAGCAAGGCGGTAAGGGGCGCGAGGGACCAGCGGGGCTGCGAGCGTGCGGGGACTTCATTTCCCAGAAGTCCCTGCAAGACCAAGGAAGAGCTTCCGGTCCGCTCTCCCTGCTGGCCCGCCCCCCCGCCCTTTACGCCTCCTACTTAACAACCTCTCCCTCCCGCAGCGCGGGACGCAGCTCGGGCGAAGACAGGGCAAAGACAGGGCCGTTTGAGGCCGTTCGAGGACGGCAGAGGACGGCCACGGCCCTGTCACCCTGAACTCCACGTCGATCCCCCAGCTCCCCACGAAATTTAACGCACATTATTGGGACTCAGGATGCGTCCCAAAACAAGAAGTGCGTCTAAGAAAGCGACTCTGGTGACGCAAGTGACCGGCCCTATAGACCTTTTCATATCCAGGGTCAATGACACCATTGACAAAAGTATCATCTTACTGGAGAAAAGAGTCTCTCTGGACCTTATGCAGGCAAAACGATCTTCGCTCGGTTCACTTGCCACCGCAAATTCCCCCGTTCACCAGGTGGCTAATAATTGCTCTTTGCCATTGCCATTAACTATCGCTCCCACGTTCACTGTTCCAAACTCTGTAGATTTATCCGTAACCCAATCGGATCCTGATCAATCATACGTCGATCTCGACGCAACCCCAGACTTAGAAGCCTGCCAATCACTGGTTGAGAAATTAGACCAGAGTGCCGTCAGTAATCCTTTATCACCTATTCCAGAAACGACCCTAGAAACAACAAAACCAAGGGAAAACATTTCCACCCACTCCAAGGCAATGCCAATCATTAAGGAAAAACCAAAGTCAAAAATAAAGAACCACAACTTGATCACACCTACCCCAAATTCCACGGCAGGCATCCCCTGTTGGGTGGAAAACATGGTTATGGATTTAAAATCAGACCTTGAGGCCAAAATCACAGCGCAGATCAAACCACTTATATCAAAGTTGGACAGACTCACGTCATTAATCAATACCAAATGCAGTTGTAAACCAAGCAGGAATGGTTCCGCCCCAATGCAAGGAGCAAAGGAAACACCTCAAAATAAACCATCCAGTACGAAACAAATAACAGACATAACAGACAAGTCTAACAGCTCACTAATCAAAAAAGTGGCAGCAATACACTCGTTTGCCAAAAAAGGGAGCAATCTGGACGCCCCCCAAAACACCCTGGAGGCGGTAGATTCCTCCTCCGCCATACAAACAGGCCCAGAAGCTCAATCAAAAACAAATAATAGACAAACGAAAGGAAACTCCACCATTCCAGTAGAGACACCCTCCCAAGAAAAACCATCAGATCTGAAGACTAAGCAACCTCGGCCCAAAATAATCAACTTACCCCCGGAAGCTTCTCCCTTCGTGGTGGTGTTAACAGCAGTTCCCCCACTGAAGGAGGGTGCAAGAGAAACTTTCGTAGAGCTGAGAAATAAATGTGCCCAGTGGCTCCAACTCCATAGACCACTACCTGCCCACATTAGGGGCGACATCCTCTCTGCCCGTAGAGGAGATTGGGTTGGTAGAAGCACGAAGGCATTAGCGGGGGACGTCATCAGTATCAAATTTAGGGAGATAGGCGCATCAAACTATATTTGCAATTCGCCCAACAGAGGACCTGCCACACAAATAAATCCCCTTCCCTTGTCTTACTTCCTACCCTTTTCCTCGAGGCAAAATTTTTCCTCGCATGTACACCCACCAAACACCGGCCCTATAAACCCCTCTGAATACAACATGTATCACCCCCAACGCTACCCAAATAGATCAAGTTCCTTCCAAAATTTACAGCATTCTGCTTTCCAGTGGCAACCACAGGCCTTATTTGCCCAACCCACACACCCTGTCACCCAATCTCCCATAAACTCACCTCAACATCCACATCATACCACCCAACAATGGTGGCTACCCCAGCAATATACGCACTATAACACCAATTCATGGCAACAGCCGCGGCAAGGATGGTTTCCCCCATTCAACCCACTAGGCCCAAATCATCAAGGCAGAGATAGGAGTGAATGGAGTGGACAGGATCATTGGACAAAGCATAACGATCCCATACGTTGGGATAGTTGGAATGGCCCCCAATTAGTAAACAGATATAGTCCCCTGGAGTGCGTCGACTGACTACCACAACCTCAGGAATACTCTCAAAATCACACAGACCGTTTGGAACCCGTTGAACCTCCATCAGTCCCTCCAGACCTAGAGATTCCACCTATTCCCAACAAACTAAATGAATTAAAAAGAACAAAAAGCTCAAGAGATAGCTTAACAACTCTGAACTTGAGCTCGTGGAACATTGCTGGATTAAGGACAAAAATAGAGGATGGGACAATCCTGTACCACATGCTTAACCATCAAGTACTCTGTATACAGGAGACATGGTCACTAAAAGATTATTACCTGCAGGGGTATAAGACGTACTCGTCCCTCGCGCAGTCGGGACACTCAGGCAGACCAAAGGGAGGTCTGTGCACTTACATAGCGAACACTATCCAAAACGTTAAAATAAAGGTTATTGAACTGGCATCAAATTTGCAGATCCTTGGTCTTTACTTCCAGAAAAGAGAGTCAATGATCATTATTAATTTTTATAACAATCTGGATGAATTGGACTTCGAGAGAGTTTTGGCCCACCTCCACGAAGAACTAACTACCCTCATAATGCAGCAAGGAGAAAGAGGCCCGGCAATAATAGTATGGGCAGGCGATTTCAATCTCCACGCCTGTACCCAATTAAAAAGAAAATGCCCTGGCATGGTGACAGAAGACGGCCTCCTACTTACCCATTTTTCGCACAACAAAATGGGAAGGCAAATGAATGATCTCTTATCCGATCTGGATCTCCAGATAGTAAACACCTTGGACTATGGGGAAAACTCACTTGCACCCACCTATATAGGAAGAGGTTACCAAACTACGGTGGACTTTATAATTATATCAGCTTCCTTACAATCAAGAGTTAAGACCTTTGAAGTATCACCAAATTCCCAAAGTGACCATGCAATACTAACTCTGGAAGTCTTACTAACCTATCAAAATTCTTCTCCAGTAATAATAGCTAATGCATTGGCTCAGGAAAATATCAACGTGGATAAAGTAAATGGGTATACTATAAAGTGGGAGAGGATAAATCCAGAGGAACTCACCAAAGAGCTAATAAGATCAGTCTATCCCCAAATTGAAATCTGTCTGGATCTAGCTACTAGTGACACGGAGCTTTTAACTAACTTCGCCCAAATTATGGAAAAAATTAAGTTGTTACTTACAAGAAAACAAAAATCTGATTTATCCCGGGCTATTGGCTGGTTCAATCAAGAGTGCACTAAGGCACATACAAAACTAAAGTTAGCCTTAAATAAAAACGAAAGGGATCCCAGAACAATAGCCACTCTTAGAAGTGAATATCAAAAAACAAGGAAAAAGAGGAAAGAGGAATTGAAGCAAGCGCTGTGGCACGAACTCCACACTAGTGCCCAGGAAAAAGACTCTACAGCCTTCTGGAGAATTATAAGATCTCCCTTTTTGGCGGATGACACTTCCCCAAAAATTGAAGCCGCCATAGATGCCGCAACTTGGGTAACACATTTTACCAGTATCTTCCAAAAACCAATCTATGATCAAGAGCTGGAAGAAGAGGAAAAAATACTCTCACTATACCCGATAGATATAAATTTCGAAATTTCTGAAATTCTTGTGGCATTGAACTCTACCAAAAAAGGGAAAGCACCAGGGCCGGATGGTGTCCCGGCAGACCTTTTTAAATACCAAACAGCACTTTGGGCACCAATTTTAACAAGGGTCTGTAGCGCCACGGCAAAAATAGGAATTCCAGAATCTTGGACTAGGTCCATTATGGTGCCGATTTTTAAAAAAGGTAACCGTATGGACCCCGCCTGCTATCGCCCAATTTCCCTGCTGGACTCACTGGGGAAAATAGCAGGAAGAGTGATATTAGAAAGACTGCAGGACTGGGCGGAAGAAAGAGGTGTCCTATCCGATCTTCAATTCGGATTCAGAAAAGGATTAGGTACTGTGGAACAAGCCCTAAATTTATCAATAATTTTCGGAAAATATGTGCATGCAAAGAAAGCAAAACTTTATATGACCTATGTAGACCTGTCCGCGGCCTTCGACTGTGTCTCCCACACAAAATTGTGGTCCCTTTTAGCACAGATGGGGATAGACCAACGACTCCTGAATTTTTTAAGGGAACTCTATTCCAATCCATCCGCAAGAGTTCGCTACGGGACAAAGGGAGAACTGACGGCGTCCTTCACAGTAGAGCGCGGGGTTAGACAGGGTTGTGTCCTGGCACCCTTCCTTTTCTCCCTCTATACCAACAACTTGGAGGTCGAGCTGCTAAAGGGTGCCCGCGACCTCCCACTGGCCAAACATCGCCCGATCCCCGCTCTGCTGTACGCGGATGACGCCGTCCTCCTCGCACAAACTCCCCGTGAACTCCAAAGGTCCCTTAATAGATATTCCCAGTTTATGAGAACTCTTGACCTCCATATAAATGTAAAAAAGACTTTCGTAATGAAGGCTGGAGTCGGAAAAAAACAGCAAAAATCCATCTACCTCGACAGTCAAAAAATTGACTCAACAAATGAATACTGTTATTTGGGGGTCATGATAGACAATAAACTCTCCTGGAAACCAGCAGTGGAAGCTAGAAAACACTGTTTTAAAAGAGCACTAGCCGCATTGGTGTCGTTTTCTCAAAAATTAGGAAAACGTCCACCCAGGGAACTGCTAACCATATATAAAGCCAAGTGCCAATCTACAGCCTTATATGGAGCAGGACTATGGGGATATACGGACGTCACTTCTCTGCAAACCGCAGAAAATAAGTTTTTTAGATTCATCCTATCTGCCCCCAAAACTTCTTCTGTTTACGCCTGCCACTTAGAATTAGGGGCACCATACATTGAAGATCTTGCCAGAATCCAACCACTCCTACTTTGGCGACGTATTTGGGTGTCAGACAAAAACGACCTCACAAAATCAATATTGGCGGATGCAATGTCTCTGGACTACGCTTTAAAAATCAAATGGCTGGTCTATATCCGGACCTTTCTTAGCGATCTTGGAATGGAAAAATATTATCTAAATCCCGAAAAAATTGGAGAACTCGCAAACGACAATTTAAAAAAGCGAGCGTTGGATCATCTGACAAAATTGAGACTTCAGACAGAAGCCGGAAAACAGTCGGTGCAGCATGCTATGCTGGTCCAATCTACCCTTTCAATGCAGCCTTATCTAAATCTTGACATTGGCACCTTTGAACGATTTCTCCTGATAAGATTCAGACTGAACTTATTTCATAAACTGGTGGTTTTCCCAACACCAAATGTTTGGGATCCAAATGCACCCCCGTGTCCATGTGATGGGATATCAGGTCAATCCACCATTCATACAGTTCTGTTCTGTAAGTTTTATCAGGACCATCGAAAACTCTGGCTACTGACCCTTCTAAAAACGTGGGGTCTTAGACAATGCAGAGCAGCCATGTTGAGTTTGCAGCTTTTGGACACCGAAGCCACATGTTACCATGTCCTGAATTTTCTAAAATGTATATACAGACATCGGAACAACCTTTAAATTATAATAGCACTGTAATTTCTTTTTTGCTGTTTTTTAAATTAACTGGTAAAATTAGATCTCATTGAAGATTTTTAAACTGTAATGCTTTTATGGATTGTAATAATCCGAATAAAGTTTATACTACATGGAGGTACCAACACCCCGACTCACGCCAATTCACTTTTCACTCCAGGGTCTATAATAGTCTCTCCAGGATAGGCTATTTTTTACCTCAGCTGATTGTTTGAGAAATGTAGCGAATGTTGAAATCAAACCAAGAGGCATTTCTAATCATTCCCCGGTGCTTTTAACATACACAAGCCACCACAGGATACGGCAACGTATCTACCCTATATACCCTGGATACCTGCATGTCCCCAAGATCAAGAACGCTATCACCACTACAACATAACATTACTTTCAGGAAAATGTCTCCTCGGTTAGCTCCCTGACTGTTCTATGGGGAGCTTACATAACTGTGCCCAGAGGGCAGGCCATTGCTTCTATCACAGGTTACAAGCGCGACAAACAAGAGGAGCTGAATAATATAGAACTAGAGTTACGCGAGGCAGAAGCCCAAGGCACCCGCAATCCATCCCCAGCTACAACCCAACGCTTGTGCCTTAAGCAGCAAGAGCACAGGGAATATCTCAGAGACGTGGTTAGGTCGCGTATGTCGGCCACGCAGCATAAGATTTATGAAACCGGCGATAAGACCGGGAAGCTCCTGGCAAGGCTCGATAAACGGGAGCTCGGGAAGAAATTTATAGCACGACTCCGTACGAGTGATGGTCAGATGGTAACCGACCCAGGTACAATTGTACACATGTTAGTGCAACACTTCCAGCGGGTCTATACATTACCATCTACCATGACCATAGAGGAGGCGCAGTCTTACATTAGAGATATTGCTATGCCCAAACTTACACTGGATGTGGCCCTTACGTTAGAGGCCGATATTACGATCGAAGAGCTGCAGTTAGCGATTAGTTCACTACAATCTGGGAAGGCGGTGGGACCTAATGGTATACCTGTTGAACTGTATAAAAAGACAGCTGGAACGATTGTCCCACACCTGCCACATATGTATTGTGATAGTTTACAGGCCGGTGAACTCCCATTAGATCAGCGATTTGTCACCATTGTGACGATCCCAAAACCTGGAAAGCCCCCGAAGAGTGTACCTCATATCACCCCATATCTTTAATCAATGCAGAGGCGAAAATCCTTGCAAAACTCCTTGCGCTAAGACTGACACCACACCTGGGGACCAGTCCAGCTTCATGCCGGGCAGAAGTACGGCATTCAACTTAAGACGCCTGCATGGTGTGATGGCCCATATACCATATATGCAAGAACCAGCTGTTATCCTTTCTTTGGACACTCGTATGGCATTCGAGATGGTTGAATGGCCCTTCCTATTCGCTGTGCTTAATCACTTGGGTTTCGATCCTAAATTTTTCGCATGGATACGGTTACTATATGCTAACCCATTCACCGCTGCTATTTGCTCTTGTGCTGGAGCCACTGGCGGCCTGGATTGATCCGGGGCCTTAGATGGGCGGAAGGGTGGGAAGACCGCATTTCCTTGTATGCGGATGACGTGCTATTATATATAGCCTCCCCATGTTGCTCAATTAAGGTGCTCCTCAACATATGTGAACTATTTGGTAGGGCATCTGGGTATACCATAAATTGGTCCAAATCTATATTATTCATACTATGTGGCCCGCTGCCTCAGCTTCCCAGAGATTGCCCACTGCAGGTCTCGGCTGACACATTTAAATATTTGGGTATCTATATAACAGCAAGCCCAGAGGAATTCTACACGCGAAATCTCATGCCTCCTTTGGAGCGCCTTAAACAGGATGTGTTGCACTGGGGCACATTGCCGCTGACACTACTAGGAAATGCGGCACTTTTTAAAATGATGGCACTCCGGAGATTCTTATATGCGCTGGAAAATACACCATTCCTGGTACCCCTTACTAAGAAAACAATGTTAACTTGGGCATTATGTTAAAATAACAATTCAGGTGTTTATGTATTTATCAACAGCAAAATCGGTTTTCCGAGCACACTAATGCGAATTCAAATAATGTACCCAGAACCCAGCAGGCAGCTCGAAATACCAGCTACAGGATGTGAGAGCCCTGTGAATCTGGAGCCGAGGGGGCAAGGGAGGGAAAGTGAAAGCGCAAGCGTGCCAGGCGCGCGTTGTGCTGAACGCGCCAGCTGTAAGCGTGCACATCACCTGTTCAGGCGGGTGCGTGCACGCCTGTCCGGGCGCATGCTGTTGTAAATAGCATTTTACCTTTTTAGAGTCTCTCATAGTCTTTCTTTACTTTTACCTGTATGACTATGCAGAGAAACATTCTATGTTCTTATTGTATGATCTCATCCAGCTGTGTTCCAGTACGATCAGTTGGTGCCTGGTCAGCTGATGAGTTACATGTCTTATTATCTGTGCTGCATTAAAAGAAGATTTCTACCTTAAAAGAATCCTGGTTTATCTGCATCTTCTTTACAACATTTTGGCGACAGTTTCAGAAGGCTGACCAGGAAAAGGAAATACTGCAGTGGAAGAATATTTATTTAATTCTACAGAAAAAGACTGTAATCATCGAGGAAAGAATCCGCGCTTATAAAGGAACTCGCATCGACACCTGTCAAACTCTGGTGAGGATTTGAATTGCCATGTTAATGTTACTAAGATTATGGTGATGTTTTCATCATAAACATACTGGATGATTGGTGCTTACTTTTAAATCTTGGCGCGTGTGGAATCACGAGGGAGCAGAGCCTTCCGTTACGTTTCCAAGCTTGTTCGAATGCTGAGAGGAAAGCGAGCGCTGTGAAAAGAATACGTGACATCCAGTACACGTCATCAAAGGAATCGACGTGAGTGTACGCGGTGGAGTCAGGTGATCACGCAAAGTTACACGTGATATGCGCGATGATGCCCGACGTCTGCGGCCATCTTTGATAAGTAATAACATCTTCTTCTGAAGTGATAAACTCGATAAATTTCGCGTTTTCAACGTCTATAAATATCTTTTGAGGAAAACAATTTTGAAAGAAACAAGTGCGAGTGGAACAGGAATGATATTTATCTAGGAACTTATTTAAGGTGACATTTTCATTATTTTTCATCTCCAAGAGGATCATTCAACATTGTTTTTTCAATTTTTGTTTTCTTCGTGGAGTTGATTTGGAGTTATCTTGTAACAGCTAGCGGACCTTATAACAGTATTACTAGTAAAGTTGTCTATTGCTATCTGAGATACATTCATAGTAAATGTTAATTCTTTTATGAAATAACTAATATTTTCTTTGCAGATTGTATTTAATTATTTTCATCAGCAGAGTAGGCTATATTAGCTTTCTACATAATATGGCTCAACTAGTGAATGTAGCCCTACCTCCACAGTTTTTAATTGAACCAGGTAATCCTATAATGGCATGGGAAGACTGGAAATTAATGTTTTATAATTATATTGAGGCATTAGATGGTGAAGAATTTTCTGCAAAGAGGAAAAAAGCAATTTTAATGACAACATTGGGTAAGGAGGGGCAAAGAATATTTAAATACCTCCCTCAAGTTTTACAAGCTGGTAGTCAAGCTCCATTGGATGAGTTTAAAGAGGCTAGACTGGAGATAAGATTTGCAAAAGAAGAAAACTTAGTAATGAATAGGTACAAATTCTATAAAAACAAACAACGTGAGGAGGAAACTATTGACGAGTTTGTTGCACGAATAAGGGAATTGTCTGTAAAATGCAGCTTTGGACAGATGACGGATGAACTTATTCGAGATCAATTAATTGTGCAGTGTAACAATTGCAAAATCCAAGAGAGATTGTGGGCAGCAAAAAACCCAGATTTAAAAACTGCAATAAGTTTAGCTAAAGTTGTTGAAGAGTCAGAAAAATGCATGAAGGAACTTCAAAAGTGTAATTCTGAACACAAAATAGATGTTGTTTCATCAAAAAATGTGGTAGATAGTGACAGCAAAGATGAAAGTGCAGTTGCTGCTGTAAGGAAAAAGAGTTATAGTTTGGAAAAGACAAAAACATTTTAACAAGGCTCCTTACAGAATATGTTCTAAGTGTGGGAGTAGCTCACACAGTTCAGATGCGAAATTTTGTTTCGCTAGAATGCTTGAAATGTGGCAACGTTGGTCATTTCGCTAAGATGTGTAAAAGTATTGTGAAGTCAAGAATAGCGACGATTAATGAGTATGATTGTATAGTTAAAAGAGACACGAATAAATTGTTAGTTGTGGAGGATATGAATGTGCATCTCTGTCAAGAGAAGAGAGAGAAGAGACCGAGGGCAGATTTCTTAATTGATGGGAAAACCATTAGCCTCATGGTTGACTCTGGGTCAAGATGGACGATAATTCCATTTTCTGTCTTGAGAGAAGTGTGGGGTGAAAGGGATCTTGAAGAATGTGACATCTCTCCCACGGGTTATCAAGGGGAAAAGATTGAACTTCTTGGTTATTTTGGGAGTGATATTAAATTCAAGAATAGGTCTACTCTTGGAAAAGTCTATGTGTCAGCAGAAGGTCCATCCATATTGGGTTGGATGCACCAATATGATCTGTACATTATTGTCAATCCGAGAGCCAATGAGCAAGTAATGGTGATTGATGATCTAAGCATTGATGACATCCTAGCAGAAGTCAAAGAGGTGTTTAGGGATGAGTTAGGTGAACTAATTGGATATGAACACAGAATCTTGTTGAAGAAAGGGTCTGTTCCCATTCAACATAGAGCAAGGAGAGTACCCATGGCTGCGAGGAAGGAAGTAAAAGCTGTTATCGGAGAGATGCTACAAGGGGGTATAATAGAGCCAGTGGAAGCAGCAAATTGGGTTTCTCCGGTGGTGATCACACAGAAGGCCGATAATAAAATAAGATTCTGTGTTGACCTCAGGTCGTTAAACAAGTGTGTGGAGGCTGATGTGTTTCCCTTACCGAATATTGAAGAACTTGTGTCAACATTAAATGGTGCAAAATATTTTAGCAAGCTTGATTTATAAAGTGCTTATCACCAGATACGGCTTCATGAAGAATCAAAACAGCTGACATCTTTTATCACTAGTGAGGGGACATTCCAATTTACAAGGCTACCTTTTGGTCTAATTTCAGCGGCGGGTGTGTTCCAGAGGATGGTGACAGAAATATTTAAGGGGTTGGGAAAGGTCTTGTTCTTTCAAGACGATATACTCATATTTGGAGACACTGTTAGTGAACATAACCACATACTTAGATCTGTCCTGTCTAGGGTTCGTGATGCAGGTTTGACGTTGCGTAAGGAAAAGTGCTCTTTCTTAGTAAATGAGATTGAGTATTTGGGGTATGTTATCACAGGTGATGGTATCAAACCGAAGAAGAATCTGTTGTCTGCAATTGAATCTGCTCCTTGGCCAAGTGATAAAGATCAGTTAAGATCGTTTATGGGACTTATCGAATTTTATGCGAAGTTTGTTAGGGACTTTTCAGACAAAACATCTGTTTTGAGGGGTCTCTTAAAAAAAGGTGTGAGGTTTTCTTGGAATGATGAACATACCATGTGTTTTGGGGCCATTAAAAAAGAATTGTGTGATACTGGTGTGTTAGCTCCATTTGATATCAAGAGGAAATCAATATTTATTGTATGATGCCAGCGGAATTGGTCTTGGCGCAGTATTGTTACAAAAGCATGGTGATTAAGAAAAGGCTTTTGCTTTTGCTTCTCGTCCATTGAGTGTGTCAGAACGTAATTATTCTGTCATAGAGAGAGAGGCGTTGCCAGCTGTGTGGGGTATCCATTATTTTAGAACGTATCTATGGGGTACCAAATTTTATTTGAGATCGGACCACAAACCTCTGGTAAATGTTTTGGCTCCTGGTGGTGCAGGTAAGGGCTCACCTAGGTTGGCTAGACTTGCTTCGAGATTGCAGGATTATCAATTTGAATTATCATACATTCAAGGTTGGCGGAATGTGCAGGCAGATTGTTTGTCAAGGCTTCCTGTAGTGGAAGGGGTTTGTGATCAAGGTCTAGGTGATTTTAATGAAGAGAGTGCCATAGCCTATGTTCAGGATGTTGTTTCTTTGGGTGAAGGCTCGTTCTCGAAGGAAGAGTGGGTTTCTTGTATGAGGAAAGATATAGTGCACATGAAAGTTATTGATATGGTGAAGAAAGGCACCATGCATGAGAGTACAGTGGAGATAGGTGTAAGACCTTTCATCAACATTTTAGATGAATTATCTGTGTCTAGTGATGTTGTTTTAATGAGAGGTGACGGATTCGTTCCTCCATGTTTGTTGAGGAACAAGCTTCTCAAATTGGCTCATGAGGGTCATCTGGGACAGACCCTTACTCAACGTAGGATAAAAAGTAACTTTTGGTGGCCTTCTATTGATTCAGATGCTGCATCTTGTGTCGAGAATTGTGAGAGTTGTAGAGAAGGAGAAAAAAGACTGAAGTTAATGTCTACTCAACAATCTGGAAAGATTGTTGTGCCAGATCAATCTTGGCATAGCATATGTTTGGATTTTATTGGTCCAATGGATGAGTTGCCGATTAATCAGAGGTTTGCAATTGTAGTTGTAGACGTTTTTTCAAAGTGGCTAACCATTTAATTTGTAAGGGAGATTACCACTGACAGCACAATTAGATTTCTGAAGAGAGTTTTTCTAGATGAGGGTTTGCCGTCAATTCTTATAACAGACAATGGGACACAGTTAACCTCAAATAAGATGACTTTTTTTTAGATAATAGTGGCATTAATCATCAACAAACAAGCTTGTACAATCCACAGGGCAATGGAATTTGCGAAAGAGTCAACAAATTGATCAAGGGAATAATACAAATGACTTGTGCTTTGGGGTGTTTTTCAGAGGAGAAGATACAAGAGATGGTTTGGGCTTATCGCCCTACTTTGCACAAAAATGATATTAAATCACCCTTTGAAATGATGCGAGGCAGGCCTCCTAGCACAAAGTTGACTCCATATTGGTTGAATAACTGTGATTGTGATGATTCTAACCAAATCACTATGAAGTTGTCTTCTTCGTGCATGTCTGAAGGTGATTTAGTAAAGGTTAAACCGGGTAGAGTTACGAAAGGTTTAACTAAATTCAGAGGTCCATTCTATGTGAAAAAAGGATTCTCCTCATTACGTTGTTTTGGAAAATGGTGAGAAATGGAACTATAGAAGGGTTGCTTTATACAAGAAAAATTGTCATGTGTCTGGTAAGGAGAGAGAGGAGACCTTGTGTGATAATAGTGTATATATGTTTTCCACTCAAGAAGAAGGAGTTTCTTCTTCTTCTCTTTCTACTCATAGGAGGGAAGATGGTAGTGGTGATGCTTCTCAGTTTTCCAATTTTTCAAGTTGTATGAATTCTGGTGAATCTGTGGGAAATACTATCTTAAGAAGTTCTAGACCTCGTCGTCCACCTGTGTATTTGGACGATTATGTTTGTTAATTATTACTATGTGCTTTCTTCATGTTTTTAGTACTCCTAGGGAAGGAGATGTGTTGTAAATAGCATTTTACCTTTTTAGAGTCTCTCATAGTCTTTCTTTACTTTTACCTGTATGACTATGCAGAGAAACATTCTATGTTCTTATTGTATGATCTCATCCAGCTGTGTTCCAGTACGATCAGTTGGTGCCTGGTCAGCTGATGAGTTACATGTCTTATTATCTGTGCTGCATTAAAAGAAGATTTCTACCTTAAAAGAATCCTGACTTATCTGCATCTTCTTTACAACACATGCCCATCTCCTGTACCCAGTTAGCCTAATCTTGCAAATTTGGACCATTAACCACATTAGGGATCAGTTTCTTTTGGACTGCAAAATTGACAAAACAGAGTAGTCACAGATGCTAGTAATAAAGGTCTGAGAGTGGTAGTAATACATGTAGTCAATGGAGAGGAGAGAGGTATTGCGTGTGCCTCCGGAGATTTAAAAGCAGCTAAGACTAACTATTCCATCATCAAAAAGGAGGTGCTAGTTCTATGTTGGGCAGTAAATACATTTTGATAGGGGGCGTGGCCAAGTTGACAGAGTGGTGGGACACATCCCACTGTCTCTCAAGCAAGCCAGATTTATCAGCTTAATCCATACCCCCAAGCAATAAGACGGGCTGTGGATGACAGAGGTTTACTTGTGGGCCATGAGGTGACCCCCCACTTGTCTGTTTCAGAGCAGCCAGAGGTGCTGGAGAGATATGGCCCAAGGAGCCAAGGCGGTGGTGGGCCACAATCGAGGGCTGTGAGAGCCAGCTGGAAATGAATAGAGACGAGTCGACGCTGAGGGGGTTGCGGCCCTCTGAGAATTTGGAGATGGGCTCAGTCATGAGAGAGAGCCGCAGAGCGGCAGTGGGGGCAGACTGATGATCCTCAGCTCCCATTGGGCCTGACCCCGTGTGAACTTGAATCGTGGATGCGTAGACCCCGTCAGGCTGGTGGTGAGCGTGGGTTAGCACTGGAAGAAGCCGGGGAGGTACTCGTGCCGGGGAGACTCCATAGAGCATGGCACTTGCGTCTAGGCCTCTGGTGTAGGGGCTGGTACCCTGCCCCCCTCATTGGATTTTGAATACAGGCTGCCTGGCCTTATAGAGTGGTGCCCCCACCTCCGAAATATGGACCTGATCTGAGGAGAGACTATTACCGGCAGACCCTGGTGGGACTTGGAGGTCACGACCACTGGGAGTCAGTAGCAGCCCTTTGCTGGGGGGAAGAGCCGCCTGGCACTTGAAAAACATTCACCGATATCTGGAATAGCAGGGGAGCCTTTACACTAGCACAACTCCTGCATTCGTGCACCACCGCTGCAGGGTCTTGCGGCTCTCTTTTAGTTGCTGGAAGTCGAGTCATGATGATCATTGGGGTTTTGGCAGCGGGCCCCTTAGCTTAGCGAGACAGACCTTCTTTTTGATTGACATTGCTGTTGCTACTCTGGGTGACTGTCCCCCATGAGAAAGATCCCTCCCAATGGAATTGTGGAAGTTAATGAGCCACAACATACATTGTGAGGGCTGAGGGCTAGTGGTGCTTCAAGGGCAGTGGGGTGACTACCCTCATGCCTCTCAAGAAAAAAAAGTCTCCCTGTAGGGGCCTCCTCAACTACTTGTACAGATCTCAGCTGAGACCCGTGGTTCCTGAAGAACCTGGGATCTCCCTCCCCTTTGAGCCTAGCTTCATCATGGCACTTACTAAATCTTTTTTAATTTTTGTATTTGTTTTTATTGTTGCATCAATCAGCATATGTAAAGAGTGAATCTTCTGCTGGCGTAGCGTCAACATTCAGCCACTGTCAGCCGTTTGCGCAGCTTTTTGTTTCTAAAACTCTTTTTTGCATTTTGTGTTCATAACTTTAACAATACAGACATGATAAAATGCAGTATACCCCACTCTACTCCCCCCTCCCACCACAAAGCACAAACATTACATCATCCTATTCTTGGTCTCGTTTACACCGCCTTGTCCCTGTAGTGTGCCTATTCGAAGCTCTCACAGTCGGCAATGTTACATTTGGTATTTCCGTAGTGGTCTCGCTCCCCCCCTCCCCGGACTCCCCCCCCCTTACTGCCCACCCTCCAATCCATGGTATTGCCTCCATTTTGCCCATACTCTTCGGAACTTTTTGGGACAGCCTCTTGCTTTATAAGTCACTCTTTCTGCCGCCATATATAAGTCCAAGCCCCTCCTCCACTCCTCTATGTCGGGTGTTTCCGTTGCCCCCCAGTACTTTGCAATGTCCCTTTTAGCTACCACCAATGCGAGCACCAGGAAGATAAGCAGTGGACGTGGCAGGTCCACCTCGATTGTCATGCCTAATAGTGCCAGTTTAGGTTCTTGCGACAAAGCCACCCCTAGGACCTCCCCTAGCTCCGTGAATATGTGCGTCCAATATGTTTGTATTCTGTCGCATGCCCAGATAGTGTGATAGAAGTCCCCTTGTTGTTGACGGCATCTAAGGCAGGTCGGATCCTCTATTTTCCCCATTTTAAGGAGTCGTACCCTATCAAAATAGGTTCTGTGGAGCACATTCAGCTGGATGAGGCGTAGTCTCGATTTGATCGCCACCTCTCGGGGATGCATTAGGACTATCTCCCAGTCCAGATCTTCCATTTCTCCCACTTCCGCTTCCCACACGCTCCTCAGCCTTGCCAAGTCGCCTAGCATGTTATTGGTCAAAGTTTTATATGTGAGGGATACCGCCTGACCCATGATCTGTTCCTGAAGAAGCCTACCCTCCAATGGTGCATATTCCGGTATCTCCGTGAGCGTGATATTTTGGGCCCTCCAAGCATGTCTCAACTGCGTGTATTTGAAGAGTTGTGTGTGGTGCAACCCAAATTCAGTCTTAAGTACCTGGAAGGACTTCAGTTCCCCCTTAGCAATCACATCCCCGATATTTGATATGCCTATGTCATCCCACCTCCGGAAGCCGCGCAGCTTACTGAGTTCCTTTAACCATTGACAGTGCCATAACGGCGTCTGCCGGGTAGGTCTCTTCTCCCAGCCCATTCGCCTTGTGGCCTTGGTCCAGGCGTTTAGTGTGATTACCGTTGCTGGTAGAAGCGGTACCCTCACCACACCTTTGTAGAGATAGTACAATAGATTTTTGGTGGACATTTTGAACCTTTCCAACGCATAGGTCGGGTGGTCCGCCGGGGCGTGCATCCAATCGTTTATCAGTGTTAAGTGTTCTGCCCAGTAGTAGGCCTCTAGGTTGGGGAGCGAAATCCCCCCACTATATTGGTGGCGTTGGAGGGTCGACAGGGCTACCCGCGGTTGCTTCCCCAGCCATAGAAAAGTACGAAGGTCCGCGTGAATTTTGGGTATCGTCGTGGCCGGGAGCGGGAAATATTCGTTTTGGAGCACATATAGGAACTTAGGGAGGACAATCATTTTGTACATTGCAGCCCGACCCAATAGGGTGAGCGGCAGTTGCCTCCACCTGGTCATATCCGCCACCGCGCTACCCATTATCCGTTCTATATTCTTACTGAATGAAAGTTTCCCATCTAGGGTACTGTAAATACCCAGATACTGAAATCCTTCCGAGGTGTTGACCAGTTGCTCCGGTAAGTTCTCCCCTCGTTCCATTCCCTGCGGATCATAGAGGACCGATTTGTGCCAGTTTATGGTATGACCCGCCCTTGCGCCATAACAATCTAACTCCCTAAACAGTTCCGGTACCGTAGTTTCAGGTTTAGTAATGAAGAGTAGCACATCATCAGCATAGAGTGATATTTTTTCTTGCGCGGTAGCTGAGCTTTCCCGTGAGAAGCCACAAATCTCTGGATTCTGTTGTATCTTCGCCGCCAGGATTTCGATGGTTAGTGTGAATAGAAGGGGGGACAGAGGGCAGCCCTGGCGCGTACCCCTTTCGATCCGGAATTCGTGGGATAACCTCCCATTCACCCGAACCCGCGCTCTCGGTGCCGTGTAAAGAAGCTGGACCCACCTCTGGAATTTCGGGCCGAGTCCAAACCTCTGCAGCGCCGCCATCAGAAATGGCAAATGTACTGCGTCGAATGCCTTCTTCGCGTCGAGGGAAAGAAACCAATGAGGCTCTCTCCTTCCCTTGACTTCTTGCAACCAATTGTGCGTGCGTCGGAGGTTTAACTTGGTTGCCCTATCCGGCAGAAACCCCGACTGGTCCATGTGTATGAGATCTGGAATAACTGATCTCAAGCGGTTTGCTAGAATAGTCGCTATAATCTTCCCCTCCATATTAAGGAGGGAGATGGGACGGTAGGAGGCACATTCGTCTTTCGGCTTGCCCTCCTTATAGATCGGAATGATGGTAGCCAGGGCGAGGTCTGGTGGTAAGCTCCCCACCTGATATGCTTCCGTGAAGAGGGCCTTAAGGTGTCGTGTCAAGAGATCAGTCGTTCGCTTAAAGAATTCCGCTGGAAATCCATTCGGCCCCGGCGTCTTACCCGGTTTCAGTTTGGCTATGGCTTCAGAGATATCATCTAGCGTTACATCCGCTTCCAGAGCTGTGCACGCTTCGGAGGACAGTGTGGGTACCTCCGTGCGTCCTATGTATTGCAGCGCGTCCTCACTAGTCCCCAGGTCTTTAGCCGCATAGAAGTGCTCATAGTGCGACGCAAACACGTCTGCTATCGCCTCATCCGTGCGGACCTGTCTTCCATCCACCGACTTGATCTGTTCTACCCACCTTGCCGCCTGTTCCTTTCTGCTAAGCCAAGCCAGGAGCTTGCCGGACTTATCCCCAACGTCATATAGACGGTGAAGGGTTGCCAGGGATTGGGTCCGTGCCTCGTTTGAAACCACCTCCCTGTACCTCCTTTGGGTATCTAGCAGTTGTCGGAGAGTCCCTGCGTCTTTTCGTGTTTGATACTCCTTCTCTATGGTCAAGATTGTTGTTTCCAGGCCCACAACCTCGGCTTGTCTTGTTCGTCGATCCTCCCCCAACCTACTCTGTACTCTATCCCGTAAGACCGGTTTCATCGCCTCCCAGAAGGTGACCCCTGAGTCGACTGTTCCTTCATTCTCAGCCACATACACCTTAATGTCAGCTCTGATGCCACGTAAAATCTCCGGCGTTTGAAGGTCCCACGCCGCTAAACGCCATTCGGCTCCCCCCCTCCCCCGTCCCATCTGTGCATATAAGGGTGAGTGGTCCGAGATAGCCCTCGCTTTGTATTCCGCCACGTCGTCCGCAGTTAGGTACTGTCTCGATGTGAATATATAGTCAAGCCTCGAAAAGACCCTATGTGCCTCTGAGTAGAAAGAGTAAGTTGTCTGCGTAGGGTGGAGCCACCTCCAAACGTCTGTGAGTCCTATATTAGTCATCTGCTGTGCCAGGGCTGTCTGCGTCCCCCCTCTGCGCGCTGTCCCTGTACGATCCTGCACTTCACACATTACATCGTTAAAGTCGCCACCCACTACTTGAATGGTATCCGCTGTGTCCAGGAGAATGGATGTGATTGCTTTAAGTGTGCGGGCCTGGAGTTTCGGCGGAGCATAGACCGAAATTATAGTGTACCTGCGTCTTTTCCATGTCCCTTGCACTCCCACATATGTCCCCTGGGGGTCTAGCCATGTGCCTGTGATGCAAAACAGGAATGTTTTTTTAATTAGTATCGCCACCCCTCTGGAGTCTGACGTGTACCCTGCATGTGCCAGGACTGTATGGCGGCCTCGCGCTATGAACGCACATTTAGTACCTCTAAGATGTGTCTCCTGTAATAAAATGATATCCGGTGCTACTCTCTTGAGGTAAGCATTCACCAGTCCCCTCTTAATTTTCGACTCCAGGCCATTCACATTCCAGGTTAAGATAGTGACTCCCTTGTCCCCCTGTTGCGGTACAGCTAATGTACTTACCATTGTGTAAAGTGATCCTCATTCACAGTTTGTCCCTGCGATGGATGTGCGGTATGGTGTATCAAGGTGTATGCCTGCATTTCCTCTGCTGCTGCCCCCCCTCCCCAACTCTTCCCCCCCTACCCCAACTTGTGATAACGCTGCACTCCCTTGTCCCCCCCCCCACCACCCTCCCCTTCAATCTCATCCCAACACAGGACGGAGCTTTCAGTGGGAGTCGGTCTGTCACCCACCCCTACCCCCCACCCTTCAACTACACCTCACCCTCCCCACCAAGGCGGAATAGGGTGCGGTATCAAGTCCAGACTCTGCGCCCAGACGGAACAAAACAAATCCAACCAAACTGATAGAAAACAAGGGGCAGTGTCAACTTGCGTGTTTCAGGTCACCCGGCTGCTCCACCATTGTTCATGAATGTGAATCTTGTGTAGCCGTGTCTGTCCCACCGTTCTTTTCGGAAGAGTCATGTTCTAGGTTGCATATCACCTCTACCAGTGGATGCACTGAGCTCTGTCTCTCTCCCTGCTCGTCCTCCCCTGCCCTCTACGTCGTCGTCCTCCTCACCCTCCGAACGTATCTGTTTACCTAGACCAAACAATCTAGAGCCGGCCGTAGAGGATTCCCCCGGGGATTCCGATCGCCCTCTCCGCATTCCCGCCGATGTGTGTGCCTGGTATGGTGTCCCTGGCGTGCGTGATTTTATCCTCCGAGATTGCCTTCTTTGCGGTTTCGGCAAATCCCACTGTGCCTTTTGCCTTAGCACCCTGTCCAGTTCTTCACGCCCCGCCGCCTCTCTGCTTTGTAGTATCGGTCGCTCCTCTAGTCACTGCCAGGCGTCATCTGGGTGAGTGAAAAAGAGTGATTTTTCTTTATATAATACCTTGAGTTTTGCCGGGAAGAGCAGCATGTAAGAGATGTTTAGCGTTCTAAGTTTCGCCTTCACCGAATCGAAGGAGCGTCGCTGTTTCTGCACCTCTTGGCTGTAGTCCGGGAAAATCATGATGGTCGTGTTTTCCAGTCGGATTTCCCCCAGTTTCCTTGCTTCCCTCAATATCAAATCCCTGTCCGCAAAGTTGAGGAAGCGCGCGATAACCGGCCTAGGTCTTGCACCCTCCGGGGGCTTTGCCAGTAGGGCTCTGTGCGCCCTTTCGATGACAAAACATGATGAGAACTGTGCCGATGTGAAGGTCTCGGTGAGCCATGTGTGGAGGAATGCTGCCATATTATTCCCTTCAATTCCTTCTCTAAAACCCACAAAGCGCAGGTTGTTGCGCCGTGCCCTGTTTTCGGCATCATCCACTTTCCATAATAGTTGTCTGTGTGAGGCCTGGAGTTCCATCATGTCTTTCTGGAGGGTGGTATTCGTGTCCTCAGCTTCTCCGATTCGCGTTTCCGTCACCGTCACTCTGTTGGACAGGTTCCTGAAATCTTGCCGCAGGAGAGTAACCTCCGATCCCACCTCTCCAATTTTGACTTCTAGGACCGTTCGGGACTCCTGGATGTCCGCTCTTGACGCTTGAATAGCTGCCAGCAGTCTGTCCGTATCTGTTGTCCCCTCTGAGGCTGAGTGGGGGGTCTCCCTGTTGAGGCGCGGTGCCGCAAAGTTATCCATGGGCCCTTGTTTGGGGAGTTTAGGCAGCGAGTCTTTTTTCCCCATGGTTGGCGTCACCAGATCCGTGGTTTTCTTCTGCCTGTGTGGTATGGTGCACTTGGCCCAACTGCGCCAGTCGTGCTGCGGGTAGTGGGTTGCACTGGTTTCAGTTCCGTCAGTGTGGGCCAGGCGTATCCTCTCATGATCCTCCCCCAGACCCCTCCGGCACCTTCCTACACCGGCTGTACAGCGTGGACGTAGTCCCCCTTGTGCTGGCAAATTCGGCGCCGTGCCTTACGTCCCACCCGCCTGGCACCCCCTCCAGGGTTTGCGGTGTTCCAATTTCGCCCTGCCAAGCTTCAGCGTTATTCGTCCGCTATGGTTCGCCCCCAACGGATTCTGAGCTTCCGGATCTCGGTCTTAGGCTTTATGAGCCCCAGTTTCTCACTCTTAGTGAAGTAGTAGCTATCTTTCCCAGGATCGGGGGACTGTGCACCCCCCTTACCGTCGAGCCTCACCGTGGGTAGCTCCCGTTGCAGGGCCTGTTGATCTTCCCTTCCTGAGAGCTGCCCAGTGTGTCACGCCGCCCGGGGATCCAGCCTCACGTACTTCGGACCTGTCCTACGGCGACGGCCGCCATGTTGGTGAAGGTATGGGGCCTCAGCTGTCTCTGTCCCATACGGGCCCCCACTCCTTTTGATCAGGGCTTCCCCTCCTCGAGGTGCCACACTGACCTCCGGTAGGCTCCCGGGTGTGCCCACATTCCTCCCAGCCAGTCCCCTGGAGCTCCCAATCACCTCTGGCGCCACAGCGTCGCCATGTTGGTAAAGGGCTGCCGGGGGTCGGGCTTCTTGATGTCAATCGCCCGCTCCACGGACACCTCAGCTGCTGCACTGGATCTACCCCGGCCCGGGATCCTCTTTCTGTTGCCTGTAGGTCCCTCTGACCGGTTCCCGATCACCGCCGACAACTCAAGCCGCCATCTTGGTGAAGGGCGGCCGGGAGCCGGGGTTTCTCACCGTCTATGTGTCGGTTCGTGGGGCTCCCCAACGGTGTCCCAGACCTCCCCTTGGGTCGGCGCTGCTGTAGTCCTCACACGTTCCTCCTGCCGGCTCCCGATCACCGCCGGTGATTTATGTCGCCAATTTGGGAAAGGGCGGCCGGGATCCGGGTCGTCTTACAACCGGGGTTTCGGGCTGCGGGGCTCTCCAGATGTGTCACAGAGCCCCCCCTGGGTCAGCGGCCTTCTCTCCACCGGCCGTGGGCCCCACCAAGTGCCTCCCTCCTACTCCGTCATAGCTCGGCTGCCGGTGCCGCCATCTTGCCTTCCGGCGCCTTTCTCGAGTGGTAAGGCAAACTTCACTTTTCAGGGCTTTGAGGTCGCAGGCAGGCTCCCCGGGACGTCGCAACTGCTGCAGGAGATCTAGCTACACGTTTTGGCGTATTTTAGTGGAGAAGTTGATGTGTTTTACGGCGGATTTCGTTGTAGCTTGCCGGGAGCTCCCGAGCTTCACGTCCTAGATCGCCATGCTGCTAGCCACGCCCCATGGCACTTACTAAATCTGAGCTGCTAGATAGCCTCCACACCTTTAAGACCAAACTCTGAGACAAACTTCAACCAGACCTCACCAAAGGCCTCGCTGACCTAGGCTCAGACCTGGGCGCTAAAATAAATGCAATACATAGAAATCTGGTGGTCAAAAAGGAGTAAAGAAAGAGAGAAAGTAACCATCAACCATATAGCCCCCTGCTATTGAGTGAGGTTCCGAAAGGAATATTACATTCCATAATCAGGACTAATAACAAAAACAAAAACAAAAACAGAGACCATTACGGAACAGTCAGATTTCCATCAACTGCCAACCACGGCCATTGTCATCATATGGATATCCTTCGTTCTTTACCACTCAGCCCTTCTGGTACAAAAGGAGATGATGTGGTATGAAGTTCATATAGATCTCTGTGACCTTTACATAAAGTGATAAATAATGACCAATGACCAGTTATATTCCTTGATCATCCGGTGTCTCTAAAGGATATCCACTATATCTGTGATGGAAAAAGGGAGTAAGTGCAGTGCAAGTGAAATAGTCATTTAAAAAGGATGTGGAAGAGAGAAACCGTTTATTCTAATATCTCTCCCAGACCTAATAAAATTCCTTTCGGAACCTCACTCAATAGCAGGGGGCTATATGGTTGATGGTTGCTGTCTCTCTTTCTTTACTCCTTTTTGACCACCAGATTTCTATGTATTGGATTAGTTGATTTGTGGATTGAATCTGGTTTACGGTCGGTAAATGGTCCCTTAGACCCTTGTCCCTTGTGGATGTGTTGACAGTGCTAAAATAAATGAACAAAGAACCGACGTGCATTCAATGGGCCAGCGGATCCTGGAGACTGAGGATCAGCGGAAGGTCATGACAGCGAGCTAGTCCACCACAGCAGAGAGATGTACCGCACTGGCGTGGCGTGTAGTTCCCAGGACACCCCAGGACCTGCGTGTTTTGGATGACCTAAACTGAGGACTTGGTGTGTAGACAGACTCTGGACACCCCCACAGGATGAGTCAGCCATTAGACCAGCTAGCTCGACAGTGTCACTTCCATCCCCTGTATTCTACAGTGGTGTATGTAGTTTCTGGCATCCACTGAACATGACAACCCTGATTCCTCAGGTATCGTGGAAACAATACGGTATGTTTCGCTCAGTCACTCGTGCTTGCTTTTCTCAGAATACACATAGAATGACGGTTGGAACGGGTTCAATAATTATTTATAGGCCGAGCGTCAGTCTAATGTGAAACATGTTAGCTGCGACAATCAAAAGACAGGAGCAGACAAATGTAAAAGTGGTGACCCGTATACAGAATAAATCTACAGTGCCTGGGGACATGTTTATGTACATCAGGTACAGGGATTAAGATAGGATACCGAGAGCCTGGTTGTCGAAGAGACAGAATTAAGCTACTAGGTAAAAGGTCACCTGTGTTTAGGACCGTTATGTCATTTGAATGGGACACAATGTGTGTGATCGGTATGTACATGATGGGGCTATTCTAAAGAACATGACAGGAGGAGCAACTTAAAGGACCCACTGACAAGCTGGCTAACCTTAAGAACCACTTGAGGAAAGAGAACCTGTAGATTAGATGACTAAGCAAAGAGATCCCAGACTCAAACTTTGCAACTTTTGTTGTACAAATGTTCTCATCTCTTCTGGGAAATGAACACCCAGAAACATGCATAGATAGATTAAATTGCACAGGTCCCAGGTGACAGATGCGACAGCAGAGGCCCGGGGACATGCTTGTTAAATTCCATTCTTTTACCAAAAAGAGGCGGTCCTACAGCAAGCAAGAAAGGTAGGAGAAGTCAGCTTTCAGAACTACTCCTGTGCTGAGGTGTGTAACATTTCTTGACAGTGAAAGGCTGCCAAATTTGTGTTTCACTGTTGTAAGGCCATCTTGGCCATAGGACAGAATGGGGAATGCTCTGTCCCATGGTTCCAGCATATCTTTCCATAGGCATAAGACGGAGAGATGGAGTTTAGTGTGCCTAAACTCAGAATTTAATAACACATCTTTTTGTGAAGATGGTTTTTAAATTGTGTGCTTAGAAACCACGTTTTTAAAAGTGGCTGGTTTCTTGTCTTGAACCATCTTGTGTGCGTCTGCCTGGTTGTATATTGCCTGCCTGGGTTTAGATGTGACAGGGTCTGGGAAGTGTTCTGACCCCAGGGAGGAGAAGGTGAGACAGCAACAGCCTGGGCCTACATTTGATGTAGGGGGGAGGAGTAGCCCCCTGGATGTGAAGAGGGCTGTGTTTCTGCCACAACAGGATGGCTCCACCTCCTGCTGAGAGTCTGGGCCCCAGACCCCCACTATCAAAGGAAGAAGGTGTGCCCTGGCAGGAAGGCACCCAGAACTGGTTTGGACTGGGCTCTGAGCCCCCTGAGCACGAAGACTTCAAAGGCCTTTAGGGGTATAAATGTAAGAGCTGAAACCCCTGAACTCAAGACTGCAATCCATACTGAAAAATGATTGAACCTACTTTGTGATTAAGAGGAACCTCTGCCAAGGAAGAACAGCTGAAGAGACTGAAGAAAAGGACCGCCCTTGCTGTGTGTTCTGGGGCTGGCCTACAGTTTGCTGATTTGACTAAGGAGAGGACAAGGGACTTTGCTGTGTGCTGTGTCCCCCTGCTGGTGAGGACTTTGCTGTGTCCTGAAGTAGTGTGTCTCCAAGGACACGAGGAGAGCTGTTGTGGAAACCCAGGAACACAAAAGTTTCCAACCCTGTCTCAGCAACAATGTGTTTGTGGTGCTCTTGCATGCCTGAGACTGCCGTGTGGTTCCTGGATCGCATCGCCCCTGCTGCCTTGCTGTTGTGGCCCAAGCCCTCATCGTACCTGAGGCTGTGAGTTAAGATCACCGCCGCCGGCCCGAGCCGCAACATGCCAAAAGACTGCTGAAACTAAGACCCATGTCTCAGTGACGCTGTGTGCATGGTGCTCTTGCACGCCTGAGACTGCCGTGTGGTCCGTGGTACTGTTCACGAGGTGCCCGTGATCGCATTGCCCCCACTGCATGAAACATCGTCCACGCTGCTGAATCGTTGGTTGTGGCCCGAGCCGTCATCGTAACTGAGGCTGTGAGTGAGGATCACCGCCGCTGGCAAGAGCCGCAACATGCTAAAAGGATTGCCTGGAGCTACGGAGGCTACAAGGTGAAAGGGATCGTGATCGTTGTTTGTCGAAAGGAATCTGCCCAAGATCATCAGCGACGGCGAAGGCAGTGCCGTAACCTGTCCGACTACAGGGCCGCCTTACAACTGAGCCGTAACGAGATCGGATCGCCCAGCAAGACGTCTGACGAGCGGGGAGAGAGAGAGAGAGAGAGAGAGAGAGAGAGGCAGCGCACCCCCCCCCCCAAGTAAGGCTTGGACTCCGGTCGGGACCCGCAAGGGTGTGTGGCCTGGAGAGTCATGCAGGAGGAGTACAGGAGGGGTCCGAGCTCTCTCCCGCTGCACCGCGTTAAACGGGCTGAGTCCCCGAGCGGCCCAGACCTGCCCAGCAGGACCGGGGCCACCCCTGTAAGTCTATGACCATTGTCTTTGCTGTTGGGCCTTGTGGGGGCCCGAGTTGACAGCGCAGATTGCATAATGAATCGCATTAATATTGCATTACGAACTGCCTGATTCTTGCATCAAGAACCACATTAATATTGCATTACATACTGCCTGATTCTTGCATAACGAACCGCATTATTATTGCATTACGAACTGCCTGATTCTTGCATCACAAACCGCATTATTATTGCATTACGAACTGCCTGATTCTTGCATTACGAATCGCATTGTTATTGCATTACAAACTGCCTGATTCTTGCATTAAGGACCGTCCTATTATTACATTGAGAACTGCATAGCATTACATTAGGACTGCATTGGGAATCGTAAATTGCTCATTAATTCTGCAAGAACCTACATGTGATTGCTGGCCTTGCATCCGGCAAAGTGAATTATTACGAATACGCTTATGTTGGTTTTCTATCATTTGGTCTCATCGTATTCCTTTTTATAAAGATACTGTTATTTTTATGAAACCAGTGTGGTGTTCATTTGTGGTGTTATCACTGTGTTACTGGGAGTGTGGCTGCAAATACTTTACGCATTGCCTTGGAGATAAGCTTGGCTGCTCGTGCCAAGCTACCAAAGGGGTGAGCAGGGGTTATTTAAAGGTGTGTCCCACCTTGCCCTGACTATAAGCAAGGGTCCCTATTTGGACTAAGGTACCTACCTCAGCCAACTAGAGACCCCCAAGTCTAACTGGGAGCCAGGCAAGGTTTGGGAAGTAGGTGGCGAGACACACACTGGAGCTTTTTCTAAATGGTTGAAGAAGGCTCTGGCAGAGTTAGGTTTGCAGGGTGCCTGGTGGAAAACACACACAAAAACTGCTCCTACTGATTCTAATCCCACATCCATTGTACACACTCATGTATCGATTACATTTTACTTAGCAATGCCCTAATGGGATTGACCTGGATTGGGCTCTTAGAGTTCTCTGATCAACCTCCCATCTTGATCCGGCTGGATCTATGGACGTGGAAACGACCTTATAGCTTCCAAATCCATTCCTCCTTGTTAAGGGCCAGGATAATTAGAGAAAAATAGGTCAACAAATCGATGAATACTGTGAACTTAATGAGAATGGGCAGGTATCTATTGTTGGGTTCTGGGTCACCATTGAGGCATCAATCATCAGAGGCAACAGCTGGAGCAAGAAATCCAGGAGCTGGAAAAAGAGTGGCTGCAGAACCCTTTTGCCGCATCACCTGTTCCCTTATTATGGACTGAGGCCAGCTTCGCCTGCACTCCACCAACAAGCCGGAGCTTTCCCTGCTTCACCTTAAGAAATACTCTTATGTCACTGGCGATATAATAGACTATCAGCTTGCTGGGGATTTGAAGGGCAAAAGAGAAAAGGAGTATGTAAGGGAGGTCATCTGCGACTCCGGATACCTGTACTTGCAGATGTGGAAAAAGGCTGAAGAATTTGGATGCTTTTATCCAAACTTCTATCTTGGGGATCCCCCTCCTCTGAACATCCGGATGCCTTGCTGGAGAAGGTGCAAATTCCAGACACACAGATGTTCAGAGGGATTCACTGTGGGACGGATTCTCCCTGAGTAAGTCAAGTAAGCTATCAAATCTCTGAAACTTATTAAGACCCTTGGCCCAGATGGCCTTTCCTCCCAGTTTTACAAAACATAACTTTCCACTTCTGAAAATGGGCTTGGGTCCCCAGTTTTTATGGATGATCTTTTCAAATTATGTGTGCCTCCCAGCCAGAGTTACTCTGAATGGCTGTCTTTCGACTCCCTTCTTTCTCTCTCCAGGGGCACCAGACAGGGATGCCCCTATCATCTCTTTTGTTTGCCCTCTTTATAGAACCTCTACCTTGTTTGATCTGGCAGCCTGCAACTCTGGCAGGGGTTATGTTTGGGCAAACAGAATTTACAATCTTGCTCTACGCCAATGATGTACTTCATATGGTGAGCTCCCTGAGCACTTCACTCCTACCAGTTGTAGAACTACTCCGGGCCTTTGAGCTGGCCTCTGGCTACAAGATCAACCATGACAAGTCAGATATATTGAGCTAGGAAAGCGGCCCGACTGACTGCGCTACTCAGAATCAGGTGGGCCAAGTATTCTATTAAGTATTTGGGAGCTCGACTTTCGCAGGATCATTGACATTTTTCCAAATGAACTCTCCCTTTGGTACCAGCTACCAAAAAAGATTTAAACACTTGGGGAAATCCGATGCTTTCTGGCTAGGCAGAATTAACGCAAGAAAAAGGATCATCCTCCAACTCCTTCTCTACCTGCTCCAGGCCTTCCCGATATGGGCAGACCTACATGTTTGAAACTAATCCAATAGCAACGGATGTCTTTCATATGGAGGGAAATAGCCCCCAGGCTCACTCAGGAATTACTGATCCAAACGAGAAAGTCGGTTGGTTTCGCTGCTCCCAGTATTAGCCACTACTATGCCACCGCTCAATTACAGGTGGTAGTGGAGTGGTCCACGGTGGCGTCTGAGAAGAATGGGCGGCGGATGGACCATGCCACTGTTAGGTGACCTCATTGGGACTTGGTATGGCTTGACATGTGCTACAGACCCCCAATGCATACATCAGCACCCTAGTGTCCCCCACTATCAAGATATGGGGTGTGTGGTCTAGTGTCCTATATGTCCACGTATACTTCCATTGACTGCAATGGGGCTTTACACCAGCCGAGGAGGGTCAATCTTTTCACAAATGAATGGAGGGAGACTGTAAAATTATCTCCAATAAGTATGAGTTGTGGAGAAGTGTGGCTCAGGGGTTAGAGGCGGCAGACCCGGAAGCTGAGATCGGTCCTGGACCAGGGTTCAATTCCCCGCCTTGGCGGGTCTTGGGCTAAAATTTCCACGGACTCAATAATTCTCGCCCCGGTGCCTCCTTGACTCACGGGTTCACACTCTGCGACTCTGGGCAATAGCTTGCTTAATCTCCACAACGGCCCCTCGCGGCGGGATGCCTGACTTTCACCTTGTGGATACCCTGCTATCTCACAGGGGAATATCAGGAAGGGTTCCCTAAGCAAGCGCCGGGAAACCCACTGCGGGTAGCTGTGCGCTATATAAGCTCAACTACATTACATTTATGACAATGTGGTCCCCAAGACATTTTTGCAATGTAAAACATCATTCGATCTTTAGGAGTCTGAATGACTTCGCTATGCCCAGATCTGACATTGGGTGACACCCCCATCAATTCGAGTTGGGACAACCAGAGCCAAGACATCATTTGAGACACTGTTCCTTACACTTGTGGGGACGAAAGGAATGAGTTCTCTATAAGCTTTATTGGCGAGGAACATCTCAGCACCATGGCATCACAACATGGAATCTGAACACATCTAAGGAATACAGGTCACAAATAAACGCTGGAATTGACTTGTCAGGAATATTCACTATTCCTTCATTTCAAATCGTGGAAGGGAAATACACTACAAGTTGTGGCGCGGTTGGCCTCCCACAGATTACATTGCATGTATCACAATGTTACTCTTAGATGCTAGCGGGTATGCAGAGCGCTGGGAGAAGCACTGCCCATATAGTGGGAGTACTCTGTGATCCAACCCTTTTGGGAGGAAGTTTCCAAATTATTACACAATGTTTCGGGCTACCCGATCCCATCATTGCCATAGGTGATGCCCCTGAATCTTAAAACTGCAGACTTAAAGGTGATGACTAGCCACGAGTGGCAGGTGAGACTTCAGTGCCTAGGGGATGTGAAACTGACCATAGCTCACAATTGGAAGAAGGTAGAGTGTTCATCACTCATTCATTGATATCATAGGCTGTGGGTCATACTTGCTATGGAACATTTGGCTAGTAATATGAATGGCATTCATTTATGATATGACATCAAATGGAATTCGTTATCTGTCCAGCTGAGTGGTGGCCCTCCTAACTCAGCCTTCCAAAGCACTGGAGGGCATTTGGCCTTCTTCACACACATGGCTACGTGAGCTTTCATTTCTATTTTTTATAGACAATCCTGTCTCGAATTTCGGTAGGGACTGATCACAAGCTATTGCTTAAAATCTTTTCTTAAAAAGGATTAGATGAAATTTTGGCTAGAATTCACAAGTGGGTACTGGAACTGCAAGAATATATATCTCAGAAATAGAAAATTGTGCAGCTGATTGCTTTTCTAGACTTTTTAGTGTTGATGAAGATAATGATGGGGTGTGGTGGATGTGGTCTAGCAAACATGTTTGCGTTATTATGAGTGGAACTATATTACAGGATGGGTGGAGTAATAAACTTAATCAAAATTGGATTTTAGTCAAATGCTGCAAGTTTCCAGTTGAGGGTTGACCAAATAAAAAATGGTGAATGACTCAATCAATTCGTATTAGGCGGTCAAAGATGAGCTGTCTTTGCTTGATGGGTTATTATTCACAGGAGACACCTTAGAAACAACAGGTATTTTATATGACAATGTGTTTGACATGACTCGTAAAGTCCATTTAGGAATGGTAGAAACTAATACTAGGACTCGTGCTGATTTTTGGTGTCCTGACTTGATGTGGAAGTAGAGAGGAAATTCTGAGAATATCATGAGTACAAGGAAAATTATAAAATTCATAAAATAAGAACAATTCAGCTGGTGTGTAGATGTCTGCCCGAAGGACCGGTGCAAGAGATAGCCATGGATCTGGTTTACCCCGTAATAGGTGAGAACTCTACTCCTTATTTATTTGCGTAGTAACTCTCTTTTTCAAGGTAGCCAGAAATCGGGTGTGTTTGAGATATTTGTTCAAGAACTGTTAAACATTTCGTTTTTAGACCAGAAGGTGGCCCTAATGGTATATTCACAGATGATGGAGTACAATTTTGCTCCTATGTGTGTAAGAAGTTATTATATCATCACTCATGCAAAGACCCCTATCATCCACAAACTAATGGAATGGTAAGAAGATTTAAGAAAAATCATTAAAGGGGGTGTAGTGTCCTTGCACACACAGAGACACGGACATAGGGTATTATGTGGGAGCTTGTTTATTGCACGTCCTTCTTCTTCTTGGTTCATCGGCTAACTGCCGTCCCCAGTTCCTGGCTCCTCCCTATCCGCCTGCCCTCGTTCTCCCTCGGGCAAGTCCTAGTGCCCCGTGAGTGTGCACCCATCATTACAGGGGGATATCAGATTACTAAACTCTGCGACTAGACATGAAGAAAGACGTCCAGGTTAATTTGGCTGCCTACATATTGGCTCCACATGACACCACTGGCCATTCTCCTTTTGTTCAGAAGAAGGAAGACAAATTTAAGACTGGTCCCTGGCTGGTTGAAATGCAATACGTTTTGGGTTAGTGCATCTGCTGAAGATGAGTGGAAAAAATGTGAACTTCACAAAATGGATTAAACAAAGTGAGAGTCTGACAAATGACATGCAGTTGGTAGAGTAAATGTGGATGTTGGGGGATGGGTTAAGATAAGGTCCCCTGATGGTTCAAAACCTGGAAAGTCATTAAAATCGTCAAGAATGCTCTGAAAATTCAATTTGGCAGGATTTGGAATCTCAGGAGAGTGATTCTATTAAAAGGGTGTAGCCAGGAACAGAAGAATGAGGAATCTGGGGTCAATGATGGACGAAGTCACTCTACTAAGGGTGTAAACCTTAGTTCTGAAATTTGAAATCCTTCTCAAATTCTGAGCCCTAAATTAATTACGAGGAGACCCAGCTATTTGAAATATTATGTACAACTCTAACTGGAATCTTAATTTTTGGTTATAAATTAACTTATAAATTAACTTGCATATTTTTTAGTGTTTAATCAATAAGGAGGGGAGATGTGAGGTATCTCGCTTTCTATGCTCAGGCCTGCCAATGATGTCTCAGTTATAGTTCCAGAATTGTCTTTGGGGAAAACAAACAGTTCCTTGTAGCGAGTGGCTAAGGTGGATTACAGAGTATAACTGCTTTATAATCACTCGTTCTTAAGTCAGAGGGTTAACCACAGAAATGGGATGGAAGAGGAGGGGCACGGAAAGCCAATCCTATAGCTTCAGTGGAGATGGAAACAGCCATGCCAAACCGCAAAGACTGGTTTAAGGCTGGCCTGTTGGGACAAAAAGCCAATGAGGAAGCAAATACAAACAAGCATTTACAATGCAATGGTTTCGCCTTTTGAAAAGTTTGAGCTATTGGCATTGTAAATGACAAAATTTGTATTTATGTGTTCATTTTGAAAACAGATAAATAAATGGCTGTAGGAAGGTGGCTACCTGACTATGGTTACCCCAGATTTTTTGCCTGTGTTTAGCTGGTTTTTTGACTTAGTTGACCTGGTTCCCTGCTAATCAGGGCCCCAGGCCATCTGCTCTCTCTGTAAAATGGATTCCATGTACCCTAGGTACATACCACAATTGGAAAGGGACTCCTTGTCAGCCCCTGTATAATGCACTATAGGTGCCCAGGGCATAGGGGCCACCAAGGCCTACCAGGGGCTGCAGCATATCTTTTGCCACCCCTGGCTGGTTCTTAAATTGACACAACTGGCTGATCACTCAGCTGGGGTAAGGTGGTGTAATCACCCCTTGCTTAGATATAGTATACCTATATCTAAACCTATATCTGGACACATATTAACCTGTGAGCCACTCCTATGGAAGCCCTCATCAATCCTGGAGGCAGAGTGCGTGGTTTAATGTGAGATGGAGCTCTAGCATGAGCTGAGCCTGTCTGCAGCTGTCGGGAACAACTCCCTAAGCTGTTTCAGGATAATGCCATACCATATACTCTTAAGTGCCTTATAATCCTCGCGGTTATATAGCAACTTTGGTTTGGCTTTATCAAAACATGTCGTGTAAGGTGTCATACGATTTGGAATACTATCCCCTCGCCAGTTCTGGCGACGGGGATAGCATTCCACCCCTCTAGAGGGGTAAGACATGTTACTTTACTTAAATGCGGTTAATTTCTAAAAGGACCTTAGATCCACAAAATGGATGCCTCTGCCACAGACAAGAGTCTGACCCCCTGAAGCTGACCGAAACTCAGCCAAATGGGGCCTGGACAAAGGGTTTCCTGTCGCAGGGGGGTGTTACCACCCTCCAGACAGGAGATAGTGGATTGTAGCAGGGAGGTTTGAAAGAAACCAGACACTGCCTGGGGCGCACAAGGCTGCCCCTTGCATAATCCGGCCAAACCGGTTCTGGGGCACTCCAGCCCTCGTGCCAGGGCGGCCTGGATCAAAGGAAGGGGGTGTATCCACCCACTTCCTGGGTCCCACCCATAGGAGGGGACCTAGCAGGTAATCCAGCCCCCAAAATTAGTATAAGACTGGGAGCAGTGCCAATGCACTTCAGATTATCCTGATGAAACATAAGAAATGAAACTCTGGACCCTTCGACATCCTACTCGACGTAGAAGCCCGAAGAATCTCCCTTGTGGTCAAGGAGTGACCACCCTGTGCAAACAGGCACCATCCAGCCATCGACGTCTACTTTGTTGCAGTTCCCGCCGGAACTCGAGCGACAGAGATCGACGAGATCAAGCTTGCCTGCTTTCCAACAGCCCGATCCACAGTCCCTGCAGAGCTGAGACCCGTGGAGGCGACCGGAAGCGTGGGGCACGCCATCTTGAATTGACCACGAGACGCTGACCGTGCAGCCCACGAGTGACCCTCGAAGCTGTACACCGGGGTTTGAGAAGCCCCAACCCTGAGCCACTCTTGCACCGAAGCTCACCCCTCTACACTCATCGAGTGCTGCGTGGGGCCCTTCTGCTACTTTTGGCTCAACGCGTTGGCCCGGTCACTTGCCAGCCGGCTAGTGGCCCCTGTGCCAACGAAAACTTGAAATCGACCTGCGAATCTGGTTGCTCCAGATCTGCACCAGCTCCCCTGAAAAGGAGCCCCCACTCTGACCCTCCTGGTTCGAGTGAGAAGCAATCTCCTGGTTCCGCGTGGATTGCTTTTGCCAAGTGTTGTTTGCTCCAATCCTGAAGCCGACAGCGCCGACGGCGAGAGCCTGCGTGGGACAGATCGTGACCTGCTCCTGGACGTCGTAGATGCCCCAGAGCCCACGTGACAGCGGAGAGAAGCTCCTCGACAACGACCTGATTGTGCCCGACATTGCCTGGTTCCGTCCTGGTTCCACCCTGGTCACTGCTGAGTGACCCAGACTCTGTCCCCTCTGCTTTCAGGTACTTTTCGACTCGAGTCCACCCTTGGACTCCACCGGACACTTCTCTTTCACCCCGCCTGCAGCCCTTTCAGCTTCAAGCACCAAGAGCCTGCGTGACGAAACCCGACTCAACTTCGACCCTGTGCACCCGCTTCCTGTGGGTGAGGTAACTTTGCTCCGCCGGTGTTCCCACACTGGTACACATCTCTAGGGTCTGTGTCTTAAGTTTTGTTCCTCTAGGTTCAGCGGAAGTGTCCTTAAACTTTAACTTTGCAACTTTTACGCACCATTGGTTAACATTGGTGCATGCGTGCGCTTTCCGCACTGCTCCCGAATCCCGTGGGCCTCTCCCGACTTCAGCATTGCTTGTCCCGACTGCTCCCAGCGATTCCCTAGGCCCTAGGCCTAACCACTGTTCGATTGGTATCTCTTATACCACTTGTTTAGTATATGGTTTGAGTGGCCCCCCGCCCTCATCCATAATTGTGCAACTTTGTATGTTTAAACTGTGCTTTTGATTTAACGCTTGTGCCCCTTTATTCATAAAGAATACTGGGGATTGTTTTTAGTAATAAATACATATATTTTTATAATATATACTTGTGTGGTGTCCTTTCATTTGATATTACAGGATTGTATGTGGTAAAACAGCTCGCTTAACACGACCTCTTAAGTTAAGCCTTTAGGCTGCTTAGTCCATGCTACCCCTAGGATAGCTTGTCTAACAAGGTTGACTTACAACCTGACACCATAAGGGATTGTTTGGTCTGACAATAGGTGGTTCCAGAATTGGAAACATCACCTATCAGGCCAACTTCTCACAATGGCATTGTCATTTACAATGCCAATAGTTTAATCTCTGCCAAATGCCACACAAAAACACACAGACCCACACACACACACACACACACAGACCCACACACACCAACACAGACCCACACACACCAACAGAGCCCCACACACACACATTTACACTTTGTGTAACTACCCATTCCACCCCGCCCACACACACATAGTACATCTGTGTGACTACCACACAAACACATAGTACACTTATGTGACTACCCATTCCACCCCCTCCCACATACTTATTTTAATTTGTGTGATTACCCATTCCACCCTCGCGCACACACACACAAATATTACACTTTGTATGTATTTTTTCCAATCCACTTTGAGCGCACTGAAATATATTATTACATATATACCCTTCGACCCTCAGTGCGTAAATAAAAAAAAGCAGCAATATGTACACGCCAAACCACACAAACACAGAGAAACACACCAAACACAAAACACAAAAAAGAAATACTGGCATGGACACCTTACCACACAGATGCATATACACCCAAGCATACAGAAATACAAACGGAAAGAGAAACACATGCGTAGAAATATACGCAGGTGAAGAGAAAACGCACAAAACGAGACACACAAATATAACACTGACTTCAAACGTAGGCAGCCCGCGATTAAAAAATAAAAGCAGAGAAGTACACACACGGGTCCATTTAACTCACATGTCCAACTCTTTGCGTAGCCAACTTCCTGTGTCAGAGCCTTCACCGGCGAGGGGAAGTGGGTTCCACCCCTACAGGACACTGGCTCTTCTCAAATGAGCCTAACTTTTATGGCCGATTAACAAAGGAAAACTGCATCTTGTAGTGTTCTATTGAGTCTTTTAAACATCCACATTTATACAGAAATAAAGGTGACTCAACCTTTTGGCATTAACTTGAAACTCCCCCTGGCCTGGGAGGGATGCAGCGCTCACAGCCACTAACTTCGTGGCCGTGAAATGTCTGGGTAAACACTGAAAACACTTCCTCGGGGCAGCGTCTCCCGCCACCAGTCCAAATCGAAACTAAAAGTGCAGAACAAGCTAATTTTTGTGTTTGAACTTGTAAATCTTCGGAGGAACGCGCTGGATGGGCTGGTTAGGCCCCGTTACCAGCTCACATGAAGATCACATCACACGCCGCTCGGTGAACACAACGAAGTAAGGAACGCGGCCATATTACAGCTGGCGCCATTTTCAGGCAGTATCTAATAACGGGTCGATATTGTTTCTGAAGCAGCAAAGGGGAGCGATTATCGATGAACTGACGGAGCGGGCCCTCTGCTTTACACTACTAGCGGGAGGGGGACGGGCACACGGACAGCGGGAGGGGGGACGGGCACACGGCAGCGGGAGGGGGGACAGGCACACGGACAGCGGGAGGGGGGACGGGCTCACGGACAGCGGGAGGGGGGACGGGCTCACGGACAGCGGGAGGGGGACGGGCTCACGGAGAGCGGGAGGGGGGCGAGCTCACGGACAGCGGGAGAGGGGGACGGGCACACGGACAGGGAGGGGGGCGGGAACGGGAGTAAAATATGCCCCTTACCTGCTAGCAACTCGAAATCGCGCAGCCCACCCCTGCAAGGCACACGTTGGTAATGAAACCAACATGCCGATACGAAGGGAAAAAAAGCACCGCCCACCGCCGCATGACGTGGGCAAAATGCGAAAAACTGTCGGGAACGCCCACGAATCTGGTCCGGCCATGACGGACAGATCTCTGTTCCAATGGCTAGCCTCCATTTTTGGAGCTAGCCAATGAAACAGAGAGGCGGCACAAACATCCATACTGTAACTCATAAGATTTCGCCTGCGCGAAAGTCTGCTGCGCAGCTTTCGGCAAGGCGAAACCTCAAAAGGAAGGTTTAGGCCTGTCAAAGGTTTTATTTTGCCAGGTCAAATGGTAGTTCAAAACTACACACAGGCTGCAATGGAAGGTCTGAGACCTATTTTGAATGGCTACTTAAGTGGGTGGCACAATGAGTGCCTCAAGCCCACTAGTACTTGTTATGCCTGGCGCAATTGTACCTTAAAACAGCTGTCTGCTTACCGCAGCCTGATGCATTCAGTGTATGACAGCACTATACCCATGTTATTTCTGGCAGTAACTGCCAAGGCGCTATTTGAACGCATAATTTGACAAAACCAATTTCTATTTAATGCAGGGTCTTCAAACAGCGGGGCTTCAAGTGATTGGGGTGGCTCCGGCCAAAAGCAGCATTATGCTGATAACAGTGATTTGTTTTCCGGGGGGGGGGGCATGAACGACAGAAATCGCTCTATAATGGGCCATCACTAACATCTTTTGTCTTTTATATCCTAGCTGGGCGAAGATGTCAAAAGGGAAGGGGGAGAGAATGTGGCCTAACGGCAAAGGCGGTTGACCTCGGAGCTGGGGAACCGAGTTTGAGTCTCGACAGACGCTCCACATTCTGTGATTCTGGACAAATCACTTAATCTCCCCTTGCCTAACAAAAATGAGTGTGTGCTCATGTAAAGCGCTCTGATACCTTCGGGTCTGTTTTGCGCTATATGAAACTCCACAAAAAAAGTGGGGCTCCAAGTAGGCTTTAAAACCCCAATTTCCAATAATCACGTTGTGGATACTTTTTACTTCAATTTTTTTTTGTTTTTTTAATACAAGAACACATTAGCAATTCTGTTACAGGGTTAACATAGGGTATACCAATTGCTTTTTATACAAGAGTGTCCTGCTACATTATGATTCTTAGCTAGCCCTCCATGCCGTTATTTAGTGAAGAAAAGAGAAAGGAAGACAGAAAAAGGCAGGAAAGCAAGGGGTGAAAGAAGAGGTAAGGGACAGGTACATGAGAGTTGCATTACTTATTAATTACATCTAACATACAATGGGGATGTTGTTACACATGATGGCACACTTACAGGCCCGCGAGGGCCACATTGGTTGCGACCGGTAGGGCCCAGTTAAGATCCATTGTCAGGGTGGACCTTACATGGGGGCACCAGGCCGTGTTTCGCCCGCATGTCCTGTTTTCATGGGGGCTCACATTAGCCTGCATGACCAGAATAGTATGTGTGGCAGTCATGTATCTGATTCATAGCTGCCAAGGTTTCAGATTGCCATTTGTGACATTTTAAAAATGTGACTGAAATTATGAGTGACATTTCAATGACTATGAGTGACACTTTCTCGCGAGCAAAAATCATGCAATTAAGGCAAGGGAAACTTATAAATATCAGAAATTACAGCCAACTGAGCAACAAGAAACTCCAAGAACTTATTGAAACTGTTGCAGAGCACCAGCAATGGAAGGAGACTAATCCTATTGCTCCCTCCTGTAACCGTCGTGGATGATCATGAGGCGCAGGCTGAACCGAAAGCAACCGGGCTGGCCAACCTGTTGTTGTGCTGGTAGGGGCTGGTGACATCACTGGGGCTCAGCTCTGCCTCTCCTCAGCTTGCCTTGTAATGATCACGAGGCAGCCGGGCCATTGCTTAGCAACAAGATGGGGACCCCTGGCCTGGGCCTCGAGTCTGAGTCTCATGTTGTGGCAGGTCTCTCGGACCGTCCAGGCCCCAACTCAACAGGATGTGTGAGCAGAGAGGAGCCACACTGAAGTCAACAACACAGGTCTCTGTCTGTGTGACTCAGTGTGTTTCGGGCAGGACACTTCACAAATCAGAAAAAAAAGATACTGTGAAGAACACTGAGAGTGTAAATGTCCATGCACTGGCCCGACCTCGGACTTGATAATACCCACTATTCACAGCCCTAGATGACACTCAGAGCAGCTGCTGTGATAACACGTGCTGCAGAGGTATTGTATCATACTGACACCCATGAACAGCTTTGCCAATCTACCTCTGTCCTGATCTGAAGCCTCCGACAGTGCTGTACCGTACTGACACCCACGTGCAGCTCTACCGATCTACCTCAGCCCTAACCTGAAGCTTTCTGCGTTGCTGTACCATACTGACACCCATGTACAGCTCTGCTGAGCTACCTCTGTCCTGACCTGACTGACACCCATGAACAGCTTTGCCAATCTACCTCTGTCCTGATCTGAAGCCTCCTGCAGTGCTGTACCGTACTGACACCCACGCACAGCTCTACCGATCTACCTTTAGCCTGTTCTGAAGCCTCCTCCTTTATCCTGTACTGACACCCATTTTCAACTCTAACAATCTGCCTCTGTCATAACCTGAAACTTCCTGCAGTTCTGTACCATACTAAAACCGAAGTACAACTCTGCCAATCTACCTCTGTCCTAACCTAAAACCTCCAGCAGTGTTGTACTGACACCCATGTACAGCTCTGCCAATGTAAACTGCGTCCTGGCCTGACTGACACCCATGTACAGCTCCGACATCTACCTCTGCACTAACCTGAAGCCCCCTGCGGACCGTTTTGTACTGTACTGACACTCATGCACAGCTCTGCCAGTCTGCCCTTATCCTGAAGCCTCCTGCAGTTCTGTACTGAACTGACACCCGTGTACAGTCTGCCTCTGTACTCCAAGCCCAACTCAATGTTCATCTGTTCGGTTCGAACCTACCGCCAGTGCCCCTAATTTAGGTTAGACTAAACCAGGGGCAGCAGGCTCTCTGACTCCGGAAGGATGATCAGACAGAGCAGCCCTGCAGATCGATGCTTTTTATTATGTGAAATTATTGTTTCACTGCATCATGTCATGTTAGTAAAGGTCACGGTGGTGCTACGGACAGGCAAGTAGAGTAACTGACGCAGTACTCTTCGTAGAAGGTCCAAGGGGATGGGCTGTAGTAATGCTGAAGGCTCAGTGCTTACCTCTCTGCGTAGGTGCTGCTGTGTGACAGTGTGTCTCACCTTCCGGCTGGCCTACCGGTACCCAATTTCTTTTTTCTTTGAAAACTACTGTTCCTACTACTTTCTGCCTTTTTTTTTAATAAACGGGAGGTAAGCGGCTACATAGAAGTTAACAAACAGCTCTGAGCTCCTGCTGCTGAGTGTCACTTTTCTCTTAACATGGTTGCTACCTCCTACATTTTTTTTGTTTGCTGTCACACTTGCACCAGACAGTTCCACCATTGCCTACGACGTAACGTTACATTCGTTCTTGTGTTTGAGTATCTGCCATTCATTGCACTATTATAGGCTCTAGTCTACTTGTCACTAACTTTGCACGCTTTTATAACTTGCACACGTCGCATCATCATGCCACTCTCCTGTAATGCAGCGTTTGTGCTATCTCGTTTGCTCACGATTGTCACTTATCATAATGCCTCATGTAACACGTTTGCTTAAGCTTTAATTTAATTTGCCTCATAATTAGTTTCTCCTCAGTATTACAGAGTTGTTGTCTCTGTTGTTGAAGCGCTCTCTGACACCCGGGGTAAGTTCTCCGTGTGACGCAGCGCTGCAAAGTGCTTAACATAAAAAAAAAATAAAACAGTGACAGTCAGTGACTGACACACTTACTAAGTGACTTGCTCAGCTGCTGCCGTGCCCACCCAGCCACGATGTGGTTCAACACTGGCCACTCTGTCGAGTCTGCCTGCCAGCTGTGCCTACTGCTTCATCTCGACGGACACTGTCACTCCTCGGCCGCCGCCGGGCCGCGTCCCCAGTCACCCCCGAGCCCGGGCCACGCTCCGCAGTACTCCGACCTCGAGCCCGGCTGATGCGCTTCATCAAATATGAATTTGTGTCGTGTGGTGGTCAGAACTTACTGGAAACCTCAACGGGGCAGCACTTTGGTGGTTAAATAAAGTATTTCTTTTTCATCCCCAAAAAATTTTCGAAGCACTTTTTTGTACCTTTTTTCATCTGAGGCTGAGCCATAGGAGCAGCATCAGCACACAGAGTTGTCACTAAAAGTGGCAATTTCAACGACAAAACAGGAATTCCTGTGTAATGCTCATCTGTGATCCAGGCACAGGATTTCAGAAATATGCATACACCGATATCCGTCACCCCGAGCCCGGGACACGCTCCACAGTTCTCCGACCTCGAGCCTGGGCGCAGCTTGGCCAGAGCAGCAGTGAGTCTGTCGCTGCCACCGGGGACTCGGAGCTCTGCTGCCAGAGGTGGGCCAGGGGCAAGGTGCGAGCTGCAGTGTCAAAGCGCTGCGGGCGCCGTGCACGGCCATGATGGCGCGCAGAGAGACATGAGCGTCTCGTGCCTCGTCCCCTTTCCCAAGTATTAATAGCGGATTGACTCCGTTTGGTTGTGACAGTGGTAGTTGCAAATGAGGTAGGTGAAAGCCCGATTATCGTGGTGAGTATAGTATAAACGCATCTTTTTTTGTAGTGTGCAGTTTTAAAGTGAATTTACTTGCACTGCTTACCAACTACAAATATCAATAGCGAAGGACTGGGGAAAAACAAGGATTTTGATTGCTTTCCTAAAAACAAGCATTTACAATGCAACGGTTTTGCCTTTGCAAAAGTTAGAGCTATTGGCATTGTAAATGACAACTTTTTTATTTATGTGTTGGTTTTGAAAACAGATAAATAAATGGCATTGTCATTTTCAATGGCAATAGCTTAATCTCTCGCAAATGCCACACACACACCCATAGAGAGCCCCCCCACACGCACACAGAGCTCCCCCCACACACCCACACAGAGCCCCCTCCACACACCCACACAGAGCCCCCCACACACACAACCACACAGAGCCCCCACACACACCCACACAGAGCCCCCCCACACAGAGCCCCCCCAACACAGAGCCCCCCACACACAATAACACAGAGGACCCCCACACACCCACACAGAGGCCCCCCCACACACCCACACAGAGCCCCCCACACTGCGAGCCCCCACACAGAGCCCCCCCACACACCCACACAGAGCCCCCCACACTGCGAGCCCCCACACACACCCACACAGAGCCCCCCCACACACCCACACAGAGCCCCCCCAACACAGAGCCCCCCCACACACATCCACACAGAGGACCCCCACACACCCACACAGAGGCCCCCCCACACACCCACACAGAGCCCCCCACACATCGAGCCCCCCCACACACCCACACAGAGCCCCCCCACACCTAAAAATGAGCGTGCTACCCCATAAAGAAAACTTTGTCTGAAAACAGTAACAAAGATGGTGATAAAATGACATCTAAATGCGCCTCTGTAGATGACGACCGTTGGGGTAATCCTCGTCGGATACAAACAAGCCGAGGTCAGCGCCTGCCCTGATCCACCCAGACAGACGCCGCCCGCGGCGCCCCGTGTGCACCCACACGGGCTACACTGTTACTCAGCTAAGTGCGGTGCGGCCATCACTCCTCTGCTGCTACAATGTACACTTCTGTGTGAAGGGAAACGAGCTAAAGGCAAACACACCATTGCTACAAAGACGCGCAGAAGAACTGTCACACAAACCCAGCTACAGCTAGGATACAAAGGCAGATAGATGATGCAGACATCACTGCAAGTATCATACACACGCTACACAATGCATCCTGCACGAGACCCGTCAAAGCACACACATGCATGTACAGAACACTCGTCTCCGTCACAGCGCCTAGAGTGCATGCACACAGTTACAGCGCTGCATGTACCTCCATGAGCCCGGCCCGTCTCAGCTCTTTGGTAGTCATAGCTGCCTCCGCCGGTATGACAACAACAACAGAGCCGGTGATTGGCGAGCGGCGGCCGGGAGCATCCGGCGCAGCTAAAATTTCCTGCTTCACATCCGCAACACTGAACGGAGAGTGAAAGGGGAGGGGGGGGGCGGGAACGGGCACACTGGGAGGGGGGAGAACGGACACATGGGGAGAGATAGATGATGCAGACATCACTGCAAGTATCATACACACGCTACACAATGCATTCTGCACGAGACCCGTCAAAGCACACACATGCATGTACAGAGCACTCGTCTCCGTCACAGCGCCTAGAGTGCATGCACACAGTTACAGCGCTGCATGTACCTCCATGAGCCCGGCCCGTCTCCGCTCTTTGGTAGTCATAGCTGCCTCCGCCGGTATGACAACAACAACAGAGCCGGTGATTGGCGAGCGGCGGCCGGGAGCATCCGGCGCAGCTAAAATTTCCTGCTTCACATCCGCAACACTGAACGGAGAGTGAAAGGGGAGGGGGGGCGGGAACGGGCACACTGGGAGGGGGGAGAACGGACACATGGGGAGGGGGGCGGAACAGACACGGAGAGCGGGGGGGGGCATATTTAAATGTGCAAGTCATATCTAAAGTTACTAGATATACTCAGTTTGGCTGATTCCATTGTAAAGCCTGAGACATGAAGTCAGAACAATTTGAGATTTAGAAAGGCCCTCGCGTCGTTCGGACTGGCAGCAGCTCGCCTCCCGAAGTAAGTTGCTTTCGTTCCTTTCGAGTGTCCACCGCTCAACGGGGATGCTTGTTTGTGTAGTCTCCCTTCGGTAAATGCCACCCACAAAGTCCCATCTGTCGTGGCTAATGGCGAGCGCTGATAATCTATTACTGAGTGATGACTCTGACATCATGTTTGGCGGTTCAAAATTTAATTTCCTGCTTCACATCCGCAACACTGAACGGAGAGTGAAAGGGGAGGGGGGGCGGGAACGGGCACACTGGGAGGGGGGAGAACGGACACATGGGGAGGGGGGGGCGGAACAGACACGGAGAGCGGGAGGGGGGGCGGGAAACAGGGAAAAATTATATTTAAAAAAATGCTCCTTACCTGATTGCCTCGTGGGAACTCGAATCTTGCAGCCAACTCCAACAACAGACACTTGTAAAAAGACGAAAACGGGCCGACTCCCCCAAAAAAAAATAACACACACCCACCGCCGCGATGACGATCCGAAGTGGGTGGAGAGGGAAAAAATGTCGGGAACGCCCCCGAATCTGGTCCGGCCTTGACGGACAGATCCGGCTCCCAATGGCTAGCCTCCATTTATGGAGCTAGCCAATGGGAGGATGGGGCGAGGAGGGGGCGGATACCCGACGCCACAGAGAAACATAAGGATTTTGCTAGCGCATGCGTACTTCGTACGCATTGCCAAGCAAAACCTAACAAGTCAGGTCCCGGGCCGTGCTGTGATTGACTAAGGTCACGGGGGTGTCCCGGGCTGGCAGCCAATCACAGCGCGGCCCAGGAAATGACGTCACTGGGGTGTCCCGGGCCTGCAGCCAATGACAGCGCGGCCCGGGACAAAGGGGCGGGACTTAAAAAAAGTCCCAGAAACGCCCCCGAATCGCGTTTTCAGGAGAAAGCGTGATTGGCAGCCTCTGTCTCCCAATGGCTAGCCTCCATTTATGGAGCTAGCCAATGGTAGACAGAGGCTGAACCAAAGTACATATGTAGAATCATGAGGTTTCGCCATGGGCGGGGCCAACTGCTACGCAGTTGCCAACGCCCAGGGCGAAACCTAAAAATCGCAAGGCACACATGTTTGATATTGGCCCTGTGAAATTTAAGATCCTGCTTTATCATAACTGTAACTGATCAGTCCTAACCCATGCTACCAAGTTGTGTCAATATCTGACGCATTCGGCCTCGCTCTCCTACCTGGCATTGTAGGCGAGAATAGTTTTCTCAGCGCTGAAAACGTACATTTCTGTAATAGTTTACGCGAACTAACATTTGTTTCATTCTCATCACATAAATTCCGTTGGAACCCTATGTATAAATATATATATATATACACATTTGTATCTTATCTGTGCTTGGATGGCCTTTATGCTCACAGCACGCTAGGAGAAACCTTGTAATTAACAGACTATTTCAGAATTTTGTTAATAAACAATTGAAGTCTTCAACTGGGAAATGAGCAGAATTCATTTAACATCCCAAATGCATGCATTACTGTAATTTTAGCACAGATGATGCATACACGCCACAGGAGATAAATGACAAATCACACTGTGCAGTGTAGATTGCAGGGAAGCCAATAGTGCTTCATGCTCATGCCTGGTGGTTAATTAACACCAGGGCTCATGTCTTTCTTGAGTCATCTCTTCACTGTAGGATGGCACATGGAGTGAGGAGATAACATATGGATGGGAGGGAGCAATCGTGATCACTCACATGGATGAGGAAGGGAGAATGGAGGACAACAATTTTCTTTCAATCAATACAATTCAAGTGTACAAAAAAGTCAAGATGTACTAATTCCATTTGTCACCAAGACCTAAATAGCAGACCAAGGAAGGCCTACGCGTTTCGAATCCTCGTTGTTAACAGGATTCTCATCAGGGCCAGTAAGCTCGAAAAAGTCCTTCAGCCAAAGATAGAGAAATTTCAATGAATGGAGTTTTAATCACCTATAAGACCAATGAATCAGCGGTTGATAAAGTTGTTGTCAATTTCAATGATGGAACTTTAGGACGCGACCTGGAACCGGAATTAGTCTCGGTTTCTTAGGGACTGCCAGAATCTGCAGTATGGAGTTTTTTAGAAGGGCGTCATCAGAGTGGGCTCTTGGTTTAGCCGGTGAAAAAGAAACATCCAACGGCCGTTGTAAGTCCTTGTTTCTGACCGTAGGAGCCTTGGCTGAAGGACTTTTTCGAGCTTACTGGCCCTGATGAGAATCCTGTTAACAACGAGGATTCGAAACGCGTAGGCCTTCCTTGGTCTGCTATTTAGGTCTTGGTGACAAATGGAATTAGTACATCTTGACTTTTTTGTACACTTGAATTGTATTGATTGAAAGAAAATTGTAGTACTAAATACATTGTATTGAAGTGTACTACTGTATACATTATGAATAGCGATTTATAAACACAGCAGACCTGTTACTCACCCCACTGGTTTATACATTTCTTCCAGTGGACGTCGGGTACGCTGTTTGATTGTTTGAATGAGAGTGGTATGACTGTGAGATGTTTGAATGTTATGAATGACGTTTGTATGAGGTGTTTTATCTCACTTTAGTGTCCTTCTTTTGATTATTTCTCTGTATATATTGTGTTGTCCCTTCGAACTCCATAACTAATCCAAAAGTGTGTTCAAATGAAATCTTTTCAAAATAAATAGCTATTCAGTAGCACACATATGTATTGAACTGGTGTTTTTACATGTGGAATTTATTTTGTTGCAACTAATTATCAGTATTGGCAATTTCCTTTCGTTTTCACATAGTATTTGGCTCAGCCTTACTGATTAGAGCCGGCCCGAATTGTTAGCAACATCAGCACATCAGCGCCTCCTGCCGCCCAGCTAACCAACAGTGCAGCAGACCAGCTCAACTGCATCCTCCTCACCGTGGGGTCTCTCAACAAACACGCGAAAGACATCTGGGACCTCCTCGACGCCACCTCTTCGGACATCGCCACCTTCACAGAAACCTGGAGCAACCTCTGCCGGGACCGGATATCGCCATTGCCATCCCCGACGGCTAGAAAATCAGCTGCAAAGACCACCCCGACCGTCCAGGATGAGGTATTGCCATCGTCTACAAATGCTCACTCCGACTGACCATGCACTCTAATGACCCAACGGTGAGCATGGAATATATCCACTTCCAGGTACAGACCAACCCCAACACCACCTTCCTTGGCACCCTCGTCAACAGGCCCCCAGGCCATGAACCCACATTCAACTATGGCATTTGAGACCTCACTGCACCCCAGGCTGTCCCATCCACCGACGACATCCTACTCGGAGACCTCAAATTCCAACTGGACAACCTCAGTGACCAGAACACCACCCCCTTCCTAGGGAACCTCGCCAACATCGGACTCAAGCAGATAGTCACCGCACCAACCCACATAGCTGTACACACGCTCAAGCCCGACTTCTCGGCCAGCAGGAACTTCAACTACAGCCACACCACCGTACTCACCTAGACCGACCATCATTGTATACATCATGCCTTCACCATGCCCACCGTACACCACCGCCATCATCGCCCCCCACCAGTCGCATCTGGATCAAGGCCACCGAAGAATTTCTTGTCAACTCCCTCAGCACTACCACTCCGCCAACACTTACAGACAACAACTCTGCAGTGCGCAACATCTACTGATGGATCTCCAACTGCGCCAACACCCTGGCACCCCTCAAGTAAAGACCAGCCAAACAACACTCCAAGGAGGCCAACTGGTTAACTCCTGCCCTTCACTAGTCCAGACGCACCTGCAGACTTCTCAAGAAGAGATGGACCCACAACAATATCCCTGAAACTCACACAACCTTCAAATCCACAGTCAATGCACACCACACAGAGGAAGAGGAAATCCCCTGGATGGATAGGGTTTGTGCAGGTAGGTGTCCCTTCCTGCACAACATCAATCAACTCCGCAACACCGTGGCGCAAGGGTGCCTGCGTTGGCGCATGGTAGCCATTGTGCGTCAATATATGAGCCTCTGCTGACAGTTCAAAGGTGCTGGTGCATCATTTTCTTGATGTACTTGCAGCATTAATTTTGCACCATGTCGCACCGTATGTACAAAGTGACGGATCTAGGCATATGCGTGACCTTGTGAATCCCTGTGCCACATTATACCTCCGTCAGGCATGATGTATGCAGTGTGGACGTTCCCACGCAACCAAGCCTCATAGGAGTGGCTCAGTGTAATCCATCAGATTTCATGGTGACACTTCTAGGATGCCACACCGTCCGAACCTTATGCCTGCCTCACGGCAGGTGTAAATGTTGTAGTACTTGTATAGCGCCCGAATCACCCCACATGGGGTCTCTCCGGCGCTTGCACGAATACCGCTGTGGAACCCTTCCTGGCTTTTCCCTGTGAGGCGCCCACTCCTGGGCACCCCCAAGGTGCAGCCAGGCATCCTAGCGCTTTTGGGGCCGCTGTGGAGATTAAAGCAAGCTATTGCCCAGAGTTGCAGAGTGGGACCCATGATTAGAATGGGCACCGAGGCGGAAATTATCAGGTCCAAGGAAAATAAGCCCAAGACCCGCCGAGGCGGGAATTGAACCCTGGTCCCGGGCCAGACCTCTGCATCAGGGTCTGCCGATCTAACCATTGAGCCACACTTCTCCACGCAGTGCCGCAGGGATAGTTTTAAAGATAGGAAATCCAAGATATATGCAAAAAGAGGTTTATTGAAGGTAGACAGGAGCAACCACCAACAGCTGGCTCACCAACATCAGATGCCCACTAGTGGACTCCACAGGTCGGATTCCAATCATGGAAGCTCACAGTTGCCAAGCAGCAGTTGTTAGGACAGGTAACACCATAAGAATACAATACATCCTTTTTACCTTTAAAAAAAGTTTTTTTTTTAAATGCTGAATTTTTACAACATACGTATCCTATTTTACAACATAAGTATCCTATGGCTAAAATTAACAATGTCATTACAACGTATGTTTAACCCACTACCATTACTCACAACAGAACTAGGTACTTCATGATCTAACAACTCTCGTACTTCTGTTTCATTGCACTTAGTCACACGATTAGCATTCCACAGCTTACCATCCAAAAGTTTCAAAAGATCACCGTTGATGGATACAATTTTCTTGGGGTCAGATAACTTGGAACTCCTCTTGTGTTGCATCGTTCCCAACTTCACTCTTACAAAATTACCCAAACGAAATTGTTGGGGATCTTTGCGCAACTTGTCATTGTATCTGTGTTCATAAGAGTTTTGATAATCTTCAACCTTAGATCTTATTACACCATCATCAATAAATTTCCAACCACATCTTCCCATCCATGCGGGAACAGCAATAGAACAAGGAACCCTGCCCTTCAGCAAACAAAAAGGAGTTTCGCCAGTAACAGTATGTGGAGTGGTTCTATAGTTCCATAACATTTTCTTTACCAAACACTTCCAATCCACTTGATTGTAAATAGCCATTTGCATACATTCACCCAAAACACGGTTAAAGCGTTCAATAAGGCCATTTCTGCTAGGATGATAAACTGGAGTCTTTAAGTGCTTGATGCCCCAGGTGTTAAGGAAATTACTGAACTCGCTAGAAGTGAATTGAGGTCCATTATCAGATAAGATCCCTGCTGGACAACCTTCTCTCCTAAAAATCACAGAAATCAATCACGGTGTCAGGTTTAACCTCACGTACAAATGTTACTTCTGGTCATATAGAAAAATAATCCAATAAAACAATGGCAAATCTGCTTCCCACACCAAGAATATCAAATGGACCGCAAATATCAATTGCCAATCTTTCCCAAGCATGCTTGGGCCAGTTCACATGATGAATGGCGGTTTCCTGCAAAACATGAGTCTTGTCACTGCGTGAACACTCAACACAGTCCCTCACAAACCTTTCAATTTGCTTGTCCATTCCTGGCCACCAGAAATCTTCCCTGGCTTTTCTTTTCATAGCTGACATACCTCCATGGCTTTCATGTAACAATTTTAACAGCCTAGACCTCATTGTAGACGGAACAATCAATTTATCATTCCCCCTTAATATACCATCCACTAAAGATAATTCACTCCATACTTCTTTATAAGTGAGTAAATCTTCATGAGACTTCCAACCTTCTTTCAAAGGAAGACACTCAGCCACCTTTTTTGAAATCATGTCATCCAATATTGCCTTTTTCCAATCCAACTCTTCTATGGCTTGACATACTTCACTCAGTTTAGCCACTATCCACTCGTCCCCATCAGAATCAAATTGTGTACAATCAACTTTTTCAACTGGAAGACGTGATAAGCAGTCGGCATTTACATTCCTAACCCCTGGTACATATTTAAAATTATACTCCTGTAAACGATAAATCCATTTAGCTATTCGTGGTGTAGCTTTAGCTGCACCAGCAGTAGAAAAAATGTCAATTAAAGGTTTGTGATCAGTGTGCAAATCAAACCTCATACCCCAAATAAAATTACGAAAATGTTGCACACCCCACCAACATGCCAATGCTTCTTTTTCGATGGTGGAATACGTACTCTCTGCACCTTTGAGTGTTCTGGAGGCAAATGCAATTACCCTTTCTTTACCTTCATGGAGTTGCATTAGTACAGCACCCAACCCGTATCCACTGGCATCTGTCACGATTAAGCATTTATCATTGGTATTGAAAGGTTTTGAAGCAGCAGCATTAGCAACTGCCTTCTTTACTTCTTCAAAAGCACCTTGACACTTATCAGACCACATAAATGTGACATTTTTCTTCATTAAGTCTCGTAAGGGAAATACACAATTGGAAAAATTGTGAATAAATCTTGAATAATATTCGGCTAAACCTAAGAATGATCTTAACTGGTCTTTATTCTGTGGAACAGGTGCTCTTTCCAGATCTTCTACAAGTTTAAATTTAGGCTTAATCCCTTCATGATTTAAAGTGTGATCAAGATAATCTACCTCAGATTGACAAAATTTGCATTTTTTGAGACTGATGGTTAAACCTGTTTGTTCTAGTTTGCTTAGCACAACTGTTAATATATCATTGTCCTCTTCCTTGTTCTTACCCCATACTAAAATGTCATCCTGAAACCCAGCATATTGGGAATATCTTTAAGAATACCTTGCATAATGTGTTGAAAAACTGCAGAAGCAGATGCCAAACCAAATGGCGTACGTATAAATTGAAATGCTCCTTCTGGAGTGATGAAATATGTTAAGTGCTTAGATTCTGGTTGCAGTAGTACTTGATGATATGCACTCAATAGGTCTAAGGTGGAGAAACATTTAGCAAACATTTATATGGGGCAAGGGGTAACGGTCAACACAAATACTCTCATTAAGATCTCTTAAGTTCACACACATGCGGATACTGCCATTGAGTTTGTGTGCGATAACAATTGGACTAAGTCATTCAGAAGCTTCTATTGGTTCTATTATGCCATCTTTGCATAACCTGTCTAATTATTTTTTTAGAGGATCCTCAATACCAATGGCACATTCTGTACCTTGTGTACTTTTGGCGTTACATCATCTTTTAAAATGATGTGATGTCTAAATTTCCATAAACATCCTAACTCTTCTTTAAAAAGATTAGGACATTTTGACACCCATTCGCAACTATCATAATCTTCAGTCAAAAGTACCTGCATGGGGTGATTCGGATTGAGAATGATATTTAATGCTTTTTGTTCTCTCCACCCTAAAAGGGATTTTCCTTTCTCTACTACATATAGTTTAGCTTCGGCCTCTCTGTCCTGAAATCTGATCTTGGATATAAAATAACCTATTACAGGTAATTTTTGACCAAAATATCCAACAGGATTGACATCAGAATTTTGAAGAGTTTTAGAACCTAGATCTTTCCAGACTTGTTTGTTGAATAATGGTGAAAGGAGAACATGAATCTGCCCACATTGCTAATTTCTTCCCATCTACAGAAATATCACATTTGGGAGGATTATAATTCTCACAGTTAGTAATGTCATCAATTTCATCAATCATATATACTTCGACATCACTATCTTCCTCATCCTCACATACGTCTTCATCAATCACGTTGATAACAGGTTTGGGTTGAAATGTACTACACGCTTTACAAACTATTGAATAATGTCATATCTTTTTACATTTATAACATCTGCTTCTAGCTGCAGGACAATGAATAGCATCTGAAGGATGCCTGTTACTTCCACATCTGTAACATAACTTGTTAAAGCCTGACTAATTATTTTTGCCTTTCACTTCCCTTATAACTTCATAAGTAGCATTACTCTTTTTGTTTTTGCCACTTATTTTACACACTTTCGTTGTAGTATTCTCATTTTTAAATTCAGTAACAGTTAATTCCTTTACATATAACATTGTATTTTCTGTACGTTTTGCTATGCTGATGGCTTTTTCCAACATAGGGTCAATTAAGTCTAGTAATTTTTCCTGAATCTTCTTGTTATTCGTAGCATTAATCATTTGGTCTCTTATAATTTCATCCAAAAGGTCTTTAAATCTACAAGTGGTTGCTAGTCTCCTTAAGGAAGCAACATATTGTTCAATTTTGCTCCATGAATCTGCTTCAGTGAAAAGAATGTATGTCTTTCAACCACAAAGCTCAATTTTTTAACATAGTTCTATTCCAACATCGTTAAAGCAATTTCGTAAGAGTCATCCTCCACATCACCAGATTCCTCACTGTAGTTTCTTGAAACAGAAGGTGGTTTTGGAAGTGTTTTTAATACATTTCTTCCTTCCACTCCTAGATAATTTTTTTAAATTGCCAATTTTATATTGGGAACATAAACTTCATCCCCAATCGCTTCCAGATACGTTATAAAGGATTCTTTCCAGTCTTCCCGGGTCATAGCTGGAGAACCAGGATCCTGAAGAAAAGTAGGAGGTGGTGCAGTAACTTGTGAGGCCATAATGTAACAAGAGTTCCCCCCAAAAAATGATTTAAAAGGGTTCTGAATAATGAGTGAGGTGGCGATTGACAAAAGTGTCTCAGATTGTTGATGTGTCAAATTGTGGCAAAGAAGTGTTAAGTGCCCACAAACAGCTTTCAAGAAGTTAAATGGATATGCTGTTGGTAACACTGTTTCCACTTTTTGATGATGTTGCACTATGTAACAATAGTAAAGTTTGGTAGGCGGTGTGCCTATCACAGTAGTTTATCCTCAGCAATATTTTACTTAAGAATAGCTTATGCTTGGGAACCGGTAAATAGTCGTGTTTGGCAAACGGCAAACAAACGTGGTTGGCAGCTAGCCGCATCCGTAAATCACTGCCCAAGTGTAAATAAAATGGAGGCACGTCTGCGTGACCTCGTGTTAAGGTCACGTCAGCGTAGCACGTCTTAAATGATGCAGATCATAGCGCGCTCACGCGAACAAACAAAGAGTTCACGCGGCGTCTTAAATGATTCAGCTCAAACGCTCGCTCTCTGCGGCTTCAGCACGCGCAGCCTCCAACGCCATACACTCAAAAAATGTAGCCAAGATAAAACTGTCTTCGCGCGTCGTACGGGACAAATGGTGGCGTCTTCATCAAAACTCAATTCAGCAATTTGGACGTACCTCTGTAGCCATACAGCAAAGACTAGTAATCGTACGCCATTCCACTGCGCTCAGACGTTGAAACAGCATGGATAATAACACGCGCACGAACCGTTCATGAATAGAATCAGTCACGAACACTGGGCTGGCTACGATGTAAGTAATTAATGATTCTAGAAAAATCACCAACTGTACAATCGTCCCGAAGTAATTGTTCTCGCTGCTGGGGGTCTTCAAGGTTGAGATAACCAGGTTCCAAAAATCTCAAAAATTGCTCCACATAGATAAACTTCCAACGTAACCTTCTTGGTGCACTTCATCCCATCCTCGTCGCCATTTTTAAAGAAAGGAAATCCAAGATATATGCAAAAAGAGGTTTATTGAAGGTAGACAGGAGCAACCCCCAACAGATGGCTCACCAACATCAGCTGCCCACTACTGGACTCCACAGGTCGGATTCCAATTATGGAAGCTTGCAGTTGCCAAGCAGCAGTTGCTAGGACAGGTAACACCATAAGAATACAACAGATAGGCTAGCCTCATTCATTGCTAGAGTTGCGTCATGCTTGTCCTTGTACATGTGCCTCTAAGAGACTACCTGTAGGTATACTCCGGAAGTCGTCTCCATCACTAAACTGTGCAGTGCTTTGAATATTTAGTACCACTTCTAGTGTTTAGTGCTTTGTAATATCACACAGGCATGTGGTTAGCAAGTTTATTGAAAAGGAAAAGTCTATACAACCGGCCCAAGGCACAGTGGCAAGGGGGGCGGTCTGCCCTGGACAGCACTAGTTTTGGGGGAGGCGGCCTCCCAAGCTCTTACCTGCAGGGATCGTGGTAATCGAATCAGTTCAAAAATCTTTATTTCGGTAAAAAAATTACCATAAAAGACCATCATATAAAACAATTCATTTAAATGATTTATGCAGTGGATTATAAAATTCATAAAAACGATACTAAAAAGGAATCCATATAAAGTAAAGACAGATCCGTACTCAGTCTATGTTTTGAGGTATTTCCTTCTGATGGACCAAAGGGCACCCAAGTACTTGGCCATAGTGAACACAATATGGTCTGACAAATCCGTTTTTAGGACTCTGAAGGCGGGCAGGCACTTCTTGAATCCCAAATTCCTACATAGGGGGATAATCCAGTGCCTACGAATCCCATGATAAACTGGACAGAAAAAGAGGATGTGGAGCTCACTTTCGTCCGAATTTCTGCATGCTGGGCAGGTACTACTTGGATCATGGCTCCATCTGGTTGTAAAAGTTCTGATGGGGAGAGAGCCATGTCTCCACTGGAGATATAATTTTCTCAGTACAAGAGGATAAATTTTATCTAGAGTAGGTTCCATGTTGTAATTCACCTTATGAGAGAAAAAGAAAGCTGTCAGGGACCCGAGATGTTGGTGGTTGAGTATCAGGGAAAGTTTGCATTCTCGGTATGTCCTGGCTAGATCCTTTTTAGAGAGGATGTGGCACTTGTTCTGGGGGTCAGACCACATAGTTGAGAGACCTATGGCCTCCAGTTCTAGTTTAATAAAATTAAGCCATTTGATTTTTCCGGCGCCTGGAGTGGCAAGAACCTCCCGGAGTCCTTCCCTGTAACTGGCCAATTCTGGAGTTGTCCATATTCTACGCCAGAAGGCCAGTGGGCGTAAAGCCAGGTCCTCATCAAGCGGGCATAGGCCTAAGTCCATCCTCAAGGGGACAAGGGGGGTGCTCGGTGGTAGCCCCACAAGGTTACGAATAAATTTATTTTCCACCTTCAGCAACTTTGATGTATTCTCATGGCCCCAGAGTTCAGATCCATAGATGACAGCCCCCTTGGCCTGGGATTTGTAGATCTGTAATGGGGGGCCGATCGGCCTGATTGTGGATTTGTTGTTTGCTAAGAGCTTCGTTATGCCTCCCGAATGCTGGGTCAATTTCAATGCAGCTCTCTCCAGGTGAGAGCTCCAGGTAAATTTATCATTCAATACAATTCCCAGGTATTCAAAGGTTTTTACCCTTTCCAGTTTGGTATGTGCGATGCTTGGACTGAAGTGGAATTTCTGTGGGGGGTTGAGGACCATGAATTTCGTCTTCGTGGCGTTGATTTCTAAACCATGGGCCTCACAGAAATCCACAAAGCCATCCAGGATGCGCTGGATGCCTTTTGCCGACTTGGATAGAAGCAGTGTGTCGTCGGCAAACATGATGGCTGCTACCCTCTCAGCAGCCAATTTTGGGGCGTCAGAGTTGAATACACCCGCTAAATGGGAGATTACCCCGTTGACATAGAGGCAGAACAGGGTTGGTGCAAGCACACAACCCTGCCTTACCCCCCTGCCAACGGGAAACTTCTCAGACAATTCTCCCATCCGGCCGCATCTAACCTGGGCATAGCTACTAGTGTGGAGGCGTATTATCATATTCAAGAGGCCTTCGGGGACCCCCAGTTTATCAAGGACCTCCCACAACTTGTTCCTCGGGACCAGGTCAAACGCTGCCCTCAGGTCTACAAATACAGTATAGAGACTGCCACCCTCCAACTGTACAGTTTTCCAGTGTATCATAGCGAGACGAAAGACCTGGTCCACTGTGGAGACCTTCTCCCTGAAGCCTGCTTGAAAAGGGCTAAGGATGTTGAAGTCCCTGATCCACTCATGTAGGCGATTTAACAAGAGCTTGGAAAAGAGTTTCTGGGAAACATCAATTAGGCTTATGGGCCTATAGTTTGCAGGAAGGAGAGGAGACCCCTTTTTAAAAATTGGCACTATTTCTGCCCCTGACCAGGTGGAAGGGATTGGCAAACCTTTCAGAATGGAATTGAATAGTACCCCAAAGTAGGGAGCCCAGACTTTAGGTTCGTGCTTGTAAAGATCGCCTGGGAGCCTGTCTAGGCCCGGCGCCTTACCTGCAGACAGGGAGGAAATTGCCAGGGTGACTTCTTCTATACTAAAACCATCCATGTCAGTTAGACTATTTTTGATTTTAGGGGACTCTCCAGCAAGTTCATTTCTTCCACTATCACTGCTATGTGGATGGTATAGGTTTTTAAAATGTTCCTCCCAAGCAGATGGTGCTATACAGGCCTCGACTGCTGCAAGTGGTTCAGCCGAGCCGTGCCTGACGATTTGCCAAAAGGTCCGCGAATCTTGGGAAGCAAGGGCAGCTGTTATTTTTGTCCAATTCTCCTTGTCCCAGTCTATTTTTGCAGTGTGGATGGCAGATTTATAGGCTACTCGTCTCTCCCTAATTATGTTCGGTGTATCTCGTGCTTTCAGTGATTCCAACAATAGGGTTTTTGCTTCCCTACAAGAGGCATTGAACCAGGTCAGTCTTCTCCGTTTGTGCTTGCAAGGCCTGGCAACTGGGTTCAGTACCTCTGCAAGATTGGTACATAGCTCCGAATGGATATTAGTGAGATCAGCCAATTGTGCCTGAGTACCCAAGCTACCCATGATTTTAGTCTCTGATTTGCTGGCTGGAAGGTTCATGCAACACACCACTTTTTCCAGGGCGGGGGCGACTAGTGCATAAAGTTTCTCAATATTATTGTAATTTTCCAGCAATTTGGTCCATTTTATTCTACGCCTATTGCTGGATAGCACTAAGTCGGACTGTGATGTTGCATTAGGGACTACCTTGTCTGATTGTCGGTACGGGATCTCAAATTTTAATGAAAGCAGGTTGTGATCACTATCATATCTGGTGATGACTTTAAAGTCTTTCACCCTCCTCCAATCCCTGATTGAAACCATTATATAATCGATCCTTGACTCGTAGCCCAACCTATTAAAAGTGTTTTTAGGCGGGATGTCACCCTCCGTCCGGCCGTTGCACGCCCTCAGAGAGTGACTGAGAGTGAGGGACATTATCTGAACAGCAAGAGGGGAACATGCCTTAGTCACTGGATCTGTCAGGGTAGGAATGTCCCATAGGTCATCCTCCTCGGTGGATATGCCTTCCATATAAACAGGGAGTGGTTCATATTGTTTGTTGAAATCACCGCCTATGATTAGAGGGGAAGAAAAATTGTGTATATCGAGGAACTGTGCTAAATCTTCCACTGGGCCCGATGTTGCAGCAACCCCCACTGGTCTTGAATAAAAGTTAATCAATACAAGCTTCCCTCCACATGGCCAATCCAGGGAGACACACTGGAAATCACAGGAATTGGTTTCCAGATGTGTGGCCCTACAGGCCAAATGGGACCCAACCCAGGTCGAAAGACCTCCTGAGGGGCGGCCCTTTCCTCCCCATTTCTCTTCAGTATTAAAGATAGCGAATCCCTGGCGGCTGAATTGTTCTCTCGCCCATGTCTCTTGTAAGAGACATATGTCATAGCCCTCTACTAGGTCTGTCCAGTCAGGGGTATCTACTTTGTTAGCTAACCCTGCCACATTCCAGGACAGAATGGAAATTATGCCATGAGCCTCTGGTGTGCTTCCAGTACCTACGAGGCGTTCTAAAGCTACAGATTTCCCACACTGGTTGGGTGGGGGGGCGTCCAATAGGGCACTATTTGTTTTGAGGCTGTGTTGAATGGGAGGATTGTGTTCCAGCCTCAGGTTGGAATCAGTAGTTACGCCCTTGGGTGGGCATATAATTTGCCTACCTGCCTCTACTCTAGGATCATTTGTCACTATGAGGGCTGGTATCGAATCACCAGCACCCACCTGCTCTTACCTGCAGCGGACGTGGGTATCGCCAGCCCCCCTTAAAAGCCACGGGCGGCACACGCAGGGACCACCATGGGCAGCACATGGTCGAGCTACGCCACTGCCCAGGCAAGCAGAATCGACTGACTAGTCCTGAGATTCCGCGTTTCCATGGTAACATCAAGAAGGACATTATATCGTTTAGAACATTAGGAAACTGTTACATCGAAGAAGCACACACAGGAGCCACTGAATGGTGCAAGCAGGTTTATTGCAGTCGACAAAGGAAAGCCACAGCTGTTCCAACATCAGAGAGAAACGTTCTCTTCCTCTGACCAGGCGCTCAGTATAGAACGTCCTGGCACCAACATTCTAATTACATCACCAGGCCCCAAAGGTAATGGGTGCTCAGGCTAAATCATTAGGATAGAGAGAAAAGTGGACAGAGGAAAGTAAGAAGAATAGAACAAGCATTGAAAATGCAATGGGTCTTGCCTTTGATTAAGTTAAAGCCATTTGCTTTGCTAATAGTATTGTATAGCAAAGCGAATGACTTTAACTTAAAAAAAGGCGAGACCTATTGCATTTTTAATGTTTGTTAAAACTCAGTGGTCAAGGACACGACTGGCGTTCCAGCAAAAGAACAAGAACATGATGGGAGGGGGTGAATGGTGATTTCAAGGAAAGAGACCCACATTTCTGTACACTAGCTATGACCCTTTTCTATAAAGTGATAAGTAGATTTTGCAGGATTTATGATAGGAGTGCAAAAAAAAAGTATAAATCTTTCAGAATAATACAGTGAGTAAAGTATGGGACTGCTCTAGAAAAAAGTGAGACAGTCACAGTTTACAGTGCTATACAAATCCTGGCACTGGAAGCCAATAGCTACCTACATCTAACTAATATACTTGGGAACGAGGGGGACATATTTATCATTTAAAAATAATTAACAAAAAAAGAAATGTGCAATAAATGCTGCGACGCCCATCGCACCCAAAGCATAATGCAATCCTTAAACACTTGCGTAATAGAGCGCGTGACCAATAAATAAACATTCATTAAAAGACCTTCGATTGTTTACACGAGAATAGTTACACGTGGTAGCTGTGACCCAGTCACTGCTGCTTAAGGAAGCAATTACTCCAGGTTACTGAGCCTGTTCTGCAATGTGTAGGCATGGCTGAAAATGACTTGTGTCTAATATGCAAGGAAGTGACCGAGGGCTATGCCTAGAATCATACGCCTCCCAGGAACATGGAAAAGGCTAACAAAAAGTACAATAGCTCGCCTGTAGCAGAAACAGCATCATCACGTTACTTGGTCGTCGTCCCCCCTCCTCCCGCACCCCCGTGAAAGCAGTGGCTGGCCTCACCCCCACTCAGAAAGGCTGTTGTGTGGTCTACAGATGGCCAAGGTAACTGCACTCCGGCCTCGCATCTGTCCTCTTGGGCCGGATTCAGGGATCATAGGGTAAAGACTACGTTGGTCCCACAGTCCCTCTGGGCCACCTCCGACACCGCAGCATGGGGTGGGCTCCCGCCTGAACTTGGCTCTGCAGCGTCTGTCTTGCCACACGACTTCAACCTGGCTTCTGCTCTGCGGGGGAAACTCCAGCCCCGGTCACACGGGCTTGCCTGACTTCCGGCTCTCCCGTGGACCGACAACTAACAGTGCAGCACGATCTCTACATAGAAACGCCCATGGACCAAGGCACTCCTCCCCCAGACACCCCAATGGTGCCAGTAGAATGTCGGGAGCGGCACGCCAACTCGCGGTGCCTGTCCTTGCTGCTCACCTCCAGGAGGCAAAAACACGCGGGGTGGGCTCCCGCTCCGTTCTGGGAAACCTCAGGCACGAGCATTGCTGCATGCGCTCGCTCCCAATATAATGCATGTGCCTCAAGCTCCACACAATTATTCCGTGCCTGGATACACAGTCGGCACCAGCTGGAACAAAGTTAACTGAAACATTGCCTCGCGCAAAACTGAAACGCACTTGCCTTGAAGAAAACAAGAAAAAAAAAGCAAGGCACATTTAAACAAGTAAAACAAGCGCGGTACCACAAAGTCAGCCACGTGTTTACTTTTGCATCGCGAAAGCGCGATGCAAAAGTGAACACGAGGCTGACTTTGCCAAAGCTGAGAGAGAAAAAAAGTGTAGTAAGGAGTAAGGAAGAAGAGAGTGTCACGCCGCCGGTAAAAGATCAAATCCCGGTGGGCGTGGCCAAAAGGAGACAAGGAGGCAACAGGGAGGGACGAAGAAGCCTCCTTTACAATGAGAAGTCAGTGTTTTGCATGCAAGATGAAGCCAGCCAATGAGGAAGATGGGCGAGGCTTCAACTCCGCCTCCAAGAGCTTTGAAATCTGTATTGATTCCAAGAAGCTCTTGAATGCCAAAAGCAGTTTCGACAGCCAAGACCTAAAAAGCAAGAAGGAAGATACCACAGAAACCTAGTCCCTGGTATCAGAGAACACAACAGAGCTCTGTTGAGTTTCATTGGCCTAGACGGGTTTGCTGGGTCTGGCCGCACAGTCGTGAACCTACCACATAAGCTGTCACTCATAGCTGACTACATTTGAAATTCAAAAGCCTGAGCATTCTCCCATGTAGGCCCACGCCCCTTCCATCCCCCACTGTACTCACCGCATCACAGCCCTCTCCTGTAGACCAACTGCAAGAACACAAACCTTCCCCATCCCCAAATGATGATATTGTTTTAACAGTGGGATCACCAACATATCAAATACTCTGAAACAGCGGTGGCTGGTGGGCAAAGGAGAAATTAAAACATAATTAAAACACACTGGGCTATTAGCATTGGTCTGAACAGGATTTAAAGAACAATTTAAAGTTCAGGTTGGAGTTCTCGCCCGCTGCATTATTCATAAATCCTTCACACAGCGCCATTGTGTAAAAATATTTCCCTATACCGTTTTCCTGAGCAAAGAATGCACATTTGTGTAAAATGTATGCCCTTGTGTGAATGGCATCTTTGTTCACTGTCCTCCCCCTAGAATCTTAGCATCGGTGTGGGGAGGGGGGCTACGGCCCACAGTATGTTATCTTGCCATGTATCTATAGGGAGCAGTGTCAGTGCCTTCAGCCTGACCTCTGCAAATGCAGCCAGACATCTTGTAATGTGATTCTAGTCAGGATTTTGTGGCTCTGTGCTTAGGAAAGGCAGAAATATATACGATGCAGTTCAGGACTGGAATAAACAATGAACAGCTGAAACAAAAAAAAACTGTAAGTATTTACATACGTCAATGGAGTTCTGAAGTAGTGCATGAAAACCCTAAGCCCTCATTCTGAGAACCTCTGAAAATTGATTTGGGAAGAAAAAGGTGTTTCAGCCCAAATCATTATTACACGTTATGCGGTATCTTGACTTGCAGTATGAAAAGATTGGACTGTGGAGGGCTCTACTGAAGACAATGGAGTGCCTCAGGGCCAATAATGGCTGATATAGGCCTTCTGCTCTAACATTCCGATGTCTGACTTTCTTTTTCTCTCTCTGTATAGCCCTTATACGTCATACCGACCTGGTTGTTAAATGCCCTTTCCCTAATTATAGGCCCTCCATATCCGATGTTAATCTCCAGTCCTTGGGGAATGCATTGAAATACAACAGTAATTGCAAAATCTTGAAATCATGCATACCCACAGTACCATAATTTTTGGGGAATAAGAGAACATGGCGGCGGCTAGCAGACGCGACTAGTCGGGAGGCTCCAGAGGCTCGGCTGTCCGGACCAGGGGCGTAACACAGGCCCCCGCAGCCCATGCGGTACGGGGGGGGCCCGAAGCTCCACGGGGCCCCCTCGGCTCTGCACTCTATCCTGAGAGCTCCTATTTGAGCCCGGAGGGGGCCCCTCTACATACCTTGCAGGGAGGCCCCCTCACTTTTCGTTACGCCAGTGGTCCGGACGGATTACTACAACGGCACTTTTTCAAAATTCGCTATTTTTTTACTTTCTGCAGCATCTGAGATCAGTTTCTGCGCAAAATATATTGCTTTTAGTGGGTTTTGAATCTTCACTCACCCATCGGTATCGACCGGGGAAACGCGGTTGGAGCAGCGGCAGCTTACGCGAGGCAGAAGGCGGGGCTGGGCAGCTCTCAGTACACAACGGCTTTGGGAGAGATCGGTAATGGAGCTCAGACGTGGATAGGATTTCCAGTCATAATCTTTAATGCTGCCTGCGATTTGGCTTGCTGTTAGGATTCCCATTCATTCCTATGGGCCAAAATGCCCATAGGAATGAATGGGAATTGTGAATTCACAATGTGCAATTGCAATTCATCAATGCATTTCAAGGGTGGAGAGGGGGGTCAAAATGACCCCCCCCTGCACCCATGAAATGTACTTTTCAGCATAAGTTACAAACACACATGTCCTAAGGACATGTGTGTCTGTAGCTTAACAGTTTAAAAAATGCATTTTTGTGCATTTTTAAACAATTTCGCAAATTACCACGAAGTTGAACTTCGTGGTAATTTGCACTTCCAATTTTAAAAATCGCACATTTTTCTGTAATGATGCATAGCATTTAAGAAATCGCACAATTGCGATTTCTTATATGCTAACGCAATTTTAGAAATCGTAAAAAAGATGCGACTTCTAAAATGGCATGATGCATCCCAACCAGCACTTTTGCATTCGCAAACGGCCGATTTTAAGGAATCGCACCGTTTGCGACTACAAAAATGCTTGATGCATGTGGGCCTTAGACACGGCGATAGCCGCCACTACTTCTATAAATCGGATTCCTGCCACAAACTTAAAGGTAAGACAGCACAATATTCTCGGAGGGGGGCTTATCCGTTGGGTTAAGGCGGCCTCTGAAGTCAGGAGAGGAAGAAGGGCTGGATTTAGAATTTCCTATATTGGGAGAGATTTTGGTACCACGCAGGAAAAACTACCTAACCCACAATGCACTGGGCTCCAAAGCTCCTTCAATATAAAACTGAATAATGCCAGTCATACTGTTAATGCAAGGATAGTGCCTATAGTACCCTCACCGCGTATGTCAGGCAGCGAGTTTCAAGGAAGCCAGGCTTCCGGATACACCCTTAGGAGAAAAGGTGGGAAGCAGGCACCTGTAAACGCATCCACAGATATTCCGCCTTCGGCGGTAGCTAAATCCAAGGCAACATTTTCTAAGAGGATCGGGAAAAAAAATACTTCCAAAGCACAGAAGCCTGTTACGGAGGTCAAACCACTACCCTCATTGAAGGCTTACTTTAAGTCAGTCCCTGCGGTACTGGAACTTAAACATTCTGTCGGGACTTCAACACTTGAGTCTTCAAGAGATCTCCAAATATATAATAAATATCATCTTCTGGGAAACTTAGAATCAGATCAAGGTCTGGAGCAAGTAGAGCCTCCAGGGCTCGTTAGGATGCAGAGTTCTGAAATGGCAGGTAATGAGCCTAAAGGGCAGATCAGTACTTCAATAAGTAACAGCGGGGACGAGCTGGCATCTATTCGCCCAGTCATATTGCCTACAGATACTTCTGATCAGTCTGTCATGTTAATGCTGCAGGCTTTAAGCCATGAGGTTAAAAGTGGGTTTTTAGCCTCACAGAGAAATCAGCAAGAAATAAAACTGTATTGTGAGAAGCTGGAAGATAAGTTTGATGCACTGGCAGCTAGAACTACTGAACTGGAGTCAACTGTTTCTGACCTCAAATCACTTGCAGTCCAACATTCTAGAAAAATCGAAGATCTCAGACAACGTGAACAGGGATACCAAGAGAAAATGGAGTCGCTAGAAAATTCGCAAAGGAGGAATAATTTGTGCTTCCTGAAAGTTCCGGAAGGGGCCAACATAAAAGAGTTTGTGGTTAAACTGGTAAAACAAGCTATTCAGGTCGAACTTTCAGAAGAAGAATTAATGAGAGACATTCAGCGAGTCCATAGGGATCCATTTAGACAAAATCCTAACAAAAGCAGACCTAGGAAGATTTTAGTTCACTTTCTGACTTATACTCTAAAAGATGAGATACTCAACAGGGCACTAAAAAGTAGCTCTTTATCAGTCGAAGGGATTACTTTTCAGATCAGATCGGACATATCCTTGATTACAGCATCCAGGCAGTGGGAGCTTGGCAAATTACTTGATCCTTTTAAGCAACTCGGTGCCACTGCCCAATTGCAGTTCCCTGCATCACTAAAAGTTATGTATAAAAACAAAATGAGAGTCTTTCAAAGAGTAGATGAGGCAGAATAATATCTGCAACTAGTCACAGATGTCAGCAAAAGAGATCATCAGGCCGAGTAATAACAAGCGACTCAAAGCTCCAATAGCAGATACAATAACTAATTACTTTGATTTTGTAAATAGATAATCTGGTTTGTTTTTCATTTCTATAATAGCTATATCAACATACATACCATCCGGACACCTAGGGATGGAGCCTAAATGGCCTGAGGTAGGCCAAGAGAAAGGAGGAGGGTTTAGGCTTGTACAGGGGTCGGAAGGGCACTGGGTGGGGAGCATAAGGGAGAAAAAAATAAAAAAATGTCCAATTCGCCAAATATGATACTTAATCGTTCACACCTAGCAAAGTTAAAATGTTGCAGGACAGGGTAGCCTCGTCAGCATATATTAAGATCTTGTCATAGAATTTAAATGGTTTAAGAGTTAAACATAGAAGAGAGAGGATATTCCAATATTTAAAGGATGCGCCTGAACATGTTTTTATTCTACAAGAGACGCATTCTACGGAACAACAGTTAAGAGACATGTGCAGTAAAAAAATGGATTCAGCATGTAATCACAACCTCGCAGCAAACCTCAAATAAAGGAGTGGCTATAATGATCAAATCTAATCCCGAGATTACGTTACTTGAATCAAGAACCGATAAAAAAGGGAGATGGGCTATAGCAAAGATAAAATATTATTCATATAAATTTACAGTCGCAGGATATTATGGTCCGAATTTAGATGATACACTCCCTTTCAGAGAACTCCTAGCAGAACTACTAGATTTTGATGATCCCTTAATTCTTGCACGCGATTTTAATTTAGTTCTTGATCCACAAATTGATAAATCTTATAAACTTAAGGCTTCCCATAATCCTAAAACCAGATCTCTATTATTAAATGCAATCAGCCAGTTTGGCTGGAAGGATATATGGAGGAAGATATCGGGCACAAAAAGAGAATTCACTTTTCATAATAAGAAGTTGCGCCATAAATCCAGATTAGATTTTTTTTTCTTATTGCAGAACAGTTATGTGAGCTCGTAAAAGAGGTTAAACATCTAGGAGCTCATATCTCAGATCCTTCTGCTGTCTCCTTAGTACTTAAACTACATGGCCCACAGAGTATTAAAAGATGGACCATAGATAGGAGTATTCTTTTGGACGAAGAGACAATAGAGAAATTGCTTTTTGAATCAAATGAACTCTTTAAAATCAATTTAGGGACAGCTACACTTCCCGTTGTCTGGGATTCATAGAAAGCCTTTTTGAGATGGTTACTGCTGGCCATTCAATCTTCTAAACACAAAACACACAGGGCGAAGATCTCGCAGATCGAGTCAAAAGTTAAGACTTTAGAATGTGCCTTATTGGACCCAACTTCAGCGGCAGGAGCAAATATTAAGGAAGATCTGATAGCCTGCAAATTACAACTTGAGGAGATTTTAGATGAAAGACTTAGGAAACAATGGCAGGCTAGTTCTCTGGCTCATTTTGAATATGGCGAAGCCAGTGGTAAGCTGTTAGCTTGGAAGGCAAAAAAAGAGCAGAAGAGGAACACCATTAAAGGAGTTCAGTTGGGCAATACGGATGTGATTTCAGAGAACAGCGCTGATATCAAACAGGCTTTCTTCAATCACTTTGATTTAGTATATAAGGAGGATTTAGTTCCACACCACACCAAGATTTAATTCAGACATGGCTTGATCAATATGCTCTTAGGCGAATAGATGATCAGGCATCTGAGAATTTAAATAGAGAAATCAGCTTGACTGAAATAGCCATGTCAATAGACTCTGCTAAAAGAAGCAAGGATCCAGGACCGGAGGGCTTGCCCGCCGAGATTTATAAAGCTCTGGCTCCAGTAATTACCCCTGTTCTTCAGAAGCTCTTCACATATATTTTTGAGGACGGAGGTAAAGTTCCCTCCTCTTGGAATGAGGCTACAGTTGTCCTTATTCTAAAACCACTCAAGTCTCCATCGCAGTGTGACTCATACAGACCCATCTCTCTGCTTAACTCGGATTATAAATTCTTGGCTAAAATATTGGCAGAGAGACTGAATGGGGTTGCTGGCAGATTACTACACTTAGATCAAAAGGGATTTGTCAGAGGGCGTTCTATACAAGACCTGACGCAAGCATTAGTAGGTGCAATTGACCTTGCTTCCCTCCACAAATTTCCGTTGGCAGTCATAACATTAGATACCACTAAGGCATTTGATCGCATTAACTGGGTATTTCTGGCTAAAGTCCTAGAAGGGTCTAACTTGGGTAGGAATTTATGTAGATCTATATCCGCATTTTATCAGGCCCCAACAGCTAGAGTATTAATAAATGGAAGTCTTTCATCACCCATAAAAATCAATAGGGGTACAAGACAGGGATATCCTCTTTCACCCTTGCTCTTTGATCTATATATTGAATCATTGGCTGAAAAAATCAGACAAGACCAGAGTATTTTACCATTCAAATATAATAACTGGGAGAAAAAAGTCTCTCTATATGCTGATGATATGATGTTGTATACATCAGACCCTATTAATGCAATTCCTCTCATTTATAGTGCGGCAGAGCAGTTTGGACAAATTTCTGGATATCAGATCAATCAGTCTAAATCAGAATGTATGATATGGAATATTACAACCTTAACATCTATTCCAATCTTAAAACACAAAATAAGATATTTGGGGGTACAAATCACGCAGGACATACACCAATTGGCCGACAAAAATCTGGTGAAATTTGAGAGAGAAAGTGCGGAATCTTTGAAAGGCTGGTCACTTCTTCCCTTGACTTTAATTGGAAGAGTCAACATTATTAAAATGATGCTGCTACCTAAATTAATCTTCATATTTCAGAATATCCCAATTGCTTTTAAGTAAGATTCAAGCTAAATGGAATAAATTCATCTGGGCTTCAAAGGGCATTAGGATTGCATGGAAGAAGTTGCGTAGAAAGAAAGGTAAAGGAGGGCTCTGTGCTCCAGATCTGAAACTATATGCCTGGACTTTACTAATTAAGGCGGGAATAAGGCTATTCGATTCTCCAGCGAGGACAGAAACAGACTGTATGTTCCAGACTATGCTATCTGAGCTCCAGGGAGGCACTCAGGGATTTTTGCTTAAGTTTGGCGATTCGCGTTTTTTTAAGAAGGTTCGTTTAAAGGTTCTTAGAGATATGGCATATGTTTGGGCCAGAATAAGAAGGTCGCTAAACATTTCATATTATTCTCCGATGGCTCCAATTTGGAATTCACCAGGCTCTCCAGACTGGACTAAAGATGCATTGACTATTCCGCTTCGGGTAGCAAATGAAAAATCTTGGGGCCAGTTAATGCCGGAAGGGGTCCTTTTGACCGGGGAGGAGATCTCTACTCTTACGCATAATAACGTATCTAAGTTTAAATATGTACAAATTAAGAGCTGGGCTCAGGCTATGGCAGTGGAAGTTGGCGTTAACTCAGTTCTAGAGCAACTTTTATTGAAGAAAGCAAGGAAAATAAAAACATCAGTTCTTTATTGGACAATCCTGGAAGCAGAGGATGGGGATTTCTGTCTCCCGGTACAACTTTGGAGGAACCAAGTTCCAGATGTCGACTTGCAGAATCTATGGCAAGTATCCTTTGATTTACTTCATGTTACAGTGTCACCCGCCAATTTAAAGCGCAATCGTCTTTTTTCTCTCCATAGAGTGTATTGGTCTCCGGCCAGGATAGCCAAATTCTCTAAGGGTCCTATTCCCGGTTGCCCAAAGTGTTACCAGGAAAGGCAGACGACCTTCACATGTTTTTAACTTGCCCAGCTCTAAGGAACTTTTGGTTTGAGGTAGAAGAAGGTATGAAAATGCTTTTCAATTTTGATATACAGGTTAGTCTATCATTTATTTTCTATGGACTCTTTTCTAATTATGAGGAACTTCCTCAAGACATTAATAAATTATCTCTGTATTTAATTATTCTCGCTCGTAGAGAGATATGCAAATTTTGGGTTAGTAACACTGCACCTTCATACCTAGATTGGATCAGGGCAATTAAGCATACACTTAAACTGGATAAGGTAGCCTGGAAGAGAAGGAAGCATTTTTGGATTCCATGTATTAACTGGCTGGATAGGATGTGAACGAGCTGGTCCAATGATTATCAGCCTGATTCATGTAGCTAAAAGCGCTCGCAAAAGGGCCAGATTCTGAGAATCTGGCCCTTTGCGAGTGCGATTTTTGCATTTGGTATTCATCATCCCAAATGCAAAAATCGCTATTTAAGAATTCGCATATTTGCGAGGCATGGCATTTAAGGAATCTCTAATAGAGATTCCTCAAATGCTATTCATGACACAAAAAAATAATTGCGATTTAGCACTTTTGGGCCGCTATTTACCGAGAGGTCAGACCTCTCGGTAAATAGCAAAAACTCAGAAAAATGCTTTTAAAAGCATTTTTCTAAGTTGCATGTTGCACACACACATGTCCTTTGGACATGTGTGTGCGCAACACCTGTTCAATTGTGCATTTTAGGGGTGCTACAGGGTGTCCTTTGGACACCCCTGGCACCCTTAAAATCGCTATCTGATTTGCGAGTAGCAAATTGCTACTCGCAAATGAGGAATACTCCCCATTCATTCCTATGGGCCTTTTGGCCCATAGGAATTAATGGGGAGTTATTCCTTTTTTTGCGAGTAGCAAATTGCTACTCGCAAATAGAGAACATGTAGGAATCGCTATTGATTTAGCAATTCCTACATGAATGCCGTTTTGCGTGTCCTCAATAGCGAGTCGCTATGATTCGCTATTAGGGCCACGCAAAACGGCCCGTACATGAATCAGGCTGTAAGCCTTTTTGCAGATTGGGTTACCCTAAGATCAGTTCAAGGGCTTGGAAAGATGGAAGAACTGAATTGAATCTATATCCTGAAGTACCGTGTGGTACGCATTGGGTATCTGCAGAAAGAGCATCCATTAAGAAATTCAGAGTTTAAGTAAGAAGGGGCCCCTCTGCTGCTGTGTAGGGGGTGGCAGGTATCGGTTACTCTGAGAATATCTATTTTGGCGTATGAGGACAAAAAAAAAAAAATTTGGTATGTAATTTCTGTTCTGAAATAATCACAGCAGTATTATCCCTATACTTGGAATGTGTGACCTAGACTTTGGGAAAATACAGAGTTTAGGTAGGTTTGGTGGCACATGCACTTTAGGGGGCAGATTTACAAGAGACTGACGCAACTCTGCATTATAGCAGAGATGCATCAGTTTAGTTGCGTCGCACAAAAAAACCCATGCGCCACCATGGATGCGTCGCATTTACAATGCGGCGCACCATGGCGCAAGGATTGAGAGATGCGTCACACATCTATTGGTGTAAAGGTCATGCATTGCTGGAGTCGTGTCGCAAGCACAATGCAAATCCAGCAATGCTCATTAAGGTCTATACCTATTGTGCTGCATCACTCCTAATACCTGCTTGAAGCACGTGTAAGGTTTTGACACAGTGGCGTCGTAGAAGTGTCACTTTTATGAATCTTTCCTGCGTTGGAACGCCCACTCTGCATACATTATACCTGAGGCAGGTATAATGTGGCGCAGGGCTTTACAACGTGACACATCTGCCTAGAGGGTTGACCAAACAGTCATTGCGCACTTAGGAGTGGGCAAACCACTCCTCCACTGCCCTGCTCTGAGAGGAGAGCAGCCCCGCCCACCCGCCCGCAAAGCAGCACAAATATGAAATGATAATAACTGAAAGTTGTCATCTTATGTTTTTGCTTCTCGCACTGCTTGAAAGCAGTGGGGCGACTCTCCTCCGCCATAACAGAGGCACCGCCACTGGTTGAGGCAGTTACTCCAATATACATATAGCAGATTGTTCTGCATTGACTCGATTGGTGTGTGATTAGAGAGAACGTTTGCGTACTTCACCGCCCTTGAGAATCACTATATTTGGTAACCCTGGTACTGTAATTACAGTATTCAGCATTCTAGATGTACTGTTGGTGTGGACAGTGCTTTCAGTATGTAAGCTTATGGTTGTTACTATGGTGAGACGATGAGCCATCAAATACTGTTGAAAGTGATGGCATTCCCTGCTGATGGTCACTGCATCCTTCTCGGGTTGTAAGTACCACTACTGTGTTGCATATGCAATTGTTGCTACTATACCTGAAAGTGTCCTGAGTGAGGAAACAACCTCACTGGGCTTGTACCAATGATCAGTTTCATAGTGAGACATTATATGCCAGTTTGTGATACCCTGTTAGTTACCATTGTGTTGTTGAAAGTCATGTTTCGATGGCCACAGTGAAACCCATGTATGCTTTTGAGGGGCCTCTGGAGGGTCGAGTGAGTGGTGCACCGCTGTCAGTGAAACATAGTGTATAGGTTACTAGTCCTAGAGAGCCTCTTATTTTTGCTACTGTATGTGTCACATTCTTGATTACTTCTGCTGGATCCAGGTAAATAGCCAAGAAAACAACATGTATGGCACGATATGGCTTAACGGCTACAGCAGCCGACCTTAGCTGGGGAACAAGTTTCGAGTCTGGCGGGAGGCTCAAACATCCTGTGATTCTGGGAAATCACTTAATCTCCCAGTACCTAGAAATGAATTTTCCTAGGATGAGGGGTCCATGAGCAGCATAAGAATTGGCAGATACGTGAGCATTACAATCACACAGGACACAAATAGGAGAGCTGGGACAATTTGCCGGCACCTCTTGTACACACATCATTAGGTCCTTGTGGTATTACTTGGCAAGCAATGATTTTTTTAAACAATGTTAAATTGTGCAAATACTCTTTCCATTTTTATAGTGTGTTTTACAATATCAGAGCTGTAAGTACCGCTTTTATTTCATAGTGTGACTAACAACAGCAGAGCTGTTTGTACCGCTCTAATTTCATAGTGTGACTCACAATAGCAGAGCTGTTTGTAGCTGTCCTATTTCATAGTGTCTCACAACATCAGATCTGTTGTACTTCCCCTTTTTCACAGTGTCTCACAATATCAGAGCATTTTGTACCTCTTCTATTTCCAAGTATTTCGTACGATATCATTGTGAGCTGATTGTCAAATATATGAAATCGTATGTCATTGTAACCGTGTTTTATGGTTAGGCTGTGCAGGAGAACAGATTTAAGCTGTTATTTTATTTCAGATAATTAAGTGTTCTGCTAGCTGTTGCTTAATGTGACCTACATATCCCTAAACTAACGAGCTAATTGGCAGTTTGAAGATTACTACACCAGAAATTTTGTTTGAGCACCTTTCCACAGCCTCTTTTTAGGTCAAGCCTGGGCAGCTCTGCGGAGCTTGCTGTATTGAGTTAGGGATTTGAAGCTCCCCCCTCTCTATGCCCATATTTTTTATTGGCTTGTGCCGTTGTCTTTTGTAAATGCTGGCTTCTGATTCCTTAATTGCCTTGTTAGTCTCTCCTTAGTACCGCCTTGTCTTAGTTTGAAACCTTTCATGAGGACTGACCCTTTTACTTCTGTTGCTGCACGGTATGTTTTGTTTTGTCTGTAGGCACTATTTTCTTTAATGAGTTTTGCCCTACTGCAGGCACGACGTGCTTTCCTTACATTCAGCGTGCTTTCACTTTCCAAGCAGCCAGGCCAATGTCTGCAGCTACTTTGCAATGCCATAGGTCTCGTATTTAGGAGAGTTTGAGCTATTATCATTGTAAATATATTTTTTGGGTCAAAGCCCCCATGCCAAACTTTCACATGCATGAAGGCCGCACCCCATTCTTTAGAAGAGCCGTGACTAAGGAAAGGTGCGTGGCTGCTATTAAAGTGAAACAGCGGCATGGGGGCGTTTACAAAAAAAAAAGCATTTGTTTGACTAACAGATGCTTTTTTTTGTTTGTAAAAACACCCATGCCGCGGTTTCACTTTAATAGTCTTGTACTCCACTCCGTCCCAGTCCTGGGTGGAGACATCCCTTCAACGACTCTTCCTTTCTCCTGGGCATAGTGCACAATGTAATCACAAACTCCTCTTGATCGGAAAATCCAAACAATCGAGCCAATCCAAGCAATGCTCTTATGCTGCATATAATACTAAGCAGTATAAGAGCAGTGCTAGGATTGGCTGGGGCATGCAAGCACAACACTCCATTGAAGACCGATGAGGCTGTGTCTTCTCAGACAAAATTACATGGCAGTCTTCAATGTGAAAGCCTGAATTCAGTGGCGTAGCTGGGTGAGGGGGGGGGTCGAAGGGGGGAGGGCGGGAGGGAGGGGGGTTAGTTCGTCCTAGGCGGCTGAAAAAACTCTACAGATACAAAAGAAGTACCTTATAAACAGACATACTTCAAATCCTAATGAAAATGCTGCTACATATACTGTTCCAGGCAGTATCTTCAGAGATACAATTAACATAAAGTAGTATTGATTGAGAACCTATCAAATAGTGTACAACAATGGAAAATACGGTAGTCGAGTTGAAATCGGCCATTGTCAACATCAAATAACTTAGAAAATTAGAAGGTTGGTGGGCCTTTAATGTTCAAAACAAGTTAACTTTATCATTTGTTTCAGAAACTAAGAGTACCATGTGATAAAAACTCAGTCTTGGAACGTAGATAACAGTGTTATTTAATGCTGCTCAAGTTCTCCCAACAACCTTCCTTTGCATGACATGGTATACATACTTATAAACCGGTGGAGCCATTGAACCTTTCCAGGTTTACCATCATTAATTTCTTCTAGAGAAAACATGCTCATTACTGGTACAGTACTTGTGTTCATCAATAATATGCTTGATCTGCATTAGCATAGCTTACCAGTAACAAACATCTTATCTAGCAGCCAGAATGCCAAAAGGAATGAGTGCTTGCTTTACAAATGCAATTGTTACAGTCCACATTTCAAAATTACTCCATTAATCACTGCTCCTAAAGTAAATCGTTCCACATTTACAAAATCCATCACACACACATACAGAGACTACGAATTATATGTGTGTAACTCAGTGTATAGAAAATGTAACATAAAGCAAAGGAGATTACAAGGTGTAGGATTCACACATCATTCATACTGGTAGGCACTTTTTAACAGTGCTTGGTCTGGAGAAGCACAAACTCAGGATTCAAAACATTAGACAGTGGTTAGGGTTGACATTAATGATAAGAATTTATTTCTACCCAAACAAACCTTTCTTAGCAACATCGGGAAAGAAAGACTGGGGGAAAACCATTACTTTCTAACCTGTACCATGCTGCTCTTAGATAACAGTTCATAGCTTATGGTACTAGATTATGAATTTAACTTATGAACTGCACAGTACCAGCAGGATCTTTGTGGCAAAAGCAGTAAGCCACTAAGCAATCTACATAAAATATTGTTCTCTGATATGCATGGTACATGTACTTTGCAGCAGGCATATTAACCGTCTGCAGTATCCTAGATAAGGGAAAACTGCCACTAGACAAAGCTCCCATCTCTCTCCAGCCGGTACATTAATATATCAATAGAGTTAACTTGACACTTTTATTGTTGGCCGAAAACTGCTGAATATACAAGGGGCCCAATTCACAGAACTAACTTAAGGCAAAATCCTAAACTAACTACCATTTTGGTATTCATAGAAGGCACTTACTCATTTTGGTATTCACAGAAGGCACTTACTCATTTCGGTATTCACAGAAGTTAGGAGTCCTAACTTTCGGACTCCTAAATGCCTTCTATGAATACCAAAGTTTTAAAGTTAGGATTTTTCTCAGTTTAGGAGTAGTAAAGTTAGGACTCCTAACTTTAGGACTCCTAAATGCCTTCTGTGAATACCGAAAGTCTTAAAGTTAGGATTTTTCTCAGTTTAGGGGTCCTAAAGTTAGGAGTCCTAACTTTACTACTCCTAAACTGAGAAAAATCCTAACTTCAAGACTTTCGGTATTCACAGAAGGCATTTAGGAGTCCTAAAGTTAGGAGTCCTAACTTTACTACTCCTAAACTGAGAAAAATCCTAACTTTAAAACTTTGGTGTTCATAGAAGGCATTTAGGAGTCCGAAAGTTAGGACTCCTAACTTCTGTGAATACCGAAATGAGTAAGTGCCTTCTGTGAATACCAAAATGAGTAAGTGCCTTCTGTGAATACCAAAATGGTAGTAAGTTTAGGATTTTGTCTTAAGTTAGTTCTGTGAATCGGGCCCAAGGAACTTTGCAGTTATTTTCAAAACTGCTTCACTGCTACTAAACCGGCCCACATTAACAAAACCTGCCCTACACCCTCCCAGGGAAATGCCCGCCTGTCACCCGATGCCTGGAACAGCCATTCCAGTCTTGGTGGTGTTCAAAACAGACAATGTCTTGATGGCAGGTACACCAGCACTGACCGGTGTGCGCATGCTGTGGCTACACGGATGCAGTGCTCGACATACAACAATGGCAATTAATCTGTTATTCACATTACCTTAAATGATGGTTAAACCGCTAGAGTATTTGAACCTGAAATGTGTGCTCTATAACAATCATTCCTGAAGTTTTGCAGCAAGAAATTCGAAAATGTTGTTTCAACTCCCAAAACAGATAATCTTACCTTCATTTACTTGTTTCATCTGTTAGAGGTTTGCCCAGGGCCTGCTGCCCACAGGAGTCACAATGACTGGCACCACCACAAGAAGAGTTGCTGAGTCGAGACTCTTGTCGAGTCGATGCGGCTACGCAGTCTCACTCTTATACTACCTCACCTGCCCCAAGGCCCAACTGAGGTCCGTCCGACAGTCCGATTCAGAGAGTAACTATTAAAGGAAGCAAGTCACTTGCGTCCCGGTCCAGAACTTGAATTGATTCTAGTCAGTCATTCTAGAGCCTTGACACCCACGCAGCAGGCATGAGTCCGACTCAACTCCGAGACGTCAGTGCGGCTTTTACTGGCGTGCAGGGGCTGGCCAATTATTTTGGCCAGGGCTCTCATCACTGGTAGAGCTTTTGCATACGCTACCAGGTTGACGGCCCTGGGTCCCGGTCGGCGGTCCAAAACACGGTGGTACACATATCATACCAGGCACCATGTCCTCAGCTAGAGCAGGGTGCAGCAGGTGCACACCTTAACTTACACACACGTTGCTAGCTGCAACATGTGTAGTTAATCAATGTCCAATCATGCGTGCTCATTTGCTTAGCTTCCTGGCCCAGGCCCGCAACAGGTGAATGCAATGTATCGAAAAGGGACTGCGCCAGCCGGCCCGGAGTCACCATAGCAACGAGTGAGACGAGTTATGACCCCCACCCAGGCCCATCTTGCAGGCCATGATGATGTCTCTGCAGGTAGAGCTTCAGCACAGCAGGACAATCAAGCGCTGCCAACACGTGGTTGATGTTATGCCACCAGAGCGCTTGCCAAGGTTGGCAAACAACCAAGGGTCACAAGCAAGGTGGCAGAGGTCACAGCAGGAGGCTTAGGGGTCGCAGTTGCGACCCCTGATTGACGTCCATGTTCAAGTAAAGTTTGATTTTTGGCTTATGTTTTGATTTTATCCATTGCTTCCGTAAAGTAGAAAGTCATGTGCTATAGAATGTATGAGGAAGACAGGGAGAGGATTCAGTGTATGTATATATATGTATGGCTAAATTTAGGTCTTATGGGTGGGTAGAGGTGAAAGGGGATAAGAGTAATTTTAGGGTTTGATGTACGAAGTGGCAAACGGCAGGAAGGTTAATTTTCGGGTTTAGGGGTGGGTAGGAGTAAAGGATGGTTAAAGGTTATTTTAGGGGTTGAGGCTGGGTAATGGTGAAGGGTGGAAAAGGTAAATTTAAGCTTTGGGGTGAGTAGTGGCAAAGCGTGATAAATTTACTTATAGGGTTTAGGAGGGGTATCAATGAAGGGGGTAGGGGTAATTTTAGGGTTTAAGGGTGGGTAGCGGTAAAGGTAATGTTAGGGTTTAGGGGTGGGTAGTGATAAAGGGCAGTAATGGTAATTTTAGGGTTTGGGGTCGGTAGTGGTAAAGGGTGGTAAGGGTAATTGTAGGGTTTTGGGGTGGGTAGTGATAAAGGGTGTTAAGGGTAATTTTAGGGTTTTGGGGTTGTTGTGGTAAAGGACGGTGAGGATACGTTTAGGGTTTAGAGGTGGTAGTGGTAAATGGCGATAAGGGTAATGTTAGGGTTTTGGGCTGGGTGCATAAGGGACATTTTAGGTTTTTGAGATGGGTAGTGGTAAAGGGCGGTAAGGATAATTTTAGGGCTTGGGGGTGGGTAGTGGTAAATGGCCGTAATGTTAAGTTTAGGGTTTAGAGTAATTTTAAGGTTATGGGGTAGGTAGTGGTAAAGGGTGGTAAAGGTAATTTATAATGAGAGGTTTCGGAGTGGGCTATATATATATATTCTTTTTTGTATGCGGAAACTGAAAGAAAGCGGACACTCCGGTGTGTGTGCAATTCCTATTTCTTTATCTTGCAGTTAGTTCCAACCACTGACGCGTTTCAGCTTGCAAACAACCTTTCTCAAAGATATATATATATAGGTTTTACTTACCTTAAATATACTTACCATGCATGGTTAAGGCATGCGTGATAAACACATCTGCACGGTAAAAGCTGCGTGAGAAAGGCATGCGTGGCAAAGGCATGCATAGTAATGCCATACAACTGCTATTCATACAATTCTTAATGATGCTTCCAGACAGGCCCCAGGTGTTAATTTCATTCATATGACCTCACAGGTGTTTGCTCACATATATTAGCAAAGTAGAATAATTCAGTGATTTAAATGTTTGACATTTCCAAGTTTGGGGCATCGTGAGCACATGTTCCAGTACAAAACAGGAGGTGGTGGAAATTATGACATATGAAACTGCAGACTAAACTCAAGACTTAAGTAAGAAGTTACTGTAGTTTCAACTGGTTGAAAATGCTGCCTCTGAGGGGTTTAAAAGGCTTTCAACTTCCATAATTATGGGCCTCCAATCCTTCACGTCAAATATAGACTTACTCCAGCTTGTGGTTGGAAAATGATGACACACAGCTGGATTTTGAGAGCATAATAGGATATTCTAGTGAATGTTAGAGTGGTGGGAGGAATTCATGTTAACCCTCTTTCCTAGCTTCCATGCTCTGTCAGGGCGACATGTTAAAAGGGAAAGCATTTCAACCCTATTTGTGAGAAGGGACCTATAACACTATTTAAAATCCTAGGCGTACCAGCCCTGGAGATGGTGCTCTGAACCCCCATTCTGGTTCTCCATATGGCTCTATAATATAGAGCCATATGGAGAACCAGAAAGGGGGTACATTAAAGGGCCAATCTATTTCTAAGGCAATTGGAAGTATGCGATTGTGCAGCCTAGGTGTCTTCTTCACAGTTAAAGATGTTGCATACTTGCCAAATAAGTCACCATAAACTGCATAATTTGCAGATTTCAACAAATAGATTGTTGCTCAAACGGATGAAATGTTACTAAAAAAAGACCCCGGGCGTGTTGCTGCACAAAAAAAAACATTTGAAAAGGTTAACTGATCACCTTTTAGTTGCTGATTAACTTAGTCATATGATAAACTGGCTATAATTAGGTGAAACATTTACCAAAACATTATGATTGTGTTAAAATGACAAAACAGCAATATGTGCTGCCAAAGAATGTTCTTTCTGAATTGTACTTTTTTTTTAAAAAGAGTTTCATATAGCGCGAACTAGACCCGAAGATATCAGAGCGCTTTACACGAGCACCCGTTTTGTTACAGATGGACATTCATATTTTTTTAGGCACAGGGAGATTAAGTGATTTGCCCAGAATCACAGGAAGCTGAGCGTCGTTGCCGAGACTCAAACCCGGCTCCCCCGTTTCAAGGTCGACGTCGACCGCTCTAGTAGTAAAGCTACTTTTCTTGATGCATAATTTAGTCAAACCAGCAGCATTAATGTGCCTTCTATTGCCACATAATTCTTCTGACCTCACATATGTCTAGAAATAATAGCCACTATTACTCTCTACCAGGCACGTGAGTTATACAGTTCTTTAAGAGCGAGGCTTTGATTCACTGTGCCTTTTCCCCATACCCTGCAATCGGAGAGATGAATGGCTGTGTACCTTTACGTTGGTTAATTCTCAGGTTTGCCTTTCTTTATCAGTTGCAACCACTGTGAGATGTATGTACAAAATGTCGCAAATAGTAAATCTGAGGGTTTGCGACTGCTAAAACACTTTTTACTAAACCCACGTAAAGTTTCAGAAAAATGTTTCTTGTTTAAATGGATTAAGTAAGCATTAAGAAATTGCTATTTGAAGATGTGTTAAGGGTGTCCCTCACATACACAGATTTCTTAAGAGATTTATCACTGCTTTGTGATCGAAATGCGGGCAGGAGACATTAATATTTTACCACCAATTCAAACTTGATGGTAAGCCATGCACAAATGGGCAGGGGTATCCGGGGACTCTTTTGAGAATGTTGACAAAAATGTTTTCAGGAGTAGGCAGTGGTTCATGGGACCCCTGCCTACTCCTAAAAATTTTTTATTTAACCCGTTCCGTGCTTCCGACGGCCGACGGGAGCACTCCCTCCCCAGTGCTGCGAACGGCCAACGGCTGTCGCAGCCCCGCCCACTTAATAGAATGCCCGCAACGCGTTGTAATTGCCACCGCGGTTAAGGCGTTAACTTTTCATTAGTTTAAAAATGCATTCTGTTTTCCGCTTAGGAAAACGGACTGCTTTAAACAAACAAAAAAATAATAATTCAAAAGCAATCCCAGACATGTTGGTCTGCTGGCCCCAGCAAGCCATGATGCCTGTGACTCAAGACAATAACATTGGGGTGCGTTTTCCGACTTGCATAGTAATGAGGTAGGTTGAATTGCGACCCACTACAATTCAGAATTTTGTGAACTGACATATCAGAACACAGGTTGGCTCAGAAAATTCCCTTCCATTCGCAGTCAATGCACAATTTGCAATCACTTTTTGCGGATGGAAAATTGGTACCTCAGGCCCGATTGCCATAGGTCAATCTCGTAAGCTGTCTACTGCTACAGGCAGTGACCGCTCCTCCGCTAAGGCAGAGGAGCCTCGCCCCACTACTTCAGCTACAAGCTGAATACAAAAAATAAAATTATAATAATGTTAGTTATTATCATTTTGTTTTTTGTATTCAGCTTGCAGTTGAAGCCAGGCGGGAGGGGCTGGGCTCCCCACGTCACAGGAAGAGGAGTGGTGGCAGCATCTAAAGTGCGCATGATGCTTTGGCCGGCCGTCTGAACGGAGGAGTGTCGCCCCCCCCCCCCTAGTTAAAATGCCACTCCATGCCCCAGAATTGAGAAATAAAATGGTAATAAAGTTATTACCATTAGATTTTTCAATATAACTCCGTTGTGATGCTCGCTTCAGGACTGGGGCGGGTGGCTGCTGACTGACAGCAGCAGGGAGGCGGGTGGACTGCATCAGCACTTTCCAAAGAGCTCACATCTTTTTGGCCAGCAGTCTTGCTACGGCCTGCCAGACAGGTGCACTTTGAAACCTCTAACCCAGCTGCCTTAAGACAGCTGGGTTAGAGTAAGTGCAGAGCTCTTGTGTCCTTGGGAGCGGCGAGTTAGGTCGCTCCCTCCAATCAGAGCCCTGCTCTCATAGCATGAGAACAGCCCCAGGATTGGTTAAGGCACTTCTCAAAGGGCTCATGCTGCAGGAGGAAGATGTGCAGCGAGGGAAGGGTCAGACTCAGACGTGTCGCAGGTGAGTGTTTTTTTTATTTTTCCCATCACCCATTTGCTCACTCACCACTCCCCATAGATGCCAGCCGCCACTGGTACCAGGCTTTGTTTAAGAGGGTGTAAGTCAGTAGAGCTGAATCCTCAGTGTAGCAATGTTGACTGAGAGGTAGATTATGTCATTAGGACACAGGTGAACTATTCAGACACCATTTTTATGGCAATGTGGGAAAGGTGCCATCTTCAGATGCTGCCGAGAGCAGCACAGGTAGCACTACATATATGAGCAAATAGTGCTTATAATGCACTGTTTACCTGTGATATGTTCAGTAGTCAGCTGGTTACTTCAGGGAATAGAGTGAAGAAAACCTCTGATCACAAAAGAAAGGACACACACTTAGTAGATTAGTGTTGTTGAATAAAATAAAAGGGCACTTATGTTTGATGGGATGTAATTTGTATGCCCAAGATGGGTTTCTGACAGATTCTTGCTCGAATACTCTTTATTGTACACTAGCTTACCCGTCGCCCGTTGCTGCGATCTCAGAAGAAAGGAAATTCAAGGAAACTTGTTATGATAACATTCAATTTACATTGTGTCATTTTTATTGAAACTTATCCATTTTAATATGGAAAACATTTCAAAGTGTCGTTTTAATTCTATTTATTTATTCGAGTGCTTGTAGATACACAATATTTTTTGTTTTTCCGTCTGGTGCGTACACGAATAAATCAGAAGGTTTTCCGACGCATGAGCTGGCCACATACAGTTGTCCATGTGAGAAGCATGGATTCTCTAAATGGAGTCCACACACTTGCAGCGATTGTCCTTGTGCTTTGTTGATGGTCATTGCAAAAGCGAGTTGCACCGGAAACTGTAAACTTTTGAATTCAAATGGCATATCTGTTTGGATCATTGGAATACGTGACAACAGCACATCTTCCCCCTTGAATTTCCCATTCAAAACTGTAGCTTTGATGACATTGTTAATCATCTTTTTCACCAAAAGTCTTGTACAGTTGCAAAGTCGTGGTGGAATGATGTTTCGGAGAAGAATGATAGGCACGCCATTTTTCAATGTCAAAATGTGCGGTGGCATACCGGGCAATCCAGTGAATTCACGAATTCCGTTGGGTAATTGACAACTTCGTCTTGATTCATAACAGTATCGATGGACTTATACGTTGTCGCTTCGCCTGGTATTCCGTTTTGAATGCTGAAATTGATGGTATTTACATCGTTGTTCGTAGCTGCTAATAGAGCATGTGCACTGAGGATCCCAGTAGAGATGGGTAGGCATACCACGCGCTAACCAAGGCTCAAAGAACCTTAAACCCCTATGGTTCTTTCCCCTTGATGTAAATCCTACTGGGTACTGTTGACACCCAGACACCTTGACCTATAGGCAAGAGCTGTCCCATACAGGTAGTACAACCTAATTGAACTGATACTTAATAAGGTCATGTCGTATTTTGGATAGATGTAATCACTAGGTCCTGAAGAATCGCCGCCATTGTGCACAGGCGAGAAACATGTTGACCTCACAATATGTACTGTAGTTTTGGATCGTTACGTGGAAACCTAATTTTCCAGCGATCATAGGCTACTCACTGTTTTTACTTGTGGCAAGGGACCACCAGAATAAATTGCTCTCCGGTACCTTGTGCCACATTTTAACCACTTATTTGCACTATCCGTTCTTCTCTGGCCCCTCACTCGCACTTCACCCGTAGGCAGTTGGTAAAAAGATCTCCGTCAAAGAGCCCCTCAATGAGGTGAGCCCGTTGGGCATTGCACCGCCTGCCCGACGAGGAGCAACCGCCAATGATGAAGCATGACACTCGCAAGGGTGTGTGAGGCCATTAATACCAACATATTGGATACCCAGGGTAGCACTCCATTGAGCACTACCTTCCCTCCCTCGTGACCACCGTCTTACGCTTAACTTTTCCTATCTACTAATCTATAGGAACAGCCGGGTTTGTCTTTTGCTTAAACCATGTGCACTGAGCCACTGATGATTTTTGTAATTCCGCGCTATATTCGAAAGATTATGAGGGCCCTGGGGGGCCGATATTTAAAATAAATTTATGCCAGAAACCTTCGCGGGAGTGTACTCAACAACTTCCCAAAGTTTCATGGCGATCGGATGAATGGTGTAGTAATGCATAAAGGACAAACAGACAGACAGACATACATACATTCGTTTTTATATATATAGATTGTGGTAGAACACATAGAGTGTACCGCTGTGCACTATGTCCCCATACTGGTGACAACTTTGAGTTCATTCCCAAACTGGGTTTTTAATTACAATATGAATTTTGGCAAGAAAATAGGAACATTAGCAATCTGAGCACAAGGAACTCGTATACAGTGCTCGAATGGAGTGGAGGGTACTTTATGGATCTGATGCAGACATCTTTGGGACTGACAGCATGATCAGAGATATATTATATTCATGACTTTCAAGTCCATGCAGACACATTGGGAATTGTGTCCAGGACAAGTGTGGGACTGAATAGGTTTTCACACCAGTAGGGTCTCTACAGTTGTCTGATCTCCACTTGTTACTTTAGTCCTGTTCCAAGGAGCTGATTAGGTTATACACCATGTTCTGTTACAGCTTGGGATTCTGTGTTAAACACTTGAGTATTCTGGAGCGAAAATCTGAGGAGAAATGTGAATATAAGGAATCACATGGCTGAGACTAAAAAATCAACTCAAGTTATAAATAGTCATAACACTGAATATGCTCCCAGGCAGTGAAATGTCAGAAATGAACTCTATGGCAGTTTGCGCATAGTTGGTTGGTTGGAAGTAATAAGGATGCTATACATCCAGATCTGGAGAGAAAAATGCTTTATTAAACTGAATAGCATGTTATTAAATCCTCTTTTAGTAATATCTCTGCCCATTGATATTTACATAGCTATGACCCTGAGCAAGGCGAAAGCCGAAACGCGTGGGTACAGAGAATGTATTCAATAAATATTATTTAGGCATTCCTGAGTGTCCTGACAGTTCCTAAACAGAAGGATTTTTGTTGCTGCAAATTTGGGCCACCGGAGCCCTGCCAGGACAGCCACAATATTGTAGCCTCAGTTCTCTGGAACATGTTGTGATGTTGATATATGTTATGTTATGTTATGTTAAAAGGTGTACTGCTAGCTCTTTACCTAGGTCAGAGGTATTGTGCCACCTGTCTGTCACTGCCACAGGGGAGGAGGGAGGGATGGGGGTAGGGATTGGATTCAGAATAGAATCTGTATTCCCTGTTGTGATAATTGTTATTATTATATTATTTGGGATGTTGGTTTAACTGTTTGGAGATGAAAAGAACAAAGAAAAACAACTGTACTGCTGATATAAGCGAGAGTAACTTGTCCTTACGAGTAATGAACCTGTATATACTCACAGGATATATTGTTAACAACATTGGACATATTTTGATTGTAATCCCCGGAAATGTACATCTGAGTTCTTATCCTGGATGCAATGGAAGCAGAGTTTAATAAAAATAAGTTTAACATTTTTTTTTATCTTAAAAGGTCTTGTAGAGTGCACGTACACCAAGTGGTTCACGGTGCTGGAGTCCTGGGGGAGCTGCTGCATGGGAGATTTAGTCATATGCTTGTCGGAACAGCCAGGTTTTTAACTGTGCGTAGGAGGTCAGTGATCTAATCTCCAGGGGGAGAGAATTCCAGAATTGAGGGGCCAAGACCGCAAATCTTAGTCCCCGTGTGTATATACATATATGTATATACACGGGGGACATATATATATATATATAAATAAATAAAAAAAACATATATATATATATATATATATATATATATATATATATCAAAGCTCCACTTGCACCTGCCCGACGCACTCTCAGGCTGGTGCCTGCTCGTCGGGGGTGCACCCGACCATAATATCCGCTCAGCAGTCCCTCCCCGCAATTCCGAGAATTAGGTAGCAGCACTCCGGGGTAAATTCACAGTTAGGTTTTATTAATCAAAACGCGCTTTCGGCACTCGGCCTTCGTCAGTGTTCAAAGTAACGGTGCCGCGCAAGGTCTCAAATGCTTTACAATCAGCACGTGATATTTCCTAGACACAGAGATAGGACCACGAAAGTAAACCTGGTCGCCATCTTAGAATGGGTAAAGTCAATTCAATGTTGCTTACCGCTCTCTATTACCAGCAGTGTGCAGCAACGCATACGCAAATAAATCAATAATAAAGCATATAAAGAATCAAAATTCATCACTCAATATCTGCCATTGACATAATGCCCACAGATGGGCTATATACATTCGATGTTCATTACACCCCCCATTCTCATCTAATGAAATCACGCCCAAGATGGGCTATACAAAGTTCTAAGTGTAAATAAAATACCGTGTTAAAAAGCATTCCAACAAGGCAATACATTATTAGCGCAGAAAAACAAATTGAAGCAATTACAGGACAACCAAGCAATATTTACAACTGTACAGATAAGCCCTATTTGTGCTTTTTCAAATCAGATGGACTGCCAAGTCCTCATGTACATTCAATCCAGTTGGCATCTTACTTTGTAGGTCGATAATGTAGCGCGACTCTAGTCGTCTAAGTTTATGTAACCTATCACCTCCTCTTACATGGGCAGAGACGGAATCCAGACAAAAGTACGTCAACAGGTCCCTGTTGCGTTTATGTTCTTTATCAAAATGTCTGGCCACAGGGTAATTCACGTCTGCATTTTGTATTGCCCTTTGATGCTCTAAAATCCTTAGTTTGACAGGATTCGTTGTACTGCCAACATACCTTCTGCCACAAGGACATGTTAGACAGTACACGACATAGGGTGTAGAACAGGTGAGGAATTTTCCTATTTTTTTAGGTTGTTTAACCCCGGGTACAGTGTACTGTGTCACGCGCCTACTGCCTTTGCAGGCCTTACATTTCCCGCATGGGAAAAACCCTTTCAAAGGTTCTGACTTGGATTTGGATGCAGTGCCTTCATGATGACTATGCACTAGATAGTCCTTGAGTGCTCGTGCCTTTCTAAAAGTTACTAGAGGGTAAGATGGTAAGTCTTGCTTAATTATGTTATCAGTAAGCAAAATGCTCCAATGCTTCCGCATGATGCGTTTTAATTCAGAGGCACTGAGTGTACTGGACAGAATAATCAGAGCTCGCAGGATGGGTATGATCCGGAATTTAAAGGAGTGGAATCTGGATGAGGGTGCCCCCGCCAGTCATACATTATCTCAAAATGGTTCTTGAGAGGCACTTGCAATCCACTAAGACATCCCTCTCTTTGGAGGATGTCACCCTCCTTGAAGTTCCCTCTAGGCTTCAAACAAGTAAAATGCCTCCCACATATTCCAATGAGATTCAGTAATGCCAGTAGTTTTATCAGAGTTGGTTGAACAATGTAATGCGGGTCTCCATAATGAACAGGCACCTGCTTCTAATATAAAAAATACTCTCCAGAAAAAGATAAAACACAGCAGCTCAGGCATTTGGAATCATCTAATGGTATAGATGTATTTAGCTTCCTCATCATTCATAAACAGTATAGGCTTCCTTTAAAATATATACATTTTGTAGCAAGAGACTTTATCCTTCTTATGGCCCTGATGAGATCACCAGATATGTAACCCTTCCATATTCTCCCAAAATGTTTTTATCTTCATTGCATTCAATTGGTGCACCCTCCCAAATCATTGGATATTTCCCTCTATGAAAACGTAAGCAGTTGATAGGTTTGCCTTTCTCCCTCCATTGCCCGAGTGACCCTTCCTTGCTTGTGATGAAGAGAGTTAAGCCAGGAGGATGGGCGCAGTCACTCCACTTTCTAGGAATATCTGATTGAATTCAAGGTCAAGTGAATAATAAACTGAACCAACACCACAAGTATGAGTGGGCTTTGTGTGACTTTAAGGTCAATGATGGACCACATTACGCAAAGAAACAGGACCAAAGCTGTAAGATGGCGCAATGCCTCATCCATCCTTCCAATGGAAACACACAATGCCTGGGCACATCAAACCGCTGCCACAAGTGAGCTCACCCAGTCGTGATTCCAGCTGCTTTCCGCTTTCACAGAAGTCTGCGTAAGCTAAAGACACATTGGTGCTGTGATCCAGAAATATTTAGTCCACGCCATGCAGTGGGAGGGTTTAATACATCATTGCTTTCCACAAACACCACTCGTATGAGGAAAGGCCATCTGTGGGCTGAGCTGATCGCCGTCCAGGGAGGAGTGAAGCTTCTGATGGGCTCAGCTGTTTAAGTCCGTCATTCTGGTCTAACATGTGGGTACATCTGGAGGAATATTAGTGTACAGAGAAACTGGGAGATTTCACAATAGGCCCATGACTTTCAAAGACAAGTACCCAATGGGGCAAGTCATTCATATGGCTTACTCAACACTGTCCAACATTTGGAAGTCTACCAGAGGCAACAAGTTATTGGGGGCAGTCTTGATCTCGGTAGGCCAGTCGCCCTCTCAATACATCTTTTGTGGTAGTAGTGGTGCATACATCCACAACCTGCACCGGGGGAGACCCATGTTTATGCTTATTTTGTATAAATGTATTATTTACACCATCTCTGACGTCATTGTGTGCAGTCTATGCATTGCATCGCTGTTGAGGCTTGGGTCCCTAAATCCACTAGTAATGGTAGGTTTTCGTTAAATATTTTCTGGCTGAAATTTAACTAAGATAACCCTCAAATGTCAGATCACAGGAACTATGAGATTCCTTCCCTGTGTGCATGAATGCAAACAGGAACCTAAGATGGCGACACACTGCCTGCCAAGCAGACATGTCTTCTGAAGATCAACTCCCGGTGTGGCCACTTCATCACAGATACTCTTTGCTTTCCTGGGTCACGTGGTACAGCTTAATGCAATCTAAGTGGTAGTCTTCTTTTGCTTTTAACTAATTTGTTTAACACATCTGATAACTATTCAAGGTTGAAAATCACAGGGCTGAAAACAGTGTCTATGAGAACATGGGGTGAGGTGGACATCAAGTGACCAGGCCTCTTTTGCCCAGGCCGGGCCCAGCTGTCCAGACCAGTGTGGCTTCTACTAAGTGGGTACAAGGCTGTAAACCTTTCACCTACGCCTATCACCTCTCGCCTACAACGCCCTCTTCTTCCTAAAGCTTGTCTTTTGAGCTGAGATTGCCATTGAAGTTGGCTTCATACCAGGAGGAGAGTCGGGAAGCCATATCTTTAACTTGACAAAGGTTGGGTTCACAACTACTAAATTTTTCAAAAGCATTAAAAATGGCCCAAGAATCAAAAGAAATTCTACGGTTTTTGGTAAGCGTCCCGATGATAAGGATGACTTTCCTTTCTGGCTTGCCGAGAAGTTTGATCAACTGGAGGCTGTGTTTCCGAATTCTACTCCTGCTGATAAACATAGAATGTTGACGATTACTTTGCCTAAGGTTTTAACTCCTGAGCTCGTTGACTGTGAAAGCTGGGGAAAAACTTTTGCGGCCGTTTATACGAGGTGTTTCGGCACCCCGTCTATGACCGTACTGCCTACGATCGTTAAACGTGTTCAGGATGATCACGGGCCGGAAGCAGCGGTTGAATTGGGTATGCGCCTGTGTGGTTCTTTTGAGATTGTGAGCGATCTCATTCTCTACAATATCAAGGGAGATGCGGTGAACTTTCAGGTGTCGAATGCTTTGGCTGCTCTGCCCGATGCCGATAAACCCCGACAGTTAGCGAAGATAGTTGTGGCCGCATATAAAACGATCGGCCGCACAAGTAGAGGTCTGAAATATTTTGCAGTTAAGGAGAAAAAACAACCACAGGGACAGTCTGCAACAGCAGATGTCCAGCCCAAGTCCAATAAACAGAATTGGCCTAAAAAACAGAAACAGGGGAAGCAACAACAGCAGACTCAGGATTCATATCCTGCGCCGCAAGTTCCTGCGCCAACTGAAAGAGTATATGATTTGCGCGATCGCGCGATGATTAAATCGCCTGATAGATTTCAGGTTTCTGAACAGCGCTCTCCTCGTTCCTTTCAGGACTCATCGGCCCGAAGACCGGTGGAGGAGGAGGCTGTAGGGGACGTGGTGGCCAACAAGGATGTGGCCAGTCCCGCCAGACAGACGGCGCGGCGAAGCAGGAGGATTCTACGCCTAAAAGACCACAGTTTGCAAAAAAGAAAGTCGCGGCCTTAACAGCGCATCGATATGCCACAGATAGTGAGCACGCGGCTTCGGAATCTGACGTGGGCTCTGACCTTGCTGGACAGCGCGGCGGAGATTACCATAGTGAGAGAGGCGCTGCGTCCACTACTGAGGGTGACAGCGACTGATGTCTACGTTGTAATAGAAACAGCAGATACGAGACTTGCTCCCCCTGAAAGACTTTATGAAATTGTCCTGTTAATTGAAGGTGACATACAGCGTACCGTCAAAGGGGTATTTTGGGAACATCTGTCTTCTACGTATGATATTTTGCTTTTGGAGGCTGACTGGCCCCCACCTTTTGTGCTCGCGGCGCCGCGAGGGGAGGAGGTAATCCTCCCCAGTTTCGCGAACACTGTCTCGAAAGAGCATGCGCAGCATTTTGCAGAAGAGTGGGCTCGGGCTCTCGCACCGGCTCTGTACCGTAACCAATGTGGTTGGGACAAATTATCGCCTTGCCACGAAATTCCGTTGCGGTTTCAGCCGCAGCCTCAACCTCAATATCCCATTCGGCGTGAAGCTAAAGCTTCCGTCGCGGAAATCCTTGAACAATTAGAATATCAGGGAGTTATTGAAACGTGTGTGTCACCGATGAATAATCCTCTTTTTACTGTGACCAAGCCTGACGGATCATATCGTTTGGTATTGGATTACCGGCATTTGAACTCGCATTGCCGTAACTGTGCAGTACAGAATATTCACGGCTCTGCCCTAGTGGATAGTCTTGTGCGTAAGCGTTTTAAAACAACGCTTGACATATCCAACGGTTTCTATGCCCACAGATTGGACAGCTTTAGCTCCCAATGGACCAGTTTTACATGTGCTGGGGTCCAAAAACAATTCCGGCGTCTCCCACTGGGCTATAAGAATAGTCCTGGTATATTTACCGCACGCATTGTCTCTATTTTGGAAGCACTCGACCCGGATGCTTGTTCGTATGTGGATGACATATATCTCACAGACGACAATATTTGGGAGCATCTGTGTCGTGTAAATTCAGTTATCTGTAACTTTGCAGACATGGGTTACAAATTTAACTTTGCAAAATCGCACATTGCTGAGCACACAGTGTTGTTTCTGGGCTATGAGCTCAACAATGAAGGTAGAGGTTTGGCTCCTCACTTCTTGGAGAAATGCGCACAGTTGCGCGCTCCAACTACACTGAAAAAATTACAGTCTTTGCTGGGCTTTTTGAATTTCGGGAGGACATACATTCCGGAATATGCCCAGCGTATCAAGCCTTTGTATGCTTTGATACAACCAAATTTTTCGAAATCATGCTGGCTGCCTGAGCATTCAGCCACCTTGCAGTCCTTGCAGGCTGATCTGCTCGCTTCTAAATTCTTACTGACTCGTGATAACCAAACCAACCTGGTGATAAGAATAATACCAGGGACAGTGGGTTTCACGTACCTCACTTTTAATGAAGGAGACACAGTACCTATTGCTTACAAGTCACACCTGTACACATCGGCTGAGATGCGGTTTTCCACTGTGGAAAAGGTTTTAACAGCTGTGCAGATGGCTATTCTTAAGGAACGGGCTCTGTCACAAGGGAAACGCATGTTGGTTGTAACACCCTGTCCTCATTTGGAGGCAGTCACGAAAGCCAGTGTACCAAATTCAAAAGCTTTGCACCCTCGGTGGATTCAGTGGGCTGCGTCCTTGACGTCCACGGATGTCACATTTATATTTGACACCTCGTTGCGGTCGCAGGAGTACTTGCAGTATGAGTTTGTTCATCCTGCTCCTCTAGCTATGCGACCTTTGGAGGACTTCCATTGCATCATTTACACTGATGGGTCGGCGCAGGTTGCGCATGGCTCTAAACATGCCTACGTTTCCGCATGCGCCATTGTGGTCGGTGCTATGTTGAATGATGAGTTCATCTCCAAGGAAGTGCACACGTTGCCACTGGGAGATTGCACCGCACAATTGGCAGAGCTTCGTGCTCTCTTACTAGCGTTGGAGTACGCAGATCCTAGTGTTACTACTCTTATTGTAAATGATTCTTTCTACTGTGTCCAGTCTTACAATGAAAACTTGTCCTTTTGGATTCAGAATGACTTTCGTGATTCCAAGGGTAGCAAGATAAAACACAACATGATCTGGGTTCGAGTGGCGGAGCTTAAGGCTATGTTGCCGCTCGTTTTTGTAATTCATACTCTTGGCCACCAGCGTGTGGGAGTTCACGCTGTCGGTAACTCGCTTGCTGATGAAGCAGCGAAATCAGCAGTGTCTACATACTTAGTTGCAGCAGTTACACGGTCCAAAAGTAAGATTGATAGTGACATCTTGGCAGCTGTTGCTGCCACTGAGAAGGGAGGTAAACATCCTTCGGGGTTCCCTTCGAAGTACACATACCACTTAAGTCCCGAAAAGGTTCCTTTTGTGAAAATTCCTGATGTTGGTGAACGTTTGATTCCCAACTCGGATCGCAGGGCAGACTTGATTACAGCAGCTCATGAAGGTGTGGCGTCTGCGCATGCGGGCGTCTCAGCCACTGTAACTCAATTACAACAACGTTTCTGGTGGCGGGGACTGTACAAACAGACGCGTGATTATGTACTTCTTTGTGACATTTGTCAGCAGATTAAACCTGCGACTGCTGCGCGTCCGCCACAGACACAGTTGTAAATTTCTAATAAACCGCTAGGTTGTGTTTACTTAGATCACTGCGGTCCTTTTTCATCTGAAACTGCGTATAAGTACATCTTAGTTGCAGTTGATTCCTGCACACGCTTTGTGTGGGTCTGGCCCCATCGCAGCGCTGATTCACGGACTGTCATTAGAGATTTGCGCATCTTTGTTGGGATTTTTGCCTGTGGTACCTTCCATTCGGATCAGGGTCCGGCTTTCGCCTCTAAGGCGTATAAGGATGCCATGAATTCGTTGGGGGTCCAAGTCAAGTTTTTGTCTCCCTACAGACCTGAGGGTAATAGTGTAGTGGAGCGAATGAACCGTGATTTAAAGCAATCTTTGACAGCTCGAGTTATAGGCACTGGCAGAAACTGGCTAGCCCACCTCTATGGCGTGCAGCGTGCTCTCAATAATCTCCCTAGAAGGTCTCTGGGTGGGCGGACCCCATAGGAAATGCTCTTTGGCATCAAGATGTTCGTCCCTGACCTTGACGGTCTAGACTGCGTGGCTCGCGCCACGACCTTTGACGTAGATGAACATTGTACTGTTTTACAGAATCTACAAAAGACCAGAGACAGTCTTGCAAAGGAACATTTGCCCTCCACGTCGGATGTTGCGTTGCAGATCCCGGTAGTCGGCTGGCTACCCCAAGTTGGCGAACTGGTTCGAGAGAAGATCGACAACAAGAAAGAATTTGGTCCTTCCTATCGAGCTCCGGTTCCAGTGCTTGGAGTGAGGGGCACAAGAACAGTCATTTTACCACCACTTCCTGGTCGTAAGGAAAACAGGTTTATCTCAATTGACAATGTCAAGATACACAGAGTGGCCGATTCTTCTTAGCATGACACCGGCTGTTTCTTGTCCTTCCATTGTGAGAAATTCAGTTTTGCCCACTGCTTCTAATCATGAAACTGAAGTGGCCATCGAGTTGCCTGCTATTTCCAGTCCTTTATTAAGTACTTTGCCCGGTACAGACCTTGCTGAAATAGACTATACTTACCCCACTGACTTGTCCATGCCTGACCTGCAAGCCCGTTTGGCCACAGAATCCAGATTTTCATTTGACTCTGTTTCCAATGCCTCGAAGAAACCCTCACGTTTTGCAGTTTATGCCAGCTTGTTTAAAAAACATTTTTTAATTCCGCCTTGGACATAAATTTGGCTGGTGCTTTTTTCAATTTACCTTTTTATGTCAATTGGGTTTGTGTTTTATTTTTTCCGTCTTATGAATGGACACTATGTCGAAGAAAGAACTTGCATTCGACATCTAAATGGAACTTTGGCCCCCCTTTCCTCATCGCATTCTGCACACAGATTGAAAAGAGACTTGACATTTGTTAACATCACTGCTTGGCCTGTCCTTGATGGGATAGTGTGGGATGCCGTTAGGTTTCAAATTCATGGCCCTACCGAGGTTGTTAATGTCCCCAATGTGCTTAGGGTTAACATGGGGGATGTTGTGAAACAAAACATTCGTTCAGATGATTGGGATGTTCAGGCCGTAGAGTCTTTGTTTTCTGATTTGAAATACTATGCTGCCTTTGATGCGGAAGATTTGTACTTAGAATCTGCTAATTATGGTGATTTGTTTTGCTTTCAACATTTTGGCAATCACTTCTTACATAAAACAGCGTCCAGAAGGAATACTGTAAATTATACACAATGGGAGCATTGCCCAGCTCCTAAACAAGGCAGTTCGGTTACTTTTTTGAAAAAGTACACTTATTTTACTGACTTCAATCAGTCTAATCCCGAGTCCTTTTATTTTAAAATGACACAGAAGCCTATGTCCAAGGTTAGACTTACCGATACCAAATTGTTGTATTCGAGATCCTTTCTTGATCAGCTGGCTGTAGGCGGCTATGAATTATGGAAGGAGACTATTGACTTAAAATCAGTTTGGGGTTCTAGGAACTGGCAGGTACAAGGCTCTGAGGCTTTGCACCGTGCTTGTCTCATCCCGAATCAGATGTTGTTTTTGAATTTTTCTATTTCACAGACAACTTGCTTTTGGATTGGCTACATCTAAAAAATTAAATTCTCCGACCATCCCAGAGTTAGAAGAATATTCTGGCTGGAGTAATTATACTCAGTTTTCGATTAGGGACTTACAAACCCTATTGCTGAATTCATCATTTAACATATCCAGTATGGATCCTAAAGGTTGGCTAGTGTGGCACAGAAGTGCAGATTCATGCCAGCACCGTTTTCTGGGTTTAACTGATGGCTTTACACAGGTCAGACCTGATCCACGTTTTGAAACTGAGCATTCTGTCACAACTTACTCTGTGGGCAAATTGTGTCAGAATTGGCTGAAACATTCAACATTGTCTGCAGTTAAATTACATCTTGCAAAGCTGAATGATGATATAGATTTAAATGATTTCATAAAGGGCCCGGCTGGTGGTAGATCAAAACGATGGATATATGCTGTTTACAATGAAATCTGGAAGACATCACAGATTGAGCCTGCGACACGCCTTAGAGCTATAGATCAGGCAAATTTAGAAAAGGTGCTTGCTGTGGTAGATAATAGTATTAACATGCTTTCTTCCCGCATTTACACTTTGGATAATATTGTGTCTTCTGTAGTGGATATTGTGCATGATGAAGTGTCTGTGTTGTACCATGGTCAGAATCAATTACGTTCTGTCATGCAATTTGCATGGACCCTTCAAATGTTGAAGGCTGGCAAGGTGCCATGGACCTACATGAATGTTTCTTCTCTCTTTGCTCCCTTTAATTTGACTGACAGGCAGCGCTTGCTTTCCATGCGAGATGCTTCATTTTCTATGTTACATATTGAAAAATTGGAGTCCTTGCCTTTCTCTGTGGCAGAGGCCAACGATGCAACGTGGCTTATCCACGGTTTAATAACTTTGCCTTTTGCACTGTATAAATTTACAAATTGTATGCGATATGTTGCCATAGGTCGCTATGAGCCCTTAGGTAGTGCATTTCTCCATGAAGTCTGGTCCCTTCCTTTCACTTATAGATGTTTGAAAGGCGGACAGGAAGTTTATCTGAATGGGGAGGAGTGCACAGAAACACCAGATCATTCGCTAATGTGTAGGCATATACAATTGCACGGTTCCTGTAACCAAGACCGGCCGAACTTGGCCTGTGTTTTAAAAGGGACTCCCGTTCCTGCAATCACACCGACGTTTACCTTACTAGGGAACGGAAGTTATTTACTTTTAAATAATGAAGATTGTTGCGGGTTAATTAAAGGTGTAGCTTATGTGGTAACCGTAACTGAGCGTGTTGTTTGCTGCAGAAATGTCCTGTACCCACCCACACATGAAAATAGGGAGGTTTCCATTTGGCCACGCATCCCAACCTTGAAACAGAATTCAGCGGCATGAGCAGAATAAGGGCTCTATTGTCCCAGAAAGAAGTGGCCTTGAGTTCGGCTAGGGAAACTTTCGTTCTTCACATAGCTAATACACGGACAGAAGTTCAGGCCCTTTTAAATACTGATTTACCGTTGCATTTCAGCGAGATGGTACATTCTATCTTCAACGCGTCCTCCACAAATGGGCTGGCGCATTTTTTTAAGTCTGTTAGCAGTGGTCTTGTAACTTCATTTGAAAAAATCTTTGGAGTCATCCCTGCTTTCTTCCATTCCATTTTTTCGAGTTTATTTGGTGGATTCCCGGTTATCCTGGCACTAGCGGCAGCCGTTCTAGTGGTTGTTTGCTTCCTTAAATATGGATGCCCCACGTGTGGAAGGAGCAGCCCAGCCCCTCCTAGCGCTGTTTCGTGACCGAATGCTTGAATATTATGGCACGCTGCCGCTTGCGATTTTAAGCACGGCATATGGATTATCATTTCGATTTTCCTACTTCACCTGTGTCCAGCCTGTATTTCACTGCCTAAGCTGTGACTTCGATTGGGCCATTGATTTGTGTCTCTGCGGACCGGTTTCTCCTGAAGTCGACTTTAATGAGCTGATGAGTCCCATCGTTACTCACGAGTTGGTTTGCACTGGCGACAGGATTATGGCCTTAGCAGCGATGCATGGACTAATGGGTCCTTGGAACGTTCTTACAGCAGCGCAGGGTTTCTTGGCAATGAGCTTTCTTGAAAACCCTCCGAGTTGTCCTCTGATGGTAATAGAGGCTCCAGTGTTGGGAGAACACGTTTGCTCTTTTCCTCTTTTGAATTGGATGGCTGAACTGTTTTCGGATGAAGACGGTGATTTCCTGTTGGAGGCTGTAGCTGCATATTTTGCATATTCGGTCTTGCCTTGAAAAGACTTCCTGATTTTTGAAGATGTCCGATTTTTTTTGCATTTTTTCACCTCCCAGTCCTATTGGCTTGAGTGCTTGTGACATTTTTTATATTTTGATTTGGTTACTGCAGTTTTTTATACTTATAAGGTTGTTCATGGTTGTTGAACTCTGCTTTCATGAAGTTGCCCTTATCTTATCTTATCCGTCCTCGGATCATGGGGGGGTGTCATATAGCTACTATATATCTTTATAATGCGTTAAGTTAGCATAGGCCCATTACATGTTTAAACGCCATTTTTCCTTTTGCTGCTTCTGCACACGACACTTAATTGTTGATTTAGCTTTCAACCTAGTAGTTTGTTGTGATTTACATGAGAATAATATGTTATTACTCTGATATCAGCTTTGCTTAATAAACTATGTCTGTACAGAGAGTGCTGAAGCTTCAGGAACAACAAGATACTGAATTGTTATGAGGTCTGATCTTCGCGCCTTCATAGACATAACATAAGTGCAGCTTCTGCCAACTTTGGCTTTAAGGCGGGTTTTATATTGCTTTGCTCGACACACGCAAACACACTTGATGCTGTTCGCAGGCAGAGAGAGCTGTTGTATGCTGATGTGATATCTTCATTCTAGGATCCTGAGGTATGGGCCCGCCCTAATTCAACCCAAAGAGACCTTCTTAGCTATTAATATAATATGCGAGTTAGGGAAGGTGAGAAATAAGTGTTGTTAACTCTTATTCATTTACAGCATGTTAACATGCTGTCACCATTCGCTTTTTATGGACTAGTAACTATGCTGATAACTTTGCTTTTGATAATATGTTTCCTTGTATTATCTAAGATACTGCGCCTGAGAAGACGACATTAGTAAATAAATATTTCAAATGTTCACGTGTTCTTCTTTACTCCACGTTCTGGTTTGAAATGATTGTATAACGAAAGAGTGCTCATGTGCTCCACGTAACCTGAGGTATTGTAAGCTCATGTTCTGGTTTGTCTAAACATTGGGAGTTTGTTATGACCAATGAGACACTGTAGCTAGCTCGGTAAGGGGTTTGTTGGGTACTAAGGTGAGTTTTGGGTCACCCTAATTCGCTGAGGTTCCAATCCTCTGTGCACAGTTCTGTGGGAGAACAGAAACCCTGCTACACCTTCACTGTCAAGTCACCCCTGTGCCACAGCAAAACATTGGTGTTAACCGCATGCGTGCGGGCGGAATTCCGCCCGTACGCTGGGTTTTGCGGAAACGCATGTTACGTGACGAGCTGGGCTCGTCATGAGCGTGCGAGGAGGCTACGCCATGACGAGCCCAGCTCGTCATGAGCGTCGAAGGGGTTAATGTGTTCAGATCCAAAGACCTGGGAGACTTTTTGTTCATTCATATAGAATCAGTTTTTTTCTGGTCATTCTGACTAAGTAGTGGTACATACCTCACATCAATATTTCACAGCATTCGGAAGATATAACCAATATATGAAGATGTATTTATATTTTGGCAAATGTTTTTACTACTTTGTCGTATTTGCAGTTCAAACATAAATCACAGAACAGTAACCAAGTAAAAGTTGAAGTGAGTGTCCAAAGTCTGGAAATACCATATTTATGGGCTTTTCTTTGTCATGTGGCCTCCACAATCAACTAAATAATACTAGTGCAGGCCAATGAATTCGGGTAGAATCCCTCTTTATAGTGTACTTTTCATTTGATGACAGACATCTAACCCACAACCAACTGAAAGGTATAAAAATTAAGACGCACATTTACTAATATTTGAAGCAATGCAATACTGCAAGACAACTTGCTGCACTGCATCAAATGGAAATAGCAGGATTTTTTTTATAGTTTCATATAGCGCGAACTAGACCTGAGACATCGGGTATCAGGGCGCTTTACATAAGCACCAGTTTCGTTACAGACAAACACATTCATTTTTTTTTGGTAGGCACAGGGAGATTAAGTGATTTGGCTAGAACACAGGATATTAAGGGTCGTTGCCGAGGCTCGAACCCGGTTCCTCAGCTTTGAGGTTGACCGCTCTAGCGGTAAGGCCACATCCTCTCCCTATGCGTCATATTTACCAAGATATGGCACATTCCTGCTCTCTCTCTGCGCTGGCACACTGTGTGCAGCCTAGCAGAAAAGCAAGGACCCCTGGACCATGGTGTAAGGGTGCTTGCGTTACAGACAGGATTGTTCTTTTGCAGGACAGGAACAACCTTCCTGGAAAAAAACAATACTCAGAAACATTTTTGGAGGATTTTAGGTGTGCTACACAATGCAGCAGGCACAGAAAGAGGAAATACCAAGGAAAAATAAACATATTTCTTCTTGTTACACCTTGTTGGACTTGGTCCTTTTGGCAGGGTCATCCTTAAACTTTTTTCCTTCCTCCTGTATTTTTTCTGACCGATTGTTAGTGGTTTTATGACTCTGGGCACTTTACAACTGCTAATCAGTGATAAAGTGCATATGCTCTCTATTGCAAATTGATGTAATGGATTAGTGACACCATGATTGGCTTATTTGATTTACTTAGTACAGTGCACCATGTGTGCCCAGGGCCTGTAAATCAAATGCTGCTGGTGGGCTTGCAGCACTGGATGTGCCACCCACAGAAGCAGCTTGTAAAATGTGATTCAGGCATGCCATTGCAGAGCCTGTGTGCAGCCGGGGGCTGCCATGTCGCCTTGGCAAGTGCACCCACTTGCCAGTCCCTAAACCTTCCTTTTTCTATAAATTAGTCACCCCTAAGGTAGGCCCAAGGTACCCCAAGGGCAGGGTGCATTGTACGTAAAAAAAGGACATGCCCTGATGTGTGTGGCATGTCCTGATAGTGAATTACAACCAATTTTGTTTTTCACTATTGCAAGGCTACCTGCTGCCAGAGGCCAGAATGGGCAGTATGATTATAACATCTTATAATCCCAACTGACCCAGGAAACTAGGTAGAAATTCGAGTTTAGTATGCCTGAACTCAGAATGATACAATACATCTTTTAGTGAAGTTGGTTTTAACATTCTGTGTTTGAAAATACCACCTTTAGAAAGTAGGTATTTTCTTGCCTAACCATCCAGCCTACCTCTGCTAGGTTGTGTATGTATTCCACGTCTGGTTTGTGAGTGACAGGGGCTGGGGTGGCTCCAGGAGACAGGGTGAGTCAGCACTGGGCTGAATAGACCTATCTGCATTGGGAGTGGTGAGAGGAGTAGTACCTGGGCCTGAATAGGGCTGTGCCTGCCTTCCACAATGCTGGTTCCACCTCCTGTGGTGCATCTGATGACTCTGGCCCACACTGACAAAGGAAGAAGTTGTGCACTGGCAGAGTGCACAACTGGTTTTGGCTGGACACAGGCACCCTCTGCCTTCAGAGGACAAAGGATTTTGCTGTATAAATATTGGGACACAGACCCCAGAACTTTAGATCACTTCTGGGAATCGAGACAAACCTTTGCCAAGGAGAAGAACCAAGGAAACTGAAAGAGGATACTGCCCCTGTGCTGTGCTGTTGGGGTTGGCCTGCAGTGGTTACTTTATTGCCAAGGAAAGGAGAAAAGGAACTTTGTGTGTACTTTTACTATCTTGAGGAAGATCTCCAAGGGCTTGAAGCTGAACTTGCTTCCTGTTCTGAAGTCCCAGGGACACAAAGACTTCACCACCAGCTCCCCCTGAATTTCCTTGCTGGGAATTCTGCTTGCAGAGAGGTGCCTACTGTTGTTTGGGCCCTCTGAGAAGACTGTGTGTCGCTGGGAGCTGGAAGCTCGACGCATCAAGAAGCATGTCGCCGCCGCAGCAGTTGCCGTCGCTTCGCTGAAGAAGCCTGCCGTCGCCGCAGCTGTTTGCCATCGCATCACCAACGAAGCATGTCACATCACCGGAGAAGCGTGTTGCCGCCGCAGAGATCACCGGAGAAGCGTGTCGCAGGACCTGTTGCGGCTCAGAAGTTACCGAGTTCGCCACACGGCCGTCGGGCGTGCACTTATCGCATCCAACGTTGTCGCATCGCATCCAGGATGCCATTTTGTTGCATCGCACCGGATCGTCACATTGCATCGAGGCGCCATCTTGTCGCATCTTCACCTGGCTGCAGTAAGAAACGATGCATCAACTCCCCACACAGTAAGGAAGCGAGCCTCAACTCCCCTGCGCAGAAGTAAGGAACAGACGCATCCACTCCCCTGAGTGTATGGAAAGGTGCATCAAATTCCCTGCAACCCTTTTTGCTTGTTTTGCGTGACGCATCTAAGGTACTTTGAGAGTAAAGTCTTGCATTTACCATCTACATTAAACTAAGCTATTTCTACCATTTTAAAGTCTAATTTTGATTACAGTATTGTGGATTTTTGTCTTTTGGTCTTGTGTTAAGTCTAGTAAAGATCACTTATTTTTATACACTGGTGTGGTGTCCATTTGTAGTGTTTTCACTGTATTACTGTATGTGTGCACAAATGCTTTACACACTGCCTTTGAGATAAGCCTGTCTACTCACGCCAAGCTACCAAGGGGGTGAGCAGGGGTTATTTTAGAAGTGTAGACCCTTACCCTGACTAGAAGCAAGGGTCCCTATTTGGTCAAAGGTACCTACCTCTGCCAACTAGAGACCCCCAGTTCTAACACACCTCTATTGGAATGGCATAGACATTTGAGACATGACCAGCAGCTGTGTCTCTCTGTGTTGCTTCAGTGTGGGCTATCAGACATATGAAGGTTTTCAATGAGTTTCAGGGACCCAGAAAGAAAAGATGGTTTGGGGTAACTGTACTCTGGTTATAGGTACCACGCCTAGACTGAATGGGAACATATCATAACCAGAATGTTTCAACACAGCACATGGTTTCATCACTGGGTGCCAGACCACCCTCGCACTGGATAGCTGGCGGGAACAACATGTTACACATGGCATTTGTCAATTTCTTCATTCTTTAGCAAAAACATGCTATTTCCCTAAAGTCTTCCTCAGACAGGAGCACGTCGTTGCCCAGGCTTCACTCAAATGTTTGGTCCCGTACGTTTCCTGTGCATGATTCACAGACTTGTGTGGGTTTTCAATGGGTTTGAGGAACCTATGCACGATACGTTGTGTTCAGTGCATTCTGGGAAGTTGAGAAATCTGAAGTGAAATGCTGGTTTTGGTATCTGTTGTTCAGTCTCATGTTTCATTGTTAGGACTATGGGAACCAATCACAACGTCACATTTTCTGTATCTACACATTGTAGTATACCCTTCATCAGCAACTTTTGCCCAAAACATTGTAATTCCCTCAAGTTTTATTCAAGCGGGAACACAATCTTGCCAAACCTCATACCTTATCTATGTTCCTCTGTATCTCCTGAGAATTGGAATATCAGACTTGTGCAGGTTTTCATTGGGATTGAGCAGGGATCCAACCAATAGTCAAATGGACACCAATGAATGTTTTCATGGGCTGTGATTTGAGTCTGCAAACAATTGCAGTATTTAGGACTGGGAACAGTCAGCACGCATGGGAATTTACCAACCACAGACATTTCTAAATACTAGAGAGTCAAGGAAATACAATGAGATGCAATATGTGCATTCTAGCATGTTGTACTACCCTGAACAGCCTGCAAATGTCAAAGCCTGGATAATAAAACATTTAGGGCCAGATGTAGGTCGGCAAATACCGGTCGGTAACGGCTGATTTCGGCCGTTACCGACCGGTATTTGCAAATGGAGATGTAGGGGGCATTTTATTTACAGAATCGGTATATTTACCGATTCGGCAAATTTACAGAATCGGTCAAATACCGAATCGGTAAATATACCGATTTTGTAAATCAATATGTAGGTGGCACTGTAATCAGTGCCACAGGCCCTTACCGAATCGTTATTTACCATGGAATAGTATTCCATGGTAAATAACGAATTCCAGTGTACATGCACATCTGTACATGTACACCTGTGCCATGTGGCACATAGACATGCCCTAAGGGCATGTATGTGTGTCACATGGCACACAAGCCAGAAACAGGGGTGCAACAGGGTGTCAAAGTGACACCCTGTCCCCCTTGTAAATTTGGTAATTTTACCGATTCGGTAATTACCGAATCGGTATTTGCTATTGAATCCTATGGGCTTCAAGGCCCATAGGAATCAATGGTATTACCGAATCTTACAGATTCTGTATTTTTACCTAATTATGTACCTACATAGCAATTACCGAATTGTAAATACCGAATCGGTAAAATTCGGTATTTACCATGCGGTAAATTGCTATTACCTACATCTGGGCCGAAATGTCTTACTTTTCACGTAACAGAACACTCCATAACTTCCAGCAAATACAAAATGTCCGGCATTCCCACACCTCTATCACTAAAAATAGTATCCCACAAGTGTGAGTGGCCATATTGCACATGGCACAAATAGGCCAAAGCTTTGACCATGTGGAGGCAATATTAACACTACATTCATTTCACATAGGCATAGTTGTTTGCTTGTTATGATAGGCTCACCCACATATTTGAAGTTCTGTTTTAGATGTGGAAACACTGGGTGGTAAGAGTTTTGCTGCTCCCCACAAATTCCAGAACTTTCAATTATAGAAATGGTAAAAAATTCTGTTTTTTTTAACACCCCCTGTATTTAGTTTTCAAAGGGTTAGGTGTCTCTTTGTACTGGTTGACCCATTGCCCAAAGACCACAGCTACCCACATCCTAAACATCAACCTCATTCCGAGCTTCTTTCTGGCACTTTTTGTCATCATGTTCAAAGGGCATTTTCTGTCATGGGCGATAGGCCCACCCACAATTGTAGGGTGCTATTTTAAATCAGAGGAGTGTGGCATTGCAGAATGGTAGAGCATTTACTATTATCAATTGGATATATGCGTATAGGTGCCTTCCTGTTGTTAAGTCAGACTCGTTAAAAAAGGCTTTTTGAAAACATGTCCTCAGATTCACCTGGCATAACAGGTAATCCACAATTCGAAGTGATACAAATGTGAACCCTATATGTAAAATGAGACTGTTACATTGATAGAAAAATGTCATAGCTTTCATTCCCTCCCAATTTCGATTCATGGCATTATTCTTTATCAAGTGATGCATGGTCAGAACACAGTGAATAAACATTGCAACCTATGAACAAACTTTAAGCACTATACATCTCTGGGACCAGAAGAATCTGACAAACATAAAGGTATATTATTTTAAAGAAAGAACCTGCACTCTGTGCAAAAAGTCACAGTTGAAAACCTTGTTACACATTTCCTTTTTCCCAGCTTGTATTTATTCATTTTGGATTTCAACAAATTAGTTTCTTTGGAAAATTCTTGTCCAATCTACACAAAAGATTGTTTGTTGCATGGTGTCTGCTTTCCAGCAATCTATAGCTTTCTGGGATCCCCAGGGATTCCACATAGGTTTCCCACAAATGTATAAGTGGGTATAAGCACAAAAATAAGAGATGTCTGCTTTCTTAGGCTAAGAAAAAATCCAAACAGCTTCTGGTTCCTTGCTGAGTCACAGGCACACAGCCCCTTCCTCACACAATACTTCACACTGTTGGATGTTGTTTGGATTTTTTTCTTATGCCAAGAAAACAATTCATATAGCTTGTTTGGCATCTAGCAAGTGCACAGTATTGTCAGGCACATTCAAACTTCCTCCCACCATCCCAGTCTCTATAGGAAGTTTGTACCCCATACGTGATGGGAGAGAAAACAGGGCACTGAGCCTATTGACAAAGGGTCAATAGCAGCGGTGCGTCCATTGGGGCGTAGGGGCGTAGCCCCTCAAGCCCCATGGACGCGCTGCTGCAATAAAATAAACTGGTGTGACTGTCACTGTTTCTTTAAAAAGTTTGACCGAGCGCCGCCGGGAATCACCCAAGTTAATCAGGAGTGGGGAGTGCAGGGGGGCTGGTCTGGACTGCTGCGCAGCTTGAGTGACAGTCCACGACCACGTGACGCACTCAGCTGCAGCAGCAGACAGCCAGCCAAGGTATATAGTGCGCAAGTGACTTGCAGGGCAGAAACTTGCCTGCGCATGCGCATCAGTGTTCCCCCATAAGAGGGTGTTTGTTTTAGCTGGTCGCAGCCCCCGGCTTCTCAAAGGCGACACAGGGCGAGCATACATGAGCCCCCCTAGGCGCCAGGATTGGCCGGTCATCGCAGGGCAATCCATTATTGGATGCCGCGCGTGACGTCAGATCCTGATCCAGCCTCTCTAGTCTCTACCCGCCATAAACGAATGCGAGTATCCTGGCTGAAGGAATTGGGACTGGCCGAGGGAGGAAAACCATGGGGTGTATAACGGAGCTTGGGGAGTAAGAGGAGAGGTGAGTGACAGTGTATTCTCTATATTTCTCTATATTTATCGCCATTAACGAATGCGAGTATCATTTGCCTCTAGCAACATTTGCCCGTCCCTCTCTGCGTGTGCCAAATTTTGCTATTTCTAATCGTTGGTTGTGACCTCTCTCTCTGCCAGCCTCCCCCCCCCCCCCTCCCCCCTTAAACTAAATTCGTTAACCAAGGAACGGAACTGCTTTCTTATAAAGAAATTTGAACACAGTTCATGCCTGGTAAGCAAGCAATCTTACCACGTAATCAAAAGGAAAAGTACCTCTCCCACAGTCCAGAGTGCAACGTCCACAGCACCCACAATTCAGAACTAAGGAAAAAACCATCAACAAAACAAAAACAAACAAAACTAACCAAGTTGCTTTACGCTGTAGCTCAATCATAGGAATTGTCATCTACAGATGCTGTGGATCACAAATCTGTTTTAGGGCTTTCCATTATTAACAGCAGTGGAGTGTGAGTTCCACAACGGCACCCAAAACAGTAAATCGACCTACTGCAGGATTCCATTATTAACAGACCTCTTAAGTCTTCCAGGGCAATGGCAGTCACGTTTTATATATTTATATCCTCGTGTTTGTAGCTTTGAGCTTATAATTGAAGAACGAGGACTACAAGCCCCAGAATCCATTTCGAATATCTCCACAGGATTTCATACTTCATCATGGACCAGGGAAATCTTTAGAGCTCTGTGTGAGTGAAACGGTTATTGTCTTTGCCATTCAGAACTTTGAAATGCGTGTGCATTCGAGTTATTTCGTGTAAACATTCAATTTTTCGTGTTGCAGTTTTAGTTGTAAGGCTACACATTGGATGTTGCATTGGTTTGCGTACTTATCGCCATTCGTCTTGGTTTCTGGGGTGACATTGACAATGAAGTCAGAGGTGGGAGAGTCCTGTCATGGCTCATTCTAAACGCCATAACAGCTGAGCCCTCAACATATTTTTCTTTTTGCTTCAAAATTGCCGCGTACTATATAATGAGACTCAACAACATTCTAAAAGCGCATGTCTTTAACATATTAAAAACGGTTTACTTTAATTAATTTGCATTACTTCATCGCGTGCCATTTATCAGAAATATTGGTTTCTAAGCATCAGTTTGGAAACTTTCAAATTCTACAAGCCCCCTGGCCTGACAACGGTTCTATTAGTGAACCAAGAGTCTGTCATATGTACTGTACGTGTTGCTTAGGTTACTATAGAATGAGCAACATTACAGTTCATAGAAACATACAAGAGGATTTTGTACAGTGGGTGGTCCTCTTAAACTGGTGTATGTTAAGGTGCTCTCGATTGTGATGACAAAAGAAGTACTGTGACCCAAGTGCCCAGGCTCACACATTTGGTCATGCGGGGTAACCGGAATTGAACACAGGTTTCCTACCCTACAAGTCATCCTGGAGATAGAGGGAAAGGGGGCTTAGCGAATGAAACAAGTGTGCGAGGAAGAAGCCACTTAGCACACGAAGGCTTGGCTCGTTTTTGGCTCGTGGTTCTAAGAGGACCTTGAGCTAGAGCCAGGCAGCTGGCTCGAGCTTTCACTGGTTCTCCCATCTCCAAATGAAATGCTGATGCAAACAATCATGTTTTTTTATTCCCCTTTAATCCCCGTTTGCAACGTCCTGCTTTTATTTGCTAACACCTGAAAGTGGCCTGTGGTGATATTGGCATGTCCTACAAATCTGGTGTCCCCCCACCCCTAAATTTAGCGACCTAAACATATTACGCTTGAATGACCCATGGTTTGAGTACATTTCGGAGTAACATTTACTTATAAACACTGAATGTAGTAGCACTCGGGCTAAGCAGCACAGAGCTTTTCATAGGAAGGCCCTGTAGCCCTCTGGTAAACGTAGTCCTGGCTTCTTTGATTGCACCTGTATTTCTTTTTCCTTGTGTAGCTTCACAAAAGGCTGAGCTCCTCTTATTTCTAACCCTTTCTTTGGGTATAGGGATCGGGTCCATGTGCCAGATGTTTTGCAGGTGAAATTTCCAGATGCAGAAACACAGGCCTGATATTTCTGAATGGGTTTATGCACCGTACACATATTCCCATACTCTTAGTAAGGGCCTCGGAGTTTAGGCACAACCCAGGCACCCACCGGCCCTCCTTCAACAACAAAGACAAGTAGAAGGCTCTCAGCTGCTGTAAAAGGAAAGCTGAAAAGTCCCCGGAACACGGGATAACCAATCAGTAAAGGGCCTGGCATTCTTGGGTCTGCGTTATTATGCCCCATTCCAAAGGCTCTGTCTTGGGAGTCAGAATCGGTAATTCCACAAGCTTTGCACACTGCTAATCATAATTCTCCGGAGGGCAAACATGAAATCCACTAACTTTAAATATATTAATGATATATACCGATAGCTATGTAAATGCAAACCCTTCCCTCAGACTCACAGGTCCACCGCTCAAATTAATTTCATATTTCCCTATCCTAATAACCCAATAATCCTTTTTGGGTTCTGGAGAAGGGTGCTATTCGCCGAAAAGCGCTTTGACGCCTCGTCAGCGTTAGGAAGCGCTATATAAATGCAATTATAATTACAATAAACAACAGTGAAACATTGTGAAGGAATTAATCAAAGTGTTTCTTCTCCGTAGGTTCATTAACAAAAACAAATTACCTCGTGTGTTATTAAGACGAGATATTTTTCAGTGGTGCAGTGCTAACGTTCACGATGCACTGAACTTTAGAAACCACTGTTAAATCTGGGACTAAATGAACTTCGCATGTGTTAAGTGGGATAACCTGAAATTTCATACACCCAGGCATTCTTTAACGACTGGCCATTGGCCACCAGTTCCCCCTCCTTCTTACTTATGGTCCTGTGTTGTGCCTGCTCATGTGAAGGACAATTTTTACTTCAATGATCAATGTCCAGATCGAGATGTATATCCAGTGTTGTCTAGTATGTTTTGCGGAGCTATCGAAAATATCTGGTGGGCTTTGCGCAGGCACTGATCCTGTGCCATGTGAGGGCATATGAGGGTTTGATTGAATTGACATCTGGGCACCTGCTTCCAGTTGTTGCTTCTATTTCTTAGGTGAAGATTACACCACTCCGATGTAGCAACTGTTTGTTTTGGGGCAAAATTAGGACAAGCCAGAGTTGCTCCTTAGACACGCCTTTACATTTTTATCCTAAATCGGAGGCAATATTCCTAATACAGTAGCTATGTTTCCACGATCAGAAAATGCAATTTTGCCTGATTCAGGACTTTTCTCAGGAATATGTGGAATAAGACGTTGGCGATCATGTTTATCATTAGTTGTCTGTATTGATGTGCAGAGGAGTTTATACCAGTGTTGAGGTGATGTTAATCTCTGCCTTATTTCCATGCTCCACGACATTTTAAGCAGGTGGGTTTATCATATGGACTTTTAAATAAGACTTTTTTGCTCGGTTAAAAATGAACTCTCTGCACTGTAGGGTTTGCAGGCCCAGGTGCTCCTGTGCTAAAACATGCTTCAGCATTTGCTTTTTTACCCTTGATTCAGCATAGCAAGGTGTGTGAAGGAGGTAAATACTCTGAGTGGGGATGTAGTACTTTTTACAACCCTCCTGATTTGCTGCACAGAGGCCCCTGTCCCATCCTGACCCCTTTGTAATTGTGACCTTAAAAGCTTTGCCGTTCAAGCTATTTTAGTACAACTGCGTAAGTGGCATTACATTTGGGAAGGTGATTTATCACAAGAGCTTCTTGTGTTGCACTGCTGCAATATATATGCGGAATGACACCCCGTCTGGTGCTGGCACGTGGCGGCTGGAGGGCCACACTACACCCCGACTGCTACTGTCACATGTACTGCAGCGGCTGAAGGGCCACACTACACCCTGACACCCCCTCAGATGCTGGCACGTGTACTGCAGCGGCTGACGGGCCACACTACACTTCGTCAGCCCTTTAATGCAGCAAGCTGTACTGCAGCGGTTGTAAAGGTCATCCCACTATCCATGGCGGCCTCCTGCAGGAATGGCATGTGTACTGACACCTGCATTAATATGGCTGCAATGACCAGACCCTTCTCTACCCCCCTCCCCCCTTATCGGGGCAGCACTTGCCCTGCATTCTGGGTTTTTTTTGTTGGTTTTTTTCAGATTAGGGGCTGGTATTTGGATGTGACTAAGGCATGCCTCCTTGCTGAGTTTAGTCATAGCTGGAAAGTGGTCCAAAGTCACACACAACATTTTATGTCACTTTAGATTTTTTGGGGTCAATACAATTTCTCTGCTAGGACATTAATGTCTGGAGAAATAATACCTGCAATTAGCAGAATACAAAGTTATGTTCGGTGTGCACTAGATAGCATTGAACCAGTTGGCAGGTATGAGAATGTGGGATGAAAATACAATCCTAAAATAGGGGTAAACTGTCTTTACCAACAATGGTGCAAGCTGTGTTCAGGGCATCTGCCCCTCGTCACCTTAGGTGGCTGGAACAGTTATTTAAGACTTGCTGAGTGACCTAGCACCACTTACCTGGAAGGAATTACATTCTGTAAATATTGGAGGCAAACGGGAAAAAAGTTGTAGAGTGTACAGGCGATTCACATATTTGTGGTGAGCAGTCTGACATGGCCGCCTATAATGTTTCACCATGCCTACCCTGTTCCCTTTATTTCTTTCTTCTACTGTCATTCATTCTTTGATACTCACTCAATCTATCAAGTGGATTTTCCTTGCTCTCGTGGATGAGTTATATCAGTGTTTTGATGGTAGTAGTGTCAGGGCTCTCACGTCATTGGATCTCTTGGCAGCATTGAACAAAATTGAACATGCCGTCTTGGTCAACTTTTTGGCAACTTTGGTGGTAGGGAGAACATTTTTCCATTGGTTTAGTTGTTTTTTGACTAATTACGCAATGAGGTAGTGCTTCTCCCTTTCTTTTCACACTCAATTTACCTTTTCTTTCTGAGGTCCTCATATCGCCTCCTTAAGCACTGCTATATTCAATGCTAGTGTCAGCTGTTTTTCCTGATTTACTATTAACTGATAAATCACTTTTGTCTCTGCTTCATTATATCTGTGGTTGACACCCAGATTTTCTTTCGTATTGATGGGATGGTTTGACAGTCCCCTGCCCCAGTAAAGTTCCCTGCCAGCCATCCATTCCTGGATGCAGGCAAACTATCTCTAGATCAATGACTGTTAAGCGGCAATCCGAATCTGTAAGGCTCAATCACAAGTTTGGACAACCACCTGGTCCAATATATTAGGTTGACGTCCTCTGGGTATTCAACTGATTAATAGGTTTTTGATGTCAGCACAAGTCCAGGTCATTTCAAAAGTCTTTTGTGTATCAATTTCTCTCAAGAAAATGCTCCCATTGCTAACTTATTCGGAGCGTTGTATTTTGATGGTATTGTTACTAGCCCATCGTTTAGATTTTTGCAACAGTTTTTTTGTCTTGTCCTACCTAGTACCTGATTGTTCAGTCGTGACAGCGTCAAAATGCATTTGCCCAACTTGCTCTCATTATCAATCCTCATCAGCACTTTTCTTCCGAGGTCTAGACAGCTGCGGCCTGTGCAGGTAAGAGCAATGGCTTTTATTTTTTTTATAATTAATACGTTAATAAAAGTTATTGTAATTTATAATGGCAATAGCTTAAACTTTTGTAAATAACTTTTGTGAAGATTATGTTCAGTGTATTTTATTGTGACCAAAATCCAAGAACAGAAGTGAAATATTAACATCTTTTGGTGACATTTGTAATATAGCTTGAAACATTGAGAGCAGCAAACATATTTGAACCAGTTGTTGTTGAATGGTTGCAGAGATTGATGCTGTGGTGGTACTTGAGTCTTGGTTACCTGGTAGCGCCTTAGTTTGCAGCTCTGCAGCATTACCCAGTCCAGGAGTAAACGCCCCAGCAACCAAGCCAGGAGTAAACTCCCCAGCTCATCTGCTGCATTTTTGGCAGACTTGTCAGACCGCATGTGATTGATGTGTAAATAATTAAGGGAGAGGTGCTTTGGTGGAGCCCCTTCACTCATTTTTTGGTCCAGTCTACAATTACAATACATAAATACAGATTTCTAAGTATGCTTTCACCAAATTAGCTTGTTGCTTTCACAAGGTTTAAAACACCTGAGCCCTGTAAATGGTTTGAAATAAAGGAGATGAAAGAAGTCAATTTCTTTGTTGTGTTTTGCTCAGCCCATCACTAAATATGTTTTCCATACGCTCTGCTCCCTTAATTATCACACTGAATGAGTTGCTATTTTCATCATGTGGCTGAACCTGTAATCTGTGTGTAGCAAAGGGGTGCTATGCTGTTGGAAACCTTGCTGAAGCTGATAAGCTGGAGGGTACTTTTAATGCCAATATCGGACTCTGTAATAGGACGGAATGTATGAAGCTCTGTGGTTATACGGAATAAGCAGCTACCTATGTTATGCCATCTATTAATGTAATAACTGCACTTTCACAATTGCTTTATTAACCTTCCTGCTTTCTCAAATGTGCTTGAAAATGCACGATTTTTCTTCTTTTTTTCAAAATTTTCTTTGGGGGGGGGGGTAATCCCCCCAAACCCCCCTTTTGGGGTTCGGGCTCGCTCGCTAGGCTCGCTCGCTACGGTTAAAATGTCACCCACCGCCCCTGGTCAATAAGTATCAGTGGCCCCATGCATCAAGAACCTCAGTGGCCTCATTCTTCAAACAGCTCAATGGCCCCAGGAAGTAATAAGCAACAGCAGTAATGAACATCAATGGGCTCAGGAAGTAATTAACATCAATGGGCTCAGGAAGCAATGAACATCAATGGCCCATCAATGGCCCAGAAAAAATTATTGGACCCAGGCAGAAGGGTATTTTCGCTGGCCCTTGTGCGGGACACCTCACAGATGTTGCAGGGTTTTAATTGGTGACAGGAAACTACGCAAGTGTCGGCTGACCTAGCCCGCCTTCCCCTTGTATGCTTTTACAGTGTAAAGTAGACGAGAGCAGGTAACAGCTGCCTTTATGTCATGTTGACATTCAGGGCACTGACAGTCAGCTGCTCCAGTCCTCTATCACTCACAAAAGAATGTGGGAAAAGTAGGGCTGAAGTAGCTACGGACAGTAGGCACTGTGCCGTGTTTGGAAAGCTGTCAGCAGTTGTTCCATTGTCCTGTTGCAGGACACCTTCCTTTGCTATCAGATCATATGGAGGTACAATGTAGGGCAACCCTGAGGAAGAGAGGGCACAGATAAATTCCACATCATCCTTTAGGCAAAGCTGGGTGGATCTGTATTTTGGGTTAGCAGCTGGTGAGCAAACTCAGTCCAGCAGTTGGACAAGGCTATGAGTAATTGAAAGTAAGGGAATGCAGGGCCCAGTGCAACGCTCCCCAATCCTTTGAGGTTTAGAATCAGGAGGGGGCAGTGGATGGAGAAAACACACCCTGGTCATTGACAAGGCCATAGGGGAATTTAATGAGGGGACTCTGCTGGAGGAGGGGAAGAGGAAATCCTTCCAAGCTCTTAAGAAGGCTGGCGGGGTGTGCAAGAATCCCCTACACACATACACACACTCAGGCAAGATGGGGGAATTCCTTTAGTGGTTGGAGAGTTTGCTGGGTCCTTACCAGTGGTCACGCATTGTCACTATTTTTAATTTTTGTTTGAGGACATGTTAATGCAGATTACATGATCAGTGCTTACTTTTATCCGTGTGTGATTTTATATCCAGACTGACCATAGCTAGTGACCTTCCATTAATAATTAATCGTAGTTAGACTATGTTCACGTTAAGTTAGCCATAGCCGCTCTAGGTCTCCATATTGAAAGGCCCAATTTTAAATAAGATGTTGTGTTTCTGCTTGCTGTGTATAATCTTTTCCTCGTTTTAGGAGCCAAGTGTCAACGGTGTGCTTATTAAAACTGTGCTGCTATCCTTACATTCTGTGTGAAGGCAATTGAATGTATCTCCTAATGAGCTGAACATTAAATCATAACACCTATGTGTGAGCCAGAGTGGTTGAGATGTAGGCTCCTTTGCACAACAACTATAAAGGCCTTGAAGCTGAAATCGTCCATTGTATGAGTCATGAGAAGAAGGCCGACACCAGGAATCTCGGAACATTTAGTTCTGATGAGTTCATACTCTTCAGGAACCATGAGGAAGGTCTACCTCGTTGAATTTAATGTTATCATTGTTTGTTGCTGAGCTAGGTAGATGGGCTTGTTCCTCCCTACTTTCCAGTCTTGAGACCCTTTCACTATTTTATTTCTGTTCATAGTTAATTTTGGGAGATAACCCATGTCTTCTTTGTCTGATTTTGCTGCTTAAACTTCCTCCCTGACTTCACTTCTGAAACCTTAGTTTAGCATCAGGGAGTTTCCATTTAGTGGAGCTTTTATGATTTTATGATTTGCCTACAATAATCCTTTATTAACTTGCCTTTTTCTGCTGTTTTGACTTGCTTCGATTATAACGATTTATGCTGTAACCAGATGGTTATTGATTTAAGATTATTTTGACTGATTTGAATGTGTAATTTGCTTATCTGTTCATAAACATTCATGGTTTGCAAACCACTACTCTCTGTCATTCTAATGAGGCAAAATGTGCTTCACTGCTATTGATGTGCTATTGAGCTGTTGATGTTAAGCCTCAATTCGAGTCAAAGATCCATCCATTTGAGTACAGCAGATATTCAAAATTTGCACCAAACCTTAGGCTGGTGCAAACCCCATCCTTTTGCTCTCTAGCACCAGCTACTTGAAAAAGGAGAGTTTTAATATTGCACCCTGCCCTTGAGAAAACTGGGGCACTGTTTTCCACACATCTTGACCGAGCCTGCCAGAAGTGTGGGGGCAAAGACAGTTACATATTTTGTTTCTCTGGAGTGAGGTCCATATCTTGGCAGCCTAACGCCTGCCCATTTACAGAATATGCAGAATTGATTGTGCTGATTGTGCTTTAATTCATCCAGATGTCTACACACATTGTAAGGGGTTTTCCCTCTTAAATGGGGCATTTTTACCGCATAAATAGAAATCCCTCCGCTATTCAGAACAGTTATTATGTTTTAAAGGTTACACCGCAGTTGGATATACAATGCGGATAATAGAGGGTAAATGTGGGTTAATTACTGTAAAAGTAACATCTCACAGAGAGAGAGAGAGAGAGCGAGAGAGAGAGAAAGAGAGACCGTCTAAGCTGATATCCAGCTGTCAGTTGGAGAGTCTAGAACATAGGCTCCTGATCACTTTCTGGGCTCCTAAACAGTTACAAAAACAGGTTAAAATCTCTTGTTTTCTTTGGCACCCAAATGTGCCATAATAGTACAAACATGCTGTTTCAATTACTCAGCGTTTCAGGTTCTCGGAGAAGCAACGATGAAAGATTAACGTTTTGCATTTCCTCCACAACAGGCTGTAACAAGTATGCAACAAAATACAAAAATTAATAAACCAGGAAGGTGGAAGAAATATGTTGTAATAATGACAACTGAAATTACAATTATCAATCCTTCTAGTATTAATTATGGCTGTAATGTACAATAGATCAGTGCTGAAAATTTCACTTTACAATAGATTGTGGTAGAACTATTACCTTTGGTCAAGTTCTTTGTAATATGCGGCCATAAGTCAGCAATGTCGTGTGGCTGTGTGTGGTACTGCCTGGGCGAGGCGCTGTATCTGTCTGGTCAACCTCACTTCACCTCTTAACAAGCATTTGCCCTGCAATATATCTCGCAATTGCGAGAGTTTAAGCTAATGGCATTGTAAATGACAATGTCTTTTATTAATCTGTTTTGATAATTAACACATAACCAAAAAGCATTGTCATTTACAATTCCAATAGGTGAAACTCTTAGAAATGCGAGACCTATTTCATTTAAAAGAAGTGGCCGTCATGTCCCGGGCTGCTTGGAAAGTGAAAGCTTGCATTGCGCATATTGAATGTTGCAGGAAAGCATGTTGTGCCTGCAGTAGGAGAAACTCAGTAAAGAAAATAGTGCGTGCAGACTAAATAAGAAATACTGTGTAACAACAGAAGTAAAAGAGCCAGTCCTCATGGGAGGTTCCAAATGAAGACAAGCCGCGCGGTACTAACAAGGCTATTAACAAATCAGAAGCCAGCATTTACGAAGGACAATGACGCAAGCCAATGAAAAATATGGGCCAAATAGTGGCCGGAGCTTCAACTCCATACTTGAATACAGTATGCCTCGCAGAGCAGCGCATGCGCTGCTCAGGCTCGACCTAAAAACACGACTTGCCATAAAAATGCGGGGTCTGGTCTTAACTATGGGTTTATTAGTATAAAATTATCAGCCCATGAGCAGACCAACTGGCATCGACGAGACAGAATCTCCAACTGTCAGATGAAGAACAGGAACATCAGATACTGTTCATCTCCACATTCAGGGAAAACTTGCATAACACGAGGCACAAAATAGGAATAAACATAATTACATAACACAAGCCCATTTCATTTAATGTTAATTTAATTTAATGCAGCTAAAAATGAGAAAAGCAAGATGGTTGTCCTTTGTAAAAATTATAAGGTGTATAATTCGATCCAAATAGATTTAGTTCTGTTCAAGAACGTTAGGAACATTAGGTGGATCAGTGGGGGTATTTGCATTGTTTAAATACCTACTGTTATTAAGCAGTTTAATGTTTATATCTATAAATACCATACCCATTCCACTGCTATATTATGGCTTTTTAAAAAAATTGTTTGGATCAGAATGATGGACCTACACGCCTTCCATATTTAGTGGATTTTAATTAAGATGGTTTTGTGGTTTTTTTGCAGTAAATGTTCTATACTGAAATTTCCTAATGCATCATGAGAAACACCATGGCCTGCTCCATTTATAACTTTTACTCTATTATTCAATATGCATTCAAACGTTAACACTTTATAGTGGGGGGGGGGAGTTATGATTCACTAGTCAGTTTCCAGTGTTTTAGATTTTGTGTTGCAGCCCCAATTGTCCGCACAACAACATTAACTATACCTTAACTAAGGTTTATCACAATAACATACATAGTATAGAGGTGGTAATAGCCATAGTTATGGTTAGATCATTTTGACTGCATGAAAAACAAATGTTGCTTTGCTCATAACTAAATGTCATTATTCTTCCTTTCTAAAAAATGTTGCTCATATTGACAAAGGAAGTGGGAGTGGTAAGGTTAGACGGGATGTCCCAAAACAAGGTTTTTACATCTTTAAATCTCAGAAGGAGTTTAGGGAGAAGCTACAATAGGAATTGATGGATGGAATAACACCAAATTAGCTATACATAAAGAAGCCACATTTCTCTTTGTGATTTTCCAAATGTAATGTAAGTGCATTAAGAATTTTTCTGTGGTGTTGGTGCAAAAGCACCTGAAGTCGTAGGATGTCCAAACAGTAATGGCCGGCAAGTAGGATGTCCAAACAGTAATGGTCGGCAAGTTGACAGAGTGGAGGGGTAGGGGAGAGGGAGGTGGACAGGAGACGAACGGATGAGCCAAATAAAAAAAAAATACTTACCTGCCGCATCGCGCCCCTCTCTTCTGCAGGCACAGTCTCAGAGAGTGCACTGCAGCCAATCCTGGAGCTGCTTTCATGCTGCTGAAAGCACCATCAGGATTGGCCTGAGCGCTGATGATTTGCACTCCCAGTTAGACTGGGCGCCTGTCTCTGCTGTCTCCAACCCACAACGCAGCTCAGGTTCAAGATAGCTTTAGTGTCTGAGACGGCCGGCTAGACCGTCATGCGAACTGAATAGCAGTGAGCCACTTCTCCACCAAGCCTGTCATCACCCTGGCCCCACCCCAAGCATCGGCTCAGAGAGAAAAAATAAAACAAAAATAAACAAGGGTTTATTATCAGTTCTTTTCATTTTTTGGGTTATTGGTAGGTGGGACGACAGTCCTCCACCATAGCAGAGGAGCCGCCGCTGTGTCCAAAGGCATGGCAATCTTATGAACGGATACAGAATCTGATCGGCTGTCAAGGGATGCTCTGCTCCTCTTTTTGGCATGTTACATGATGATGGAGAACTGCCATAAACATCCCAGACATAGTTCAGGTAAAGGTGTTCCTGGGGCCATGTATCAGGGTGGTCAAACCCCCTCCCAGGGAGCACTGTGCCATTTTCCACAGGAAGTTAAAGCACTTCTTTGCACTCAAAGACAAAAGGATATATTTAACCATTGGAACTCTGAGACAATACTCCGTTTTATACTGTCAACAAAAACCTAGCTTGCGATTGCATTAATATATCTCTACCATACAAACGTAACCCTAACCCCAATCCTACCTGAGCCCTAACCCAAATATTGTACTGGTAGCAGTATGCACTGAGCCATGCCATGTCCACTGCACTAGTTACATGCTTCAGTAGAAATTCTTATTATGAATTGCATCTAAACATGGCTCTCCATGACAAATCTGCATGGAACGTATCGAAAAACGAAATATACCCGTTTACATTTGATCCTGGAAAATTGTGTGCAGATTAATCACGAAGAGGAGGAAGCCATACAGGGCGTTGCATATTCCTATGAAATCCTCAAAATGATTTTTATTATAAACATTGGTAGACAGTGGATACTGGGAGAGAGGGAATTCCTACAAAGTGAGAGCAAAAGCAACAACTTAGGGCCTCATTAGGATGGCGGTGGGACCGCCACTGTCACCCCATCGGTGGCGGTTCCACCGCCATCTGTGACTGCATTACCGCCTGCCACATTATTATGGTGGTTCTTTGGCAGTCGGAGGAGCAGTAATACTTACAATGCTGGTGGTGCATGCCAGGCACCGCTGTAGGTATTTACAATGTTCCTTTCCACTGGCCCATTCATGGCGGGTTACCGTGCGGAAAGGGACATTGGGGGCCCCCCTCCAGCCCTGGGCCTCAGCTTTGGGATTTGGGGGCACGCATGGTGCCTGACACATAGTGCAGGGATATGTCTGATGTGTGTTTTTGTACTGTGACGTGTGCTGCAGCCCACAGCACTCGCAATACAAAACATGCACATTGTGACCAACTTCAAGGCGGTTGTATTGTAATACCTATGGTGAGACCGTCGACTGCAAGTTGGGCGGTCCCATCCCCGATATGATGGCGGTCAGACGAAAGTCTGACCGCCATCATAATCAAGCCATTAGTTAGTGCCTAGTAAAAAGGTCACAGGCCTTGCACAGTGGGTTCTGGGGATGCAGGGTTGGGTGCAAGATATGTTGAAATACCGCAAATGTTGCCGTGGCCCTGATAGAAACAGGCAAAGGCCGTACCCAGTGTGCATTGGGCTGAGTAATTTTGGGAATGGAAATGACTGAAAACTACACGTTGCACCCAGTACCTATTGGGTACAGCCACATTCCATGCCCCATATATACTAGGTATATGAAGGCCACACCCTATGCACACCACACCGTTCGCCGGGCATGTTCAAAAGTGGTGCCCACTGGGCATTATCACCATGGGAATTGCACATAGAGTATGGCCAGAGTTGGAGCCCTGCACCCAGTGAGTAAAGGGTGCTTGATATTGGGGGCTCAGCATGGACCTACTACCAGTTGGGCACGACAAAACATCAAGATTACCAATGGTATAACAAAACTCGAACCCCCCTCCTGCAAGGTAATTGGAGGGGCCAGCGCTCCAGATTTAATCAGGAGCTCTTGGGCCAGAGTACTGTGCTGAGGGGGCCCCCTGCACCTCGCCCCCACCCCCGCATCACTGGGTTGCGGAGGCCTGTGTTACGCCACTGATTACTACTTTCTGGAGCAACGAATAATAGGTTTCATAAATTACATTATTATAAAACAGAATGAATCATTTAGAAATAAAAATTAAAGATTGTTATACTACAATACTAAAATCAGTAACATTCCCCCCCCCATTTTTAAAACAAATCCCTTACAAATATCAATAGAAAGGACGTCATGGCTGCTATCCAAAATCCCAAAACCTTGCAACTCACTGCTCACAGCATCCCAAAGATCATCAGCAACATCACTGGCAGCCTGATCAATAATTTGTCCAATAATATATGATATTGCAAAGATTGTAAAGCAAATGTTGTAAAAAAAAATAACCTTGGATTAAAACCCTGCATAAACACTATTTACAGGTACACACATACGCTACTAAAGGCTTCTTTTTCTGTAATGAAGGATAGCTACCTTGTCAGAGCTATGGTCATCTCAAATGTGGGTCGTCAATTGACCCCTAGATGTGATTTTGCAAACATCTCCTTTGATTGACAGCTAATTATCCAGGCTCCTGGGCAAAGCTAAAGATCAAGCCTTGTGAGTTTGGGAAAGAGGGCTTAAGATGGGGCATTATTCCCCAATCCACGTGATTTTGAAGGGTCCGGTGCTTCTGATTCAAAATGTATGTGTAGATTTAAAAAGCAAACACTGGCATTTTCAGGGATGACCTTCAGACAGACAAAGTGTCTACTGTATGTCCTTCCAGACCACAGACCCCCATTCGGTGCCAGAATACGCGTGTTGGGGAGCCATGCATGCACATCCATGATTGTTCTGTGCGTTGGGGCGAAAGTAAAAATCTTACAGAACTTGCTATCATGAACTAGGCTAGGGCTGTATGCTCTACCAGCGTTTGAAGGGGCTTTCTGTGTCAACTCTCACTCAGAGCGCAAAATAGTCATAGAGATTCTCATAAAAACCTCTCTTGACCACATGTTATGCTTATAACTAGGGCTCCCAGTTTTATGGTATTTTTTTTTTACATTTCCGTCTGTATTTATCCATATTTATTTTGGGTTTTGTAAAAAAAAAAAACTGAAGCTGAAATTAGTATATTTCCACATTTATTTAACCGATAAATATGCACTCCTACTTGAATGTTTGCCAGGTTTCAGTGCTGTGAACACTCGCGAAGATAAATCAATGCATTTATATGAAAATATGCAAATTTCAGTATCAATCTTGTGTATATTTATCTACTTCTGTTAAAGCCTCTTTACTAAAATACCTTTTTTAACCCCCTTACTTATCAATCCACACAGCTATTGGCATGGTAGTCATGACAGACAGTATTTAGAATTACTCAAAAAGCAACCCAATTTCCGTTTCTATCCACATTTAAAAATAAATACAGACACGAAAATAAATGTTTTCTGTCTGTATTCACCTGTAAACATCAGTAAAAACGGAAAACAGGGAGCCTCACTTATAATCCAAAGCCTAAAACTCAAATTCACCAAGCATGGTTGGAAGTGCAAACGTAACTCTTCCAATGACACATACATGTTGCACACATGATCTCACAAATTACCTCATCAATTGTGTCAGGGGTCACACCAAAAAGCTTGCCTCTGCTATAGCCTTGAGTGTGCATTCAGACAAATCCCTGGCCGCTGCCAGTCATCTGTGGACTCTTTCTGCAGACAGAGGGACACTTGAATGTGAAATCAAAAGTGATAGAGGACATGGCAGAAGTATAACGATATTCCTAAGCAGCAGTCACTGAACAGTGACAGTACAACCAGGGTCAAAACAAACAGGTAAATGCCAAAGGATTGGGTCCAGGAAATCAGGAGAACTGTCCAACGTTTAGTGTTAGAAGGACCCACATATGTGACGCATATAGACGTGTCTTGTGAGCAAGGCTGGACTGGCTTTAGTGGGCACCAGGCGTTTCCCCAGTGGGCCACCAGGGTGGGGGCAGTTTTTGTTACCGGGGGCCGGTTTTGCTGCAATATGGGCCCCCAGCAACAAAAGCACCACAAAGCTTTCCACTAGCATACTCCCCCACCCCAGCCGAGCTCTTTGCCAGGGCCGGTTTCGGTTCCCAGTCCGGCCCTGCCTGGGAATGGGGTGACCTAACTTATGGAAGAAGGGATAACCCGTGCTCAGCAAAAACCCATGGTATCCAGATGGCAGTCTGGCATTCCGGGTCGGGTGAGATCTCTTTGAGTTAGTCACAGAATCTGTGGAAGAATGACTTGCTAGGTAAGTACATTTTTGTTAGGGAGTAGAGATCTACATGCTACCAAGCAAGCTGCAACATTTATCGATCTTGCAAGTTCCAGCCATGAGCATTCCACACAGGAGTAGAAATATTCTATATGACATATTAGAGAGATCTCAGATACAAAACCAATTTCTCCTTAGATAAAAGAAGTCAATTAATTAATGAATTAAAATTAAAACCGGCAAATGTGTTCTTAATTAGAATATGCCTAAAACCTGAAAATACAGTCCAATGTTACAGCCTTTATCCCAGCGTTGTGAGCTACACTCCAGTCCAGAAACAAACTCAATGTTCGCTACTTTTTTCTCCCTCCAAGAATCCCTATCATGGGAGAAGAATTGGCAAAACCATTCAATCTTGCCATTGGGACCTATTGGCTTTGTCAATGCCTTTTAGCCATGCTGTACAGCATCAGCAAGATGCTGTTCAACATTGCATAAAAACTTTAAGAAAAAGCTATAAAAAAAGGCATGATGACGTGGCTGTGTCATTTTGTAGGCATATGAATGCTCTATTATTCACACCACCTACAAAATGAGGCAGGTGTTTATTTACCGACACATGATGAATTGATGAATAAAAATAATAGAAGTAGAACAAAAGCAATTTTAAGGTAGCTTAAGGGAAGGGAAAAGAGTGAAGGAGCGAAGGATGGGAAGACAGAGGAAGGAAAGTAAAGGAAAAGGTCTGAAAGAAGGTGTGTGTAGGAGTATGGCTGAGTTATAGGGAGTGAGCGTGATAGAAAAGGAGTGAGAGACTAAGGGGACGGAGAGAATGAGGCTAACAGAGAGAGAATGAAGGAAGGGGAGTGTAGAAGTAAGAGGACAGAAGGAGTAAGAGAAGCAGTTAATGAAGTGGAGTAAGAAACTGCACATTTTAATTGCTTGTACTTTTGAACACTTTGAAAGTCACATAACATTCACCCATCCCCCAGTGCTCATTCCCCTGTTACCATGGTAACTCCCTCCTCACCCAGCACACAGTTCAGAAGTTCAGCATACTATGTTGCAAAACAAAAGCAGCAAGGGTGTTTGACCACTCAATGTACCAGCTAATCATGTGCAATGTTTCTTGAAATGACTTTTCCTCAACCATTGAAATGACTTCTTTCAAAAAACAAAAGCATGCACCCTAGTTTTCAGTGGAGAATGTTAAGAAAGCACCAATCATTTTTTGTTTTTCAAGTGCACTGAATCTCAACCACTTTTTTACATAACTCCTACTTTCAAACTGCCATTTCATTTCCACAACTCATCTGAATACAAGCACATCTACCTTCAAGATGCCAAAAGTCTGGTTTGTGGGTCATAGCTTTGTCCACTGGAATCAAAAATACGCAGCTAACAGAGGTATTTACAACCTTGATTTACCAAATGTGGACATTGTATGGATTGGACAGAGAGGATTGAGGAGTCACCAATTGATACCATTGGTAAAATCCTTTATGCATCTTCCACACCCTGACCGTATAATTGTGCACTGTGGTGGAAATGACCTGGGTACTTTGACTGGGGTAGGTCTGGAAATGCTTTTAAAGGACATCTTTGGGCAATTGATGTCACTTTTTCCCAAAACTGCCTTGGTATTTTCTAATATATGCCAAAGGCAAAAATGGAACTGGTCCAACCAATTTTGTCCACAGATTGAGAAAGAAAGGAAACATGTGAATAAATCTGTTTCTGCTGTCCTCAGAGACTATGGTATGGGTTCCATTTACCACAACAACTTGCGTTACAACATGCAAGACAGCTATAGGAGAGATGGTGCGCATTTTACAGATGAGGGGAATAGAGTTTTCCTCTTGAATATAAGACTCTGCATTGGTACCTACTTGTAGGTACAAAAAACACCCAAATAACACAACATCTCTTTTCAGAGCTACCCTACCTCTAAGCACTCTAAATTATATTTTTACTATAATTTTTTACACTGTTTTTCCCTGTGGTGCGCTCAGGGTGCGCGTACCGGAGCGCACATCTGAGAACGCACCCAGCGCTTACCCCGCGAAAATAAAAAAAATAAAAATCTTTTTGCCCTTCAGGGTCCTTCTAGGCCCCCCTCAGAAAACCTAGGGGGTCAGGATGTGTCTACTCTGCCCCCTTTTAATTATATCCCCCTTTCTTTTTCACCTCTTGTGTCTCAATTCTACCGAGACACAAGATGGGGGACTCTCCGGACTGTTTACAATGTTGACAGACACCCGACAGCCAATCAGATTTCCGCTCGCGCACTCCCGTAGCGCGCCGGGTGCGCTCCCCGGTACGCGTACCGGTGAGCGCTCGGAGTGCGCCTATAGATATATATGTGTTTTTGAAGTTAATTTTAAAAAAAACACTGGAGCAATTTTCACCAAATATAGCAAAGGCACATCTGCGTACCAGTCCCTACAATTTTGCCAAGTTTGGCGTAATTCCGTTCAGCGGTTCGGGCTGTAGACTTGTCAGACCGTCCTATGGAAATTAAAATGGGGAAAACACGTTTTGGGACCCCCCTTTTTTCTCAGCCCCCACTTCACTAATCCCCCCGAAACTTTCAGGGAAGGAGCGCAGCGGAGCTGGCCAACATTTTGGAAAATTACACACAAATTCCTCAAGCGGCGCAAGAGTTATTCCCAATAGAATGTTGCGGATTTCCTATGGTAGCCAATCCTAACTATAACTACCTACTGGTGACCGCCAGTAGGTTATATATATATATATATATATATATATATATATATATATGTATAAAATAACATCATTGTAAGCGCTGGTGCACGAGGAACGTATTACATTATAAAATCAGTTATCAAAGGTGGATTAGTCCCAGAAGATGAGAAAGCAAGACCTCCCCCTCCCTGTTTTTAGCATGAAACCTCATGCTGCGTCTACAGTGCATGCTAAAATGAAAAGGGGATTCTGGGGACTCTTACATACATCCACTTAAAAGGTTTCCATGTCATCAGACTGAAAGAGTGACATTCGTGTCACCCTGCCAATTTCCTCTGCTACACAACTCTGGAAGTGTTAATCTTGAGGTAATCCCTGAGATATTCCACCCTATATGTGACAAGTTTGGTATTATAGTGGCAATACCCAGAGCAATCATGTCCAAGAGTTGACACACTTTGTATCCATGTTACAAAATCTGTATACAGAGCCCAGCCTTTCCTTATAATTATAAATAATAAAATACAATAAAAACAAAACACAGCTTGCAAATATCTCAGTGAAACTTTATTTGTATTTTCACAGACACCGTTTAGTGAGTTAATCATATCATATAAGAATGTACAATCAATAACTCTGCAATGTCAGAGTCTAAAATCGTAAATCAGACATTGGCCCTAATGCCATTGCTCCACAAAGCACCTGAAGTCTGTCACAGCATCATATGCAGTTAAGAGATGCTCTGTGGGAGGGAAGGAATGGGAGGCAGTGACTGACAGTCGGACAGTGGAGCAGAGGAGAAAGTTTGAGCAAGTGAGACAGAGATTGCCACGCGAGGTCTGTAACTAACTCAACCAGAAGTGTGGCAGGCAGTGCATTGAATGCTTCTGGCATTGTACCCACAGGAGGTTGGGTGGCCTAACCATTATAAGCCACAGGCCTGGGTGCCGCAATTGTTGGAATGATCCAAGGGCTGGAGGCCCGAAAGCCTTTGGTGCCCCCAGTTTTGGGTGCTTCCAGGATAGAGATTTGGGTTGACCTAGAGTTGGTAGCCCCATTTCAAATAGTCTGGGGTCAGGCTCCTCAAATTCTGGGTGTTTCATGGCTTGGATGTCCATGGGGTGGATCTTAGGGGGTTGAGTGGTAACAAGTTTGAGTGTACCAAGGGTTAGCTTTTCCTGGTTTTGGGTCCTCATATAGGTCCGTGGTCTCAATGTTAGATACTCGAGTTATGGCGGGTTCCTAGGGTTGAGATGCTATGGAATTTGGGTGCTCAAAAGATTGGGGAGTCTGCTTTTGGCTCTTCCAAGAGTTATTTGCCCTTGGAGTTAGGTTCTATGAGGTTTGGCTACTTCAAAAGATCCAGGACATAAGTGCACCAGAGTTTGGGTGTTCCGACTGTCATCTACTCCTAGGTTTGGGTGTTTATAAAGCTGAGTGCTCTCGGAGTTAGTTACACCCCACGTTGGGTGCTCTAGGGCGTAGGTACTCTCTGGATTGACAGATCCTCGGTTGACAGTCTGAGGCCTTGTGGAGACCAGTTCTGTTTACAGGAATGACCTGTCAACAATAGCAGCAAGAATTGGAATATAGGAACGATAAAAAACAGCAACTGTGACAATATTAACACATGTGAACCAATACAAATATAATCCAAAAACGTCCATAAATTCAATAACATCTTTAGCAACTTGTTTAATAAAGTGGCGTGTTAAATAGATAAGTGTAAAACATTAAAAACTTCCTTCCTAACATTATAAGACAGTAAGCTATTTCTAGGTCTGCCTCTAAAGGCTATTGGAGCAGAAGAGGTTGTGTTCTATTTCACAAATCTAGTCCAACGTGTCACAAAGGAGATGTGTCTCCTTAAAAGAGTGTAATAAGAATGTACAGCATGAGCCTTTGTTACATTGATGAGAATTGTGACGCTGGGCAGAATCTCAGGGTTTAGTCCGGTCGAGAGCTTCAGTGGTCATAGACAAGCAACACGGTTTGTAAGGCAATGAAACCGACAGACTGAAATCAACCTTTCTAGTCCTTAGGTATGACCAGCTCTTGAACATGGAACCACTCTTTCGGCCCAGGTAGGTTACACAAATGGATCCCATAACTCGTAAGTCGATTGCAGACTGGTCTGTGGTGATAGCAAGTACATCATTCAGTAAGTAAGAATCAAAATAACAATATATATTTAATCACCATACCTAGTAAAACACGTGCTTCATAGGAAAACACGTGCTTCATAGGAAAACATTTGATATATTCTATAATAAAAGACAATTTCCAGAGGAAATGAATAAATAATCTCTATACAAGCCCTATATTCACGGAATGTATTTATGGGTAAACACCCATTACAACGCATTTTTTACAACGCACTACCATTACAACGGAACTTTTACAACGCAAATACTATTACAACGCATTTATTTACAACGCATGTTTTTACAACGCAGGTACTTTTACAACGCATACCATTACAACGTAAGTATTGGTAAGTATATAATTATATTTAAAATGTTATATGTTAGGTTTTTTTTAAAGGGGTATTTTTAGGGTTCAGGGTCAGTTTTGGGTTTTTGGGTAAAGGGGTATTTTTAGGGTTCAGGGTCAGTTTTGGGTTTTTGGGTAAAGGGGTATTTTTAGGGTTCAGGGTCAGTTTTGGGTTTTTGGGTAAAAGGGTATTTTTAGGGTTCAGGGTCAGTTTTGGGTTTTTGGGTAAAGGGGTATTTTTAGGGTTCAGGGTCAGTTTTGGGTTTTTGGGTAAAGGGGTATTTTTAGGGTTCAGGGTCAGTTTTCAGTTTTTGGGTAAAGGGGTATTTTTAGGGTTTAGGGTCAGTTTTCAGTTTTTGGGTAAAGGGGTATTTTTAGGGTTCAGGGTCAGTTTTCAGTTTTTGGGTAAAGGGGTATTTTTAGGGTTTAGGGTCAGTTTTCAGTTTTTGGGTAAAGGGGTATTTTTAGGGTTCAGGGTCAGTTTTCAGTTTTTGGGTAAAGGGGTATTTTTAGGGTTCAGGGTCAGTTTTCAGTTTTTGGGTAAAGGGGTATTTTTAGGGTTTAGGGTCAGTTTTCAGTTTTTGGGTAAAGGGGTATTTTTTGGGTTCAGGGTCAGTTTTGGGTTTTTGGGTAAAAGGGTATTTTTAGGGTTCAGGGTCAGTTTTGGGTTTTTGGGTAAAGGGGTATTTTTAGGGTTCAGGGTCAGTTTTGGGAATTTTAGATAAAGGGGTACAAGAAAAAAATAAAATAAAAATAAATATAAATTAAATTAATTAAATAAAATTAAATTAAATTAAATTAAATACAATTACATTAAATAAAAATAATTTTAAATAATATACAATTAAAAAAATTATATATACTTACCAATACTTACGTTGTAATGGTATGCGTTGTAAAGGTACCTGCGTTGTAAAAAAATGCGTTGTAAATACATGCGTTGTAATAGTATTTGCGTTGTAAAAGTCCCGTTGTAACGGTATGCGTTGTAAAAGTATGCGTTTTAACGTCATACATCCGTATTTATGCTATACCATCTACTGTAAAGATTGTATGCTATATTACAAAGTGTATTAGAGAGCATTACAGGGATTATGTCATGTCACAGGGAGAGTGCAATTGGCTTCTAACAGAGAGAGTATGGTCTACTAAGGATCACGGGGAAAGTGGATTTATCTCAGCAGTCTAGAAAAGGGGAGAGATAGTCTACATCGAGGTGTATGATCTACTACATGAAGGGTGTGACCTAGTACTGATCAGTACAATATCTCATTGGGGAATGTGACCTATTACAGGGTAATATAGTCAGATACAGTTAGAATTAGATCAACTACATGGAGGGTATGTTCTTTTGCCAGACAGTATACTATCTTCTGTGTTACATGACCTGTGATAGAGACAAATGGTTATTTAGAGTGGTTTATTACATTCTTCAAGAGGGTGTGATCAACCGCAAGGTAGGTAGCATCTACTGCAGTGAAATGTTATTGCCTAAGGGAAGAGAATGAAATATTGCAGGTGGATATGATCTCTTTCAACTATAATTATCTATGTTATTTTGGGAAATAGAGTGCTTTAAAGGGGGCTATAGTCTTATACAGGAAGGGTATGATCTATTATCTAACACATGGCAATATGACCTACCTCGTGAAAATATGATTTCTCACAGGAGAGTTTGCTATATAGTGGTCTACAAGAAAGTTACTCCCCGTAATATGATCTAGTACAAGGAAATATGGTTCATAACAGGAAGGACATAGTGAGATTTAGTGAGAGTATGATTTATTACTGGTTAATGTGATAAAATGCAACGGTTGCTCCTTTCGCAGGGGCAATCTGACCTATTTCGGGAAAGGAATGGCCTGCCATAGCTGAATATCTTTCTTGAATATGTTCTCTTAAAGGGAGTGAACTAATACAAAGGCTATGACCCAAGATTTGCCCTGTTTAAGGAGAACATTATCTATTACAGGGAAAGTAGAATTGGTCAAGTGGGCTGAAATCTGTTAAAGAGGGCTTGGCCTATTGCATGATTGGCACAATCCATAACCGGGTATCATGTTAATGCATAGGCCACAAAAACATATTTTGCAAAAATACAGACTCCAAAATGTAGACTCCCAAAGTTTTTACATGCAGAAACGTCTCCCAACAAATTATTTTACCTGGACAGAAACAATCTCTTAAGCACATGCAAGGATTTAGATTTAGAATAATACATTAATTCAGCCCTTCAACACATTGGAAGTGGGTTAGTCAAAATGTTTGAGAAAGAAATGTATGTAAGGTTGAGATGGCCAAGAGCATATTATGGTGTCCATTATATATTTTTTTTCTTTTTTACAAAACATGTTTTTTTGCAGTCTATGTTTTTACATGAAACCCTATGCAGGTTTCTCTTACTGGAAGGAGCAGATAGATCTGTTGGAGGGGAAAGTTCATCAGAGAATGTATGGTCTCTCTAATGGGGAGGTAAGCTCCATGAAGATAGGATGTGACATATTACTGAAAGATCCACTCTGTCAAGTCGGTGTGATAGACAAGCTCTATCACAGGGAAAGGTGATCTGTTTCAGGAAGATATGGTCACATGCTGGGAAATGATCGAATGCAAGGGGGAAGGTTCTATATGAACTGACAAGATTGATTGTCATCTGACATAACCTTCTGTCAGGCACTGGCATTTGGCACCACACAATCACAGTATAGACTTTACAGATGCCTGTGAACAGCACTAGGAATAATATTAGTGATATAGAAAAAGCACTTCAGTGTTCAGAGATGATTTGAAGAAAAGACCATCCCCTAATTCATTGCACACAGTGATAAAGTTGCTACATGGTGAAAAGAGTCCGCGCACACAGAGAGATACACGAATTGTCAAGAAACGAGCTTAATAATCTAGGAGTACCACGTGCACTGCTCACTCCGGTTCAGAGTACATTTATCATACATTTATCATCATATTGCTTTTCCCCTTGGCCTAGTACAGTGTGCCCTCAAGTGTCTACATCTGCACCACCATATCATGGCAGTGTGCTCTGCACCACTGCACCCTGTCAACATTCCCTGCTCCTCAATTACTCTTTTGCAGTGTTCTTATCACTGTTAGAGCCAGTGAGGGTCCTCTGCTTCACAAGAGCCTGGCTATTTCCTCTGCACAACAATAGCCTGGTGGTGCTCTCCACCACTTAACCCTGGCTGTGTTCTCTGCACCACCAGCAATGTTACCAGTAACACTACTATTGGACAGTGTTCTATGGATCACTAGAACTTGGCAGTGTTCATTGCACCACTAGAGCTTGCGGTACCGATGCCAGTTTCAGAGCCCAAGTGTCCCGTCTGCATAACTATGGGCTTGAAGTCCTCTGGGTACCACCACTTCTTGCAGTGCACTTTGCACCAAAGCTTTGCAGATGCCTCTGCACAACTAGAGACTGTGTCATTACTTCTAGATGTCAGCCTCACTGCCTCTCCTTGCGTCGTGAAATTATCAGCTAGCTTGACCTCCCTGACCCTGCTTACTCATTGGTCCTTCATCCTATGGTCTGCCGCCAATAATATCCGATGGTCCACCTGCTGCTCTGTACCCTCATCCAGATTCCACTCCTTTAAATTCCGGATCATACCCATGCTTCGAGCTCTGATTATTCTGCCCAGTACACTCAGTGCACTGATTCCCCCGCCAGTCACACATTATCTCAAAATGGTTCTTGAGAAGCACTTGCAATCCACTAAGACATCCCTCTCTTTGGAGGATGTTACCCTCCTTGAAGTTCCCTCTAGGCTTCAAACAAGTAAAATGCCTCCCACATATTCCAATGAGATTCAGTAATGCCAGTAGTTTTATCAGAGTTGGTTGAACAATGTAATGCGGGTCTCCATAATGAACAGGCACCTGCTTCTAATATAAAAAATACTCTCCAGAAAAAGATAAAACACAGCAGCTCAGGCATTTGGAATCATCTAATGGTATAGATGTATTTAGCTTCCTCATCATTCATAAACAGTATAGGCTTCCTTTAAAATATATACATTTTGTAGCAAGAGACTTTATCCTTCTTATGGCCCTGATGAGATCACCAGATATGTAAACCTACCATATTCTCCCAAAATGTTTTTATCTTCATTGCATTCAATTGGTGCACCCTCCCAAATCATTGGATATTTCCCTCTATGAAAACGTAAGCAGTTGATAGGTTTGCCTTTCTCCCTCCATTGCCCGAGTGACCCTTCCTTGCTTGTGATGAAGAGAGTTAAGCCAGGAGGATGGGCGCAGTCACTCCACTTTCTAGGAATATCTGATTGAATTCAAGGTCAAGTGAATAATAAACTGAACCAACACCACAAGTATGAGTGGGCTTTGTGTGACTTTAAGGTCAATGATGGACCACATTACGCAAAGAAACAGGACCAAAGCTGTAAGATGGCGCAATGCCTCATCCATCCTTCCAATGGAAACACACAATGCCTGGGCACATCAAACCGCTGCCACAAGTGAGCTCACCCAGTCGTGATTCCAGCTGCTTTCCGCTTTCACAGAAGTCTGCGTAAGCTAAAGACACATTGGTGCTGTGATCCAGAAATATTTAGTCCACGCCATGCAGTGGGAGGGTTTAATACATCATTGCTTTCTACAAACACCACTCGTATGAGGAAAGGCCATCTGTGGGCTGAGCTGATCACCGTCCAGGGAGGAGTGAAGCTTCTGATGGGCTCAGCTGTTTAAGTCCGTCATTCTGGTCTAACATGTGGGTACATCTGGAGGAATATTAGTGTACAGAGAAACTGGGAGATTTCACAATAGGCCCATGACTTTCAAAGACAAGTACCCAATGGGGCAAGTCATTCATATGGCTTACTCAACACTGTCCAACATTTGGAAGTCTACCAGAGGCAACAAGTTGTTGGGGGCAGTCTTGATCTCGGTAGGCCAGTCGCCCTCTCAATACATCTTTTGTGGTAGTAGTGGTGCATACATCCACAACCTGCACCGGGGGAGACCCATGTTTATGCTTATTTTGTATAAATGTATTATTTACACCATCTCTGACGTCATTGTGTGCAGTCTATGCATTGCATCGCTGTTGAGGCTTGGGTCCCTAAATCCACTAGTAATGGTAGGTTTTCGTTAAATATTTTCTGGCTGAAATTTAACTAAGATAACCCTCAAATGTCAGATCACAGGAACTATGAGATTCCTTCCCTGTGTGCATGAATGCAAACAGGAACCTAAGATGGCGACACACTGCCTGCCAAGCAGACATGTCTTCTGAAGATCAACTCCCGGTGTGGCCAGTTCATCACAGATACTCTTTGCTTTCCTGGGTCACGTGGTACAGCTTAATGCTATCTAAGTGGTAGTCTTCTTTTGCTTTTAACTAATTTGTTTAACACATCTGATAACTATTCGAGGTTGAAAATCACAGGGCTGAAAACAGTGTCTATGAGAACATGGGGTGAGGTGGACATCAAGTGACCAGGCCTCTTTTGCCCAGGCCGGGCCCAGCTGTCCAGACCAGTGTGGCTTCTACTAAGTGGGTACAAGGCTGTAAACCTTTCACCTACGCCTATCACCTCTCGCCTACAACGCCCTCTTCTTCCTAAAGCTTGTCTTTTGAGCTGAGATTGCCATTGAAGTTGATAATGGACTTTTCAGTGTGTTAATGGTGACTCTATGCAGGTCTTTACAGCAACAAAGTTACCATTAGGAAACCCTTCTGGTGAAGACAGAAAAGTTCTAAAAGCCATTGATGGTGTTGAACATAACGCTACGTAGTCCTTCATCGTGCGATGGGTGACTATATGCAGTCATCCCAGATGCTGTAGGGAGCCATTCGTGGTGTTGAAGGTAACTGTGCACAGTCCTTCATGGTGCAGAGGGTACCTGTAAACAGTGCTCATGGTGCAGAGGGCACCTCTACGGAGTCCTTCATGGTGCTGAAGGCAACTCCGCGCAGTCCTTCATGGTGCTACTTGGTCCTCGATCGCAGTGGAAGTCACAGCACAGAAGATCTATTCAACCACTACAGGATAAAGGAGACAGACACTTGGCAGACTCTTCTCGTGGTGATCTGAACCCTAAAAACAGTAATAGAGAAAGAACAGGATGCACAGCACGACAGTCACCAGAGCCACACACCTGGAAAGGAAGAAGACAGAAATGTCAATCAACGGGGACTTTGCGTCATAGCCGTAACATACATTAAAAAAATAATGTTTCTTGTCCAGAGGCTTGAAGCTTGGAGAAGGTTAAGAGACGAAGACCTTACTCATGCCTATCTGGTTCAGGTACACAGAGCTGCCTCCCAAGCTGTCATAAAGAAGTCAGGTGAATCAACTCAATACTAGCAGTGCCCAAAGATGCCTGCCTCAGTAAGCCCCCCACCCCATATCAATGCTGTATCCACCCAGTTAAACAGCTAGAGGTTGAGCCGCAGAAAGACAGCCCGGCAGATATTCAAATTGAAATGAATTTAGAGAAAAGTATATTCCCTGTAGACTCTAAAGAAGTGTGTCCATGGCAAAGGACCTAGGACCATGATATTTGGCCTAGAACAAAGATCCCCGTGTTTTTCTCTCTGATTTTCAGTGAACAGTAGTCTCTTAGAGGAAGGATTCATTAACCATGTTGGGAGCCAGTGAATGGTGGACTGCTACAATATACATTTCAACCCAGAATAATATCATGTGACTGGAACCTGATGATCAACTATAGGGATACTGAATGGTGAAGGCGATGGACATTTGGTTAACTGGTGAATATTGTTTAGAAAAATGACAATTTTATTTTGTAAATGCAATGAATAATATCTGAAAATAAACTTAAAGTGTATCATTAAAGTAACACACGGGGCCTACAGTGCATTGGTACCACACACCATCAATTGAAGCTAGTCTTAATTTTAATGCATCCTATAGCCATTAGAAGTTATCATTAGATAGTTATTAAGGTTGATTAGAAAAAATCCAAAAGTCTCGAATTCCTTTTCAATACTCTGAATCCTTCTTTGGGACATACCCATGTCTCACACTTCCATAACACACAGAATCCTCTTACTGGTACAGTAGGGAAATACCATTGTATATCTACGAACTAATCTTAGATGTCTTTATTAGGAACCACTTGTACATCATAAAACAAGTAATGCAATCGCTGTATATTTTACAGGTTCAGCAGCAGCGATTGCAGTTTTACTTGAGTTGCACTTACATCTGAAAAACATCCTTTTATCCTTAGTAAAATTAACCATATTTCACAAATCGGCATTAGATTTTGGAAAATAAAATATAAATGTATGTATCCTGTAGAGATTTCTGCAGAAAGAGCCAGGACAGAAATAGTTATAGTCTGGGTCTCATTTAAATTCACAAGGAAAAGAGCAAAATACATTTACCCCCAACCTAGACCAGATTTATACCAACCCTTGCTTGATTTGAGTAAATGTATTCCTGTCGTTTTTGAAATATTCACAATACAATGTCTTAATCGAGAACTGGTTGACTGATATTTGAACCAGAACACCAACCTGTTTAATAGAGTAGAGGTAATATGTTCACGAACCCGCACCCCCAGTTCACAGTCCTCACTAGGCAAAAACATTTTCTGTGACCAGGCGAGGGCTGGGGGAAGCCAGCCACCACCAAGCGTGACCAGGATACATCCCAGAGTGAAGTAAAGTGTGGACATTACCGTCATTTATAGAAACAACATGGAGCATGAATAATAAACCCAAAAAGTCCTTTCATGAACCTGTCTGAACATAGGCAACCTAAAAATATATGCGAACTTGTACATCTTAAAAAGGTGCAGCACTTAGGCGTTACGGGCAATATAAAGGCTTAGCAAATCTGGGTCTAAGTACTTTCTAATTCTGTACAACCTAATGTCTCTACTGGTGCACACTAGATGTCCCTTGTTCTGATTGGCTGGTTGGGAGACAATGGTGAACATGATAGATTTTTATCAATTTTTCCTACAACGCACTCACTCCCTTAAGCCTTTCTCACAAAAGAATATATCCCTGACAAGACTTGACCAGCAGCTGTGTCTCTCTATGTTGCTTCAGTGTGGGCTATCAGACATATGTAGGTTTTCAATGAGTTTCAGGGGCCCAGAAAAGAAAAGATGGTTTGGGGTAACTGTACTATGGTTATAGATACCACGCCTACACTGAATGGGAACATATCATAACCAGAAATGTTCAACACAGCACATGGTTTCATCACTGGTTGCCAGACCACACTCGCACTGGATAGCTGGCGGGAACAACATGTTACACATGGCATTTGTCAATTTGTCAATTTCATAATTTTTTAGCAAAAACATGCTATTTCCCTAAAGTTTTCCTCAGACAGGAGCACGTCGTTGCCCAGGCTTCACTCAAATGTTTGGTCCCGTACGTTTCCTGTGCATGATTCACAGACTTGTGTGGGTTTTCAATGGGTTTGAGGAACCTATGCACGATAAGTTGTGTTCGGTGCATTCTGGGAAGTTGAAAAAACTAAAGTGAAATGCTGGTTTTGGTATCTGTTGTTTGGTCTCATGTTTCATTGTTAGGACTATGGGAACCAATCGCAACGTCACATTTTCTGTATCTACACATTGTAGTATACCCTTCATCAACAACTTTTTCCCAAAACATTGTAATTCCCTCAAGTTTTATTCACGCGGGAACACAATCTTGCCAAACCTCATACCTTATCTATGTTCCTCTGCATCAACTGAGAATTGGAATATCAGACTTGTGCAGGTTTTCATTTGGTTTGAGCAGGGATCCAACCAATAGACAAATGGACACCAATGAATGTTTTCATGGGCTGTGCTTTGAGTCTGCAAACAATTGCAGTATTTAGGACTGGGAACAGTCAGCCCGCATGGGTATTTACCAACCTCAGGCATTTCTAAATACTAGAGAGCCAAGGAAATCCAATGAGATGCAATATGTGAATCCTGGCATGTTATACTACTCTGAACATCCTGCAAATGTCAAAGCCTGGATAATAAGCATGCAATGTCTTACTTTTCACGTAACAGAACACTCAGATCTTCCAGCAAATACAAAATGTCCAGCATCCCCATACCTCTATCAATAAAAATAGTATCCAACAAGTGTGAGTGGCCATATTGCACATGACACAAGTAGGCCAAAGCTTTGACCATGTAAAGGCTACATTGACACTACATTACTTTCACCTAGGCATAGTTGTTTGCTTGTTCGTCTCTGTTATGATAGGCTCACCCACATATTTGAAGTTCTGTTTTAGATGTGGAAACACTGGCTGGTAAGAGTTTTGCTGCTCCCCACAAATTCCAGAACTTTCAATTATAGAAATGGTAAAAAAATCTGTTTTTTTTAACACCCCCTGTATTTAGTTTTCAAAGGGTTAGGTGTCTCTTTGTACTGGTTGACCCATTGCCCAAACACCACAGCTACCCACATCCTAAAAATCAACCTCATTCCAAGCTTCTTTCTGGCACTTTTTGTCATCATGTTCAAAGGGCATTTTCTGTCATGGGCGATAGGCCCACCCACAATTGTAGGGTGCTATTTTAAATCAGAGGAGTGTGGCATTGCAGGATGGTAGAGCATTTACTATTATCAATTGGATATATGCGTATAGGTGCCTTCCTGTTGTTAGGTCAGACTCCACAAAAAGTCTTTTGGAAAACATGTCCTCAGATTCACCTGGCATAACAGGTAATCCACAATTCGGAGTGATACAAATGTGAACCCTATGTGTAAAATCAGACTGTTACATTGATAGAAAAATGTCATAGCTTTCATTCCCTCCCAATTTCGATTCATGGCATTATTCTTCATCAAGTGGTGCATGGTCAGAACACTGTGAATACACATTGCAACCTATGAACAAACTTTAAGCACTATACATCTCTGGGACCAGAAGAATCTGACAAACATAAAGGTATATTATTTTTAAGAAAGAACCTGCACTCTATGCAAAAAGTTACTGTTCAAAACCTTGTTACACATTTCCTTTTTTCCCAGCTTGTATTTATTCCTTTTGGATTTCAACAAATTAGTTTCTTTGGAAAATTCTTGTCCAATCTACACAAAAGATCGCTTGTTGAATGGTGTCTGCTTTCCAGCAATCCCTGGGATCCCCAGGGATTCCACATAGGTTTCCCACAAATGTATAAGTGGGTATAAGCACAAAAATAAGAGATGTCTGCTTTCTTAGGCTAAGAAAAAATCCAAACAGCTTCTGGTTCCTTGCTGAGTCACAGGTACACAGCCCCTTCCTCACACAATACTTCACACTGTTGGATGTTGTTTGGATTTTTTTCTTATGCCAGGAAAACAATTCATATAGCTTGTTTGGCATCTAGCAAGTGCACAGTATTGTCAGGCACATTCAAACTTCCTCCCACCATCCCCGTCTCTATAGGATGTTTGTCCCACATAAGTGATGGGAGAGAAAACTGGGCACTGAGCCTATTGACAAAGGGTCAGTAAGTATCAGTGGCCCCATGCATCAAGAACCTCAGTGGCCTCATTCTTCAAACATCTCAATGACCCCGGGAAGTAATAAGCATCAATGGGCTCAGGAAGCAATGAACATCAATGGCCCAGAAAAAATCATCAACATCAATGGTTTCCGGCATAAAGGGTTCAGGAAAATGTAAGACAAAAAGAATATCTTTCCTTTTTTTCTTTACTTTCTCTAGGTGTTTGCTACCATCTGACGAAATTAGAGACAATGAAACCACCATGTTTAAAGTACCAAACTATGGCAATTGAAGGACTACACTTGGCATTTATGAATTGCATTTGGAATGTTGAAGTAGTCCAGCATTCTAAACAGTGGTAGGTATTTAAAAAAAATCTCTATCAGAGATTTGAAAATAAAATTAAAATAATGTTTTTGCTTATTTATTTATAATGGTCTCTGTGAATACTTATTACAACTCAATGCACTTATAAACTACCTTGATTAAAGAACAAGACATGAGACTCACATTGCTGAAGAGGAACACTAATTCCACACAAAATGCAGATCAAGGGCCTTGCAACAATGGCAATGGAAGTTTGTTGTACAGACAAAAAGAATTAATAAACAGACAACTCCTTCGCTCGCCTCCAATGCTCACTTGTAAATGGTGTACCCTCACCTTTGTTGTTTTACACTTATCCAGGTCCCTTGGTTTTGCCTAAGGGTCAGAGGGGTATGCTCTCCTGCCCCTGTGCGGCACACTTCACAGATGTTGCAGGGTTTTACTGCTGACAGGACACTACAGCAGGTGTCAGCTGACCTAGCCCGCCATCCTTGCATGCTTTTACAGGGTAAAGAGGACCAGAGCAGGTAACAGCTGCCTTTATGTCATGTTGACATTCAGGGCACTGACAGTCAGCTGCTCCAGTCCTCTTTCATTCACAAAAGAATGTGGGAAAAGTAGGGCTGGAGTAGCTACTGACAGTAGGCACTGTGTCGTGTTTGGAAAGCTGTCAGCAGTTGCTCCATTGTCCTGTTGCAGGACACCCTCCTTTGCTATCAGATCATGTGGAGGTACAATGTAGGGCACAGAGAAATTCCACATCATCCTTTAGGCTAGGCTGGGTGGATCTGTGTTTTGGGTTAGCAGCTGGTGAGCAAACTCAGTCCAGCAGTTGGACAAGGCTATGAGTAATTGAAAGTAAGGGAATGCAGGGCCCAGTGCAACGCTCCCCAATCCTTGGAGGTTTAGAATCAGGAGGGGGCAGTGGATGGTGATAACACACCCTGGTCATTGACAAGGCCATAGGGGAATTAAATGAGGGGACTCTGCTGGAGGAGGGGAAGAGGAAATCCTTCCAAGCTCTTAAGAAGGCTGGCGGGGTGTGCAAGAATCCCCTACACACATACACACACTCAGGCAAGATGGGGGATTCCTTTAGTGGTTGGAGAGTTTACTGGGCCCTTACCAGTGGTCACGCATTGTCACTATTTTAAATTTTTGTTTGAGGACATGTTAATGCAGATTACATGATCAGTGCTTACTTTTATCCGTGTGTGATTTTATATCCAGACTGACCATAGCTAGTGACTTTCCATTAATAATTAATCGTAGTTAGACTATGTTCACGTTAAGTTAGCCATAGCCGCTCTAGGTCTCCATATCGAAAGGCCCAATTTTAAATAAAATGTTGTGTTTCTGCTTGCTGGGTATAATCTCATTCTCGTTTCAGGAGCCAAGTGTCAACAGTGTGCTTATTAAAACTGTGCTGCTATCCTTACATTCTGTGTGAAGGCAATTGAATGCATCTCCTAATGAGCTGAACATTAAGTCATAACACCTACGTGTGAGGCAGACTGGTTGAGATGTAGGCTCCTTTGTACAACATCTATAAAAGCCTTGAAGCTGAAATCTTCCACTGTATGAGTCATGAGAAGAAGGCCGACACCAGGAATTTGTGAACGTTTAATTCTGATTGGTTCATTCTCTACAGGAACCATATAAGGATGGTGTAGCTCGTTGAATGTAATGTTTAAATTGTTTGTTGCTGAGCTAAGTAGATGGGCTTGTTCCTCCCAGCCTTCCAGTCAGAAGACCCTATCATTATTTTATTTCTGTTCATAGTTAATTTTGGGAGATAACCCATGTCTTCTTTGTCTGATTAAAACCTTCATTTAGTTCTGCCTTAGTGGCTTCATTTTGCTGACATTTGCTGCTTAAACTTCCTCCCCGACTTCACTACTGAAACCTTAGTTCAGCATCAGGGAGTTTCCATTCAGTGGAACTTTTATGATTTGCCTACAATAATCCTTTAATATTTTTTATTTGTATTTGCTGTTCTGACTTGCTTGGACTACATCTATATACGCTGTAACCAGATGGTTATTGATTTAAGATTATTTTGACTGATTGGAATTTGTAATTTGCTTGTCTGTTCATAAACCTTCATGGTTTGCAAACTACTACATTCTAATGAGGCAAAATGTGCTTCACTGTTATTGATGTGCTATTGAACTGTTGATGTAAAGCCTTAATTTGAGTCAAAGGTCCATCCACCTAAGTACAGCTGATATTCAAAATTTGCACCAACCCTTAGGCTGATGCAAACCGCATTCTTTTGCTCTCTATCACCAGTTACTTGGAAAAAAAAGAAGAGTTTGAATATTGCGCACTGTCCTTGACAAAACTGGGGCACTGTTTTCCTGACACCTTGGCCGAGCCTGCCAGAAGTGTTGGGGCAAAGACCGTTATATAGTTTGTTTGTCTGGAGTGAGGTACATACTTTGACGCCCTAATGCCTGCCCATTTACACATTATGCAGAACTGCTTGTGCTTTTGTGTATTCATCCAGATGTCTGCACGCATTGTGAGGGGTTTTTCTTTCCTAAATGGGGCATTTTCTATTTTCTCCGCATAAATTGAAATCCCTCGGCTATTTAGACCAGTTATGTTTTTAAAGGTTACATCGCAGTAGGATATACAATGTGGATACTAGAGGGTAAATGTGGGTTCATTACTGTAAAAGTAACATCTCACAGAGAGAGAAAGAGAGATAGAGAGAGAGAGAGTGTGTGAGATAGTGAGTGCGAGAGAGAGAGAGAGAGAGAGAGAGAGAGAGAGAGAGAGAGAGAGAAAGAAAGAGAGACCGTCTACGCCGGATATCCAGCTGTCAGAGAGTCTAAAACATAGGCTCCTGATCATTTCCTGGGCTCCTAAACATTTAAATAAAAGAGGGATTTTCCTTATAGGTTAAAATCTCTTATTTTCTTTGGCACCCAAATATGCCAATATAGTATGAACATGCTGTATCAATTATCGCGTTTCAGGTTCTCAGAGAAGCAACGATGAAAGATTAACGTTTTGCATTTCCTCCACAACAGGCTGCGACAAGTATGCAACAAAATTAAAAAAATTGAGAAACCAGGAAGGTGGAAGAAATATGCTGTAATGAAGACAGCCGAAATTAAAACTGACAATAATTCCCGTTTTAATTATGGCTGTCATACATAATAGATCAGTGCTGAAAAGTTCACTTTACAATAAATTGTGGAAGAACCATTACCTTTGGTCAATTTCTTTGGAATATGCGGCCATAAGTCAGCAAGGTCATGTGCCTGTGTGTGGTATTGCCTGGTTGAGGCGCTGTGTCTGTCTTGTCAACCTCACTAGACCTCTTAACAAGGATTTGCAATGCAATAGGTATTGCATTTGCGAGAGTCTAAGCTATTGGCATTGTAAATTAAAATGCCAATGGGTGATACTGGTGTAAATGTGAGACCTATTTTATTTAAAAGAACCTGCCACCATTGCCCCGGGCTGCGTTGAAAGTGAATGCACGCCTGGCGCGCTAAATGTTGCTGGAAAGCATGTCGTGCCTGCAGTAGGAGAAACTCATTAAAGAAAATAGTGCTTACAGACATCCCGTGTAACAACAGTAGTAAAAGGGGGAGTCTTCATGAAAGGTTACAAATTAAGACAAGGCAGTACTAAGGCGGGACTAGCAAGACTATTAACAAATCAGAAGCCAGCATTTACAAAGGACAATGACACAAGCCAATGAAAAATATGGGCGGAGAGTGGGTGGGGCTTCAACCTCATACTCGAATACAGCATGCCTCGCAGAGCAGCGCATGCGCTGCTCAGGCTCGACCTAAAAATATGACGCCATAAAAATGCGGGGTCTGGTCTTGACTATGGGGTTATTGGTATAAAATTAGCAGCCCATGAGCAGACCAAGTGGCATCGACAAGGCAGGATTTCCAACTGTCAGATGAAGAACAGGAATGTCAGATACTGTTCATCTCCACATTCGGGGAAACCTTGCATAAAACGAGGCACAAAATAGGAATAAACACAACAACATAACACAAGCCCATTGATTTAGCTAAAAATTAGGAAAGCACGATGGTTGTCCTTTGTAAAAATTATCAGGTGTATAATTCCAGCCAAATAGATTTAGTTCTGTTCAAGAACGTTAGGAAAATTAGGTCGATCAGTGGGGTCATTTCCATTTTTTAAATACCCACTGTTATTAATGTTTATATCTATAAATACCATACCCAATCCACTGCTAAATTTTGCCTTTTTCTAAAAATTGGTTGGATCAGAATGATGGACCTACACGCCTTCCATATTTACTGGATTTCAATTAAGATGTTTTTGTGCTTTTTTGCAGTAAATGTTCTAAACTGAAATTCCTAATACATCATGAGAAACACCATGGCCCACTCCAGTTATAACTTGTACTCTATTATTCAATATGCATTCGACCTTTAACACTTTATGGGGGAGTTATGGTTCACTAGTCAGTTTCCAGTGTTTTAGATTTTGTGTTGCAGCCCCAATTGTCCGCACAACAACATTAATTATACCTTAACTAAGGTTTACCACAATAACATACATAGTATAGCGGTGGAAATAGCCATAGTTATGGTTAGATCATTTGGACTGCAGGAAAATAAGATTTTGCTTTGCTCATAACTAAATGTCATTATTCTTCCTTTCTTGAAAATGTTGCTCACGTTGACAAAGGAAGGAGTTCAGGGATTAGCTACAATAGGAATTGATTAATGGAATAACACCAAAGTAGGTATACATACAGAAGCCACATTTCTCTTTGTGATTTTCCAAATGTATTGTAAGTGCATTAAGCAGTTTTCTGTTGCCTGTAGTCGTTGGATGTTCAAACAGTAACGGCTGGCATGTTGATAGAGTGGTGGGGTAGGGGAAAGGGAGGGGGACAGGAGATGAATGGACGAGACAAAAAAAAAACACTTACCTACAGCATCGCGCATCTTCTGCAGGCACAGGCTCCCAGAGTGCACTGCAGCCAATCCTGGCACTGTTTTCATGCTGCTGAAACCTGCATCAGGATTGGTCTGAGCACCGATGATGTGCACTCTCAGTTAGACTGGGAGCCTGTGCCTGCTGTCTCCAACCCGACAACGCAGCTCAGGTTGGAGAGAGCTTCAGTGCCTGAGATGGCCGGCTAGACCGTCATGCGAACTGAATAGCAGTGAGCCACCCCTCCACCATGCCTGTCATCACCCTGTCCCCACCCCAAGGATCGGCTCAGAGAGAAAAAAATTAAATGATAATAAACAAGGGTTTATTATAGTTTAATTTTTAATTTTTGGGGTTATTGGCAGGTAGGGCGACACTCCTCCACCATAGCAAAGGAGCCGCCGCTGTGTCCAATGGCATGGCAATCTTATGAATGGATACAGAATCTGATTGGCTGTTCAGGGATGCTCTGCTACTCCTTTTGGGATGTCACATGATGATGGAGAACTGCCATGAATATGCCAGATATAGTTCAGGTAAAGGTGTTCCTGGGGCCATGTATCAGGGTGGCAACACCCCACTCCCAGGGATCACTGTGACATTCTCCACAGGAATTTAAAGTACTTCTTTGCCCTCAAAGACAAAAGGATATATTTAGCCATTGGAACTCTGAGACAATACTCAGTTTTATACTGTCAACAAAAACCTGGCTTAATATTGCATTATTATATCTCTACCATACAAACGTATCCCTAACCCCAGTCCTACCTGAGCCCTAATCCAAATATTGCACTGGTAGCAGTATGCACTCAGCCATGCCATGTCCACTGCCCTAGTTACATGCTTCAGTAGAAATTCTTATATTGAATTGCATCTAACGTTGGCTCTCCATAAAAAATCTGCATGGAACGTATAGAAAAACAAAATATACGAGCTTACATTTGGATCCTGGAAAATTGTGTGCAGATTAATCACGAGGAGGAAGCCGTACAGTGCGTTGCATATTCCTATTAAATTCCCAAAATGATTTTTATTATAAGCATTGGTAGACAGTGGATACTTGGGGAGAGGGAATTCCTACAAAGTGAGAGCAAAAGCAACAACCAAGGGCCTCATTAGGATGGTGGTGGACCGCCACCCCATCGGTGAAGGTTCCACCGCCATCTGTGACAGCGTTACCGCCCGCCACATTATGATGGCAGTTCTTTGGCGGTCGGAGGAGCAGGAATACCTTCAATGGTGGCGTGCATGCCAGGCACTGCCGTAGGTATTACAATGTTACTTTCCACTGGCCCGTTCATGGCGGTTTACCTGGCGGAAAGGGACCTTGGGGGCCCGTAGCGGGTCCCCTTTCAGCCCTGGGCCTCAGCTTTGGGATTGAAAGGAGCACCTATGGTGCCCCCCTACATATCAAGGCACCAAGTGGCAGGCACCGCATTGTGCCTGCCACGTAGTGCAGGGATATGTCTGATGTGTAATTTTGTACTGTGATGTGTGCTGCAGCCCACAGAACCTGCCACAATACAAAACATGCACATTGTGACCGACATGAAGGCGGTCGTATTTTAGTACCTATGGTGGGACTGCCAACAGCAAGATGGGCGGACCCATTCCCGATATGACGGCGGTCGGACAAAAGTCTGACCGCCATCATAATCAAGCCATTAGTCAGTGCCTAGTAAAAAGGTCACAGGCCTTGCACAGTGGGTTCTGGGGATGCAGGGTTGGGAGCAGAATATGTTTAAATACCACAAATGTTGCCGTGGCCCTGCTAGAAACAGGCAAAGGTCGTACACAGTGTGCATTGAGTAATTTTGGGAATGGAAATGACTGAAAACGACATGCTGCGCCCAGTACCATTTGGGTACAGCCACATGCCATGCCCCGCATATACTAGGTATATGAAGGCCACACCCTATGCACACCACACCGTTCGCCGGGCATGTTCAAAAGTGGTGCCCACTGGCCATTATCACTATGGGAATTGCTAGAGTATGACCAAAGTTGAAGCTCTGCACCCAGTGAGTAAAGGGTGCTTGATATTGGGGGCTCAGCATGGTCAAAAGACATACCCTGGACCCACTACCAGTTGGGCATGACAAAACAACAAGATTACCAGTGGCATAACAAAACTCGAGCCCCCCTCCTGCAAGGCAATTGGAGGGGACCAATGCTCCGGATTTAACCAGGAGCTCTTGGGCCAGAATACTGTGCTGAGGGGGCCACCTGCAGATCTCCCCCCCCCCCGCCCCCGCATCACGAGGCTGCGGGAGCCTGTGTTACGCCACTGATTACTACTTTCGGGAGCAGCGAATAATGGGTTTCATAAATTACATTATTATAAAACAGAACAAATCATTTAAAATAAACATTAAAGATTGTTATACAACGATACCAAAAATCAGTAACATTACAACATTTTTGTTTTTTTTATTGAAAAAAATCCCTTACAAATATCAATAGAAAGGACTCCATGGCTGCAAACCAAAATCCAAAAACCCTGCAACGCACTGCTCACAGCATCCCAAAGATCATCAGCAACATCGCTGGCAGCATGATCTATAATTTGTCCAATAATAAATGATATTGCATAGATTGTAATGCAGATGTTGTAAAAAAAATAACCTTGGATTAAAAACCTGCCTAAACACTATTTACAGGTACACACATACGCTACTAAAGGCTTCTTTTTCTGTAATGAAGGATAGCTAACTTGTCAGAGCTATGGTCATCTCAAATGTGGGTCATCAATTGACCCCTAGATGTGATTTTGCAAACATCTCCTTTGATTGACAGCCAATTATCGAGGCTCCTGGGCAAAGCTCAAGCTCAAGCCTTGCGAGTTTGGGTAAGAGATGTTAAGATGGGGCATTATATCGCAATCCACTTGATTTTGAAGGGTCCGGTGCTCCTGATTCAAAATGTATGTGTAGATTTAAAAAGCAAACACTGGCATTTTTAGGGAACACCTTCAGACAGACAAAGCGCCTACTGTATAGTCCTTCCAGACCACAGAACCCCATTCTGTGCCAGAATACGCATGTTGGGGAGCCATGCATGCACATCCATGATTGTTGTGTGCGTTGGGGCGAAAGTCAAAATCGTACAGAACTTGCTAGCATGAACTAGGCTAGGGCTGTATGCTCTACCAGCGTTTGAAGGGGCTTTCTGTGTCAACTCTCACTCAGAGGCAAAATAGTCATAGAGATTCTCATAAAAACCTCTCTTGACCACATGTTATGCTTATAATTAGGGCTCCCCGTTTTATGGTATTTATGTTTTTGGACATTTCCATCTGTATTTATCCATATTTATTTTGGGTTTTGTAAAAAAAACACTGAAGCTGAAATTAGTATATTTCCACATTTATTTAACCGATAAATGTGCACTCCTGCTTGAATGTCTGCCAGGTTTCAGTGCTGTGAACACCCGCGAAGATAAATCAATGCACTTATATGAAAATATGCACATTTCAGTATCAATCTTGTGTATATTTATCTACTTCTGTTAAAGCCACTTTACTAAAATACCTTTCTTTTTTAACCCCCTTACTTATCAATCCACACAGCTATTGGCCTGGTAGTCATGCCAGACAGTATTTAGAATTACTCAAAAGCAACCCAATTTCCGTTTCTATCCACATTTAAAAATAAATACAGACACGAGAATAAATGTTTTCTGTCTGTATTCACCTGTAAACATCAGTAAAAACAGAAAACAGGGAGCCTCACTTATAATCCAAAGCCTAAACTCAAATTCACCAAGCATGGTTGGAAGTGCAAACATAACTATTCCAATGACCCATACATGTTGCACGCATGATATCACAAATGACCTCATCAATGGTGTCAGGGGTCACACCAAAAAGCATGCCTCTGCTATAGCCTTGAGTGCGCATCAAGACAAATCCCTGGCCGCTGCCAGTCATCTGTGGACTGTTTCTGCAGACAGATGGACACTTGAATGTGAAATCAAAAGGGATAGAGGACATGGCAGAAGTATAACGATCTTCCTAAGCAGAAGTCACTGAACAGTGACAGTACACCAGGGTCAAAACAAACAGGTAAATCCCATAAGACTGGGTCCAGGAAATCAGGAGAACTGTCCAACGTTTAGTGTTAGAAGGACCCACATATGTGGCGCATATAGACGTGTCCTGTGAGCAAGGCTGGACTGGCTGTAGTGGGCACCGGGCGTTTCCCCAGTGGGCCACCAGGGTGGGGGCAGTTTTTATTACCGGGGGCCGGTTTTGCTGCAATATGGGCCCCCAGCAACAAAAGCACCACAAAGCTTTCCACTAGCATACTCCCCCACCCCAGCCAAGCTCTTTGCCAGGGCCGGTTTCGGTTCCCAGTCCGGCCCTGCCTGGGAATGGGGTGACCTAACTTATGGAAGAAGGGATAACCCGTGCTCAGCAAAAACCCATGGTATCCAGATGGCAGTCTGGCATTCCGGGTCGGGTGAGATCTCTTTGAGTTAGTCACAGAATCTGTGGAAGAATGACTTGCTAGGTAAGTACATTTTTGTTAGGGAGTAGAGATCTACATGCTACCAAGCAAGCTGCAACATTTATCGATCTTGCAAGTTCCAGCCATGAGCATTCCACACAGGAGTACAAATATTCTATATGACATATTAGAGAGATCTCAGAGACAAAACCAATTTTTCCTTAGATAAAAGAAGTCAATTAATTAATGAATTAAAATTAAAACCGGCAAATGTGTTCTTAATTAGAATATGCCTAAAACCTGAAAATACAGTCCAATGTTACAGCCTTTATCCCAGCGTTGTGAGCTACATTCCAGTCCAGAAACAAACTCAATGTTCGCTACTTTTTTCTCCCTCCAAGAATCCCTATCATGGGAGAAGAATTGGCAAAACCATTCAATCTTGCCATTGGGACCTATTGGCTTTGTCAATGCCTTTTAGCCATGCTGTACAGCATCAGCAAGATGCTGTTCAACATTGCATAAAAACTTTAAGAAAAAGCTATTAAAAAAAAAGGCATGATGACGTGGCTGTGTCATTTTGTAGGCATATGAATGCTCTATTATTCACACCACCTACAAAATGAGGCAGGTGTTTATTTACCGACACATGATGAATTGATGAATAAAAATAATAGAAGTAGAACAAAAGCAATTTTAAGGTAGCTTAAGGGAAGGGAAAAGAGTGAAGGAGCGAAGGATGGGAAGACAGAGGAAGGAAAGTAAAGGAAAAGGTCTGAAAGAAGGTGTGTGTAGGAGTATGGCTGAGTTATAGGGAGTGAGCGTGATAGAAAAGGAGTGAGAGACTAAGGGGACGGAGAGAATGAGGCTAACAGAGAGAGAATGAAGGAAGGGGAGTGTAGAAGTAAGAGAACAGAAGGAGTAAGAGAAGCAGTTAATGAAGTGGAGTAAGAAACTGCACATTTTAATTGCTTGTACTTTTGAACACTTTGAAAGTCACATAACATTCACCCATCCCCCCAGTGCTCATTCCCCTGTTACCATGGTAACTCCCTCCTCACCCAGCACACAGTTCAGAAGTTCAGCATACTATGTTGCAAAACAAAAGCAGCAAGGGTGTTTGACCACTCAATGTACCAGCTAATCATGTGCAATGTTTCTTGAAATGACTTTTCCTCAACCATTGAAATGACTTCTTTCAAAAAACAAAAGCATGCACCCTAGTTTTCAGTGGAGAATGTTAAGAAAGCACCAATCATTTTTTGTTTTTCAAGTGCACTGAATCTCAACCACTTTTTTACATAACTCCTACTTTCAAACTGCCATTTCATTTCCACAACTCATCTGAATACAAGCACATCTACCTTCAAGATGCCAAAAGTCTGGTTTGTGGGTCATAGCTTTGTCCACTGGAATCAAAAATACGCAGCTAACAGAGGTATTTACAACCTTGATTTACCAAATGTGGACATTGTATGGATTGGACAGAGAGGATTGAGGAGTCACCAATTGATACCATTGGTAAAATCCTTTATGCATCTTCCACACCCTGACCGTATAATTGTGCACTGTGGTGGAAATGACCTGGGTACTTTGACTGGGGTAGGTCTGGAAATGCTTTTAAAGGACATCTTTGGGCAATTGATGTCACTTTTTCCAAAAACTGCCTTGGTATTTTCTAATATATGCCAAAGGCAAAAATGGAACTGGTCCAACCAATTTTGTCCACAGATTGAGAAAGAAAGGAAACATGTGAATAAATCTGTTTCTGCTGTCCTCAGAGACTATGGTATGGGTTCCATTTACCACAACAACTTGCGTTACAACATGCAAGACAGCTATAGGAGAGATGGTGTGCATTTTACAGATGAGGGGAATAGAGTTTTCCTCTTGAATATAAGACTCTGCATTGGTACCTACTTGTAGGTACAAAAAACACCCACATAACACAACAGCTCTTTTCAGAGCTACCCTACCTCTAAGCACTCTAAATTATATTTTTACTATAATTTTTTACACTGTTTTTCCCTGTGGTGCGCTCAGGGTGCGCGTACCGGAGCGCACATCTGAGAACGCACCCAGCGCTTACCCCGCGAAAATAAAAAATAAAAAATTATTTTTGCCCTTCAGGGTCCTTCTAGGCCCCCCTCAGAAAACCTAGGGGGTCAGGATGTGTCTACTCTGCCCCCTTTTAATTATATCCCCCTTTCTTTTTCACCTCTTGTGTCTCAATTCTACCGAGACACAAGATGGGGGACTCTCCGGACTGTTTAGAATGTTGACAGACACCCGACAGCCAATCAGCTTTCCGCTCGCGCACTCCCGTAGCGCGCCGGGTGCGCTCCCCGGTACGCGTACCGGTGAGCGCTCGGAGTGCGCCTATAGATATATATGTGTTTTTGAAGTTAATTTTAAAAAAACCACTGGAGCAATTTTCACCAAATATAGCAAAGGCACATCTGCGTACCAGTCCCTACAATTTTGCCAAGTTTGGCGTAATTCCGTTCAGCGGTTCGGGCTGTAGACTTGTCAGACCGTCCTATGGAAATTAAAATGGGGAAAACACGTTTTGGGACCCCCCTTTTTTCTCAGCCCCCACTTCACTAATCCCCCCGAAACTTTCAGGGAAGGAGCGCAGCGGAGCTGGCCAACATTTTGGAAATTTACACACAAATTCCTCAAGCGGCGCAAGAGTTATTCCCAATAGAATGTTGCGGATTTCCTATGGTAGCCAATCCTAACTATAACTACCTACTGGTGACCGCCAGTAGGTTATATATATATATATATATATATATATATATATATATATATATATATATATATATATATATATATATATGTATAAAATAACATCATTGTAAGCGCTGGTGCACGAGGAACGTATTACATTATAAAATCAGTTATCAAAGGTGGATTAGTCCCAGAGATGAGAGAGCAAGACCTCCCCCTCCCTGTTTTTAGCATGAAACCTCATGCTGCGTCTACAGTGCATGCTAAAATGAAAAGGGGATTCTGGGGACTCTTACATACATCCACTTAAAAGGTTTCCATGTCATCAGACTGAAAGAGTGACATTCGTGTCACCCTGCCAATTTCCTCTGCTACACAACTCTGGAGGTGTTAATCTTGAGGTAATCCCTGAGATATTCCACCCTATATGTGACAAGTTTGGTATTATAGTGGCAATACCCAGAGCAATCCTGTCCAAGAGTTGACACACTTTGTATCCATGTTACAAAATCTGTATACAGAGCCCAGCCTTTCCTTATAATTATAAATAATAAAATACAATAAAAACAAAACACAGCTTGCAAATATCTCAGTGAAACTTTATTTGTATTTTCACAGACACCGTTTAGTGAGTTAATCATATCATATAAGAATGTACAATCAATAACTCTGCAATGTCAGAGTCTAAAATCGTAAATCAGACATTGGCCCTAATGCCATTGCTCCACAAAGCACCTGAAGTCTGTCACAGCATCATATGCAGTTAAGAGATGCTCTGTGGGAGGGAAGGAATGGGAGGCAGTGACTGACAGTCGGACAGTGGAGCAGAGGAGAAAGTTTGAGCAAGTGAGACAGAGATTGCCACGCGAGGTCTGTAACTAACTCAACCAGAAGTGTGGCAGGCAGTGCATTGAATGCTTCTGGCATTGTACCCACAGGAGGTTGGGTGGCCTAACCATTATAAGCCACAGGCCTGGGTGCCGCAATTGTTGGAATGATCCAAGGGCTGAAGGCCCAAAAGCCTTTGGTGCCCCCAGTTTTGGGTGCTTCCAGGATAGAGATTTGGGTTGACCTAGAGTTGGTAGCCCCATTTCAAATAGTCTGGGGTCAGGCTCCTCAAATTCTGGGTGTTTCATGGCTTGGATGTCCATGGGGTGGATCTTAGGGGGTTGAGTGGTAACAAGTTTGAGTGTACCAAGGGTTAGCTTTTCCTGGTTTTGGGTCCTCATATAGGTCCGTGGTCTCAATGTTAGATACTCGAGTTATGGCGTGTTCCTAGGGTTGAGATGCTATGGAATTTGGGTGCTCAAAAGATTGGGGAGTCTGCTTTTGGCTCTTCCAAGAGTTATTTGCCCTTGGAGTTAGGTTCTCTGAGGTTTGGCTACTTCAAAAGATCCAGGACATAAGTGCACCAGAGTTTGGGTGTTCCGACTGTCATCTACTCCTAGGTTTGGGTGTTTATAAAGCTGAGTGCTCTCGGAGTTAGTTACACCCCACGTTGGGTGCTCTAGGGCGTAGGTACTCTCTGGATTGACAGATCCTCGGTTGACAGTCTGAGGCCTTGTGGAGACCAGTTCTGTTTACAGGAATGACCTGTCAACAATAGCAGCAAGAATTGGAATATAGGAACGATAAAAAACAGCAACTGTGACAATATTAACACATGTGAACCAATACAAATATAATCCAAAAACGTCCATAAATTCAATAACATCTTTAGCAACTTGTTTAATAAAGTGGCGTGTTAAATAGATAAGTGTAAAACATTAAAAACGTCCTTCCTAACATTATAAGACAGTAAGCTAGTTCTAGGTCTGCCTCTAAAGGCTATTGGAGCAGAAGAGGTTGTGTTCTAGTTCACAAATCTAGTCCAACGTGTCACAAAGGAGATGTGTCTCCTTAAAAGAGTGTAATAAGAATGTACAGCATGAGCCTCTATTACATTGATGAGAATTGTGACGCTGGGCAGAATCTCAGGGTTTAGTCCGGTCAAGAGCTTCAGTGGTCAAAGACAAGCAACACGGTTTATAAGGCAATGAAACCGACAGACTGAAATCAATCTTTCTAGTCCTTAGGTGTGACCAGCTCTTGAACATGGAACCACTCTTTCGGCCCCGCTAGGTTACACAAATCGATCCCATAACTCGTAAGTCGATTGCAGACTGGTCTGTGGTGATAGCAAGTACATCATTCAGTAAGTAAGAATCAAAATAACAATATATATTTAATCACCATACCTAGTAAAACACGTGCTTCATAGGAAAACATTTGATATATTCTATAATAAAAGACAATTTCCAGAGGAAATGAATAAATAATCTCTATACAAGCCCTATATTCACGGAATGTGTTTTATGCTATACCATCTACTGTAAAGATTGTATGCTATATTACAAAGTGTATTAGAGAGCATTACAGGGAGTATGTCATATCACAGGGAGAGTGCAATTGGCTTCTAACAGAGAGAGTATGGTCTACTAAGGATCACGGGGAAAGTGGATTTACCTCAGCAGTCTAGAAAAGGGGAGAGATAGTCTACATCAAGGTGTATGATCTACTACATGAAGGATGTGACCTAGTACTGATCAGTACAATATCTCATTGGGGAATGTGACCTATTACAGGGTAATATGGTCAGTTACAGTTAGAATTAGATCAACTACATGGAGGGTATGTTCTTTTGCCAGACAGTATACTATCTTCTGGGTTACATGACCTGTGATAGAGACAAATGGTTATTTAGAGTGGTTTATGACATTCTTCAAGAGGGTGTGATCAACTGCAAGGTAGGTAGCATCTACTGCAGTGAAATGTTATTGCCTAAAGTAAGAGAATGAAATATTGCAGGTGGATATGATTCCTTTCATCTATAATTATCTATATTATTTTGGAAAATAGAGTCCTTTAAAGGGGGCTATAGTCTTATACAGGAAGGGTATGGTCTATCATCTAACACATGGCAATATGACCTACCACGTGAAAATATGATTTCTCACAGGAGAGTTTGCTATATAGTGGTATATGGTCTACAAGAAAGTTACTCCCCGTAATATGATCTAGTACAAGGAAATATGGTTCATAACAGGAAGGATATAGTGAGATTTAATGAGAGTATGATTTATTACTGGTTAATGTGATAAAATGCAACGGTTGCTCCTTTCGCAGGGGCAATCTGACCTATTTCGGGAAAGGAATGGCCTGTCATAGCTGAATATCTTTCTTGAATATGTTCTCTTAAAGGGAGTGAACTAATACAAAAGCTATGACCCAAGATTTGCCCTGTTTAAGGAGAACATTACCTATTACAGGGAAAGTGGAATTTGTCAAGTGTGCTGAAATCTGTTAAAGAGGGCTTGGCCTATTACATGATTGGCACAATCCATAACCGGGTATCATGTTAATGCATAGGCCACAAAAACATATTTTGCAAAAATACAGACTCCAAAATGTAGACTCCCAAAGTTTTTACATGCAGAAACGTCTCCCAACAAATTATTTTACCTGGACAGAAACAATCTCTTAAGCACATGCAAGGATTTAGATTTAGAATAGTAAATTCATTCAGTCCTTCAACTCATTGGAAGTGGGTTAGTCAAAATGTTTGAGGAAGAAATGTATGTAAGGTTGAGATGGTTAAGAGCATATTATGGTGTCCATTATATATATGTTTTCTTTTTTACAAAAGATGTTTTTTGCAGTCTATGTTTTTACATGGAACCCTATGCAGGTTTCTCTTACTGGAAGGAGAAGATAGATCTGTTAGAGGGGAAAGTTCATCAGAGCATGTATGGTCTCTCTAATGGGGAGGTAAGCCCCATGAAGATAGGATGTGACATATTACTGAATGATCCACTCTGTTAAGTCGGGTGTGATAGAGAAGCTCTATCACAGGGAAAGGTGATCTGTTTCAGGAAGATATGGTCACATGCTGGGAAATGATCGAATGCAAGGGGGAAGGTTCTATATGAACTGACAAGATTGATTGTCATCTGACATAACCTTCTGTCAGGCACTGGCATTTGGCACCACACAATCACAGTATAGACTTTACAGATGCCTGTGAACAGCACTAGGAATAATATTAGTGACAGAGAAAAAGCACTTCAGTGTTCAGAGGTGATTTGAAGAAAAGACCATCCCCTAATTCATTGCACACAGTGATAAAGTTGCTACATGGTGAAAAGAGTCCGCGCACACAGAGAGATACACGAATTGTCAAGAAACGAGCTTAATAATCTAGGAGTACCACGTGCACTGCTCACTCAGGTTCAGAGTACATTTATCATACATTTATCATCATATTGCTTTTCCCCTTGGCCTAGTACAGTGTGCCCTCAACTGTCTACATCTGCACCACCATATCATGGCAGTGTGCTCTGCACAACTGCACCCTGTCAACGTTCCCTGCACCTCCACTACTCTTTTACAGTGTTCTTATCACTGTTAGAGACAGTGAGTGTCCTCTGCTTCACAAGAGCCTGGCTAGTTCCTCTGCACAACAATAACCTGGTGGTGCTCTCCACCACTAACCCTGGCTGTGTTCTCTGCACCACTGGAAGTGTTACCAGAAACACTACTATTAGACATTGTTTATGGATCACTAGAACTTGGCAGTGTTCATTGCACCACTAGAGCTTGCGGTACCGATGCCAGTTTCAGAGCCCAAGTTTCCCATCTGCATAACTATGGCCTTGAAGTCTTCTGGGTACCACCACTTCTTGCAGTGCACTTTGCACCAAAGCTTTGCAGATGCCTCTGCACAACTAGAGACTGCCTGTCATTCCTTCTAGATCTCAGCCTCACTGCCTCTCCTTATGAGGTGAAATTATCGCTTGACCCCCCCCTGACCCTGCTTACTCATTGGTCCTTCATCCTATGGTCTGCTGCCAATAATATCCGGTGGTCCACCTGCTGCTCTGTACCCTCATCCAGATTCCACTCCTTTAAATTCCGGATCATACCCATGCTTCGAGCTCTGATTATTCTGCCCAGTACACTCAGTGCACTGATTCCCCCGCCAGTCACACATTATCTCAAAATGGTTCTTGAGAAGCACTTGCAATCCACTAAGACATCCCTCTCTTTGGAGGATGTTACCCTCCTTGAAGTTCCCTACACGCTTCAAACAAGGAAAATGCCTCCCACATACTCCAATGAGATTCAGTAATGTCAGTAGTTTTATCAGAGTTGGTTGAACAATGTAATGCGGGTCTCCATAATGAACAGGCACCTGTTTGTAATATAAAAAAATACCCTCCATAAAAAGATAAAACACAGCATGCAGCTCAGGCATCTGGAATCATCTAATGGTATAGATGTTTTTAGCTTCTTTATAATTAATAAACAGTATAGGCTTCCTTTAAAACATATACATTTTGTGGCAAGACTCCACCCATCTTATGGCCCTAATGAGATCACCAGACATGCAAACCTTCCATATTCTCCCAAAATATTTGTATCTTCATTGCATTCAATTGGTGCACCCTCCCAAATCATTGGATATCTCCCTCCATGAAGACGTAAGCAGTTGATAGGTTTGCCCTTCTCCCTACATTGCACGGGTGAGCCTTCCTCGCCTGTGATGAAGAGAGTTAAGCCAGGAGGATGGGCGCAGTCACTCCACTTTCTAGGAATATCTGATTGAATTCAAGGTCAAGTGAATAATAAACTGAACCAACACTACAAGTATGAGTTGGCTTTGTGTGACTTTAAGGTCAATGATGGACCACATTACGCAAAGAAACAGGACCAAACCTGTAAGATGGCGCAATGCCTCATCCATCCTTCCAATGGAAACACACAATGCCTGGGCACATCAAACCGCTGCCACAAGTGAGCTCACCCAATCGTGATTCCAGCTGCTTTCCGCTTTCACAGAAGTCTGCGTAAGCTAGAGACACATTGGTGCTGTGACCCAGAAATATTTAGCCCACGCCATGCACTGGGAGGGTTTAATACATCATTGCTTTCCACAAACACCACTCATATGAGGAAAGGCCATCTGTGGGCTGTGCTGATCACCGTCCAGGGAAGAGTGAACCTTCTGATGGGCTCAGCTGTTTAAGTCTGTCATTCTGGTCTAACATGTGGGTACATCTGGAGGAATATTAGTGTAGAGAGAAACTGGGAGATTTCACAATAGGCCCATGACTTTCAAAGACAAGTACCCAATGGGGCAAGTCATTCATATGGCTTACTCAACACTGTCCAACATTTGGAAGTCTACCAGAGGCAGCAAGTTGTTGGGGGCAGTCTTGATCTCGGTAGGCCAGTCGCCCTCTCAATAAATCTTTTGGTGCATACATCCACAACCTGCACCGGGGGAGACCCATGTTTATGCTTATTTTGTATAAATGTATTATTTACACCATCTCTGACGTCATTGTGTGCAGTCTATGCATTGCATCGCTGTTGAGGCTTGGGTCCCTAAATCCACTAGTAATGGTAGGTTTTCGTTAAATATTTTCTGGCTGAAATTTAACTAAGATAACCCTCAAATGTCAGATCACAGGAACTATGAGATTCCTTCCCTGTGTGCATGAATGCAAACAGGAACCTAAGATGGCGACACACTGCCTGCCAAGCAGACATGTCTTCTGAAGATCAACTCCCGGTGTGGCCAGTTCATCACAGATACTCTTTGCTTTCCTGGGTCACGTGGTACAGCTTACTGCTATCTAAGTGGTAGTCATCTTTTGCTTTTAACTAATTTGTTTAACACATCTGATAACTATTTGAGGTTGAAAATCACAGGGCTGGAAACAGGGTCTATGAGAACATGGGGTGAGGTGGACATCAAGTGACCAGGCCTCTTTTTGCCCAGACCTGGCCCACCTGTCCAGACCAGTGTGGCTTCTACTAAGTGGGTACAAGGCTGTAAACCTTTCACCTACGCCTATCACCTCTAGCCTACAACGCCCTCTTCTTCCTAAAGCTTGTCTTTTGAGCTGAGATTGCCATTGAAGTTGGCTTCATACCAGGAGGAGATTCGGGAAGCCATATCTTCAACTTGACAAAGGTTGGGTTTACATCTACTAAATTTTTCAAAAACATTAAAAATGGCCCAAGAATCAAAAATAAATTCTACAACCCCTTTTCCCGCCATTATTCGCCGTCAAAACAGTTGAAACTAAAAAATATGCATTGTTCCTATTGTAATTGTCTAATGGAGGGTGCACTCTAAGTTTGTCGAGTTAACCCGAATGTCGGTCCATGTTCAAATATGGAGACACTTTAGTAAAAAATGAAGAGTTTTGCTCCGTTTGTAAAACAGGTCTAATGACACAGAGGGGACTCCAAGGAGCGAGAAGGGGAAGCGGGTATCACAGCAGTATGTCTTTGACGGCTTCCGCAGCAAGAGGTTCACTACAATCAGAATGACCAGCTACCACGCCTCAAAGTCCCAGGCCATATTTGGGGCAACTAAGCATTTTTTTGTAGAGTTGAGTTAACTGTGTGCAGTGTGTAAGGGTAATGGACTTTTCAGTGTGTTAATGGTGACTCTATGCAGATCTTTACAGCAACAAAGTTACCATTAGGAAACCCTTCTGGTGAAGACAGAAAAGTTCTAAAAGCCATTGATGGTGTTGAACATAACGCTACGTAGTCCTTCATCGTGCGATGGGTGACTATATGCAGTCATCCCAGATGCTGTAAGGAGCCATTCTTGGTGTTGAAGGTAACTGTGCACAGTCCTTCATGGTGCAGAGGGTACCTGTAAACAGTGCTCATGGTGCAGAGGGCACCTCTACGGAGTCCTTCATGGTGCTGAAGGCAACTCCGCGCAGTCCTTCATGGTGCTACTTGGTCCTCGATCGCAGTGGAAGTCACAGCACAGAAGATCTATTCAACCACTACAGGATAAAGGAGACAGACACTTGGCAGACTCTTCTCGTGGTGATCTGAACCCTAAAAACAGTAATAGAGAAAGAACAGGATGCACAGCACGACAGTCACCAGCGCCACACACCTGGAAAGGAAGAAGACAGAAATGTCAATCAACGGGGGTATCTCGTCATAGCCGTAACATACATTAAAAAAATAATGTTTCTTGTCCAGAGGCTTGAAGCTTGGAGAAGGTTAAGAGACGAAGACCTTACTCATGCCTATCTGGTTCACTTTCAGGAGGTGCATAGAGCTGCCTCCCATGCTGTCATCGAGAAGCCAGGTGAGTCAACTCAATACTAGCAGTGCCCACCTATGCCTGCCTCAGTAAGCCCCCAACCCCCATATCAATGCTGTATCCACCCAGTTAAACAGCTAGAGGTTGAGCCGCAGAAAGGCAGCCCGGCAGATACTCAAATTTAAATGAATTTAGAGAAAAGTACATTCCCTGTAGACTCTAAAGAAGTGTGTCATTGGCAAAGGACCTAGGACCATGATATTTGACCTAGAACAAAGATCCCCATGTTTTTCGTCTGATTTCCAGTGAACAGTAGTCTCTTAGAGGAATGATTCACTAACCATTTTGGGGGCAGTGAATGGTGGACTACTACATTGTACATTTCAACCCAGAATAATATCATGTGACTGGAACCTGATGATCAATTATAGGCATACTGAATGGTGAAGGCGATGGACATTTAGTTAACTGGTGAATATTGTTTAGAAAAATGACAATTTTATTTTGTAAATACAATGTATAATATCTGAAAATAAACCTAAAGTGTATCCTTAAAGTAACACGTGGGGCCTACAGTGCATTGGTTCCACACACCATCAATTGAAGCTAGTCTTAATTTTAATGTATCATTTAGCCATTATAACTAAACATTAACTAGTTATTAAGGTTGTTTGGAAAACTGTCAAAAGTCTCGAATTCCTTTCCAATACTCTGAATGCTTCTTTGGGACATACCCATGTCTCACACTTCCATAACACACAGAATCCTCTTACTGGTACAGTAGAGAAATACCATTGTATATCTACGAGCTCTTCTTAGGTGTCTTTATTAGGAACCACTTGTACATGATAAAACAAGTAATGCAGTCGCTGTATATTTTACAGGTTCAGCAAGAGCGATTGCAGTTTTACTTGAGTTGCACTTACATCTGGAAAACATCATTTTATCCTTAGTAAAATTAACCATATTTCACAAATCGGCATTACATTTTGGAAAATAAATATAAATGTATGTATCCTGTAGAGATTTCTGCAGAAAGAGCCAGGTCAGAAATAGTTATAGTCTGGGTCTCATTCAAATTCACAAGGAAAAGAGCAAAATACATTTACCCCCAACCTAGATCAGATTTATACCAACCCTTGCTTGATTTGAGTAAATGTATTCCTGTCGTTTTTGAAATATTCACAATACAATGTCTTAATCGAGAACTGGTTCACTGATATTTGAACCAGAACACCAACCTGTTTAATAGAGTAGAGGTAATATGTTCACAAACCCGCACCCCCAGTTCACAGTCCTCACTAGGGAAAAACATTTTCTGGGACCAGGCGAGGGCTGGTGGAAGCCACCCGCCACCAAGCGTGACCAGGATACATCCCTGAGTGAAGTAAAGTGTGGACATTACCGTCATTTATAGAAACAACATGGAGCATGAATAATAAACCAAAAAAGTCCTTTCATGAACCTGTCTGAGCATAGGCAACCTAAAAATATATGCGAACTTGTACATCTTAAAAAGGTGCAGCACATGAGTTCGACATGTAGTTTCCAAGCATGTTGCAGCCGGTAATGAGTCTGAAAGCTCGCAGACATTAACTCCCTTCACTGTCAAGTCACCCCAGTACCACAGCAAAAGATTGGTGTTAATGTGTTCAGATCCAAAGACCTGGGAGACATTTTGTTCATTCATATAGAATCTGTTTTTTTCTGGTCATTCTGACTAAGTAGTGGTATATATCTCACATCAATATTTCACAGCATTCCGAAGATATAATCAATATATGAAGATGTATTTATATTTTGGCAAATGTGTTTACTACTTTGTCGTATTTGCAGATCAAACATAAATCACAGAACAGTAACCAAGTAAAAGTTGTAGTGAGTGTCCAAAGTCTGGAAATAACATATTTATGGGCTTTTCTTTGTCATGTGGCCTCCACAATCAACTAAATAATACTACTGCAGGTCAATGAATTCGGGTAGAATCCCTCTTTATTTTTTTTGTTTGTATATATTTTATTAACATTTCTTAAACACGGCAAGTATGTTCAATACAGGCAATGACAGTCATCAGAAGATTATGGAAAAGGAGGAGGGGAAACTTACATCTTCTGCAAATTGCACGATATCATAGCAATACATTATTCAATAACAGCGTGAAAGTAAACTACTCATGCATATCGACAGTTTGGCGAATACATTTTTAAGTTGGGGTGTACTGTATTTTATAGTCCGATACGTGCGATGACGACCTGTACCGGTGACAGCTCAGGAATCGACATTTTCTCATGTTTCCCCCCTTTTTTGATTTTAAATATAGATCTGCCATTGAAGTCACAGGATAAAAAAACAACTCAGTTGGTACATAATGCATTTGTCCACATCTCATGGACGTCTGTCATAATTGCGGAACGTATCCTAATGTGCAGTAGGACAGTGGGGTGTACAACATAACAATGATGCAATACAATTGTTCCTGCCGTGACAGTGCTGTAATCAAGATAACATCAAGAAGTGAACAACTAGTGATAAAAACAAAACCTAAAAGGAGACGTAAGAGGGGGGATGGTCATCGAATGTGAGGACGTGGTGTGCAGTTCGGATCAGGGACCTGTCGGTGCATTGTGGGTTCATGGCTGCCTTCTGGTGGTGAGTGCGGGTTCTTTCTTGGTGTTGGGGAGGGCCGAGGGCCGGTGGCAGAAGGTGCGTTGCGTGCCCGTGGAGTCAGGTGGAGCGTCACCGTGGCGAGCACGGTGGGGCATCGTCTGTGGGTGCATCAGTGGTGTCCTGTGGGTGGTTACAAGTGTCTCTGTCGGGGGCTTCAGGGTTACGGTCCATGTTTTCTGTCTCGGTCAGCACCCCCTGGCATTCCTTATGCAAGGAGCTCAGCATCTCGTCCCACAATGCTGCGATCGGGAACTTCCGCAATCCCGCGGTTTCCTCATTGTGTAGGGTGATGATTTCTGCTTTCGCCCAGTTGCCCAGGGAGGTGTGCCAGTGGTTAGCTAGGGGTGGGGTGGGTCGTTTCCAGTGTTTCGTGATCAGCCGTTTGGCCGTGAGGAGGCCAAGGTCCCAGAAACGAGAGGGAACTCTATTAAGCTTGGTCCGCCTGTATATGCCCAGTATACATGCTTCCCATGTGCGTGGTACTTGCATATCGGTGCAGCGCTCTAATGTCGGCAGCACCGTCTGCCAGTACATCTGAAGTTGCGGGCAGCGCCATAGCATGTGTAGTAAGTCCGCGCCCTCCAGTGCACATCTCGGGCAGCCAGCCGTGGTGCCCGGGAAGTACAGGTTAATTTTGTCTGGCGAGAGGTACGCACGATGCAGTATATAGAACTGGATCAGCTTAAAGCGCGCATTTCGTGGGATGTTCTTGGGGCCTAATAATATCATCGTCCATTCTCCATCTGTCCAGTCCTTCCCCCTGTCAGCCGCCCCTTTATCTCGCAGTGGCTGTAAGGTATGTTGTGTGTGTGACAACAGAGCTTGTGTCAGCCAGTGCACCACATGTGTACCATTCCCCATAACGTGTAAGTGCTGTATCAGTTGATGTGTGGGTGGTTCCTCTGCGATGTTCCCCCATCGTTGCGTGTATGCCATGATTATGGAGGCATGTTGTAAAAACTGCCCCGCTGGGAGACCAGTGTCGTTAGCCAGTGTCACGAAAGGAATCAGGGCGCCATCGGTGTATAGGTTTGCCATGGTGTCCACCCCTGTGCGTGTCCAGTGTTCTAATGCTGCTTCCGTAACGACAGACGTGGTTTTGGGGGTGCCCAGGAGTGGTAATGCAGGGGCGTACGGTTTAATGTGCTTAGTTAGTTTTAAGCTCCTAGTGTAGCAGGCGACAGCGACGGCTGCATGTAGTTGTGATGTTCTCCTCACGGGCGCTAGAGGGTGGAAGAGAGAGTGTATTTGTGTATGAGTCAGCATATCAGTGGCCGTGGCAGTATCCTCTAGGTTCCTGCCCGCGAGCCAGGCTGTTACCCACTGCAATTGTGCCGCCAGATAATAGAGTTCTAAATTCGGCACTGCGAGGCCTCCGTCACTGACCGGGGTGTAAAGTTTGCGCAGGGCCACTCTGGGTCTTCCGGTATTCCATATCAGGTCCCGGACCATGGTTTCCAGCTCCTTGAAGGTGCGAACCCGAACATATGTTGGGATGTTAGCAAAATAATATAGGAGTCTGGGTAAGACGATCATTTTCGTCAGTGTCACTCTGCTCGGCACGTTGAGTGGGAGCGTCTTCCAGAAGGAGACCTGGGATCTTATGGATGTTATGGCGCGTGTCAGGTTGCCATCGAGAATGTCCTGGGGTGTTCTGTATATGTATACGCCTAGATACTTGAACGTGGTGAGGTGCCATGGTAGCCGCTCGCCGTGGATCGTGATCCCAGGGTCAGGAGTATCTGGAGCAAATGCATACGCCCCCGATTTGGCCCAATTAACCTTGAGGCCTGACATGGACTCGAAGGATCGAAAGATTTCCGACAGCTCCCGCGGTATGCGGGTGAGGTCATTGACATACAAGAGTAAGTCATCCGCATACAGTGACACTATGTGTACGCCGTCCGCCATTGGAATGCCCCAGTGCGTGCCTCTGGTGCGCAATGCCTCGGCAAGGGGTTCTATTGCCAGTGAGAATAGTAGCGGGGATAGTGGGCAGCCCTGCCTGGTGCCGCGCCGGACTCTGATGGAATCAGACATCAATTTGCCGGTGCGGACTCGTACTTCTGGGTGGCCATACAGCAGTCCGACCAGTTCAATAAAGTCTTCTCCTATTCGAATTTGCGCAACACCGATAACAAGTAAGGCCATTCAACCGAGTCGAATGCTTTCTCAAGGTCTAGAACCAGGCAGCCCGAACGCGGCCAGTCTCGCACCGCGTAGGTCTGCACGCGGAACAGTCTCCGTATATTGTGAGAGGTGCATCTAGCAGGCACAAAGCCGTTCTGGTCAGCGTGCACCAAGGTAGGCACCATGGCTGCCAGGCGTCTGGCTAGGGTCGACGCCAAGATCTTGTAATCTGTGTTCAGCAGCGCCAGTGGCCTATATGATCCAAGGAGCTCGCCATCTCGGCCTGGTTTAAGGAGAGACACCAGCGTTGCCTCATTCATTGACTTGGGCAGAGCTGAATCATCCAGCGCCGCCGAGTATACCCTGAGTAGTTCCGGGATCAGGATTTCGGAGCAGGCTTTGTAATACTCCGCCGGTAGCCCATCTGGGCCGGGGGCTTTACTATTTGAGAGAGCAAAGATGGCCTCTCGCAGCTCATCCGCCAGCAACGGGGCCCCCAGATCGTCACGCTGGTCGTCCGTTAGGACAGGTAGTGTGATTTCGTCCAGGTATGTCGCTATGGATGACTGTGTGGTCAGCAGACGGGACTCATACAGCGCACTGTAGTGCGCCACAAAGGCCTCGTGTATTTTTGCCTGGGAGTATACTACTGGGCCGTCGGCCGGGCGAATCGCTGTCACGAGCGACGTGCGCTCTTCACGCTGAATCAGCCAGGCCAGTAATTTGCCAGGCTTGTCTCCAGTGTGATGTGTGCGGGCTGAGTGGGCGGCGTAGTTGACGTGTTTCAACCGATCAATCAATCTGTCGTGTTCGGCCCGCGCATCCAGTAAGTCAGTGTTGCCGTCAGAGGCATCTGTCTGCTCCACCTGCAGCAGAGTCGACTCCAAGCGCCGGAGGTCAGTGTCCAACTGGCGCCGGGTGTGGGCCTGGGTGCCCAGACAGTGCCCCCTGAGGACCACTTTAAACGCGTCCCATTCTACCTGTGGTGTCGATGCCGTGCCTGTGTTGTTCTCGAAATATTGTGCCGTCTGTGTGTTTATGGAGCTCCGGAACGGGCCGTCCAGCAGTAGATCAGGCTGTAGCCTCCAGGTGGGTATCGGGGGTCGTGGCTGCTCCCATGTCAGGTCTAGTATATGCGGGTTGTGATCCGAGTGAGTGCGGCCCATGTAACAAGTGTCTGTGACGTGTGGTAGGATCTCGCCGGACACCATATACCTATCGAGGCGTACATGCAGGGCGTGAGCCCCTGAATAATAAGAGTAGTGTCTAGTGTGGGGGTTGCGGCTACGCCATGCGTCATGTAAATCCCATTGTGCGGACCACATCCGAAGCGCGTTTGCAGTGGTTTGCGCCTGTGAGTTAGGTGGTGGAGGGTGTGAGCGGTCCAGGGCGAGATTCAGCGTGCTATTGTAATCTCCGCCAAGTACCCAGGGGACTCCATGCCAGGGGGCCAGTGTGTTCGACATCTGCGCGAGGAAGTCTGCTAGCCCAGTGTTGGGCGCGTACACTGAGACCAGAACCAGTGGGTTACCGTCAAGCTTGCCGTGAATCGCGACGTATCTCCCCTCGGGATCTATGGGTGTGTCTATCGTCGTCCAGGGAAAGCCCGGCTTGATCCACACCAGTGTACCTTTGGCATAGGACGAGACACCTGTGGCATGTAACTGCCCGCGCCACCTGCGCCTCAGGGTGGGTATTTCTGTAATGTTTAGGTGCGTTTCTTGAAGAAGAGCGATTTGAATGTGGTGGCGTTTGAGGTATGAGTAAATCTTCGTGTTGGCGTGTGTATACCTCTCACATTCCACGTACACATCTTAACAGTAGTCATTACAGTTAGTAGCGATTCCCACCACCCGGATCCCTCCACTCCTCCCCGGGCATCCCATGATCGTTATCAGGTAGTCTTCTTCCACAAGCATGCAGATATATATACGTGTACACCACTACAATAAGAGTGAGGGGGGGGAGAGGAACTTGGCTAACGAAACACGAAGCCATTGAACAGTATGAACATTTGAAATACCAAAAGGTCGGATGCGGAATGTGCTCCCGTTCATACTCTCTAGGAGAGCAACAAGTTCTAGATTTAAGGGGGTGGATGTGCTATGCGCACAATGTCAGTAATTGTAAGTCAATAGAGTAGTTACGTGAAGGCTTGCCTCTATCCCAGGGGTGGCGTGCCAGTCTATGCCGTCTATGCAAGCAGGGGACCCCATCAGTACATGTAGGAAATACCATACTTTACGTGTCTTGGGCCAACAGCATCCAGGCGAAGTGTCTTTGGATCCGTGCATCAGCCGGGCGTGGATTTCCAGTGTCGCTCCTGGTCTCCTGCCCGCTGAGGGGGTGTTCAGTGTGGGTCAGCCACGCCTCCGACCGTGAGGTGCAAGGGCGTTGATCGCTGTTTCGCGTACTGTCCGCCGTCTCAACGCTGCGTTCCCACCCGTGGGTGACATCAGGTCCGGTCCGACGTGGCCGTCCCAGGTGACGTCTCTAAGGAGTACCGGAGTCTTGGCGCGGTTAGCCTAAGTAGTCTGCCGTTTGTGGAGTGACGTCCGGTCGGCTTCCCGACGCCTGGGAGTCTGGAAGACCATAAATTGCTTCGTCGTCGCTGGGGAGTTCCTGTATGCTGCCACTCGCTCCTCCGCTCTGTGCGGGGGATCTGCTGAGCTCCATGACCAGGCGGAGGGCGTCTTGTTTCTCCTGCCGCGCAGCACTTGCCGGGGGGGGGAGTCCGTGCCGCACCATGTGTGTCGGACCGTGTCCGTTGGCGGGGCCTGCGTCTTCTTCCCCCGCCTCCGAATTGCCTCCCGGGTGTTGGACCTGTGGTTGTTCTGGGGTCCGTGTCCACACCGCTGTCCAGCCATGCTTCCACGTCCGTTGGTTCCGTGAAGAAGTGAGTGCGTTCCCCCGCCACCACTCTCAATTTCGCCGGGAACAGCAGGGAGTATTGTAGTCCTAGTTGCCTCAGGCGCTTTTTTACCTCTAGGAATGAGTGTCGTTGTCGCTGTACTTGTACTGTGTAGTCCGGGAAGAACATCACAGTCGTGTTTTCAATCCAGACCTCGTGGAGTTTTCGCATTTCTCGTAGGATTGAGTCTCTGTCGCGATAATTCAATATGCGGAGCAGCATGGGCCTTGGGTTTGAGCCTGTCGCCAGGGGTTTGGTGGGAAACCTGTGAGCTCGTTCTATCACGAAGTGTGGGGATAGCGATCCCTCCGGTAGTAGGTCTTTCAGCCACCGTTCCATGTGTTCTTCTGGGGTCCCCCCTCCCATTTTTCGGGCACCTCGACCAACCGCACGTTGTTTCTCCGCGCCCTACCTTCCGCATCTTCGGCTCTGTCTTCAAGGAATTCCACTCTGTTTAGTAAGTCGCGGATCTGCTTGTGCGACTGGTCGGCTTGAGGTTTGAGTACCTGTATGTCGTTCTTCAGAGTCTTGGTGCGTTCCGATAATTTTTTATGGTCCGCCCTCAGGTGCGTCAGGTCTATGACCACACCATCGATCTTGGTGGCTAGGGACGTGCGAGTCAATTGTATGGATTCCTCCAATCTCTCCATGGCTGCCAGCATGGTGTCCAGCTTCGCCGCAGTTTGGTCGGGGTCGGAGCTTTTCCCGGACTTGTCCATTTTGCCCTTCGGGTTGGAGCCGCCGGTCCCGGTTCCGGTTCGGGCTCTGAGCCCGCCAGACATCCGTCACCGTGGTTCGCTCCCGCCTCAGCTGTGCGGCCCGTGCTAGGAGATCTATTCGGCGTGTGTGGCGGTCCCGTGGTCACTGTGGCTTGTGGGTTGGCAGAAGTTCGTGATCGAGTCGGCGTGGCGACGCTTAGTGTCGTCTTGTGTCAACTGGGCTGCCGAGTTTTCGGGGGGCATGTAGCTGTGGGCCGGTGCGTGGCTTTCAGGCGTGAAGTTGGCGCGGTTGTGGGTTGCGCGGGCTTCCACGCCGTCTGCGTGGTGTCGTGGGTTGCAAGGTCACCATGCGTCCCGGGTTGCAGTCGCCTGCGCATCCTCACCGCCCACCGCTGGGAAACGGGTGCCCCAGCCTCTGGTGCAGGCCTCCGGTTGCGCTCTGCGATGGCGCCCCTCGGGCCGGTCAGGTCTGCTGCTTGGTTCGATCCCATTCCCCTCCCACGGCGAGCAACGCCGACTTATCTGACCTGTTGGGGGTGGGGCGGACGCTCAGGCTCTTGTGGCAGGCAGCGGTGATTTTCCGCAGTCGGCGGAATAGTCCTGGTTTCCTCCGTCCCAGATCCGGGCCCCCCCGGTCTGCGCCGGTCCACTGCTCGTCGCCGTGCACCTCCCTTTGCGTTGTGTGCAGTCTCTGCAAGCGGGCCGCTTTTCGGGCCTGGTGCTGCTGGTGGAGCCCCGGCCTGTCCTGTGCTCCCGCCGGCGCTGGGTGCTACGTGGGCGGCCATGGTGCCGCGGAGTGCTCGGTGCGGTGTGGGTGGGCCGATCGCCGCCAAAGTCTGTAGGGTGCCGGAGGATGCTGCCCCACTGCCGCGCCGTCGGTTTTCGGCTGGCGAAAGTCCTTATTTTCCGGATAATTACACCGGGAAGGGGAGCTCGGAGTGGAGCTCTACCCCAAGGCGGCCATTCACGTTGCGTGCTTAGCCACGCCCCCGTAGAATCCCTCTTTATGGTGTACTTTTCATTTGATGACAGACATCTAACCCACAACCAACTGAAAGGTATAAAAATTAAGACCCACATTTACTAATATTTTAAGCAATGCAATACTGCAAGACAACTTGCTGCACTGCATCAAATGGAAATAGCAGGATTTTTTTTTATAGTTTTATATAGCGCGAACTAGACCTGAGACATCGGGTATCAGAGCGCTTTACATAAGCACCAGTTTCGTTACAGATGGACACATTCATTTTGTTTTGTTAGGCACAGGGAGATTAAGTGATTTGGCTAGAACACAGGATATTAAGGGTCGTTGCCGAGGCTCGAACCCAGTTCCCCAGCTTTGAGGTTGACTGCTCTAGCGGTAAGGCCACATCCTCTCCCTATGCATCATATTTACCAAGATATGGCACATTCCTGCTCTCTCTCTGCGCTGGCACACTGTGTGCAGCCTAGCAGAAAAGCAAGGACCCCTGCACCATGGTGTAAGGGTGCTTGCGTTACAGACAGGATTGTTCTTTTGCAGGACAGGAACAACCTTCCTGGAAAAAAATAATACTCAGAAACATTTTTGGAGGATTTTAGGTGTGCTACACAATGCAGCAGGCACAGAAAGAGGAAATACCAAGGAGAAATAAACATATTTCTTCTTGTTACACCTTGTTGGACTTGGTCCTTTTTGCAGGGTCATCCTTAAACTTTTTGCCTTCCTCCTGTATTTTTCTGACCGATTGTTAGTGGTTTTATGACTCTGGGCACTTTACCACTGCTAATCAGTGATAAAGTGGATATGCTCTCTATTGTAAATTGATGTAATGGATTAGTGACTCCATGATTGGCTTATTTGATTTACTTAGTACAGTGTACCATGTGTGCCCAGGGCCTGCAATCAAATGCTGCTGGTGGGCTTGAAGCACCGGATGTGCCACCCACAGAATCAGCTTGTAAAATGTGAGTCAGGCATGCCATTGCAGAGCCTGTGTGCAGCCAGGGGCTGCCATGTCGACTTGGCAAGTGCACCCACTTGCCAGTCCCTAAACCTTCCCTTTTCTTCACATTAGTCACCCCTAAGGTAGGCCCAAGGTACCCCAAGGGCAAGATGCATTGTACGTAAAAGGTAGGACATGCCCTGATGTGTGTGGCATGTCCTGATAGTGAATTACAGCCAATTTTGTTTTTCACTATTGCAAGGCTACCTGCTCCCAGAGGCCAGAATGGGCAGTTTGATTATAACATCTTTTAATCCCAACTGACCCAGGGAACTAGGTAGAAATTCGAGTTTAGTATGCCTGAACTCAGAATGATAAAATACATATTTTAGTGAAGTTGGTTTTAACATTCTGCGTTTGAAAATACCACTTTTAGAAAGCAGGTATTTTCTTGCCTAACCATCCAGCCTACCTCTGAAAGGATGTGTATGTATTCCACGTCTGGTTTGTGAGTGACAGGGGCTGGGGTGGCTCCAGGATACAGGGTGAGTCAGCACTAGGCTGAATAGACCTATCTGCATTGGGAGTGGTGAGAGGAGTAGCACCTGGGCCTGAATAGGGCTGTGCCTGCCTTCCATAATGCTGGCTCCACCTCCTGTGGTGCGTCTGATGACCCTGGCCCACACTGACAAAGGAAGAAGTTGAGTGCACAACTGGTTTTGGCTGGACACAGGCACCCTCTGCCTTTAGAGGACAAAGGATTTTGCAGTATAAATATTGGGGCCCAGACCCCAGAACTTTAGAACACTTCTGGGAATCGAGACAAACCTTTGCCAAGGAGAAGAACCAAGGAAACTGAAAGAGGAGACTGCCCCTGTGCTGTGCTGTTGGGGTTGGCCTGCAGTGGTAACTTTATTGCCAAGGAAAGGAGAAAAGGAACTTTGTGTGTACTTTTACTATCTTGAGGAAGATCTCCAAGGGCTTGAATCTGAGCTTGCTTCCTGTTCTGAAGTCCCAGGGACATAAAGACTTCACCACCAGCTCCCCCTGAATTTCCTTGCTGGGAATTCTACTTGCAGTGAGGTATCTACTGTTGTTTGGGCCCTCTGAGAAGACTGTGTGTCGCTGGGAGCTGGAAGCTCGAAGCAACAAGAAGCGTGTCGCAGCCGCAGCAGTTGCCGTCGCATCGCCGAAGAAGCCTGCGTCGCCGCAGCTGTTTGCCATCGCATCACCGGAGAAGCGTGTCGCATCGCCGGAGAAGCGCGTTGCCGCCGCAGAGGTCGCCGTCGCATCACTGGAGAAGTGTGTCGCAGGACCTGTTGCGGCTCAGAAGTTACTGAGTTCGCCGCATGGCCGTCGGGCGTGCACTTATCGCATCCAACGTTGTCGCATCGCATCCAGGATGCCATTTTGTTGCATCGCACCGGATCGTCACATTGCATCGAGGCGCCATCTTGTCGCATCTTCACCTGGCTGCAGTAAGAAATGATGCATCAACTCCACACACAGTAAGGAAGCGAGCCTCAACTCCCCTGCGCAGAAGTAAGGAACAGACGCATCCACTCCCCTGAGTGTATGGAAAGGCGCATCAAATTCCCTGCAACCCTTTTTGCTTGTTTTGCGTGACGCATCTAAGGTACTTTGAGAGTACAGTCTTGCATTTACCATCTACATTGAACTAAGCTATTTCTACCATTTTAAAGTCTAATTTTAATTACAGTATTGTGGATTTTTGTCTTTTGGTCTTGTGTTAAGTCTAGTAAAGATCACTTATTTTTATAAACTGGTGTGGTGTCCATTTGTAGTGTTTTCACTGTATTACTGTATGTGTGCACAAATGCTTTACACACTGCCTCTGAGATAAGCCTGTCTACTCGTGCCAAGCTACCAAGGGGGTGAGCAGGGGTTATTTTAGAAGTGTAGACCCTTACCCTGATTAGAAGCAAGGGTCCCTATTTGGTCAAAGGTACCTACCTCTGCCAACTAGAGACCCCCAGTTCTAACACACCTCTATTGGAATGGCATAGACGTCTGAGACATTCCCAGGTTTACTGCTCTTAGTAAATCTGGCAATGTGCCAAAATCCATATGTAGATGCATGGGAACGCCCACTCTCCACCCATGAAAAGTCTTCCCAATGCAGAGTAATGCAAGGCAGTTTTGCATAGCTTAGTAAATATCACTTAGGCGTTACGGGCAATACAAAGGCTTAGTAAATCTGTGTCTAAGTAGCACACTAGATGTCCCTTGTTCTGATTGGCTGGTTGGGAGAAAATGGTGAACATGATAGATTTTTATCGATTTTTCCTACAAGGCACTCATTCCCCTAAGCCTTTCTCACAAAAGAATATATCCCATACAAGACTTGACCAGCAGCTGTGTCTCTCTGGGTTGCTTCAGTGTGGGCTATCAGACATATGTAGGTTTTCAATGAGTTTCAGGGGCCCAAAAAGAAAAGATGGTTGGGGTAACTGTACTATGGTTATAGATACCACGCCCAGACTGAATGGGAACATATCATAACCAGAAATTTTCAACACAGCACATGGGCTCATCACTGGTTGCCAGACCACGCTCGCACTGGATAGCTGGCGGGAACAACATGTTACACATGGCATTTGTCAATTTCATCATTTTTTAGCAAAAACATGCTATTTCCCTAAAGTCTTCCTCAGACAGGAGCACGTCATTGCCCAGACTTCACTCAAATGTTTGGTCCTGTACGTTTCCTGTGCATGATTCACAGACCTGTGTGGGTTTTCAATGGGTTTGAGGAACCTATGCACGATAAGTTGTGTTCAGTGCATTCTGGGAAGTTGAAAAAACTAAAGTGAAATGCTGGTTTTGGTATCTGTTGTTCGGTCTCATGTTTCATTGTTAGGACTATGTGAACCAATCACAACGTCAAATTTTCTGTATCTACACATTGTAGTATACCCTTCATCAGCAACTTTTGCCCAAAACATTGTAATTCCCTCAAGTTTTATTCCAGCGGGAACACAATCTTGCCAAACCTCATACCTTATCTATGTTCCTCTGCATCTCCTGAGAATTGGAATATCCGACTTGTGCAGGTTTTCATTGGGTTTGAGCAGGGATCCAACCAATAGACAAATGGACCCCAATGAATGTTTTCATGGGCTGTGCTTTGAGTCTGCAAACAATTGCAGTATTTAGGACTGGGAACAGTCAGCACGCATGGGTATTTACTAACCACAGACATTTCTAAATACTAGAGAGCCAATGAAATCCAATGAGATGCAATATGTGCATTCTAGCATGTTGTACTACCCTGAACAGCCTGCAAATGTCAAAGCCTGGATAATAAAACATGAAGGGCCAGATGTAGGTATCCAAATACCGGTCGGTAACGGCCGAAAATACCGATTTTCGGGCGTTACCGACCAGTATTTGGATACTGAGATGTAGGGCACCACAAAATACAGATTCGGTATTTTTACCGAATAGGTAATTTTACCGAATCGGAAAATGTACAGAATCTGTAAAATTACCGATTCGGTAAAATTACCGAATCTGTATTTTGAGATGTAGGTGGCACTGTTTACAGTGCCACATGGCTTCAAGGATTCGTTATTTACCACCAACTATTAGTTGGTGGTAAATAACGAATACCTGTGTATATGTAAATCTGTGCATGTACACCTGTGCCATGTGACAGACATACATGCCCTAAGGGCATGCCCTAAGGGCATGTATGTGTCCCACATGGCACACAAACACTAATCAGGGGTGCAACAGGGTGTCAAAGTGACACCCTGCCAACCTTGAATTTTTCGATATATACCGAATCGGTAATTACCGATTCGGTAATTGACATTCATTCCTATGGGCCTCCAGGCCCATAGGAATCAATGGCAAATACCGAATTGGTAAATACCGATTCGGTAATTACCGAATCTTATCGATTCGGTGAAAAATACCGAATTATTACCTACATCTAATTTACCGATTCTAAAATACCGAATCGGTAAAATTCGGTATTTTAGAATCGGTAAAAAAGATTTACCTACATCTAACCCGAAATGTCTTACTTTTCACATAATAGAACACTCCATAACTTCCAGCAAATACAAAATGTCCGGCATTCCCACACCTCTATCAATAAAAATAGTATCCCACAAGTGTGAGTGGCCATATTGCACATGGCACAAATAGGCCAAAGGTTTGACCATGTGGAGGCTATATTAACACTACATTCATTTCACATAGGCATAGTTGTTTGCTTGTTCGTCTCTGTTATGATAGGCTCACCCACATATTTGAAGTTCTGTTTTAGGTGTGGAAACACTGGATGGTAAGAGTTTTGCTGCTCCCTACAAATTCCAGAACTTTCAATTATAGAAATGGTAAAAAAATTCTGTTTTTTTAACACCCCCTGTATTTAGTTTTCAAAGGGTTAGGTGTCTCTTTGTACTGGTTGACCCATTGCCCAAACACCACAGCTACCCACATCCTAAACATCAACCTCATTCGAAGCTTCTTTCTGGCACTTTTTGTCATCATGTTCAAAGGGCATTTTCTGTCATGGGCGATAGGCCCACCCACAATTGTAGGGTGCTATTTTAAATCAGAAGAGTGTGGCATTGCAGGATGGTAGAGCACTTACTATTATCAATTGGATATATGCGTATAGTTGCCTTCCTGTTGTTAAGTCAGACTCCACAAAAAGTCTTTTTGAAAACATGTCCTCAGATTCACCTGGCATAACAGGTAATCCACAATTTGGAGTGATACAAATGTGACCCCATATGTAAAATCAGACTGTTACGTTGATAAAAAAAAGTCATAGCTTTCATTCCCTCCCAACTTCGATTCGTGGCATTATTCTTTATCAAGTGATGCATGGTCAGAACACAGTGAATAAACATTGGAAGCTATGAACAAACTTTAAGCACTGTACATCTCTGGGACCAGAAGAATCTGACAAACATAAAGGTATATTATTTTTAAGAAAGAACCTGCACTCTGTGCAAAAAGTTACTGTTGAAAACTTTGTTACACATTTCCTTTTTTCCCAGCTTGTATTTATTCATTTTGGATTTCAACAAATTAGTTTCTTTGGAAAATTCTTGTCCAATCTACACAAAAGATCGCTTGTTGAATGGTGTCTGCTTTCCAGCAATCTATAGCTTTCTGGGATCCCCAGGGATTCCACATAGTTTTCCCACAAATGTATAAGTGGGTATAAGCACAAAAATAAGAGATGTCTGCTTTCTTAGGCTAAGAAAAAATCCAAACAGCTTCTGGTTCCTTGCTGAGTCACAGGCACACAGCCCCTTCCTCACACAATACTTCACACTGTTGGATGTTGTTTGGATTTTTTTCTTATGCCAAGAAAACAATTCATATAGCTTGTTTGGCATCTAGCAAGTGCACAGTATTGTCAGGCACATTCAAACTTCCTCCCACCAGCCCAGTCTCTATAGGAAGTTTGTACCCCATACGTGATGGGAGAGAAAACAGGGCACTGAGCCTATTGACAAAGGGTCAATAAGTATCAGTGGCCCCATGCATCAAGAACCTCAGTGGCCTCATTCTTCAAACAGCTCAATGGCCCCAGGAAGTAATAAGCATCAATGGCCCCAGGAAGTAATGAACATCAATGGGCTCAGGAAGCAATGAACATCAATGGGCTCAGGAAGCAATGAACATCAATGGGCTCAGGAAGCAATGAACATCAATGGCCCAGAAAAAATGATTGGACCCAGGCATCAATGAATGTCAATGGCCCAAGGCAGTGCTAAACCTCAATTGACTCTGCCAGTTATGAACATCAATGGTTTCTGGCATAAGGGTTCAGGAAAATGTAAGACAAAAAGAATATCTTTCCTTTTTTTCTTTACTTTCTCTAGGTGTTTGCTACCATCTGACGAAATTAGAGACAATGAAACCATGTTTAAAGTACAAACTATGGCAATTGAAGAACCACACTTGGAATTTATGAATTGCATTTGGAATGTTGAAGTAGTCCAGCATTCACAACAGTGGTAGGTATTTAAAAAAAGATCTTTATCAGAAATAAAAAAAAAGAACGTTCTTGCTTATTTATTTATAATGGTCTGTGTGAAGACCTATTAGGACTCATTGCACTTATGAACTGCCTTGATTAAAGAACAAGACATGAGACTCACATTGCCGCAGAGGAACACTAATTCCACACAAAATGCAGATCAAGGGCCTTGAAACAATGGCAATGGAAGTTTGTTGTACAGACAAACAGAATTAATAAACAGACAACTCCTTCGCTCGCCTCCAATGCTCGCCTGTGAGTGGTGTTCCCTCACCTTTGTTGTTTTAGACTTATCCAGGTCCCTTGGTTTTGCCTAAGGGTCAGAGGGGTATGCTCCCCTGCCCCTGTGCGGCACACTTCACAGATGTTGCAGGGTTTTACTGCTGACAGGACACTACAGCAGGTGTCAGCTGACCTAGCCCGCCATCCTTGCATGCTTTTACAGGGTAAAGAGGACCAGAGCAGGTAACAGCTGCCTTTATGTCATGTTGACATTCAGGGTACTGACAGTCAGCTGCTCCAGTCCTCTTTCATTCACAAAACAATGTGGGAAAAGTAGGGCTGGAGTAGCTACAGACAGTAGGCACTGTGCCGTGTTTGGAAAGCTGTCAGCAGTTGCTCCATTGTCCTGTTGCAGGACACCCTCCTTTGCTATCAGATCATGTGGAGGTACAATGTAGGGCACAGAGAAATTCCACATCATCCTTTAGGCTAGGCTGGGTGGATCTGTGTTTTGGGTTAGTAGCTGGTGAGCAAACTCAGTCCAGCAGTTGGACAAGGCTATGAGTAATTGAAAGTAAGGGAATGCAGGGCCCAGTGCAACGCTCCCCAATCCTTGGAGGTTTAGAATCAGGAGGGGGCAGTGGATGGTGATAACACACCCTGGTCATTGACAAGGCCATAGGGGAATTAAATGAGGGGACTCTGCTGGAGGAGGGGAAGAGGAAATCCTTCCAAGCTCTTAAGAAGGCTGGCGGGGTGTGCAAGAACCCCCTACACACATACACACACTCAGGCAAGATGGAATTCCTTTAGTGGTTGGAGAGTTTACTGGGCCCTTACCAGTGGTCACGCATTGTCACTATTTTTAATTTTTGTTTGAGGACATGTTAATGCAGATTACATGATCAGTGCTTACTTTTATCCGTGTGTGATTTTATATCCAGACTGACCATAGCTAGTGACTTTCCATTAATAATTAATCGTAGTTAGACTATGTTCACGTTAAGTTAGCCATAGCCGCTCTAGGTCTCCATATCGAAAGGCCCAATTTTAAATAAAATGTTGTGTTTCTGCTTACTGTGTATAATCTTTTTCTCGTTTCAGGAGCCAAGTGTCAACAGTGTGCTTATTAAAACTGTGCTGCTATCCTTACATTCTGTGTGAAGGCAATTGAATGCATCTCCTAATGAGCTGAACATTAAATCATAACACCTACGTGTGAGGCAGACTGGTTGAGATGTAGGCTCTTTTGTACAACATCTATAAAAGCGTTGAAGCTGAAATCTTCCACTGTATGAGTCATGAGAAGAAGGCCGACACCAGGAATTTGTGAACGTTTAATTCTGATTGGTTCATTCTCTACAGGAACCATATAAGGATGGTGTAGCTCGTTGAATGTAATGTTTAAATTGTTTGTTGCTGAGCTAAGTAGATGGGCTTGTTCCTCCCAGCCTTCCAGTCAGAAGACCCTATCATTATTTTATTTATGTTCATAGTTAATTTTGGGAGATAACCCATGTCTTCTTTGTCTGATTAAAACCTTCATTTAGTTCTGCCTTAGTGGCTTCATTTTGCTGACATTTGCTGCTTAAACTTCCTCCCCGACTTCACTACTGAAACCTTAGTTCAGCATCAGGGAGTTTCCATTCAGTGGAACTTTTATGATTTGCCTACAATAATCCTTTAATATTTTTTATTTGTATTTGCTGTTCTGACTTGCTTGGACTACATCTATATACGCTGTAACCAGATGGTTATTGATTTAAGATTATTTTGACTGATTGGAATTTGTAATTTGCTTGTCTGTTCATAAACCTTCATGGTTTGCAAACTACTACATTCTAATGAGGCAAAATGTGCTTCACTGTTATTGATGTGCTATTGAACTGTTGATGTAAAGCCTTAATTTGAGTCAAAGGTCCATCCACCTAAGTACAGCTGATATTCAAAATTTGCACCAACCCTTAGGCTGATGCAAACCGCATTCTTTTGCTCTCTATCACCAGTTACTTGGAAAAAAAGAAGAGTTTGAATATTGCGCACTGTCCTTGACAAAACTGGGGCACTGTTTTCCTGACACCTTGGCCGAGCCTGCCAGAAGTGTTGGGGCAAAGACCGTTATATAGTTTGTTTGTCTGGAGTGGGGTACATACTTTGACGCCCTAATGCCTGCCCATTTACACATTATGCAGAACTGCTTGTGCTTTTGTGTATTCATCCAGATGTCTGCACGCATTGTGAGGGGTTTTTCTTTCCTAAATGGGGCATTTTCTATTTTCTCCGCATAAATTGAAATCCCTCGGCTATTTAGACCAGTTATGTTTTTAAAGGTTACATCGCAGTAGGATATACAATGTGGATACTAGAGGGTAAATGTGGGTTCATTACTGTAAAAGTAACATCTCACAGAGAGAGAAAGAGAGATAGAGAGAGAGAGAGTGTGAGATAGTGAGTGTGAGAGAGAGAGAGAGAGAGAGAGAGAGAGAGAGAGAGAGAGAGAGAGAAAGAAAGAGAGAGAGACCGTCTACGCCGGATATCCAGCTGTCAGAGAGTCTAAAACATAGGCTCCTGATCATTTCCTGGGCTCCTAAACATTTAAATAAAAGAGGGATTTTCCTTATAGGTTAAAATCTCTTATTTTCTTTGGCACCCAAATATGCCAATATAGTATGAACATGCTGTATCAATTATCGCGTTTCTGGTTCTCAGAGAAGCAACGATGAAAGATTAACGTTTTGCATTTCCTCCACAACAGGCTGCAACAAGTATGCAACAAAATAAAAAAATTGAGAAACCAGGAAGGTGGAAGAAATATGTTGTAATTAAGACAGCCGAAATTAAAATTGACAATAATTCCAGGTTTAATTATGGCTGTAATATATACTAGATCAGTGCTGAAAAGTTCACTTTACAATAGATTGTGGAAGAACCGTTACCTTTGGTCAATTTCTTTGTAATATGCGTCCATAAGTCAGCAAGGTCATGTGCCTGTGTGTGGTATCACCTGGGCGAGGTGCTGTGTCTGTCTTGTCAACCTCACTCCACCTCTTAACAAGGATTTGCAATGCAATAGGTCTCGCATTTGCGAGAGTTTAAGCTATTGGCATTGTAAATTACAATGCCAATAGGTGATACTGGTGTAAATGTGAGACCTATTTTATTTCAAAGAAGCGGCCACCATTGTCCTGGGCTGCGTGGAAAGTGAATGCACGCATGGCGCGCTGAATGTTGCAGGAAAGCATGTCGTGCCTGCAGCAGGAGAAACTCATTAAAGAAAATAGTGCTTACAGACATACTGTGTAACAACAGTAGTAAAAGGGGAAGTCCTCATGGAAGGTTACAAATGAAGACAAGGCGGTACTAAGGCGGGACTAGCAAGACTATTAACGAATCAGAAGCCAGCATTTACAAAGGACAATGACACAAGCCAATGAAAAATATGGGCGAAGAGTGGGAGGGACTTCAACTCCATACTCGAATACAGCATGCCCTGCAGAGCAGCGCATGTGCTGCTCAGGCTCGACCTAAAAACATGACGCCATAAAAATGCGGGGTCTGGTCTTGACTATGGGATTATTAGTATAAAATTATCAGCCCATGAGCAGACCAACTGGCATCGACAAGGCAGGATCTCTAACTGTCAGATGAAGAACAGGAACGTCAAATACTGTTCATCTCCACATTCGGGGAAACCTTGTATAACACGAGGCACAAAATAGGAATAAACACAACAACATAACACAAGCCCATTTCATTTAATATTAATTTAGCTAAAAATGAGGAAAGCAAGATGGTTGTCCTTTGTAAAAATTATCAGGTGTATAATTCCAGCCAAATAGATTTAGTTCTGTTCAAGAACGTTAGGAACATTAGGTCGATCAGTGGGGTCATTTCCATTTTTTAAATACCCACTGTTATTAATGTTTATATCTATAAATACCATACCCAAACCACTGCTAAATTTTGCCTTTTTCTAAAAATTGGTTGGATGAGAATGATAGACCTACACGCCTTCCATATTTACTGGATTTCAATTAAGATGTTTTTGTGCTTTTTTGCAGTAAATGTTCTATACTGAAATTCCTAATACATCATGAGAAACACCATGGCCCACTCCATTTATAACTTGCACTCAGCCATGCCATGTCCACTGCACTAGTTACATGCTTCATTAGACATTCTTATTATGAATTGCATCTAACGTTGGCTCTCCATAAAAAATCTGCTGATGCAATGAGCAAGGGACTCACATCTGAGTATACACCCTTCCACGCTTATGGTGGACAAAATGATTCAGAAAAGGGGGTGGTGATGAACAGAGTGCCTGAATTAAGCAGACCACTCTTACCCAGTCCAAAGATCAGGGCTTGATCCATCACCGTTTTTTAGCTCACTGCACCATCCCAGCTCAGAACTTGGCTATATGCAAATGAGTCTGTTCCTGTCCCAGTGCATGATGGGAACAGGGCAAACCAAACTACCAAGCCAATTCTTGTACTGGGAAGGAAACAAGCTTCCGGGGACCGGTTTCTGCCATTTCAGGCGTCGTCGGCCCGGCTTGCTTGAATCCTGATGGTGCAATGAGCAAGGGACTCACATCTGAGTATACTCTTCCACGCTTATGGTGGACAAAATGATGAGAAACACCATGGCCCACTCCATTTATAACTTGTACTGTAAAGCCTAATTTACGATGGCGCCGGCAAGCTGCCAGCGCCATCCTCAAATAGTTACTTAATTAGCTTCAACAGGAAGCTCTAATAGATAAGATACAGCAGGGGCTCGAGCGCCTGCTTTATTTTATCAGTTGGAGCTTCCTGTTGAAGCTAATTAAGTAACTTTTTCAGGATGGCGCTGGCAGCTTGCCGGCGCCATCGTAAATTATTTACGATGGGGAAAAACGGTGGTGTCTTCTTGAATAAATATGAAGGGCAGGGTTCATTCTGGCACGACGGTCCTGGCACAAAAAATAAACCTCAACAGGAAACACTTGCAGATATCAATAAAGCATGTGCCCTAGTTGAAGCTTAAATTCAGTGACTCATTCATCAGCCCAAAATCAATCGTGAGCGTTGTGGAGGCTGGGCAGGTGTGCCTTCTTCCCACATATACCATCGAAAATCCGCTGTGATGCAGGCCAGAGGCATTTGCATCTTTGACTTTCACGAGCGCAATCCCCGTGCTGTTCCTGTGACCAGGAGCTTCTGTCTCTTAATCTGCCGCTCTGATCGGTCTCTGACCTTTTATACACACAAGAGGCATGTGCGCTCGCATGGAAGCCCCGTCCGTTTGTCCCCGCCCACACACTCGAGGAAGCCCCGCCCCCAAATCCGCCGATCCGCAAAATCCGCGGATTTTGCGGATCCACGATCCGTGAATTCGCAAATTCGTGAATCGTGGATCCGCAAAATCCGCCCATGACTATTCACTAGTCAGTTTCCAGTGTTTTAGATTTTGTGTTGTAGCCCCAATTATCTGCACAACATTAACTATACCTTAACTAAGGTTTACCACAATAACATACATAGTATAGAGGTGGTAATAGCCATGGTTATGGTTAGATCATTTGGACTGCAGAAAAGAAGATTTTGCTTTGCTCATAACTAAATGTCATTATTCTTCCTTTCTTGAAAATGTTGCTCATATTGACAAAGGAAGTGGGAGTGGTAAGGTTAGCGGGGATGTCCCAAAATACGATTTTACATCTTTAAATCCCAGAAGGAGTTCAGGGATAAGCTTCAATAGGAATTGATGGATGGAATAACACCAAAGTAGGTATACATACAGAAGCCACATTTCTCTTTGTGATTTTCCAAATGTATTGTAAGTGCATTAAGCAGTTTTCTGTTGCCTGAAGTCGTTGGATGTCCAAACAGTAACGGCTGGCTTGTTGATAGAGTGGTGGGGTAGGGGAAAGGGAGGGGGACAGGAGACGAACGGACGAGACAAAAAAAAAACACTTACCTACAGCATCAGGCATCTTCTGCAGGCACAGGCTCCCAGAGTGCACTGCAGCCAATCCTGGCACTGTTTTCATGCTGCTGAAACATGCATCAGGATTGGTCTGAGCACCGATGATGTGCACTCTCAGTTAGACTGGGAGCCTGTGCCTGCTGTCTCCAACCCGACAACGCAGCTCAGGTTGGAGAGAGCTTCAGTGCCTGAGATGGCCGGCTAGACCATCATGCGAACTGAATAGCAGTGAGCCACCCCTCCACCATGCCTGTCATCACCCTGTACCCACCCCAGGGATCAGCTCAGAGAGAAAAAAATTAAATGATAATAAACAAGGGTTTATTATAGTTTAATTTTTAATTTTTGGGGCTATCGGCAGGTAGGGCGACACTCCTCCACCATAGCAGAGGAGCCGCCGCTGTGTCCAATGGCATGGCAATCTTATGAATGGATACAGAATCTGATCGGCTGTTCAGGGATGCTCTGCTACTCCTTTTGGGATGTCACATGATGATGGAGAACTGCCATGAAGATGCCAGATATAGTTCTGGTAAAGGTGTTCCTGGGGCCATGTATCAGGGTGGCAACACCCCACTCCCAGGGAGCACTGTGACATTCTCCACATGAATTTAAAGTACTTTTTTGCCCTCAAAGACAAAAGGATATATTTAGCCATTGGAACTCTGAGACAATACTCAGTTTTATACTGTCAACAAAAACCTAGCTTGAGATTGCATTAATATATCTCTACCATATAAACGTATCCCTAACCCCAATCCTACCTGAGCCCTAATCCAAATATTGCACTGGTAGCAGTATGCACTCAGCCATGCCATGTCCACTGCACTAGTTACATGCTTCATTAGACATTCTTATTATGAATTGCATCTAACGTTGGCTCTCCATAAAAAATCTGCATGGAACGTATAGAAAATCAAAATATACGAGCTTACATTTGGATCCTGGAAAATTGTGTGCAGATTAATCACGAGGAGGAAGCCGTACACTGCATTACATATTCCTATTAAATTCACAAAACGATTTTTATTATAAGCATTGGTAGACAGTGGATACTGGGGGAGAGGGAATTCCTACAAAGTGAGAACAAAAGCAACAACCTAGGGTCTCATTAGGATGGTGGTGGACTGCCACCCCATCGGTGAAGGTTCCACCGCCATCTGTGACAGCGTTACCGCCCGCCACATTATGATGGCAGTTCTTTGGCGGTCGGAGGAGCTGGAATACCTACAATGGTGGCGTGCATGCCAGGCACTGCCGTAGGTATTACAATGTTACTTTCCACTGGCCCGTTCATGGCGGTTTACCTGGCGGAAAGGGACACTGGGGGCCCGTAGCGGGTCCCCTTTCAGCCCTGGGACTCAGCTTTGGGATTGGAAGGGGCACCTATGGTACCCCCCTACATATCAAAAAAGGGGGTGGTGATGAACAGAGTGCCTGAATTCTCACACCTGAGTATACCCTTCCACGCTTATGGTGGACAAAATGATTCAGAAAAGGGGGTGGTGATGAACAGAGTGCCTGAATTAAGCAGACCACTCTTACTCAGTCCAAAGATCAGGGCTTGATCCATCACCGTTTTTTAGCTCACTGCACCATCCCAGCTCAGAACTTGGCTATATGTAAATTAGTCTGTTCCTGTCCCAGTGCATGATGGGAACAGGGCAAACCAAACTACCAAGCCAATTCTTGTACTGGGAAGGAAACAAGCTTCCGGGGACCGGTTTCTGCCATTTCAGGCGTCTTCGGCCCGGCTTGCTTGAATCCTGATGGTGCAATGAGCAAGGGACTCACACCTGAGTATACCCTTCCACGCTTATGGTGGACAAAATGATTCAGAAAAGGGGGTGGTGATGAACAGAGTGCCTGAATTAAGCAGACCACTCTTACCCAGATACTCTGTCCATCACCACCCCCTTTTTGTAATTATTTTGGCCACCATGAGTGTGGAAGGGTATGCTCAGACATGAGTCCCTTGCTCATTGTACCATCAGGATTCAAGCAAGCCGGGCCGAAGACGGCTGTAATGCCAGAAACCGGTCCCCGAAAGCTTGTTTCCTTTCCAGTGAAGAATTGGCTTGGTAGTTTGGTCTGCCCTGTTCCCATGATGCACTGGGCCAGGGACAGACTAATTTGCCTATAGCCAGGTTCTGAACTGGGATGGTGCAGTGAGCTAAAAAACGGTGATGGATCAAGCCCTGATCTGTTGACTGGGTAGGAGTGTTCTGATTAACTCAGATACTCTGTCCATCACCACCCCCTTTTTGTAATTATTTTGGCCACCATGAGTGTGGAAGGGTATGCTCAGACATGAGTCCCTTGCTCATTGTACCATCAGGATTCAAGCAAGCCGGGCCGAAGACGGCTGTAATGCCAGAAACCGGTCCCCGGAAGCTTGTTTCCTTTCCAGTGAAGAATTGGCTTGGTAGTTTGGTCTGCCCTGTTCCCATGATGCACTGGGCCAGGGACAGACTAATTTGCCTATAGCCAGGTTCTGAACTGGGATGGTGCAGTGAGCTAAAAAACGGTGATGGATCAAGCCCTGATCTGTTGACTGGGTAGGAGTGTTCTGATTAACTCAGATACTCTGTCCATCACCACCCCCTTTTTGTAATTATTTTGGCCACAATGAGTGTGGAAGGGTATGCTCAGACATGAGTCCCTTGCTCATTGTACCATCAGGATTCAAGCAAGCCGGGCCGAAGACGGCTGTAATGCCAGAAACCGGTCCCCGGAAGCTTGTTTCCTTTCCAGTGAAGAATTGGCTTGGTAGTTTGGTCTGCCCTGTTCCCATGATGCACTGGGCCAGGGACAGACTAATTTGCCTATAGCCAGGTTCTGAACTGGGATGGTGCAGTGAGCTAAAAAACGGTGATGGATCAAGCCCTGATCTGTTGACTGGGTAGGAGTGTTCTGATTAACTCAGATACTCTGTCCATCACCACCCTCTTTTTGTAATTATTTTGGCCACCATGAGTGTGGAAGGGTATGCTCAGACATGAGTCCCTTGCTCATTGTACCATCAGGATTCAAGCAAGCCGGGCCGAAGACGGCTGTAATGCCAGAAACCGGTCCCCGGAAGCTTGTTTCCTTTCCAGTGAAGAATTGGCTTGGTAGTTTGGTCTGCCCTGTTCCCATGATGCACTGGGCCAGGGACAGACTAATTTTCCTATAGCCAGGTTCTGAACTGGGATGGTGCAGTGAGCTAAAAAACGGTGATGGATCAAGCCCTGATCTGTTGACTGGGTAGGAGTGTTCTGATTAACTCAGATACTCTGTGCATCACCACCCCCTTTTTGTAATTATTTTGGCCACCATGAGTGTGGAAGGGTATGCTCAGACATGAGTCCCTTGCTCATTGTACCATCAGGATTCAAGCAAGCCGGGCCGAAGACGGCTGTAATGCCAGAAACCGGTCCCCGGAAGCTTGTTTCCTTTCCAGTGAAGAATTGGCTTGGTAGTTTGGTCTGCCCTGTTCCCATGATGCACTGGGCCAGGGACAGACTAATTTGCCTATAGCCAGGTTCTGAACTGGGATGGTGCAGTGAGCTAAAAAACGGTGATGGATCAAGCCCTGATCTGTTGACTGGGTAGGAGTGTTCTGATTAACTCAGATACTCTGTCCATCACCACCCCCTTTTTGTAATTATTCCCCTACATATCAAGGCACCAAGTGGCAGGCACCGCATTGTGCCTGCAACGTAGTGCAGGGATATGTCTGATGTGTAATTTTGTACTGTGATGTGTGCTGCAGCCCACAGAACCTGCCGCAATACAAAACATGCACATTGTGACCGACATGAAGGCGGTCGTATTTAAATACCTATGGTGGGACCGCCAACAGCAAGATGGGCGGACCCATTCCCGATATGACGGCGGTCGGACAAATGTCTGACCGCCATCATACTCAAGCCATTAGTCAGTGCCTAGTAAAAAGGTCACAGGCCTTGCAAAGTGGGTTCTGGGGATGCAGGGTTGGGCGCAGGATATGTTTAAATACCACAAATGTTGCCTTTGCCCTGCTAGAAACAGGCAGAGGTCGTACACAGTGGGCATTGGGCTGAGTAATTTTGGGAATGGAAATGACTGAAAACTACACGCTGCGCCCAGTACCTATTGGGTACAGCCACATTCCATGCCCGGCATATACTAGGTATATGAAGGCCACACCCTATGCACACCACACCGTTCGCTGGGCATGTTCAAAAGTGGTGTCCACTGGGCATTATCACAATGGGAATTGCACATAGAGTATGGTCAAAGTTGAAGCTCTGCACACAGTGAGTAAAGGGTGCTTGATATTGGGGGCTCAGCATGGTCAAAAGACATACCATGGTCCCACTATTAGTTGTGCATGACAAAACACCAAGATTACAAGTGGCATAACAAAACTTGAGCCCCCTTCCTGCAAGGTAATTGGAGGGGCCACTGCTCCGGATTTAATCAGGAGCTCTTGGCCAGAATACTGTGCTGAGGGGGCCCCCTGCAGCTCTCCCCCGCCCCCCCGCATCACGGGGCTGCGGGGGCCTGTGTTACGCCACTGATTACTACTTTCGGGAGCAGCAAATAATGGGTTTAATAAATTACATTATTATAAAACAGAACAAATCATTTAAAATAAACATTAAAGATTGTTATACAACGATACTAAAAACAGTAACATTTCACCTTATTTTTTTTTACTGAAAAAAATCCCTTACAAATATCAACAGAAAGGACTATGGCTGCAAACCAAAATCCAAAAATCCTGCAACTCTCTGCTCACAGCATCGCAAAGATCATCAGCAACATCGCTGGCAGCATGATCTATAATTTGTCCAATAATAAATGATAGTGCATAGATTGTAAAGCAGATGTTGTAAAAAATAACCTTGGATTAAAAACCTGCCTAAACACTATTTACAGGTACACACATACGCTACTAAAGGCTTCTTTTTCTGTAATGAAGGATAGCTAACTTGTCAGAGCTATGGTCATTTCAAATGTGGGTCATCAATTGATCCCTAGATGTGATTTTGCAAACATCTCCTTTGATTGACAGCCAATTATCGAGTCTCCTGGGCAAAGCTCAAGCTCAAGCCTTGCGAGTTTGGGCAAGAGATGTTAAGCTAGGGCATTATATCGCAATCCATGTGATTTTGAAGGGTCCGGTGCTCCTGATTCAAAATGTATGTGTAGATTTAAAAAGCAAACACTGGCATTTTTAGGGAACACCTTCAGACAGACAAAGTGCCTACTGTATGTCCTTCCAGACCACAGAGTCCTATTCGGTGCCAGAATACGCGAGTTGGGGAGCCATGCATGCACATCCATGATTGTTGTGTGCGTTGGGGCGAAAGTCAAAATCGTACAGAACTTGCTATCATGAACTAGGCTAGGGCTGTATGCTCTACCAGCGTTTGAAGGGGAGATTTCTGTGTCAACTCTCACTCAGAGCGCAAAATAGTCATAGAGATTCTCATAAAAACCTCTCTTGACCACGTTATGCTTATAATTAGGGCTCCCAGTTTATGGTATTTATTTTTTTGACATTTCCGTCTGTATTTATCCATATTTATTTTGGGTTTTGTAATAAAACTGAAGCTGAAATTAGTATATTTCCACATTTATTTAACCGATAAATATGCACTCCTGCTTGAATGTCTGCCAGGTTTCAGTGCTGTGAACACCCGCGAAGATAAATCAATGCACTTATATGAAAATATGCAAATTTCAGTATCAATCTTGTGTATATTTATCTACTTCTGTTAAAGCCTCTTTACTAAAATACCTTTCTTTTTTAACCCCCTTACTTATCAATCCACACAGCTATTGGCATGGTAGTCATGACAGACAGTATTTAGAATTACTCAAAAAGCAACCCAATTTCCGTTTCTATCCACATTTAAAAATAAATACAGACACCAAAATAAATGTTTTCTGTCTGTATTCACCTGTAAACATCAGTAAAAACGGAAAACAGGGAGCCTCACTTATAATCCAAAGCCTAAAACTCAAATTCACCAAGCATGGTTGGAAGTGCAAACGTAACTCTTCCAATGACACATACATGTTGCACACATGATCTCACAAATTACCTCATCAATTGTGTCAGGGGTCACACCAAAAAGCATGCCTCTGCTATAGCCTTGAGTGTGCATTCAGACAAATCCCTGGCCGCTGCCAGTCATCTGTGGACTCTTTCTGCAGACAGAGGGACACTTGAATTTGAAATCAAAAGTGATAGAGGACATGGCAGAAGTATAACGATATTCCTAAGCAGCAGTCACTGAACAGTGACAGTACAACCAGGGTCAAAACAAACAGGTAAATGCCAAAGGATTGGGTCCAGGAAATCAGGAGAACTGTCCAACGTTTAGTGTTAGAAGGACCCACATATGTGACGCATATAGACGTGTCTTGTGAGCAAGGCTGGACTGGCTTTAGTAGGCACCGGGCGTTTCCCCAGTGGGCCACCAGGGTGGGGGCAGTTTTTGTTACCGGGGGCCGGTTTTGCTGCAATATGGGCCCCCAGCAACAAAAGCACCACAAAGCTTTCCACTAGCATACTCCCCCACCCCAGCCGAGCTCTTTGCCAGGGCCGGTTTCGGTTCCCAGTCCGGCCCTACCTGGGAATGGGGTGACCTAACTTATGGAAGAAGGGATAACCCGTGCTCAGCAAAAACCCATGGTATCCAGATGGCAGTCTGGCATTCCGGGTCGGGTGAGATCTCTTTGAGTTAGTCACAGAATCTGTGGAAGAATGACTTGCTAGGTAAGTACATTTTTGTTAGGGAGTAGAGATCTACATGCTACCAAGCAAGCTGCAACATTTATCGATCTTGCAAGTTCCAGTCATGAGCATTCCACACAGGAGTACAAATATTCTATATGACATATTAGAGAGATCTCAGATACAAAACCAATTTCTCCTTAGATAAAAGAAGTCAATTAATTAATGAATTAAAATTAAAATCGGCAAATGTGTTCTTAATTAGAATATGCCTAAAACCTGAAAATACAGTCCAATGTTACAGCCTTTATCCCAGCATTGTGAGCAACACTCCAGTCCAGAAACAAACTCAATCTTTGCTATGCTTTTCTCCCTCCAAGAATCCCTATCATGGAAAAAGAATTGGCAAAACCATTCAATCTTGCGATTAGGACCTATTGGCTTTGTCAGTGCCTTTTAGCCATGCTGCACAGCATCAGCAAGATGTTGTTCAGCATTGCATAAAAACTTTAAGAAAAAGCTACAAAAAAAGGCATGATATCGTGGCTGTGACATTTTGTAGGAATATGAATGCTCTATTATTCACACCACCTACAAAATGAGGCAGGTGTTTATTTACCGACACATGATGAATTGATAAATAAAAATAATAGAAGTAGAACAAAAGCAATTTTAAGGTAGCTTTGACCTGCAGCAATTTGCTGCCTGGTCCTTCTGTAAAATAAAAAATGATACTACATTTAAAAAAAAGACTGCCTGTAGGGGCAGGATGGAATGGGAAGCAATGCAGGGGGGTGGGGAGGGGAAACACAGCAGAAGTGACAAAGAAACGTGGGGGTGAAGCACACACGGGTGAGTGCAACATGCAGAAGGCGGGTGAGAAGCACATGGGCGAGAGAGCAACAAGGAGCACAGCAGAGGGGTGAAGAGAAGTTGACAAGTGACACAGATGGAAAACACATGCACTTTCATTCAGCTTTTAACCGAAATGTGAAATGTAGTTCACAAAAAGTAGGCAGTGGAATGACATAAGTAAAGAGGCTATGCTCAGGGGGAGAGGCGAACACAGATGGTGAAGGCAGGCCTACATAAGATACATAATAAAAAGCAAGCTCTCAATAACACCAACCAATGGTAAGGAATCGACGGGAAACAGCAATTACACAACGGCCGAACAACGTGTTGCCGTTGCAAAGCCGTCGGAACAACGAATGAACCTTAACCTCGCATTCCTTCACAGCGCTTGTAATTATAACGAAAGGGCTTAGGTAAAGTAGTGTTCAACTTTAAAGTCCAACGCTTTCCCCACTGTGGCGCAGACTGGAGTTGGAATAGTAAATTATACTGTTCAAAAGGGAAGTCGCCGTCAAGACTTGCATGATATAAGGAATATATGGTTAAGACGCATTCGCTGTTCCGACCACATTGTTAAGGAACGCGTGGTTTAGGCAAGAGTGGTTGTGTCATATAACCGGAATGGACAGGCTCACGAGATCTTTTGCAACAGAAACAAGCTGACGAATGCTAAATCGGAAGGTGCTGTGTGGGGATGCCACAGAGTGCAGGAATGGTCATGAATGTAGCGTTTCTCAAGAAGCCTTTCTCTGCATGGGTAGTGCATTTCTCAAACATCTTCTGCTTTTTGAAGTACACACTGCCTTCCTGCGAGCTGTAAAATGACAGTCCTGCCGTGTAAGAACTGTTTTAGACATTTTTAACAAGTTGTCACATGTAAGGCATCAAAACAACGCATTAGGATCAAATATGACTAGATTAGAAAATCATCATGAAAATAATGTACTGTTAGACCAGTCATTACTTGCTACAGTGAATCATCAAAATCGAAATAGGCAACATTGAAAGACCTGGTTTCGTGATACAGTTTGTGTTGACGAGACACTCTTTCCAGCCTATACCGAAATATAAATGTATATGTGGTTCTAATTTGCACTATATTTGGGACTGTGCATTTATTCATGTATTGAAGTTATCTATATGTAAACTGTATTTATATATATGTTTTCTACCAAACAAAGCAAAAATAAGTTTAACACCTTCGCTGCGGCGGCTATTCCGCCGCAGCGCTAAGGGGGCAGGGGGGCTGCACGGCGCGCCCATGCTGGTGACGGAACCGCTCCGCCACCAGTCTCAATTGAGCTGTGCTCATGACGGAGCGGTTCCATCATGGCCCCGCCCGCTTAATAGAATGCGCCGCGCATGACGGAACCGCTCCGTCATCAGCACAGCGCTACCGCGGCTGATGACGGAGCGGTTCCGTCATCAGCGCGGAAGAGGTTAAGAAAAGCAAAGTATTTATCTACATTATAATTGTTATGATTTGTATTATGTCCTTGTGTTTCTAGAGTTTACATGCCCTTCTAGAGAAATGAGCACTGTGCCCGGTGTTTATGTTTTTCAAATAGATTAGAAAAGCACACACACTGACAGGTGTCAGGAACTCTGAATCAAGCTCCATAGGGCCGGCTCCTATACCTAATAGGCCTCAGAGGCACTTAGAACACCCCCACCCGGCATCGCTATGACTGATCAGAGTCAGGGCCACTCGCCTCTGCAGAACCATGCCAGTACCACACTTACTCCTCCTCCACAGGCACCAGGTCACGCGTGTCTATAGAACTCAGTGCTTTTTTAGTGGCATCATGGCGGATAACATCACTGAACACGGTTTCCTCATTATTGTGTTATCTCTTAAATGATGAATACAATGCATTCCTAATGGGAAGGGTGTGTGGGGACATATTGTTACCCCACTCCTCTTCTCCTCAAAGCCCGTAGCATTTCAAAGTTGTTGCTCTTTTTTGTGTTGCGCGATTTGATTGAAAAGAAAGCGCAGGAGCAATGAGAAGTGGCCCGAGCTTCTGACAAAGTAATAATTCTTCGTCACTTCCTGTTTTCATTTTTGCACGAAGGCTAGAACGAGAAGTGAATGAATCACGTTCGCTGCAGATGACGTTCTCTGTCGCCGTCTCTTAGATAGAAGGATCCTCATTTTATTGCACGTCAAGTCCCAAATATGGATTAATCAGAAGCTTAGGGGCAGCCACTATTTTCTTGGCAATCTGTGCCTGCTTCTCCGCTCGTTTATTGTTGTTTGTTTGTCTAAGTTAGGTTTCCTTGCCTGGAGCTACAGCAGGGTGTCCAGAGTGGGCCTGTTTAGGTCGAGCCTGGCACAGTGCACATGCGCTGCTCTAGGAGGGGGCCTCTTGGAATCTCTCCAGACTTTCATAAAACTTGTGCGTGTGGCTTTAGTTTAGTTTCACATTGTATTGGCCTTTGCGTGTGGCTTCAAAAACTGAAAGTCCGCAATTGGCCAAAGGCGGGTGCATGTCCCACCTTCTCTCTAAACGTTGACTAGGGAGTGAGCAGCAGTGCGTCTGGGTGTCAGCTGCATACCGTACATTCCTTGCAGTGCACGCACACAACCCTCGCAGTCTTGTTTTTTTACCTGCTCAGCCACAGCTCTAAAGAGGCAGGAAACATCCTCTGCAACTTTCTTCCGGTAGGGCCCATGGGAAGCCAGGTACTGGTCCATCAGTGCCTCCCCTGTCAGCTGCTCCCTTCCCCCTCCTGTGATCGCTCGGCTAGCCCCGCCGGTCACCTCCATCTGTGCCCTGAGCTTCACAGACTGCTGCTCGCATGGACGTACAGAGGCACTACCAGACCTGCATACAGCCTCTCATGGTCGACTGGTGCTAGGGTGCCGTTCTCCCCACCTCGCACTGTCTGCCCACTGCGATTAGTTACATAAGTACCCCGTGGTAATGAGGCTAAGCAGCCCAGAGCCACTCCTTCCCTCATATCCCGAAGTACCGTCAGGAACCGGGATTTATGAACCCACAGAAGCGCAGACACTGCCCGCAGCTGCCTAGAATGAGGAGACCAATAACAGAAGACTACTTTGATGAGTCAGCGGACCTTCTAGCGAGACTCCGTGAACGCGGATACCCCATCAGACTGCTTAAAAAGGCACGCAAACGTGCATGGCACAATCATAGGGAGCACCTGTTGACCCCGAAACCCAAGACTAACAACAAAGACCGTTTGGTTTGTGTTACGACCTTCAATACCAAGAGTAGTGCCATCAAAAAAACAATAAACCGACATTGGCACCTGGTGGCAGACGAACTAGATAACATGCCCCCACCTCTACACGCCTTTCGGAAAGGCAAGGACATTAGGGATCACTTGGTCAAATCACTCCTACCTACCAACCACATCCTTGGCCAGATCACTCTTTGGGGCATTCCACCGGTCAGGGGACATCATAAATGTGGTGTGTGCAAAGCCTGCCCCATGACTATAGAACTAACGGACTTCACTCACAATGCTCAGACATTCACATTACAGGAAGACAGTAATCGCAATACGACTGGCGTCATCTACGCCATCAGCTGTCCCTGTGGCTTTCTTTATGTAGGACAGGCAGTACAGAAGGTCAAGTGCTGCATCTTACAGCATTGCAGCCGCATCCGGTGCAAGGTGCAAGGAGCACCTTTGGTTGACCATTTCACCACTTTTGAACATGAGGCTGAAAGTCGGAGGTGGTGGATTATTGACAAAGTGATGCCAAATCCTAGAGGTGGTGACTTAGGCAGTATACTTTACAAACGTAAGTGCAAATGGATACACTCTTTAGACACTGTCTCGAAAGGTCTCAATGAACTGGAGGAGATCAGCAGACAGGTGTTGGTTCTGAGAATTGGATGAACCTAGCCATTCCTCCTGATCCCCATTACATTGTCTCATTTTTTGGCCTATTGCCCTGCCATCCCCTTTGTTTACCCTTGAACTAGGCAGGTTACTGGTCCATATAGGCCAAGGGGATACCACGTGGCCACGGATATTACCGTTCTTTACCCGGCCCAATTGTCACAATCATTTGCTTAATTGCTACACCTCTGCGGTGTCTATTGTAACTATGTACCGCACATCCATAGGGTCTTTTAACTTGACCGGCTAAAATTTTAACATGTATGTAATGTATTTTTATATTGTGCTTTTATGGGTACTGTGGTACCTGAATAAAGATTGATTGACTGACTGACTGACAATGTTGTAGTCCTTTCACTGTCACTACTGTATGTTGTAATACTGTACAATATGGTTTCCAAATGTTGTTTTGACACTTCTGTATCACTGCATTAGATCTTAGTGCAGTAGCTGAATTGTGTTTGACTTGCTTTCAATAATATAGTTTTAATCACTTTCTATGTAAGGTGTTCCCTGTACTCTAATGTGCACGCACGAGGCAGCCGCTTGCACTTTTAATTGTTTTTCTCGATGCACTATTCCTAATCGCCGATTTTTCGGTGGAGTGGGCTTAACTTCTACTGGGCAGAGGCATCTTTCCATTGCGTAGTGCCCACACACACACTCCAGAAGCCAATGATTTGTACTGTATAATTCTAGACTTGACTCACCAATGCGATGCTCATTAATCTAACATTCCTTTATTACATTACCGGCTGCCCTATGACCTTATTAGATCACGCTTCACATCCTCGTTTATCTAGACCCTCCGGAGGTTAGTCTTTCCTCCTTTTCCATTGCACCGACCACGTCGGATGACGTTACTAATGGTTTTTAACGTCCTCGAGGCATACGCGCTTGTATTTTTGAGCAAGACGCGATGCCCACGAGACGCTGACGGATTGCAGCTTCAGGTAATTGACTGATGCACACACTCGGTATGCTTCTCTAGCTGCCGCTTGTACCGCTTTTGAGACATGTAACTAAATCTAGTCCCCCCTTTACCTTTCAGCCTTGATTTTTCAAGCTTTGAGGAGTGCCTCTAATTATTGGACCTACTTCCCCCAACTCCGTGGGATTCATCTGATATTTACAGGTAATCTTGTTTTACCTAGAATTTAGCGGGCCCTTGACTCAATTGCTGGATGTTCAAGGGGTTGATCCATATTTTCTATTCCAGATCACACGCCATTGAATTACTACACTGGCAATCCAGAAATTGATTTCGTCACAGTCAATGAATCTTAGAGGCGGTAAGCCTTCATTGTTATACCGCTATATTCACATTTAGCTCATTAACCCGCGCAACAGCCTGATTCTATCCATTATTTCCTTAGGTCAATCTTTCACCCTAACAAGACTAATTGGTCTGCCCCACTCTGTCCTGATGAAGACCCGCACGGCCAAGGTCTAACTTACCTACATGGCCCCAAGACGGGTCGAAACGTCTACGCCTCTCTAAAAGCACGGCCTGGACCCCCATCCTTCATATCTAATATGTGCCACTTAGGAATGCATATCCTGATGTACAGAATTGTGTAAATTACCATTCAAACTGCATTTCTGGCCAGGCCAACAAGGACGGTGATTTACAACCAGTCCTCATTATTGAACTGTTTTATTTTATGTCATCACCCTAGAATACCCTTTCTCTCCCTCACCACCACACACTAGAGCACTTTTCCTTTTAGCACGTTCCTCCTTTGGGGCACCCATTGTATACGTAATGACATTGATTAAAAAGTATGTTTTCCTCTACCCTGTGCAATGAAAATAAATTGCAGATGGAATTAGAATCTGGTTGCTGTTTCTCTCCCCCTCTTGTTTGAATGATGTATTGAATACCTTGAGCAGACCTGTGTTCCATCAGCATGCTCGAAAATAGATGTTCTAAATTCACTAAGTATTTAGATTTATTTTGGCTCGTTTGAATCAGGTTTAGGACCATTGTTTACTGTATTAGATTGAGGAGAGGCCGGAGGTGGGAGGAGACACAGGCTGATCAGGGAGACACAAACAGGAAAGTTTATTTTTACTTTCACAGACACAGGCAGACAGCACCATGGGAACTGTAGTCCAGAGGAAAGAGAAGATCTGTGCTTATGCACATAGAGGTAGTAGGACTTACCTGAGGCCTAAACCCTCTCATGTTGTTACCGGCGTGTGGGAGCTGATTCACCTATAAATGTGATAAACCTATGACAAGCTGGCTAGGTGACGTTACATAATATTATCTGATACCATTAAATGCATTTGAAAGTTGAAACAATAAGTGTAATTTTGTTGTACGTCTTCCTTACTGGAGGATCCAGTGTTGTTTGTTGAAGACTGATCACAGTAACACTTTTGGCTAATATTAATTTATGGTTTTGTTTACGTTAATAGATTCTTGCATCTAAAGATCGAAACTCCCTAGCTCGCAACTTTGAGACGCCACTTCTCCAATATGTTTTGGCAAAATGTGCAAATGTCCGTCGGAATTGCATGGGACAAACAGCGGTCTAGTTGCAGGATAGACATATTCTAAACACTTAAAATATGGACTTGACTATCAAACATTCATCTCCATTTGTTGTGATGTTTCTATTTCGAAGAGTACCTTAAACTGTGATAAGTTATGCATAGGCATGTTACTTTAAATATAAACAAAAGTAAATAAGCAATGCCAATAGCCCTAGCTTGTTGTACGTGTAATGTTACTTGTGGTATCAGTATTATATATCTGTATGCAAAGACAGAAGCAGCAAAATACTAGTTGGGCGGCACACTATGCTAAGTACATATTTTTAGCCTGCGTATATTTAAGCCACGCCTTAAATTACATCTACTCCCCAATCACCATTTTGCTTCTCCCCTTCAATATTGCCAAAATGTTGAGTGTGTGGGCATACTACTAGGGGATAATCTGCTGCATGGCTAAATTTATAAGGTCCTAAAGGTGAGACCTATTGGCTATGCCAATGCCTGTTTTTTTTTCTAGATGCCCTGATAGATGGGAATTTCATTTCTGAGTCTGGGAATGCATGCGTAGTGTCCTGTATGTATGGGAACAGCAGCTGCTTTTCCCAAAGCTGTGTGCAGTCCAGGCTGTTGTTCTGAGGAAATTCAGCTTGCATCAACTTGAGGAGCTTTACTGGGTGGTCCGGACCTTCCATCCTTAATGATTACAATCGATCTGGGTTTTAAGTGGGCCGGGTCTCACTGGGTCTGAGCACCGGCATTTTTTTAAAGGGGGCCTTGAAACGGGTCTCTATCGGGCTCTGTTTTGTGCCCTGGCACAGGCGGTCCGTTTTGTTCCGGACTGCAGTGACAGCTGGCACATCGATGTGCGCCAGCTAACACTGTCCACTTTTCATTAGTGGAGAAGTTAGGGCATGACGTTGCTGGAGAGGGGTTTTGCAAAAAGGAACCCACCTGAATCAAGTAGCCCTGTAATACGTATCAATATTAAGTAGTAAGTAGTTTTAACGTGCAATTACACATCACACATGGGGAATTTGCTTTGCAATATACATGAAATTAATCTTAACAATACGTAAATAACCAAAGTTGTAATAATATTGTGTCTAAAGCATGTTATGAATGTTTTGCATGGCACATTGCATGTATATGTAGTAAAAAGCATGACGTGTTGCTTTGTCATAATAATTATTACCGTTTTCCTGCTTTTGCTATGCTAGGTTAACTGTTAACATGGGCTAGAGATAAGGTGGGTGGTTAACAGTGAAAAATGTCATTACCACATTATTAATAAATGTCTGCTTTCTGTTCTTTTAGTAAATGATGAGTCTCCATTTTGGGTTAAGTTAGCCTAACTGTAATAAATGAAACTTGCAGAGCGTACAAATCACGTGACTGAGAGGCTGGAATGCTGAACAAGCTGAAAGAACATGGCACGGTGAAGGACATGACGCTTGACGTGCAGCCAACTCCAGTGTCTTCGTGTGAAAAACCACAAGATGTTAAATGTATAAACATTTATCCTTAACTTGTTACTTTATCCTCATGAGAGAACAGGGATGTATACTGAATATGTGGGAACGGAAGCTTAACAATGGGGTATGCAAAGAAGTATGACCTAATGATAGGGTGACCATTCGCCCCTCGATTTTAACCAATCCCGTAGCTAGAATGAGTGACTTTAGTGGGATGGACATGTATGGTAAGGGTATAAAGAATAGGTGATTTAGGGGTGGGTTCTAGATGTGAGGGTGGCAGATGCGGCAGCTGTCTTAGGCGAGGAGAGAGAGAGGGTGGGCTGCTGATTATCGGGTTGCAGAGCGGCCTAAGCTATTCCAGTCCTATCCGTGTCCTGATCTTAGAGTCTTTGATCACCGACTCTCTGTCTGGGGGTCCCCTGCCGCTACCTAGGCCTGGGTGGTGGTTTTCCTGTTCTTACTACTTGGGTTGGTATCTTTGATACTTTGAAGTTATTATCCCTGTACTTTTGTCTCTTCATCTATCCTTCTGAATTGAGAATTGATGTGTGCATATATCTGATGTCTCTTCATCTATCCCCTCCATGCAACGTATGTTTCTTGAGATTGATTATTTGGTGGTGACTGTTTAGAGTGTATTTTCTCTCATGAGGTATTTTTTTAGATTGATGCATTTGAGTTAGATACAATTTAACAATTTGCAAACAAAGAGTCTGTGGTTATTTTAAACCGTCAATGTTTTGAATAACTGTGGCCTTCAATTTTTCAACTAATTGGTCCATCGACCAAGAAGATGGAAATTTGAACGAAAGGATTTATAGAAAAAAATGGTGAACTGGCCAATTATTAAACAGCTGAGGATGAATTGGTATTGAATTAGCAAACTTGACACCAGCGCAACAGGAACATTGGGTGTAAGTGTATGGGCCAAAGTAAATTTAAATAATTGAATGTTCGTCCGTGTCCAAATTATTGGATCTGGACTGGAACAACGTCATGCCAGGTGAGTGTTGTAGGGGAAGGGACATCCTTTAAAGAGAGTCATTTTCTCTCTGGATTGCCCTTCTCTTTTTGAGACTCAAGAGCAGCAACATTGTTGTGGTGTCACCAGGGCTTTAAGTAAAGCGTTTTCAATAATATACACAAGCCATAGTTGCTACTTATTTATCTTACGCAACTAACAACCATTGACAAAGCCAATAGTCCTGACTTGTAGATATGATGTTACTTGTTGTATCATATATCTGGATGTATTGACAGAAACAGCAAAATACAAGTCGGGTGGCACACTATGCTATTCACAGATTTATGGCTTACATGTTTTAAGCCACGCCCTTAATTACATTGGCCACGCCCCTTTGAGAGCCCCCCCAGTTTTTTTATCCCACTTAAAGCCCTAAAATCGATTAACATAGGGGTGTATAACAATGGCTTATGTGAGTCATAGCAGGTTGCTAGGATACGCACATTAGATACATTTACAAAAGTAGAGTCTAAGGGGGGTTTTGTTACGCAGTCATTAATGTTCATTTATTGCCTTAGCGGAACTCTAATCACTGCAGCCTTTTTTTATTGCTCATGCTAACTGTGCTTAAAGGAAGTTTCCAGGCTATGACGTTTCAAACGTTTCTTTCTCATTTCGGATCCCAAGACGAAAAAGTGTTGATTAGGTTGCTCAACAGAAAAATATTTTATTCTTATAAAAACCGAAGGTTGTCTTCATCTCTTCTCATGATCTCCGACTTTGCTATAAATAATATATATTTGTGCATTGCCTTTACTTGAGCTGGCTTATTTCATGGTTGCTGGAGGACCCCTTGGTGGGTCAAATCCGACACTCACTGAGAATATGTTTTTCTTTTCTTAATAAACCCTTTCAAACTTCGATTGACATGTGCGTAGATTTTCTTTAACTATACTGATCCTAAAAAACAGGACTGGATCAGCCATTTGTGGGCTGATGATGGAGAATTCTGTGCCAAGCATCAGGAACCAATGATATTTGAGAGTTTGTCCTCAATGATCCCAAGCATCTTAATATCAGCCAAAGGGCCAAGATTTATGGACATGCAACACCTGTCAGGAAGGATCCCCTGGGACTGACAGAGCAGCACACAAGCGGCAGAGACATGAACTGCACCCAGAGTCAGGCCCGAACAGCCCACATTTGGGGATCTCCCAACTTACTGGTGAATCATGCAGAACGCATCATGCCACAAGGGCCGCTGTCAGTGATCTCAGGCGGCTATTTACTCACAAGTTCAAAAAGCACACCTCATTCTGAGACATCTCTTTCTCCCAGGTGTTCGCCCCTCCCCCTGAACAGATTAGCAAGGGAGAAGGTGAATTCCACTGGCACAGTTAGAAGTGGATGCCTGCTGCCACCCTTCACCTTGCAGAAAAATGTTTGAGGTAGCAAGCTCTATTCCCTTCCCTGAGCGGCTGACATCACTACCAGGACACACCCTAGCTCCTACTAATACCAGGCTTCCGGGCCAGCATGTGTCTGGTTTCGACGCTATTCTTGGTTAACACGAACCAAACGCATACTCACAGGGGCCTCACTTCCTAAAACTACACTGGGGCACAAAGTGCTGTGCCCGCTCACTCACTTCTCTCAGCTCTCTTCCAACTCTTCAATACCAGCCCCTTCCAAAGTGAAATGTGTACATATCAGGCTGCGGAGGAGGGATCACTGTCATCAGGTACCATCACCTCACTTCGGGAATCCTGAATGACCATCAAGACCTGGCTGTTCGAATACGCCTCCAGGGCCTGCCGGCATCTGGATACCCTATTGGGTGATTAGCCGCGCTTTATAAATCCTGATTGATTGACTGGTTGATCGAGTAGTGATGCCTTTGGTTGAGAAAAGGTCTCTTGAACTTTCCTTCAACAAAGGGGCATTGGGGCGAGGATCTTCATGTGAGAAGATCCATCATAGTTTCCTTTGACTATGTTTCTTAAGGTGTCAAATATCTGTGAAACACGTCCAGGTGATGTACCCATTACTGTGATGGCTTAGGGACAGCTTTTGACCTGAGATTCATACAATGATGTTTCCCAAGGCCTGGTCCCTAAATCCCTGACCTAAAAAAAAGTAATACCTGTTGTGGTGACTCCACTTCACACACTTTTCAGTCCTCACGCGACATAGATTATTTTTGTTTTGTTACTAACACTGTGTTACATGTGGCTTAGAACACGGGGGAATATGAAGTTAAACATAGATTGGGAGCAGACTGTCCCCCTTTCAAGTAGGCTGCTGTGTTGGATGGCATGGGAGAATACAAAACCTGCTGTCAGTTACATTCGAAGACATACACATAACGCAGGGGTCTTTCTTCGGTAATAATACATAATCAGGTGTGGGCCGGGAATATAGAAAACAGATTATCAATGCCTCACATTATTGTGACCAGAATTTTGAGAAACAAAATATTGAAAGGTGAGTTTGTGTAGACTTTCTATATATGAATATGTACATTGATATAATAAATATCTTCAATCAGGGGTGTAACTTGGTCCGTAAGATTGGGGGGGGGGGGGTACTTGAAATTCAATATTTTGTAAAATAATTTTTTAAGACCTTTAAAACAGAGATAAGCATGTCTGCATATGCATCTGAAAATCCCAAGTAAAATTCCACAAACACCTCACCATACCCAACCTACTCCATCTGCTCCCAACTATTTACTACAGAATAGATTTATTAGGGGGGAGTAACATCCCAAACACCCCCCTGAAGCAACTCCCCTGTCTTCAATGTATATAGATGTGGAGTTAAGATTAGTAAATCCATACCTCCCTCTGTACACTTGTCTCTTCAGTATTTTGTCTTTCGATAATCTGGTCAACGTAGTGTGACCCATCAATATTCTGGCACAATCCACTTTTGGCCCCAGGAGCGGGGAGTTTTCTTTAAACATGTAAGGCTTTTTTATGGGACTTTCCACCTGGAACCAGTGGCGGCTCCTGCATTAAGGCGGAGGAGCGCCACCCCACTACTCAAAAGAAAAAATCCAATGATAATAACATATATGTTTTATCATTGTATTTTTCCTATGTAAGTCAGTGGTTCGCGGGTAGGGGCTGGGCAGCGCAGCGCAGGCGGAGGAGTCGTTTCCACTCCCTGAGTGCGCATGACTTGAGGGCCAAACAGTCATGCACACTTTGCATCTTCCCCACCAGGCTGCATCACACAGCCTGGTGCGGAACATGCAAAGCCTCCCTGAACCCGTCTGAGTGCCGAACCAAGGCACTCAGACCAATCACAACACTGCATTGCGGCATTGTGATTGGCTCAGGAGAACCTGTGGGTGCACCCTGCTGCTGCTGCCGGCTGGGACTGGGACCGGTTGATGAAGAGGACAAAAGGAGAGGTGGCCGTCCGTACGTTTCAGGTAAGTCCTTTATTTTTTTTCCATTCCTTCCCACCCCGACCACCCCGATGGGTTAGCAGTCGCTACTGCCGAGAACATCATGGTTGATACTGAAGGGAAAACTGGTGCCAGCCGACAACCTCAAGGATTTTACCAGTAGCGGCTCTGCCATCAGCAGAGAACCGTGTGGTACTTTTGCAGTATTTTAAGGACTGTTATGAGTAAGTCATGTTTAGTTTATTGGTGCTGTGAGTAGTCTGAATTCCACCCTGACAGCCAGTGGTCTCTTAAGCCTTTATATAGTTTGTGCTTCTCTTTGCTAGGAATGCAATCCTTGGTGTGGTGCTGTTTATACATTGTGTAGTAAGCATGCTAGTTTTTCATGGTAATGTCTTTATAGCACAGGTTGTGGTCGTTAAGGTAGCGTTCTGTCATCATGAAGAAAGGGATCCTCTTCCTTAAATTCAGATATAGTGCCCCAATTATTAAGATATTACTGATTCCTTCGGATGTATTTAAATAGTGATTAGGTAAAGTTGTAACTCATCACGCAACAGTGCCTATATAATAAGCTTCAGGAAATAAAAGAAATGATCAGCATGACGAGTAGATAAGTAGCAGTTAGCTAGGTATTAACAGCGTTATTGCCCTCCTCACGTGTGGCCCAGTGTTTGATATGTAATTGCACCTGATAAACAGCAGTACCCTTAAGATTGTCCTTTTTTTGGTGTGGTAAACATCTCCAATTATCAATTTCCCCATATTAATGGGGAATAACACGCGGATGTTGATTCTTTGTTGACCAATGTATACATTTCTCAGAAATAGACAGTTTTATTCCTCCGGTGAACTTCATCAGGTTTCATCTGCCAAAACTGACCCGGGTAAAATTGGGAACGATTACTCGGTGCGCTTTGCTTTGGCTTGTTAGTAATTCTGCCTGTAATGGAGGGGCCTAAGAGACAGGTTCTGGTCGCTGGGCTTCTCTGCAGCAGTGACGTCACGCAACATGGTGGAACCTCTGTGAGAGCTCTGGAGAGAATCATGACAATGTGAAAGCTAGAGAGAAAGTGAAGTGACAGGTCCCTTGGACATTTAAATATGAAATCTAAGCTCCTCCTAGGCCGCTGCATGTTCACGAGTGAGACAATAATAAATAAGTCAGAGTTATGCTTCTTCTTCTGAGCTGTTGAGTGATAAACTCATCTGCCCCTGTATTGATTGTTTTACAGCTCTAAGCAGTCGTTCTCCAAAACCTATCTTGCAAAATGTGTTACCACTCCGCAAGTACATTTCGAAATTTGCTGGGCCGATTGTCTTTTTAACGAGGAATTGAATGTACCTTCTGGTTTATGCTGATGACTGCATACCACCGTTCTTATTATTTCAGTCTGGTTGCTTCAGGGGGTATAAACTCCTGGCTTCATCCAAAACAATGCAGCTGTAGCTACAACATATGTGTGTGTACGCCTGAAGTCTGAGAGGAACCCAACTGTTTTTCTTGGCACCAGCAAGTAGATTCAGTCAGATTCATTGAGGAAAGGTCCCCAGCTAACTTAAAGTGTCACTACACTTTATATCAGACTGAACTCCATCTTAGACACTTGCATGGCATGCAAGAATGTGCTCTTCTTGATGAGGGAATGCCTGAGACAGAAATGCCTGTCATTTTCCTTTATTCGTTATATTAACTTTGATTCCAAAAGGGTGTCGCACAGTTCAAAGTGTGTATAAGCGGTTATTATTCCAAGCATGTCAGGTAGTTCTATAAAATTGCCTCCAACCTCTCTTCCATTTTGAGAATTTGGTTCTATTAGGTCTGCAAAGGCTAATCCCGAGGAAAAGACACACCAGCCTGCATTTGTTCTCATTAATGTTAAAGGTTGGATGACCTGTAAAGCATCTCAGTGGAATGGTGCCGGTGGGTTAGGTTGCGTTATGGCCTATGTCCTATAATGGCTGTAAATTCAGGAAACTAAAGTATACATCAAGCATTGGCAAACCCAATTGGTATTGCCTATGCAGAAGCTATTGGAATGGATATTTGAATGCATAGATTTATAGAGTTTTCTTTACCAATATGTTTTAGCCATGTTGTACAGAAGCGTGGCTGCAGTCCAGCATGTCTAAAAGTTAGTGGGATAAAGGAGAATGGAGTGGAGTATTTTTAAGTGGGGTATTCTGGTGTCGCATAGAGAATCTTGAAGTGCTGTAGAGTGGCGTTGGAGGGTGTACAGTTGAGTGGAGTGTGATGGAGTGGCATAGAGTGCTGTGGTGTAGAGTGTTATGGAGTGTCGTACAGGGAGTAGAGTGGAAGGTTGTAGAGTTGGGTAGATTTGAGTGGTGTGGAGTGGCATAGAGTGCAGAGTAAAGTGTTGTAGAGTAGAGTGATGAAGAGCGGAGTAGATTGTCGGTGAGTCGCGTGGCATAGAGTAGAGTAGTAGCGTGGAATGGCATAGAGTGGAGTAGAATGTTGTGGAGTGGTGTAGAGTGGAGTTGAGTGGCACAGGGTGTCAGAGTGGAGTGACTAGAGTGGAGCAGTGGAGTAGAATGGAGTAGTGCGTCATAGATTAGAGTGAAGTAAAGTGTCAGAGTGGCATAAAGGGAGTTGACAGAGCGTTGTAGAGTGGAGTAGTGTTGTAGAGTGGTGTACAGTAGAGTGTCAGAGTGGAGTAAAGTAGAGTGTCAGAGTGGAGTAAAGTTTAATGGAGTAGAGCATCAGACTGGAGTATCATGGAGTGGAGTGTCGTGGGGTGCCATTGAGTGGACTAAAGTGAAGTGGCATAAAGTACAGTGGTGTAGAGTAGATTGGCGTAGAGAGCGTTGGTTTTGAGTAAAGTGGTGTAGAGTACATTGGCAGGTGCACTGAGAGTACAGTGGTGCAGAAGGGATTGCAGTGTAGGAGAGTGCAACGGCTTAGAGTGGAGAGCGCAATGTTGAGTAGAGCGGCATAGATGCAGTGGCGTAGAGCACATTGTTTCAGAACAGAGTGGTGAGATTATGGGTAGAATTGAGTGGTACAGGGTAGAGTGCAGAGGTGTAGAGTGGCATAGAGTGCAGTGGCACAGAGTAGAGTGGTGTAGAGTGCAGAGGCATAGAGTGCAGTGGTGCAGTATAGATTATAGTGGCATAGACTGGAGTGATACAGAGTAGAGTGGCATAGAGTGTAGTGGTGTAGAGTGCAGTAGCAGGGCGTAGAGTTGAATAGTGCAGAGTAGAGTGGCGTTGAGTTAAGTGGTGGAAAGTGCATTCATGCACAGTAGAATGTCAGAGTGCAGTGGCGTAGAGTACAGTGGTACAGTGGTGCATAGTAGAGTGGGGCAGAGTGCACTGGCATAGTGTAGAGTAATGTACAGAGGTGTGGAGTGAAATGACATGGAATGCAGTATTAGTGTGAAGTGGTGCACAGTAGATTAGAATGGTATAGAGTGGATTGGCATAGAGTGTGGTGGCATAGAGTACATTCAAGTAGAGTGCAGTACAGTAGAGTGGTGCAGCGACAGAGTGTAGTGGTATAGAGCGTAGTGGTGCAGAGTGCAGTGGCGCAGAGGAGAATGGCTTAAAGTTCAGTGGCAGAGAGTGCAGTGTTGCAGAGCAGAGTGTCGTAGAGTGGTGTAGCATACAGTGCATTAGTGTAGAAGTGCTTTAGACTGAGTGGTACAAAGCAAATTGCTTTAGAGTGCAACGGTGTATAGAAGAGTGGCGTAGAGTGCAGTTGCGTAGAGCAGAGTGTTGCAGAGTAGAGCGTAGTAGCATACATTGCAGTGGTGCAGAGTAGATTGGCACAAAGTGCAGAGGCGTAGAGTGTGCTAATTTTGAGTAAAGTGACAGTGCATTGGCATACAGTACAGGAGTGTAGAGTGGAGTGGCTCAAAGTACACTGCGGTGGCGTAGAGTGGAGTGGCATAGAGTGGAACAGTGCAGAGTGAAAGAGAGAGGCATAGAGTGGATTGGCGTACAGTAGATTGTTTCAGAGTAGAATGAAGTGGCATAGAGTGCAGTGTTGCATAATAGAGTAGTGTGGGGAAGAATGCTTTGGCATAGAGTAGAGTACTGCAAAGTAGAGAGGCGTCTAGTGAAGTGGTGTAGAGTAGAGTAGAATGATGCAGTGGAGTGGCGTAGTGTGAAGTGCTGCAGAGTAGAGTGCAGTGGAGTGGTGCAAAGTAGAATGGAAAGGGGTAAAGGGGAGTAAGCATGGTGTGGTAGCACACTCATTACAGACAACACATCTTCGAATGAAATAACCATTACATTTGCACAGACATACTGTTTTTCTGATGACAGTATACAGGGCACAAACTAAAATGTGTGGAAATGTCTTCACCTAGTGTACTGATTTGTTTTGATCATATTAAAATATTTGTTTCCAATACACTTCAAACTTACCAGAAAAATATGCTTCATTTGTTCTTCGCATATTCTGAAATATCTGTACAATTAATTTACAGACATTTAAATGTAATTTTGTGCTAAAAAAACAATTAACATCGTACAGCACAGCCCAAGTAGCTAGCATGATTGTCATATAAATCTTCTCGTTTTGAAGTCGGAGCAAGAAAAGTAAACCCCAAGCTCCTTGCAAGAAAGCGCCTGTCATTTCACCTCTGTCTTTAAATGCACAGTAAGTGTGACAAGTTAAGAACACGGTTTAAAGGCTTGTTTACAGAAATTCAACTGGTGGAAGAGCGAAGGAACAACCTCAAGCTGGACAGTCTAAAGCAAATAAAGCCAGCTAATAGAAAGCAGGCTAATGGGAGTTATAAACCACAAAGCCAATGGTAAGCAATGAGCGGAATGCTTTCCCAGGGAAGCTTTCTGAATGTCCCCAAGATGTCCTTAGCAAAGCTGTCTGGTAGGCTTTGACATAAAAAAGGGGGACGTATGGGATGTTTGAATTAATCTAGCCACTGGTAATCTCTGAGCTGCATGCCAGTCCACTGTTATTTTGCACCACTTGCCACCTCAGTTTGGACCCAGCCGTATACAAATAGGTCTTGACTCTGCTCCAATGGCAGCAGCCCAGCCCAAACTGCCAGGCCAGGTACTCCCTGAAATGGAACACAAGCATCCTAGGGCAGGTTTAACCCTAGTTACGGCTCATCAGCCAGGTATAGCTTGGCTCACAGGACCAATGCTTGGGCATACCTGTCCCACTTGGAGTGACACATTAAAATATATAAAAAAGTGATGGCTGGAATACTTAGATTAATCTCAGCCACTCGTAATTACTCTGTAGCATCCCAGTCCTTTGGTATTTTGCACACAGTGCCACCTTAGTTTGGACCCAGCTATATGTAACTCAGTCTTGACCCTGCTCCAATGGGAACATTCCAAGCCAGACTTCCACGGCAAGTCCTCCCTCAACCAGAACACTCGCAACCTGGAGCTGGCTCCATGCTCTCTAGTAGTGTCCTTGTAAAACAAGCCTTTGCAATGCAATAGGACTAGCATTTACGCAAGACCTACCTATTGCATTGCAAACTAGAGTGCGGGCGGGGGGAGTACAAGGGGGCGAGAAGGCAAGGAAAATGGGAGTGAGGGTAGGGGAGGGTTTGAGAAAAATAGTGCTCTAAATAACAGCTACCATACAGTGTAACACTCCAAGTAAAGGGACCAATGGCCCTGGGAGGGTACAAATGACAACATGGCTATAATAATGCGGGACTAACATGCCTCATAATCAATCAGAAGACAGAATTTACGAAGTAAAAATAATCATACTGTACAGAAGCACTTTCGGGGTGTGTAGTCGCATGTTTTCATAAAATCTAATAACAAAAGCATTAGTCCATTAAAAAGAAGCACCAGCCCGAGTCTGTTGCTCACTTGGGCCCAGGTTTTAATGATGGCAGACTGTTCACACTTGGAGAGCTCAGTGCTCAGTCACTTGGCCTGCTTCCATCCATATGTTGACAGACTGAGGACAGCCCAGGCTTGTTCATTGCTGCAGGGTGTATGTGTACCCGAGTAGAACAGTCTGGTTTGGGCACAGTGCCAATGCTTTATCGAAATATCAAGGCATCGCCTAACATCCACTGAGGCCTTTGGGAAGAATCCGAACTGAAATCTATGCCTCCCAGGGTTCGGATTCCAGTTATTGAAACAGGTGGGGTTTAAGCTTTGGGAAATTATACATTCCTGTAACATGTGGAGATTTGCAAGAACTGATGACTAACAAGTTATTTAGCGCGAAAAGGACTGGTGTATGATGTACTGATATCACTATGGAGAAAAAGAAACACCACACGACTAAAGGAGAAAATAGCAGCGCTTTAAGTGGGCCGGATCTCTCCAGGTCTCAGTCCCAGATTTAATTATGGGATTGGGTCCCTCTCAAGCTCTAGATTCATGTCCTTACCCTGGTGAAAAAAAACACTGATACATTTTTGACCATTGAATGTAAAACATGGTAAGGTAATCCATGACAGCGTTTTATTTTCTGTGGGGTACCCTCTCCCCCCCCCCCAAAACAAGATATGATCATTCAATCCTTGGCCTCTCTGCAGAGCGTACAGCTGAATGATCATGTATTCTAGTTGTATTTGTCATTCTGTGTAAATGTGTGTGAAGGTGGCACACGACTTCCAAAATGAAAGTAAAAGAAAATGCAATGCTTACAAGTGAGTAGCTGTGCTGTGTGTCTGGGGTGGTGAAGTCAAGGAGGTGAATGGAAATGCATTCAGAAGAGAGTGAGATGAGGGTGCTTAAGAGGAAAGAAATTAGATGTAAAATATTCAAATGGAGAAGATGTGGATAGAGAAGGGTCTACATGCCTGAAATAGAGTAAACTTAGCAGGAGATAGTGAGACACTCTGAAGACCACTACCCCTTCCACAGGCCTCAGTAACGTTTAATTGAAAGTCTCACCATTTAGGAATTGAAACATTTATTATTTTATTTATTTACTTATTTTAAAGTGCTAACAACCATTGACATAGCCTATATTCCTGGCTGGTTTAGGTGTAAGGCAATTGCTGTGTTATATATATGCAATAACATAAAGCTCATAGAAGCATAATACTGGTTAGGTGGCAGACTATGGAAATCACAGGCATTTGTTTCAGTTGTTTAACCCAAACCCTGAATTACATGGGCCACGCCCCTTTCTGAGACACCCCCACCTCCTTTTCATGACACCTAAAGCCCTGGAAAACATCAATAAAAACTAGAGACAAAAGAGGCTATAGGAGAAGGGTGTTGGAAATCATAGATGAAATAAACAAACTGGCAGGAGAAGGGAAAGAAATGGATAGAAGGCAGACTGGAAATTATAAAGCGAAGAGAGTAAAGGTAAAGAAAAGAATGAGGGTAGACAGGGTAAAAGAAGGTGGAAAGATAGAAAAGAAAAAGAAAAACAAGAGGATGATGACACCCAGACTGGATGGTCTAAGCTCTGATGACAATCTTTACATTTCCCCCTAACATTGATAAAGTTTCTGCTACCTGCTTCCATTAATTACAAATTTTAAGGAAAATCCTGCTGTTCATTTCAAAAGATGGTACCTAGCCGTAAGCAAACCAGTCTTGGGTTGCTTGTGTTCTGGTTCAGGGCGGACCTGACGTGGCAGATCGGGCGGGACTGCTCCTATTGGAGCATGGTCAGACTGATTTGCATAAGGCTAGGCACCATCTTTTGGAATGAACTGTATCGGCTGGCTTTACTGTGAGTGACAGCATTCTGCTCTTTCACAAGGAGCATATCTGCACACAAAGTAGTTTTGTTCAGTGCCAGTAACTACTGTGGCAGTGTGTGTTTTTTGAGACCAAAAAAAAAACAATTTTTGCTTTTGCCAATGTTTGTTATAATGGTGAGGGCCTGACAGCTCCCACACCAATAGGGTTTTACAAAAACCATGCCAAAACAATTCACACATTGACAAAACTAAAAAGCGGACCACCAATTTCAAACCTATTGGCTTTGCCAATGGGTGTTTATTTTTGTTTCCATAATCTTATTGAAACTGATTACTCTGATATTCCATATGAATATTTTTGGGAAATACTAGCATGCATCAACACGTGTTACTAAATGAGGCTGAAAAGAAATGGTACCTGAAATTTTACAGTAGTTTAGCAAAATGTTTTTTTTCTTGCTTCCATTTTTTTACGAACATTTTATTTTGAAAGCAAAAAATCATCAATCTTGCTTTCAAGCTTCTGCAAATATTTGTATTAAATCACAGAGCATTCTGGGGGTATAATACATAGTCTCATATTGCTAAACTTTGAAAACGTGTTTACACATTTTTATACTGGAACCACGGTCAGTAGTGCAGTCAGAGTTACAACATTTACTTAGAGTGCTCACCCTCATAATAAAGGCTTTCAATTAATGAACCATAAATATAAGTTTGAACAGCATTAACATTTGGGCAAAAATATTACCTTAACTGCAGACAGTACCCTTCCCTGATCCATAACGGGATAGTGCAAACTAGCAGCCAAAGGGTTTGTGTTGCAAGGGGTAGGGCCTACTTGTCCCAAGAACAAAATACACATGAAAACTTGTTGCCTTTGACCCCAAACAATATGTCCTGGATGTGAGGCTAAAGGAATTCCACATCTCAGTCTGAGAATATAGTGCTTCAAATTGTAGTGCTCAAAAGGCATGTCAATGGCGCATTTCGGCCACCTCAAGTGGCCTTGATCACATACAAACGTGCTGCGGCATAATTATCATTTTAAAAAACCTATCTTGTTACCATGTGATTCAGCAAAAACAAATGGCACTGAAAACAGACTATCAACAGAACCCTCTCTTTGATGTAAAAGACAGACTCATTCAATTACATGCAATGTATAACTCATAGGAATACAAATTGTATGACATGAATATCAATAGGCATATATAAAGAAAATCTATATAGAGTCCAAATGCTCTGATTTAAAAATGTCCCTTTATGGAATTAAAATACTATTCTTTACAAATTCCATTTTAATTGCGTAAGTCTGTTGAAGTAAAATACTTGTAATAAAGGTTAAAGTCATGTTATAGGTAGGTGAAATCGAAAGTGACAACATTAACGTTTTAAACTGAAACAACCACAGAAATTCACCAGTTATAGTTAGCAGAGCTAACTATAACTTGGGCCCCCACCAAGCACTGCTTATGACATCACTCATGACATCTTCTATGTCTAAGTTCTATCACTGCACAATTTCCCATATAGAGTTACCTGCACACTATTTTTGTCCTTGATATTCTTGACACAATATTTTGTCTTCACAATATTTTTCCCTTGATATTTTATCCAAACACCCTTTACACTTTTTTTCAGGCTTTCAGTGCAATTGTTAAGGACTTTATGGCCCCGTAAATTACACATACACGGTATCACTGCAATTAATCTCATTCTACAGCTGGTAAGTGAAAATTAATGGCACTATTGATTCTTATCTGATGTCCCTAGACAGTATTTTACATTTTCTGATAATAACAGTTGTGAGCTTTCACCTTCAAAACTCCCCTGATTTTCGTAAGGGTCACCATAATGCCGGTACAAAGACATATACACTAAATAAATTTTATTTTTTTATCTTAAAACAGTCAAGCTCTTCTTCTGTTCTACTTTGTCTTATCTATGCTTTTGGGTCAGTATTTCTAGGTCTCTTTCTTCTCACCAATCTGTCTTTCAGCTGATTTCTTTAAAGGTTATTCACCACTCTCCAAAAAACCCTACTCTAGTCAATCATAACTGTGAGTGTGGAAATTTCTAATGTACTTCCATTCTTTGACGGGCTTCCACATCTAGCCTGTCAATTGCATTACAACAGGAAATGAGAAACTCATCCCATCAGATTCAGATGTCCCTCTTTGTGACTTAATGTTTGAAGTTATTCCTCTTTGGTCTGCCACATATATATTACCCATCTTTTCAGTACTTCTGATCCCAGTACACTTAGAGTGTGCCTCCTAATCCCACTATAAGGCTGCCACCCACTGTGAACCACAATATCTTGTTATGCCCTCATCACTCATTCAGTGAGTTCCATTCCACTTACATGGTGTCTCCTCCCTCACTGTTGTTTTATCTTGTTTCTCTTGAATTCGATTACTCCTAACCCACTTCGTTCCCCCACACACTCTGTGCCCCTCTCCCTCTGGTACACCACTGTTACTCACTCAGTCCACTCAAAGGCCTCTCTGCTCACACTCATGTAATTGTTATCACCCACCTTGCCCCTTTCAGCCTGCTGGATGGCTCCTGTAGATTCCCATGGCTCCTTCTCCCTCCCAATAGTCTCCACACTCCTTAAAGTGGTCTGATTTGTTTGTTTCAATGGACTCTCTCCAAAGGTGATTGGATGCGATTCTGGATAAAACATATTTCAGGAAACCTATTCTGGAGAATATCTCTATAAGCAGGTTTTCATCAGATTTTTACAAATACTGTGCATTGCTAACATGCCTAATCAATCATTGTATTGTATTTGCATTTATATAGCGCTTACTACCAATGACGAGTCATCGAAGCGCTTTTTCAGCGAGTAGCACGCTACTCCGGGACCCATACTGGATTAGTGTTGAATTAGTTATAGGTTAGTCAGTTATTTGGATTCAGAAAGATAGCAGAATCTTGAAGCACGCTACTTCGGAAACCCATAAAGGATTAGTGCTGAATTAGTACGGAGAAATATGAAAGTAATTTGAATGGTGGATATTAGTCAGTTATTTTGATTGAGAAGAGTAGCGGAGGGATAAAAGAGAAGAAAGGTTTGCATTCATGTAGCACCTGTTACCCCTGATGGGTGTTGAAGATCTTTTCTGGCGGCTATGATTCTACTTTGGAACCCATAAAGGATTAGTGTTGAAAAAATTAGTATACTGAAGTATGAAGTAATTTGAGTGGTGGATATGTTGTTCAGTTATTTGGATAGAGAAGGGTAGGTTGCGGGATAGAAGATGGAAAGAGGTTTATATTTATATAGTGCTTGCTACCCCTCGATGGGGTTTTGAGGCATTTCAATGGCGAGTAGCACGATACTCTGGAACCCATAAAGGATTAGTGGTGAATTAGTATAGTGGAATATGGAAATTGAGAAGTGAACATCTTAATCTGTTATTTTGATTGAAAAGGATAGTGGAGGGACAGAAGAGTGAGATTTCTTTTTTTTCTTTTTTTTGAAGTCATTGCAGTAGAAGGAGGCTTTGAATACGTAAAAGGGGTTTTTGAGGGGAAGAGTTTATAAAGGTTTGTTTTGGGGATCGGTATAGTAAAAAGAGGTGTCCGATGATGCAAGGAGGGGTAGAGTAGGAGAGAGTCTAGAAAGGGTTATTTTGGGGATCAAAGTAGTGGTATGGGGTTTGGGATAAATGAGAGAGTGGATGTAGAGGATATATTGATATATGTATAGGGTGAGAGATAGGGTAGTGCTTTAGAAATAGTAGTAGAAAGAAGTTGGAGATGAGTCAGAAGGTTGGGTCAGAGGATATATTGAGAGAAGTTTAGGCAGAGAAATAGGGTAGTGCATTTGAAATGCTAAATTAGAAGATAGGGATAAATATATAGATCCATAAGTACATTGAAAGTAAATAGATGCATAGAGGAGGTAAGTATATATAGATTAAGGATATTGATAGAGGTGCAGGATGAGAAATAGGGTAGTGCATTGGATATACTTTTTCTGGAGAAAGGTAACAGACACACAGATCCAAGTACATGGAAGGTACAAGATGCACAATGGAAGTAAGTACATGTGGACCAAAGATGATTTATTATTTTTTGTAATTAATTTATTTATTTACAACTACATAATTATTCTACATGTTTATACAAAGCAATACACAGAGATAGGTACATATCTATAGTGAAAATAAATGCTTATATACAGAGGAATATGCTGTACATTTCAGTTTGCTTATGGTGCTTATCTGGAGAAGAGCCAATTCTTGAGTAGTTTTCAGAAGATACGGTGGTTGTCGTGGATCTTATGTTGGGGGGGGTAAAGAGTTCCATAGTTTGGCTGCTTGAACAGAGAAGGATGTGCCACCCATGTTTTTTTTCTTCTATCTTGGGATTTTGAGGCGAGATGCACCTTTACAACGTAGGTTCATTTGTTGAATGTGTTTGGTGATTTTATTCCTGCTGAAGAGTGGTCCCATTCCATGTATTGGTTTGTGGGTGATACAAAGTAGCTTGAACGTGGATCTTCTGGCAACCGGTAACCATTGCAGGGTTTTCAAGGCAGTTGAGATGTGGCCTCGCGGTTTGATATGCAAGAGTAGTCTGGCAGCCGAGTTCTGAATCAGTTGTAGTCTTTTCATGGTCATTAAAGGTGATCCGTGGTATAGGCTATTGGCGTAATCGAGTTTGGACAGAACAAGGAAGATGGTAGCTTGGACCTTGTGTGGAAATCCCAAATGAGGGTAAATTTGTTGCATCGTTTTTATAGTGACAAAGCTTGATCTTTCTAGTTTGTCCACTTGAGCATTCATCGACAGCTTGGAGTCAATGGTCATTCCGAGATTTCTTACTTCCTTCAATACTTTAGGCGGTAATCCCAGTTCATCAGGCCAGGCGGCAAGCGGGTTGTAATGTTTCCAATCGCCACACGTGAGTATTTCTGTTTTTGAAGCATTCAATTTGAGATGGCTCCAAGTCATCCACTGATCCACGGCTCTGAGACAACTGAAAATTCGGGATTTTCCAATGTCTTTGGGGCATTCCAGTTGAAGGAGTATTTGCGTGGCATCTGCATAGTTATAGCATGTGTGGTGAAACTGATTGAAAGGTGGGGTATGGATGACATTAGTTCTGTTTTGAAGGTAGGACGGTATCCAGTCTAGAGCAGTTCCCTCTATGCCGGCTTCATAGAGTCTTTGTTACAGAGTGTCATGGTCGAATGTGTCAAAGGCAGCCGGGAGGTTCAAGAGGAGTAGCGCAGAAACCCCACTGCGGTCAACTGTATTCTGGAGGTCATCCAGGATGGCAAGGAGGGCAGATTTAGTGCCTCTTCCCGGATGAAAGCCTGTTTGGAAGTATGAGAGTATGTCATTCTCTTCAATGAATTGTGACATCTGGGTGAACGCTGCTCTTTCTATCAGTTTGCCCAGGAAAGGTCCATTTGTAATGGGTTTGTAGTTGTCAGAGTTCCACGGGTTCAAGTTTGTTTTCTTCAGTAAAGGCTGTCTGTGTGATTTTTTGAGTTCTTCTGGAAATATTCCTGTAGTTAAGGAATCGTTCATGATTCTTCTTACTGGAGTGGCAGCAGAGGAAGTTAAAAGAATTGTCTTGAAAGTTTGTGGTGGACAGGGGTCAGAAGGGCTGCTGGCAGACCGGCTTGCTTTGACCAGGTCCATAAATTCATTGTGTGAGATGTGTTGGAAGAAACGGAGAGGCTGGGTTAGAGTATTCTTGGATTGTTATTTTGTGGAGGGGCTAGTGCTGGTACTTTGTTTCCGTTTTAAGTATGAGTCCAATGTATCTGCTTTGTCTGTGTAATGATTTGCTAGTTTGTATGTGAAATCTTGTGTAACAGGATGAGTTCCTTCTAGGCAATTAGGTTTGCGAAATTCATTGAGTTTAGGTGCATTTTCCAGTAAAGCCCTTTCCGGGCAGGAAGAGATGCAGCAAGTGCGTTGCTGCCAACTCCAAGCTGCTAGTGAAACAAGCATCGGCAAAGCCAAGTGACTTGACGGTTTGTTAGAAGTGTTTGGTAATAGTTGTGTGACTTTGTGTTGCTCCCTGCTATCCCACAAAGAAAATCACACAATGAAGCAACATCTTAGTCTATAACAATATAGCTGGTGAGAGCAGGATCACTTTGCTGAACATACTGCATTACCAGAGTTAAGCTGTATCCTCGAAGAAAAGTGTTGTGAAAAGTAGGCCCCTGTGTGAAGTGGCACAAAGTGCAAAAACATAGACTGGAATGCAGCACAGATGAATTAGCAGAACCTATGACCCAGTGCAGGGGCCCAGTTTACTTACAGGCACATGCATTATTTACAGCTATGGAGAAACCGTGGGTGTTAACTACAGTTCCTAAATACCCTGGCAGGCTCTGAAATACTAGAACCCATCATTAGTTCTGCAAAGCACACTAGCAGAGCTTGGGCATAGCTGTGTGTTGGTCTCCACATGAGTCACTGCAGGGCAGGGTTGAGGAGCCCAGACAAGGGTGGACCATGCATTGTTTCCTATACTTTTCTTTTCCTCTATTCCATTCATTTCAGCAGTGAGATCATTTCCTCTAACGTGCAGGGTGCCATGACCAGGAAAGGCAGCTGCAGAGGGGGCTCCCCGTCCGGGGCTGGCCCACATCTGTGGCAAGGAGGGCATCCCTCCATGAGTCAGGGGACAGACATGGCGATGGTAAGAGGCATGTCCATTCCAGCTGGGCAGCCAACATCTGACACTCAGAGAGCCCCACAGAGGCGCAGTAAATCCCACCACGACTGCCTGGAAACTGAGCCTCTCCAGAAGCCGCAGCTGCTGAAGACTACTACAGAGCCACTGCCCCCCTCGAAAACAAAAGCAGCCCCTCCCAGGAAAAAAAACAAAAAAAATGCACACTGCCCAACTCAGTGTGGGACGCAAACGGTGCAGTTAAAGGCGCGCTTAAAAATATGTTGGCTAAAGGCCATATGTTTTACAGTTAGCTAGGAAGGATAATCTACTACTCCAATACCAGAACCCACACAGCACTCTCTTAAGAGAGTGATATTGTTTGTAGTCTCCTTGTATTCCAGCCAGTGCTTCATTTGTAAAAAAAAGAAAAAAATGAAGCACTGGAAACAACTGTTGCTCTGCTCATGTTAAATTACACGAACAGCGCCACCATGTGGCAGCTGTCATTAATGCAGCTGTTAAGAATTTTGTGCAGGTGTCGAGCACCAGAAACCACCGGCTCAAATTAAGCATGGATTCCAGCACTGGTACTCAAACATCTTTCCAGCAATTCTGACCTAACCTATTGCACGCGGGCAAACCAAGCTACCCTTCACTGCTTAATTGCCTCCCTAACATTCTGAACAGAAAGTTCTGCTAAACACCTCTACTTTTGCCCCCAGCACCTTCAATGTATCCGCAAGCAGCTGTGTTCAGGTTCCTCACCCCTGACAGAGCACACTCCACTGTTCTAGTACTGAGACTTAAAGAGCTCTTCCAGTGAAACCCCCTCCGACATGAGGGAGGCATTACTATACCAGCATCAGACGAACACAGAAGGGTGCCGGGAGCCTCATCATCCAGTCCTTAGCACTGGATTTCCAGACGACTGCCATCTAGGGCACACGTTTCCAACCCTGAACTTTCTTTTTTCGACCTATTGCATTCTGGGAACTGTATTCCTGACTCATGCCAACCGAATCAATTGGAACAACACACCCAAAGACAATGATTTATAAAAGTAAAACCCAAGACTGGAACATGGTGCCCCGAATAACATGAAGTCACTGTCGGGTAGACTGTACTAGGACACAGTGTAGTCTCTTTAATGAGTCAATAACTTCGGATTCACAGGTGGTTTGTACCTCACCGCACTTGCCGGTTGCAGCGATCCTGAAAACATAGGGGCATTGGATTTACAGGCCCATTTTTAGTTTCCTGAACCTGTGCTTGAGATAGTCAGTGGAGGAAATGTACCTTCATCATCAATACATGGAGTACAGTTACAGTTGTCTACCTTACTGTTCTGATGCATTAGGCATCTTATCAGACACATTTCAGAGAGAGGGGGCTGCTGCAGTCCCATTCATCTATAGGTGAGTCAGAATATTGTGATAGTTTGGGATAAACCAGAGCCACCAGGCCTCTGCTTGCTCGACCGCAAACATTGGACCCGAAAGAATATTGATTAATCACAATGTACATATGTTCAACGCCCTTATGAAAATCAGGGGAGTTTTGGAGTTGAAAAATCACAAATGTTATGATCAGTAAATGTTAAACACTGACTAGGGACATAAGATCATAATCAATAGTGATATTCATTTTTAATTACTAGCTGTAAAATGGGATTAATTGAAGTGATGGAGGGGTTGCTGTTCTCTCTCTGTGGAACAACCACGTCATATCAGGTAATTAAGGACTCTGTTTCAAGTTCTGCTCTGGTTTGTGAAAACGTGAAGCATACTGGATGTTGTAGTCTTGTTTTGCTGCCATTGAACTAAAGACTAACACACCTGAACTCAATTCTCTGTAGGTAAAAACTTCAAGCCTGGAGACAGTGCTCCTAGTGACCTGGAGTGAGGTGGTGTAAGAAACTGGGTTAATGGTTGAGGGCGTTTAGTATCCACCTCAAGTAATAATCACAATCCTAGTCAGGGTGAACCACTAAAGTGACTCAATAAACCTGATCTTGGTAGATATGCTACAGAGACGGCATGCTTCTCTGAGTTTACTAGGGGTACAGGTACTACCTAAAACTGGGTTTTAAAATTAGATGGGAGGACAATAGGATCACCATAGTACACTCCACACACACATCCCAGCCCTCACAGCCTAGCTGAGTGTGGCCTAAGACTTCAGTCATCTCAAAATGGCCAAAGTGGGCAGAGTTAGCCCCAGGATCCTTTACTCCATTGGTTAAAGCATCCCCAGAGTTCATTCCACCCACTATCGTGTGCCAGGCATAAATGTGGTATTTCCAGGGGCCCACTTCAGAACACTCCTGGACCTGTAAAAGATTAGAAGATGTCTGAAGCAATGAGGCTCAGTTTCCACAGCCTATCCCTGGGGTAACAGACCCAATGCAAGTACCTCAGTTGAATAAGATGGAAATGAGAAGCCAGCACCAGTCTCCAGTTATCGTTGTCCAGGGGGCCGAGGTCGCACAGCCAAGCCTCTCTGAAGGCTGGAAAAATAGCCCTGGCGTTGATCATGAGTAAAGGGTAAATTACTGATACTTAATGCTGTGGGATATTGGTTAGTAGTATTTTAGCCTCCAAGGTGCTGTATTCTGGGATAATTGCCATGTGTAACAAGTAGGGCGTAAGCGTGGGATGAAGCTACAGGTATTTGTAAAATTGGGACCGATGAAGTTGGAAATGATCTTGAAGGGTGGCAAAGGATTTAATTGCAGCCCCATCAAGCCCCCCCCCCCCCCAAACATTTTTTTTAGAGATGCCTATTAGGTCCCAGACACGGAAACCCTGCAATCTGGCGACCTAACGAAGCACTTTACCCTCCCACATAAGGGTCTCCTCAGTGAGACGGGCCTCCCATCCCATGGATCTACTTGCCACCCTCCACATCTCTAGTACCACTTGGGTCGCTGGGCGGAGAGCTCAAGGGATCGGACCCCCTTACAGCAAGTGTAGGAGGGTGTGAGACCAAGGTCCATCCTTCGGACGCACAAGCAAGATCAGAAAGTTCCCCAAACCACCATTTATTGAGGACAGTCAGCTGCGCTGCCCTACAGTAGGAAGTCACGTCTACAACGGCAATGTCCCCATCAAAAGAGAACTTATAGCACTTACAAAGGGCAATGAGCGCCATGCCCGAAGCCCACAGTAAACCCCCCAATAAGGATTTAATTCCAGAGAAAAAAGTAAGCAGCACAGGGAACAGGAAATTTCGGAGTTGATACAAAAGTCGGGTGAGGGCCACCATTTTAAAGATACTAAAAAGAAGAAAACCTGGTGTAATGTTTTTGCAACAACCACACTATATTCTTTCGGTGATTGGGTTATTTATTCCCCCTATTTTTCTCAACTTTTTTGTAAAAGGACTTTATATCCTTCATATGGAACACATACATACCATATACATATTTACATACATGACAATTTATATGAAACTTACAACAATATACAAAACCAACACTTTTTTGACATACATAATACTTTGCACAAAACTTTACATGAATATAAGTACATCAAAACAAACAAATGTGCTACTTATAATCAAGCGATGGCTCAATTAAATATCATTAATCGTTCTGATAATTCAGTTCAAGTAATTCCTGAATCAATTCTATTTCTTTTTGATCCTTTATCCACTTTTTGCTAACTTAACAGCAATTGCTTAACGCTTAATGATATTTAATTGAGCCATCGCTTGATTATATGTAGCACATTGGTTTGTTTTGATGTAGTTATATTCACCGAAAGAATAGAGTGTAGTTGTTGCAAAAACATTACATAAGTAATTTGGATACCAGGTTTTCTTCTTTTTAGTGTGTATAAGGCCCTACCTGGGTCCTGTCCATTGGGCCTACCCCCTTTGTGTATTTACCATTTTAAAGATGGCAGATCTGCCCAGAAAAAGGTGGGGGGGGGGGGGGGAATGCCGCCCAGTGCTTCAGATTGAATAACAGACGATCCAACTGTGGTTGTATATTGGAAGTCCACTCTCAGACCTCGTCTACGGTGATGAAGACCTCTAAATATTGAAACCCCGGGGGAAGAATCTAAAGTCCCAATGCCCAAGAAAAACCCTTCATGCCCCTGCTCACTGGGTGCACCGAGCACTTACAAGCTTGAACCTGAAGCCCCGAGAACCTCCTAAAGATATCAAGGATCTGGAGTGCCTGCTGTACAGATTCCCAGGGATTCGTTAGAAAGATGAGCACGTCATCAGTGTATAACGCTATCCTCTCCTCCAGTACGGGACCCCACTCGAACCTGCGCAGCTGAGTTTCAATTTGAACCCAACTCGCCAGAGGCTCGATGTATAAAGCAATTAGAAGTGGGACGAGGGGGAAGCCCTGACACGTTCCACTGAAAAGGGTGTGGAAGTGGCTCCACCTACCCTGACCTGTGCAAACATCTCCCTATACAAGAGTTTCACATATCTAATAAATCGAGGACCAATGTTTAATCCAGTTAGGAAAAGGTATAAAAAAGGACCAATCTATGGAATCGAAGGCTTTGCAAATCTACCTGTAAAAGCGCACTCTGCATGATGAGTCTGTGAAAGGGCGATGATATTCCACACTCACAGTATGTTGTGTCTTGTTGCATGGCTAGGCATAAAGCCCGGTTGATCTGGACATTTATCCAGTAAGATATGACTATTTTCAAACTATTGGCAAGAGCCTAGGCCCATGCTTTTACCTCTATGCTCAAGAGGCAGACCAGGCGGTATGATCAGCAACTGTCCAATGGCTGACGGGGTCTGAGAATGACTATGTCTGCAGTCCTAAGTGATAGGTGTAACAGTTTGTGTTTCAGGGCCTCCCAGAACACCCCCAACAAATTGTTACTAGTGAGCGGCCAAGTGGCCTTATAAAATATGGCCGGAAAACCATCCTGACCTCGCAACCTCCCCGGCCGGAGTTGCTTCAGGGCCACCCCCAACTCCTCCGCCATAATGTCTGCCTCCAAAGCTACTATGCCCTGTGGGTAGAGAGTTCAGGCGGGGAGGTCTCGGACGAACGGCTCCACTTCTGGAGGACTCTCAGCATCCTGGCAGGAGTAAAGCTCTCTATAGTAGCCTGCAATGACCTCGGCAATCAGCCAGTCACCGGCGACTCGGTCCACCTTGGCGTTAATGATACCCGGGATAGGGTCTAGTGACAGTGTAAAGGAGCAAAGCCAGTGGAGGGTTTTGTTGGATTTATCACCCCACTGATAAATATGATTCTGTGGCGCTGTGCAGGCCGCACGCGCTTCCTCCATCTGTGGCACGGAACGTGCTAGTGTAGCATAGTCACGGAGAACCGCTGGATCAGAGGAGGTGAGATATTGGGCCTCTAGTTTAATAATATTTGCCTCCAAATCTTCTATCGCGACCTCAAGGCGACCCCGGTGGGCCACCCAATAACTGTTAATGAAACTCCCTCATGGTAGCCTTTCAGGCTTCCCACAAAATACCTGGAGCAGTAATTAAACCCACACTGTGAGTAAGGAAGTCACGAGTCACCTCATGGAGGGCCGTCTTCAACTGGGCAGCCACCAGAGTCCAGTTACTCAGGCTACTTCCCCACTGCCATCTCCATCGGGAAGTGATCCCATAAGCCCCAGGGTCTGATGCGCACCTTATTGATCTTATACCACAGCGCCATAGGGAGGAGGAAATAATCCAGGGGGGAAAAAGTCTTGTGGACCCCCCACCCCCACGAGTAGAATGCATGCTCCCGGAGTCCAACACCATGGGCGGCCTTGAGAAGACCGGAAATTGTGGCGTATCGGCCTGGGCATCATGCCAGGTGAGGAGATGATGATTCAGGCATGCCTTCTGATAAGTATATCTACGCTCCTGGATCCTCTGTGAAATCCAGATTGGAATACAAGGTCAAATCCTAGTTGGGCCAAGAAGGGGCATTTATCCAGTAAGTAGGTTTCCCGGAACAGCATGAAGTCAGGACCAGCCCTCCGAGGAGCTCTCAAGACAGCAACTCTCTTAATCTTGTCATGTAACCCATTGACATTCCAGGTGAGCAGCCACACAAACCTGGGCCTTCCATCTACAGATCGGTCAGCCACCATGGGGAAGAGCGGGGAAGCCCAACATTGGGCCTAGGGAGTGAGCATGGAATCAGAGAATGGGCAGTGGTGTGTGCATCGGCAGTGGTGCAGAAGGAGAAAAGAAGAAAGGGCGGAAAAAGGAAAATTCCCATAGTCAAAGGCAAAACATAGATCAGAAAACTAAACCCCATCCCTTCACACACCCCCATAGTTTGAAAACTAGAAGTAACTATTGAAGCAGGAACGTCAGTATTTCATCAACTGGGCACACTAGAGAACGAGTCTCTCTCTGACTATTGCATAAAACGGAACCCAACTGAAACCCCACTCATGAACTGGGGAGCGTGAGCAGGTAGCCCATTTGTCCACCAAGCACCCAACAAACATGACTAAAGAAAAACAGCATTAGCGCATTCTTGAACATTGTACACATAAGGCAAGTGAATAGGCTAGGCGGCTTAGTAACAACCTTGAAGAAAAGCCAGCGCTTAACAATCACAATCACCATATTAATTGCAAACGAAAGTGGCATAGGAGACAACATAGGACGGCATCCAGAAGCCATGTTAACTGGCAAGAGTACAGAGTCAGGTGTGCCCAGGTCTGAATCAGAGTGTCATAATTTGAGGGGACCTCCACCATAGATGGGGTGCCTCCCCGGTCCATGCGAGGCATCTCCTCCGCCCACTCCCAGGCCACCTCTGGGGTATTGAAAAACAAGGATTTGCCCCTAAACAGTACCTTGAGTGCCAGGAAAATCAACATACATTGCACTCCCAAGGCCAAGTTTCTGTTTCACCCCCTAGAAAAAATGACGCTGTTGCTGGGCACGTAGAATTTAGTCTGGGAATATCATAACTCTAGTGGAGTTTCAGAGTGGGAATTTGCGGGAAACCCACAGGATGGCTTTGTGGACAGCGTAGTTCAACAAGTGGGCAATGATGGGCCACAGTGGGGTGGCAATGACACACTAGGGCACAGCATCCGAGGGCATCCAGGACCGAAGCAAGATGGTTACAAAGGCAGTCATATTTTTGCCTTTTGCTCTCTATGCGACACTCACAATACGAACATTGTTTCTCCTAGAACGCTCCTCTGCATCCTTCATCCGTGCCTCAAGTAGGGCCACTGTGCGGCACAAAGTCTTCACCTCAGACTGGCAGATCTGAAGGGAGCCCTTCGTGGGGGACAGCAGAGTCTCATGGTCATTCACCTTGTCAGACATACTGAGCAGGTCCGGTCTGATTAAGGAAGGATCCACTCGGAGTCCCATAATCTTACTCTCCACTGATGTTCGAAGATCCATGATCGCCTGCAAGATGGGGGAGACGTCTGAGATTGGGAGAGCTCCCTCCCCAGGCACCAGTGGCACAGGCCAACTCCACTTAGACGTGAGATTTGTGTACTGGTCAATTTTGCCCTGCACGGAGGGCTGGGTTGGTTTGTCCTTCCCCATAATTACAAGTACCACTGGAGGGTCAGCCCCCGCACATTGAAGAGGCAAGAGGAGGCGGAGGCTTCAGAGACTCCCACGAGGAAGAACCAGGATTCAACTAGGCCTTTACGCCAGACGCTACACCCCGCAAAGGTGGACACAGCAAAAGAGCCACAATGAAGGTGCTCTGCAGAGTCACGACCTGTATGCACCATTCTCGGGAAGATCCCCCACCGCTACGTCCAGGTATTATACCACCACTGGCCCGTTATGGCCGCCAAGTTCACCATTTGCTGGAGAGGGAAAGTAAGAGGGGACAGGATCCCTCAGTTTGCCCCATGTCACCCCGCAGGGTCACCACCGGATGGAAGGCAGATCAGCGTACCCCCCCCCCCCCATGCAACAAGGCAAGGCCCAAAACAAGGACTCCCGCTACGCGGCTTGAAAATGGGCACTGGGTATTCTGCAGTGCCTCAGGCCCTGCCACTCCATGGCCCAGTGAGTAGAAGAATGCAGGTAGAAATCGCTAGTCCTCCACATCTCCCCCATGGAGAAGGGTCTAATATAACTCCTGTAGCAAGAAGCTGAGCAGGGAAGAGGGAGACCCACGTTGGCCCTGTCTGTGTGACCAAAGCCGATCTCAGGGCAGGAGGGCCCATGAAGGAAAGAGAAGGCATTCTAGACAGCTACAATCCGTGATGTCCCTGGCAGTACGATTCCCAGGAGAGTCTCCACTTGGGCCAGGGGGAAGGGGAAGTGATTAAGGGAGGAGCGAGAGCGCGACACCCAATTGTTGAGTGCCCACGCACTACAGTAAAGGCAGTAAGTGGCTGTTGCTGCCACAGTGCGACCTGACCACCAAGTCCCAATAACAGCCTCCTCAGCCTGCAGTGGTCATCAGGTGGCTTTGGGCCAAACAGCAATGCACTGCAACCTCTAGGCAATGGTCTGCTCTAGCAGCCGCCCCTCCACACCCTGCTCCAGTGGAGGGCCTCAGAGAGGCAGGTGCAAGCCTGTATGCACCACCCTTTGGAGTGCCACAACTCGACCCTGGGGTCGCAACTCTGCTCACGGGTCCCATCAGCAACCGCCACGCCATGAGCACAGGCCGGATTGGGTGTCTTCCTCGCATATGCCATCCCAGGGGCAGAAACAGGCAGCAGGTAACATTCCTCAGTGTGCATTTCTGCCCCATGTGTACTTCAGCAGCATGTGGGCATGATCCCCTTCGGATGATAAGCAGATTTTTTGCGGGTGGTCAGAGCTCGTCTAAAGAGCAACCGCCATATTTCATCGCCAGGCCACAATCTCCTGAAATGGATTTTTAATAACTATTGGAAATCGTTGTTAAATTGTTTTTCTAGCTAGTCCCATTCTCGAGATACAGGATTACTATTTAATATTGCATCCCAGTGTTTTCCTATGGAACAGCAAACCTTGCTGCAGTGAAGAAAGCTTTGAAGTGCTAGTCACTGTCAGGACATGTTTAACAATAAACTTTTACTTCTATTTTTAAAGACCATGTATGCTGCCTTTATGAGCAAGAAGTCCCACTTAGAAGTGACATAAATATTTAAGGTTCAAATCTATTTATTTGTTTCACCAAGGTAACACATACACTTTAAACCAGGAGAGTACTGTTGTTTTAGGGTGAGGGACATTAGAGAGGGAGTGTTGACCAGAAAAGGAGAACAGTGTGTAGCTGGGTAGAATAACAGCCCCCACTTCGGGTCTAGTTCCCAAACTAAAAGCAGTTTATACAATTGGGTTAAATCTGGTAGATCTAATTTTCCAATAGACCTAACATCCTTAGGGTTTGAGAATTTAAGGTCGTCTTTGTAGTGAGTCCTAGTTCTTGCAGCTAATTAGGGCAAGTAAGTTACCTGAATTCTTGTGAAAGAAATGTTATGCAGGGCTACCACATTTTAGCAAATACTTGTAGTTTTTTCTCCAGAAAGGCAGTAATTTTCTCCATACATATGAGGTTTCAAAGATTGCGCAGTCACTTTGTGCTCTGGAGTCTTGTCCGAATGTCATTTGGATGTGAGAAATTGTTTAGCCACACATAGGGCCAGTGTCATTGCTTTCCCTTCATAGGAGCATAATTGAAAGGTCAGTTTGTTCAGGAACCTTAGTAGGATGTAATTAGGAAAACACTATTTTTGTATCAAAGATCTCATTGATGTCTTTCAACACCTCCTCCCAGTGATGTTTGAGTTTCTCACATTTGGTGGGTTAATGTGCCTGGGCACCCACAGTTGCGCCGGGGGTGTAATATTAAAAATTAGTTATTTTAAGCATCACCTCCCTTCATGCTGCACTTAAGGACGAGGTGCGGGGCCTGTAAAATATATCCGACTATGCCTTGTGGGTGAAGGAATGTTCTAGCTGTGTGTCCCAGTGATTATGGGCTGGTAATGACTTATATAAATATTTACAAGTAAGGTTTTGACAGGTCAGATTTGCAGTTACAGCCTGAACAGTCACTCTACTGGTGGTAGGCCTGCAGTCAAGTTTACATTGTCACTGTAGTTGATAGCACAATGGGTGCTGCAGCCCACTTGTGAAATTTAACTTATACGCCCTGGGTAGACCTTGGTACCATTTACTAGGACTTATATGTCTGTTAAGTATGCCAATCCGGATTACACCAATTTTATGTTGATAGGAGAAGCACAAACACTTTACCACAGGATAGCAGGGGTACAGTGTACACAGTTCTATAGTGAGCAAAAATCGGGTTCAGCAAACAGGCTAAAACAAATTTGGGGTGACCCTACATACAGAGATGCCAACAGTTGTCACCCTACTTCTCCCCAAAAGAGTAAAGCAATGTTTAGCCTAGTCTTAAGTTAATGTTAGTTAAGACCATGCCCCTAACGCTGCATAGACTTTTAAAACATACATGATTGGAGTCAGTTCTGCCCTCCTAAACTGAAGAGCAATATTGGCATCTGCTCCCTCCAAATATCTGTGCCAACAGGTGACATGCTGGTACTCGTGCTCCTCTCCACTTACAAACAGCCCATGATTGAATTGAGATTCAAAGAGGATCATTGTAGCAAACTAAGTTTTGCTGCATGCACTCCCCAGATTGTTAGCAACCTAAGACCTTTTTGCTGGTTTTAATATTTTGTGTGCTATATCACTGCCATCCAGTGTCCTGCCGCTTGTGCCATTCCCCTAAAACTTGTGTTGTAAAATTGGTTATCCCCAAAAGGCTTATAAGCTTTTTGATAAGGCTTATGTAAGTTGGCACAATAAATGCACCACTTGCCTGGAAGTTTAATGTTATATGTGGGCTTCAGTGCACATTTAGACAACCTACGTATATAATGTAAGTGTATGGCACAAGATAACACCACTGTGCACTAGCTACGGTACATGGTTAAAAACAATCATACAACATATGACAAGGAAACGTGTTTTGCTATTGTAATTGCATTTATATAGTGCTTACTACCACTGACGAGGCGTCAAAACCCTTTCTCTGCAAGCAGTACACTACTCCGGAACCCAAAAAGGCAGGGAAATAGGAAATTCATTTGAGCAGTGGACATGTTAGTCTGTTATTTGGATTGAAAATGACAGTGGAGGTATAGAAGAGGGAAGGGTTTGCTTTTATATTGCGCTTGCTACCCCTGATGAGGGGAAGCACTTTTCGGCAGGTAGCACGCAATACAGGAAACCTACTCATATACATCAGCTAAGTCACCCCTGTGTGTGCCTTGAAAGCCCATTTTGCTAAGAGCCTGAGGTATAAAAGTCTGCCATACTCAATATTAATGAGAAGCAGATCCCCAGCACAAAGTTCCTAATAGCTGTTTGTCACTGTGTTAGCCAAATTACATTTTCCATGAGCAGCGAGGAACAATCAATTTTTTTAATTCAGCGTGTGAAATTATACTTGCTTCTAAGGTATTTCCACCAAATATAAAAAATTTATTCAGTGGTGATTTTTCTTTATGTTATAGAAAAGTTAATTTTACGACGTGCAATTTGAGCTTCTTGTCAACTGGAAATAACTTCGCTCCAGTTCTGCTGGTTTTCTTTCCTTTAGTGAATGGAATTGGCATGCCAATGAAATATGAAGTGCTTGCCTGCTAGAGTAAAGCAGTCACTTCCAAGGGCAGGAAGGATACAACTGTTCACCACTTAACTCGGATGAGTCTTCTGGGAAGGGACACGTAAGCTGAAGCACTGCCTCAACAGAATTTCCTTTCACATGAAAATCCCAACTCAGAATCCAAGTGACAGACACGTGTTCACCACCAGAGGCCTCTCAAGGCATTTGTGTCAGTTCCAGCGAGCGACACAAAATCGTTTCCTGAACATGGAGAGCCTGAGTTCCCACGTGTCCATTGGGGTGTACCTGGAAGGGGACACGCAGCTCCTGCAAGTTCAGCCTTGCTGAGGCCTAGTTTTAAAATAAGGTGAGAATAGGTGCTGAAAAAAATAGAGGTTGAATTTTCATGAGAAAGTTGGGAAGGTTGGGTACGGGAATTTTCTTGGGAAGGTTGGGTTTAGGGGATTTTCCTATCACTGCAAGTGCACAAGATAAGAATTTCACATCACCGCCACCTTCTCAGATCATTCCTGAACCTCGAAGAACACCTGAAGGAAGAAAGAGATAAGATTATGCCTGTTGGCTAGAGAAAGAAGACGGAATGACTCGTTACCTCCTCTAGCACTCAGGTACTGGAACAGCCCTCCAATGGTCATCCGGCTGGCCTCCAGCTTTTTTTATCAAAAGGCTACAAGCGGGAGAAGGCACCCATGCTCTGAAGAGGACTCGGCTGGCCAGTTGTGGGAGGACTGCACTGGACTTTGTGGGAGCCCTGGCCAATGAAAGCCCTTTACCTAGATGGCTGCCTTGATGACCTGGGGAATGTAGTGTAGACCAAGGGTTACTTTACCAACATCAAGAAAATGCTGGGACTTTATCATTTTTCCGACCACCAGTGGATGGAGAGACGTAGGTTGCAACCTTGGCAAGCAATGTTACTCCCACTCAGAGCTTTTTGCTTCTAAGGAAGATTCATCAGTAGGAACTTGTGATAAAGGTATCACGCCTTGTGAAGCCATGCATGGCTAAAGCATTCAGTATTGCCCTGCTGGAAGGTAATGAGAACCAAGCAAAACGACTAAATCAGAATGTAAAACTGGTGACCTTGGTGAGGTGGTAAACTTACTCTATTATCAATGAGACTATGGCAGTTACAGAATCTAGCTTTGTCCTGCCCCGAACTATTAACACCAAAACTGAAGCCATAAGTGGAATCGCAAACAGTAAAAACAGCAAAAAAAATTACGAAGCCCCAAGGTAGGCCTTTGGCTGATGTGACCTGCAAGACTTACCTGCCTCTGCTCAATTGAGGGCAGCCTGAAATCATGACTAAATCCTGGTCAATCATAACCATGGTCTTTGGTGCTTTGCCTTGCAACACCTGTAAAAATGCATATTACTGGCTCCCCTAATCCATATTAAATTATTTCTCTGTAATTTTGTCTATTCGAATCTTCTTGAATTTTCAAAATTGGTTTGGGAATTTTATTATGTTGGATTCTTGACTGATATTTTGTGTGGTGCCACTTTAACTTAAAACACATTACTCTAAGGAATTGCTTAATGCAAAGGGGTTAAACTGAGTTTCTCGTAGAACTGTGTTTTGTGTCTTAACTAGATTAAGTTAATAAAAGTACCCACTCCAAATTATTAAGTCAATTGTGTAACTGCGTTTAAATTGAAAAAACATTGGAAGCTAAAAAGGGGGGGTAGACTGCAGCAGAAACTTTCCCACAAGGGACAGCAAACAATCAGATGTCACAATTTCAGTCAGACCCTTAATGAGAAAGATGCTCTATTTAATATCCGATAGTGGCAAAAAGCGGTCTTTCCTATTCCAAAGGAAGGTCCAGCCTCCGGTAACACAACATGGAACCCCAATTTGGGCTACCGGCGGCACATGGTGCTAGTGGATGATAGCCACAACATATTGAATACCCTACCATTTAAAAGACACGCCAGGCTAGGATGTAATTATAGTCTTGATTGTAGGTTTCCTGGGTTCTTCTGACAACCTATTTAACCCAATACCTTCAATGAGGTCTAGGCTGTTTAAGATCCCAGAATGTATTAACTTACTGTGGGGTAATGTATAGAATGACTGCCAACATCCGAGTCCAAACAGAAGGCTTGATATCCTGAACAGTGTATAACTGTGAGAAAGTGCCCTTTTTCTGCATGGTTGCCCCCGCTTTTTGATGAATTGCTGATGTGCTTTGTCTGAGTGTGCCCTGGACTCCTGCTAATCAGGTACCCTGGGCCTATGTTCTTTCCCTAAAACTGCATTGAAGCCTAAACCCAATTGGCATCTCTGGCCACAGGTCAGCCTCTGGTAAATGGTACCACAGGTACCCAGGGCACCGTGACCAGAGAAGGCCTCTAAGGGCTGCAGCACTTATTGTGCCACCCTTAGAAGTCCTGTACCATTACACACACACAATGCCTTGCAGACTGTGTGTTTTGGTGCAGAACAGAGTGAAGAGTCGACATGGCTTCAACCTACTACCTTGGCATAGGTCAGTCACCCCTCTGGCTGGGTGCACTATACCAGTGGTGAGGGTACAGGTGCATGAGCCCTGTACCCCTACAGTGTCTTAATCCATTCTTAGAAATTGTAAGCACAGTGCTGTCATTAAGAATATATGGTCCTTCGGGGATAAAACGGTCAAACTGGCTGCTTACGCAGATGATATTCTGATAGTCACTGAAAACCCTGATACCTCTATAGCCACACTGATGGATTCTATAGAATCATACTCTAAACATTCAGGCTACAAACTGAATCGGGATAAATCTGAAGTTAAACCCCTCAACATATTCACTAATAGAGAATCTTTAGGTTTATCGGGTCTAGTCTGGCAAAACAACTACATCAAATACCTGGGTATAGAATTTGGAAGCTCCATCATAGAAACCCTACTACATAATGAGAAACTCACCCTCGAAAAAATAAAAACTCAACTAGACGGATGGTCACCCCGCTTCATCACTTGGTGGGGTAGGCTGGAGACCATCAAGATGATGATTACACCGCTAGTAAACTACCTAATTACCATGCTCCCCTTGATGCTGTCACAAGAATTTCATAATAAATTAGATAAAACTATTAGCAATTTCATTTGGAAAGGGAAAAAAGCACGTATCAGCCTGCAAAAACTGAAACTAAATAAATCCATGGGCGGAGTCAACCTCCCTGACTTTAAAAGATATCAAATTGCCTTTTTAGCGAAACAAGGATCCTATTGGATGTCCCCCCCTTTGGACTACTCGCCAGAGTGGTTGGATGTCGAAAGAGCGCTTCTGGAGGGCTTGCCTCCCATCTCGATCCTTTCAATGAAAGCGAACCAGATCCCATGTTCTAAACCCATATTTGTCAACACCAAAATAGCCCTACTCAGAGTAGACAAACTGTTAGACTCAACGATAAGAAAATCTAGGTGGGAAGCGATCTGGAAAAACTCCTCACCTACAAAGGTAAACCACTATTTAACCCAATCTGGATCAAGAGGGGAATCTTCTTCCCTCACCAACTCTATGACAATGGCTACCCTCTACCCTTTACGAAAATCCAATCGAACTTCGGGATTGATAGTTCCGACTTCTACATATTCCTCAACGTTAAAACTGCCATTACAAAAGCGGGACTGACACCCAAACACCCAGCTCTTCCCTCACTCCTCTCCTCCTTAAATAAAATAGGCCACCAGGTCTCAAGGTTATACAAATTATTGAGCCCGCAATCATCAACATTGAATACCAAAACAATGCAGTTCTGGTCATCAGTCGCCTCCTTCTCCATCTCAGAGCTGGAGTGGTCCACGGCGTGGAGATCTTGCACAAGCCATAAAATAAGCCCTACATTATCACAAGCCAAGTTCTGGCTCATGCATAAAGTCTTCTGGACGCCGGCTCGCCTATATGCACATAAACTCAGCCCTGACGCATTCTGCTGGAACTGCAAGCGTGCAGAAGGTGATCTAGAACATCTCGTACTCCAATGCGACTGTGTCTCACTGTTTTGGGACAGGGTATTTGACTTCGTCCACAAAGTATTTATTATCTCACCAGCCAAAGAACTCTCCTATATTATATTCGGATTTACTAAAGAGACCCAACTCCCAGAAATAGACAGGGCACTTCTTGACCTCCTCTTTACGGCAGCTGTGAAAGTCGTTCTAAACAATTGGAAAGACACAAAAAAGGCAAGCTTTGCCTGCTGGCTAAACTGGGTGATTAACCTCAGAGGAGCTGATAATATCACTTTACAAAACACACCGGGGCGAACTTCACAGAGGAAACTTTGGAACTCACTAGATATCTACTTCAAAACCCACAAACCACCGTGAATCTTCATGCTCCATACTTCTTCCTACAGCTTCCGGGGGGCCACTTATATTCTCGCACAGCTTAAATAACCAGTCACTCGTAACCGGAACTGCTAAGCCGCATCGTGGTGGACATCTAACATCCAACTTCTTACATCTTACATCAAGTTTCTTACCTCTCACATCTCATCTCTAACCTTTATCCTCTCTTTCCATTTTCTCCTTCTTCCTCTTATCTATTCCGTTCCTTTCCTTTCCATCTCCAATTCACCACCACCATGGGTCATAATGCTTTTTTTATGCTGAATGATATGTAATTACAAGTATCGATCGTATGTACATTGCAATTTATGATTTGTATGATATATAACCCTGAAACGTCGAATAAAAACTTTTGAAAAAAAAAAAAAAAAAAAAAAAAGAATATATGGTCCTGGGAGTTTGTCATTATGAACTCCACAGCACCATAATGGCTACACTCAAAACTGAGAAGTTTGGTATCAAACTTGTCTGCATTAAACTCACATTGATTGCCAGTGTGGGATTTAATGAAAAATGCACACAGAGGGCATCTATGCCCCCAGAAAACTAACCTGCCACCTGTGTCCAGGCTGAGTGGCTGCTTTCAGCTGCTGCCACCACCAGACATGTTTCTGGACCCCTGGGTCAAGAGCTTGCTGCTCTCTGGGGCCTAAAACAATGCACATCCTGGGATGAAGTGCCAAGCCTCCTCCCCCAGGATGGGCAGGGTTCACTAAGGGGAAGCTTCAAAGGCTTGCCGCCTTTGTGAGCTTCCCCAGGCCACTTGCTGCTCTAAGCAACTGGTCCCCACTGGTTCTGACCCCCACTTTGGGTGGGAGAACCGGCAGGAAAAACAAGTGAGGAAGAGAGGTGTGCCCACCTCTGCCTACTCCACCTCTCAGGTGGGGGAGGCGAGGTGAAGCACAATTCATACTCCCCGCCATCTTGCAGGTGGGGGGTGTGAGAAGTTGGCCTGATGTATGATGTCTCCAATTTCTGGGGGCACCTTATATCAGTCCAAACAATCCCTTATGGTGGTGGTTGTAAGTCAACCTTATAGACAAGCTATCCTAGGGGTTGCATGGACTAAGCAGCCTAAAGGCTTTCACTTCAGAGGGCGAGAGAAGCCAGCTGTTTTACCATATGTAATCCTGTAATATCAAATGAAAGGACACCACACAAGTTATATATTATCAAAATATATGTATTTATTCTTAGAATAATCCCCACTACTCTTTATGAGCAATGAAGCACGAGCGTTTAAATAAAAGCACAGTATAACATACACAAGTTGCACAGTTATGGATGAGGCCGGTGGCCACTCAAACCATATATCAAAAAAGTGGTATAACAATCACTAATCGATCAGGGGTAAGGCCTAGGGCCTTGTGAATCGCTTGGACTACACTGGACTAACAGCAGTTAGGACGGGAGTAGCCCGCGGGATTCGGAAGCAGTGCCTAAAGCACACGCATGCACCAATGCAAAGTCAATGGTGCGTAAAAGTTATCGAGTTACAGTTTTAAGAGTCTTCCGACTGGACTAGAAGGACAAAACTTTAGACTTAGACACTAGAGGTGTAAACCACTACAGGAGCATCGGCGTTCAAGAGTTACCTCACCCACAGGAAGCGGGTGCACAGGTGCAAAGATGTGTCGGGTTTCTTCACGAAGATCTAGGGTGCCTGGAGATGAAGATGCTGCAGGCGTCCAGAAGAGAAGTGTCCGGTGTGATCCAAGGGTGGATCGAAGATGTAGAGTACCTGAAAGCAGAGGGGACAGAGTCTGGGTCACTAGCCAGTGACCAGGAAGGAACCAGGAAGGAACCAGGCAATGTCGGGCGCAATCAGGTGCTTGTCGTGAAGTTTGTCTCCGCTGCCACGTGGTCTCTGGGGCACCGAGGATGTCCTGGAGTGAATCACGAGCTGTCCTATGAAGGCTCGCGGTGTTGGCTTCAAGATCGGAGTCAACAGGCCTTGGCAAATGCAACCCACGCAGGATTCGAAGATCACTTCTTACTTGGACCAGCAAGGTCTGAGCGGGTGCTCCTTTTCAGGGAAGCGAGGGCCAGTCTGGAGCAACCAGGCTAGCAGAACAAATTCAAAGGTTCGTCGGTACTGGGGCCACTAGCCAACAGGCAAGCGACCGGACCAATGCGTCGAGCAGGAGAATGCAAAAGGGCCCCACGCAGCACTCGAGGAGTGTGGAGGGGTGAGCTTCGGTGCAAAAGCTGCTCGGGGCTGGAGCTTCTCAAACTCCAATGCACAGCTTCGAGGGAGCCTCGGATGCTGCACGGTCAGCGCTTCGTAGTTTTTCCAAGATGGCCGGCCCCACGCTTCAGGTCGCCTCCACGGGTCTCAGCTCTGCAGGGACTGTGGATCGGGCTGTTAGAAGGCAGGCACGCTGGGTCTTGTCGATCTTTGTCGCTCGAGTTCCGGCGAGAACTGCAACAAAGCAAACATCGAGGTGCTGGATGGTGCCTGTTTGCACAGGGTGGTCACTCCTTGACCACAAGGGAGATTCTTCAGTCTTCTACGTCGAGTGGGATGTCGAAGGGTCCAGAGTTTCGTTTCATAAGTTTCAGTCAGGATAATCTGATGTGCATCTGCACAGCTCCTACTTTTAAGTCAAATCAAGGGGCTGGAATACCTACTAGGTCCCTCCTATGGGTGGGACCAGAGAAGGGGGTGGTTACACCCCTTTCCCTTTGTCCAGTTTAGCGCCAGGACTGGGGCTAGATGGCCCCAGAACCGGTTTGACTGGAATCTGCCCAGGGACACCTTGTGCGCCCCAGGCAGTGTCCAGTTTCTTTCAACCCTCCCTGCTACAATCCACTATCTCCTGTCTGGGGTGGTGTGACACCTCCCCGTGACAGGAAACCCTTTGTCCAGGCCTCCCCTGCCACGTTTCGGTCAGCAGGAGGAGGCCAGACATGTGTCTGTGGCAGCAGCGTCCATTTTGTGATGCTGGGGCTCTGGTTAGGATTAACCGCGTTTTCAGTAAAGTAACAGGTCTTCTCCCTCTAGAAGGGTGGGATGCTATCCCCATCACCAGGACTGGCGAGGGGATAGTATTCCAAAGTGTATGACACCAATCACGACATGTTTTGATAAAGCCAAACCAAAGTTAGCATTACCGCAACGATTATAATGCACTTAAGAGTATATGGTATGGCAGTATCACTGGAACAGCAGTAAGGAATTGGTTCCCACCACTGCAGTCAGGCTCAGCTCATTCTAGAGCACCATCTCACATAAAACCAAGCACTCTGCCTCCAGGATTGTAAAGGCCTTCCATAGGAGTGACTTATAGGTGTCTATGTGTCCAGATATAGGGTTAGACTTAGGTATACTATATCTAAGCAAGGGGTGAGTACACCACCATGCCCCAGCTGTGTGAACAGCCAGTTGTGTCAATTTAAGAACCAGCCAGGGGTGGCAAAAGATATGCTGCAGCCCCTGGTAGGCCTTGGATGCACCTATGCCCTGAGCACCTATAGTGCATGGTACAGGGGCTGACAAGGTGTCCAGTACCAAATTGGTTATGTACCTATAGTACATGGAGTCCATTTAAAGAGAGAGCAGATAGCCTGGGGCCCTGATTACCAGGATCCCAGGCCAACTAAGTCGAAAAACAGCTAAACACAAGGCAAAAAATCTGGGGTAACCATCGGCCGGTATCCACCTTCCTACATAGCCCCCCCCCCCAAACGAAAGGAGATAAGGCTATCCTTGACCAGGTAAGCCTATATTGCCTAAGTGGCCATATAAGGAAGTACCTGCACTAGCATGGTTACCCCCTGTCTCATGGTCCACTAAGCAATCCCTCACCCTAGGGGTATCAGAGGGTCTCCACCATAGGGTATCACTACCCTTGGTGTGTTTTGGCACAGTAAAAGGCTGGTGTTGAGATGGAGTACTGGAGTGAGGCTCCACTAAGGTAGGGCTCAGCTTTCTCCAATCATCTTCCACCATGTGTGCCTTTCTTTCCGTGACTGAGTTGCACTTTCAGCGCGGGGACACGCCGGGAGGCGTCACCAGGCGCTTTACAAACTCCTTTAAACTAAACTGTGCTCTCAGGGTCAACCTCTGGCTGCCTACAGCTGGAGGTTGGGCCCCTTCTGTTGGCTTATTGGAGGGACAGGTCAGGTTTGGGGCCTTGGGGTCCCAGGTTTGGCTGTGCCCAACAGTGTCCATTTGGGGGAGATCCCTAACTAGCTGTAATGGGGATCCCTCAGGAACTTTTAAAGTGTTTACCTTGCTAGGGTTGCTAGCTTTGGTGCCCCTAATCTGCTGATGGGGGTGTTTTATTTGACAGGGGGCCCTTTGGGGCTCACTGACCTCCTTGACCTCTGCAGCCCTGGGCTGACTGAGGCAGGGTAGAGAGGGGCAGGTTACCTGCTCCAGACTGGGTCCCACCTTGGAAGGGTCCACTAACATCAGGGGCTCTGCCAGGCTAGGCCTGACTACCTCTGGGGCAGTTTCTTCACAAGGGGTAAGATCAGTTCCCTGAGGAGGCTGATCCTTTCCTAATGTCTGGTGGGAGGGAGATTTCTCTTCCTCCTCAATGCTCTCTGTTTGTGTGGAGTGATCCATAGTTTCAGGCTTCACAACACTTGAATCAGTTTGAGTTTGGGCTGTGGCCATCACAGCCCCACCAACCTTTTCAGGAGGGGACTCAGTTTGGGTATGGGCTGTTATCATAACAGCTCTGCTAACTTATTCAGGAAGGGATTCTGCTGAAGATGGGGCTGAGTCTTGCACAGCCCTACCAACCTTTTCTGGAAGGACAACTTGGATTGGGGCTGTGGCCATCACAGCCCCACTAACCTTTCCATGGAGATTTACCATTTTAGAATGGGTTTCTTGTTCAACCTCAGCCCAGGCGGAGATTTCCAAATCATTCCCAAGTAGACAATCTACAGGCAAAATTGCTGACACTGCCACTCTCGTTGGGCCAGTGACACCTCCCCAGCTGAGATTTACTACTGCCATGGGATGATTTCTCTGCACTCCATCAATATTAGTCACCTGATATGTGGCACCAGGTAAAAGTTGCCTTGAGGGGACTAGATTCTCAGTCACCATAGTGATACTACCCCCTCTGTAGGCCTCAACTTTTTGACCATTCATGATGGGTTCCTGTCTATACTTGCTCAAAGTGTTTGGGCAATCAGTGAAGTTGGTAACCCCCATGCCATTTTCATAGACAAGAGTATCTGGATTAGGGGACCTGGTTAGGCCAGAATCCACCTGACTTCCAAAAGTAAACCCACCCAAATTCTTGGGGGTGCTCCCACCACCTGGGGGATTACTGCTCACAGTAACAGGAGGTGTTGGAGCTTTACTTGGAGGTATGTTTTCCTTATTGTTATTCCTGGGACAACTGCTATCAGTTTTCCAGCGGCCAGGCTGTTTACAGACATGGCAATAAGGTTTCTTCTGGTCAGAGGAAGTGTTTTGGGACCCACCCCCACCCTTGGAGTTTTGGGGCCCTGTGGGAGACTTTTCTTTAGATTTATCCCCACCCTTCTCTTGAGCCTTGGAAGTATCCTTCTTTTGGTCATTATCCTGATTCTTAGGCCTAATCCTGGTTCTGACCCATTTGTCTGCCCTCTTACCCAATTCTTGTGGAGAGGTCAGATCTGAGTCCACAAGGCGCTGGTGTAAAATCTGGTTCTGACAATTACTTAGGATCTGCTCCCTCATAATCAAATTATACAATCCTGTATAGTCATGTACTTTGCTGCCATGTAGCCAACCTTCCAGAGCCTTAGTAGCACAATCTAAAAAATCAGTCCTGTCCTGAGTCTGTGCTTTTTGGGTCTCTCTGAACAACAACCTGTATTGTTAAGTGGTTAAGCCAAACCCATCAATAGGAACACTCTTCAGGACAGTGTAATCTTTAGCATCCTCAGATCTAACTGTGAGGAGCTTATCTCTCCCTTTCTCAGAAAAGGAGAGCCACAAGATTGCTGCCCACTGTTCTTGGGGGACCTGCTGTACCATGCAGGCCCTTTCCAGAGCAGTTATCCATTTGTGGATGTCATCCCCATCTCTGTAGGGGGGCACAATCTTACTCAGGTTTCTATGGTCATAGGACCTGTCTTTATCCTTTGGGATAATGCTGCCACCAGTGGGAGTCTCCCCACTTAACTTCTGTTCTCTTGCCAAAGCAAGTCTAGCTTGGGCCAGGGCTACTTCCTCCCTCTCTATTTGGAGATTAACAGCTCTCATCCTGGCCCTATGCTCTTTTCTCTGAGGAGAAGTCATTTCCCTCTAAGATTCTCTTGAGGCACTAGAAATGTGAGAATCCCTTGAAGGAGTTCTCTCTCTCCTATTGCCTGGGAGAATTCTGCTATTGGGACTGGAGAAGTGTCCTTCTCCATTCCCATATAGGACCAAGTTGGCTTGGCTAAGCCTTGCAACTGGTACCTGGGTATCCCTCTGACCATGATCTGACTATTCACCTTCTGATTCAGGGTCTGCCTCCTCATTTTCTACTTCTGGGGAGGTGTTCTCAGTATCTGGGGGATTCACTCCTTCTCCTGACCCTGAGGGAACTATTCTAGCTTTCTCAAGATCCTCCTTTTCTAGGATGGCTATCATGACAGGAATGGTAGGGTTGTGACCCTTTCTCAGCCTCCTTGCAGTGCACAAGGCACTCAAGTCTCTGTGGCTGAATTTGTCATAGCTGGAGGTTGCCTGTGGAGGGTCAACCACCACAGGTAGAGAGCTTATAGCTTCACCTGTGCCAGACATGACTCTAGTGTGGTATAAGTGATGCACCTACCTACACTAAGTGTGTTCCTACTGTACCTGGCTAGTGAGTTGTAGTCAGGGTGTTCTAAGCCCTTCTACCTACAACTACTAAGTTAAGTAGAACTTAAATATGCTAAGCTTTTATTTATATGTACCTATGGTACTTAATGTGATCTTTCAATTTGATATAAGATTGCAAAGGTAAAACAACAGCAAAGCTCGAATCTAACCGCTGCTCACCAATGTGAGAAGTTGGCCTGATGTATGATGTCTCCAATTTCTGGGGGCACCTTATATCAGTCCAAACAATCCCTTATGGTGGTGGTTGTAAGTCAACTTTATAGACAAGCTATCCTAGGGGTAGCATGGACTAAGCAGCCTAAAGGCTTTAACTTCAGAGGGCGAGTGAAGCCAGCTGTTTTACCATATGTAATCCTGTAATATCAAATAAAAGGACACCACACAAGTTATATATTATCAAAATATATGTATTTATTCTTAGAATAATCCCCACTACTCTTTATGAGCAATGAAGCACGAGCGTTTAAATAAAAGCACAGTATAATATACACAAGTTGCACAGTTATGGATGAGGCCGGTGGCCACTCAAACCATATATCAAAAAAGTGGTATAACAATCACTAATCGATCAGGGGTAAGGCCTAGGGCCTTGTGAATCGCTTGGACTACACTGGACTAACAGCAGTTAGGACGGGAGTAGCCGGCGGGATTCGGGAGCAGTCCCTAAAGCACACGCATGCACCAATGCAAAGTCAATGGTGCGTAAAAGTTATCGAGTTACAGTTTTAAGAGTCTTCCGACTGGACTAGAAGGACAAAACTTTAGACTTAGACACTAGAGGTGTAAACCACTACAGGAGCATCGGCGTTCAAGAGTTACCTCACCCACAGGAAATGGGTGCACAGGTGCAAAGATGTGTCGGGTTTCGTCACGACGATCTAGGGTGCCTGGAGATGAAGATGCTGCAGGCGTCCAGAAGAGAAGTGTCCGGTGTGATCCAAGGGTGGATCGAAGATGTAGAGTACCTGAAAGCAGAGGGGACAGAGTCTGGGTCACTAGCCAGTGACCAGGATGGAACCAGGAAGGAACCAGGCAATGTCGGAAGCAATCAGGTGCTTGTCGTAAAGCTTGTCTCCGCTGCCATGTGGTCTCTGGGGCACCGAGGATGTCCTGGAGTGAATCACGAGCTGTCCCACAAAGGCTCTCGCTGTCGGCGGTGTCGGCTTTAAGATCGGAGTCAACAGGCCTTGGCAAATGCAACCCACGCAGGATTCGAAGATCGCTTCTTACTCGGACCAGCAAGGTCTGAGCGGGTGCTCCTTTTCAGGGGAGCGAGGGCCAGTTGGGAGCAACCAGACTAGCAGAGCAAATTCAAAGGTTCGTCGGTACTGGGGCCACTAGCCAACGGGCAAGCGACTGGACCAACGCGTCGAGCAGGAGAATGCAAAAGGGCCCCACGCAGCACTCGAGGAGTGTGGAGGGGTGAGCTTCGGTGCAAAAGCTGCTCGGGCTGGAGCTTTTCAAACTCCAATGCACAGCTTCGAGGGAGCCTCGGATGCTGCACGGTCAGCGCTTCGTAGTTTTTCCAAGGTGGCCGGACCCACGCTTCAGGTCGCCTCCACGGGTCTCAGCTCTGCAGGGACTGTGGATCAGGCTGTTAGAAGGCAGGCACGCTGGGTCTTGTCGATCTCTGTCGCTCGAGTTCCGGCGGGAACTGCAACAAAGCAAATGTCGAGGTGCTGGATGGTGCCTGTGTGCACAGGGTGGTCACTCCTTGACCACAAGGGAGATTCTTCAGTCTTCCACGTGGAGTGGGATGTCGAAGGGTCCAGAGTTTCGTTTCATAAGTTTCAGTCAGGATAATCTGATGTGCATCTGCACAGCTCCTACTTTTAAGTCAAATCAAGGGGCTGAATTACCTACTAGGTCCCTCCTATGGGTGGGACCTGAGAAGGGGGTGGTTACACCCCTTTCCCTTTGTCCAGTTTCACGCCAGGACTAGGGCTGGATGGCCCCAGAACTGGTTTGACTGGAATCTGCCCAGGGACACCTTGTGCGCCCCAGGCAGTGTCTAGTTTCTTTCAACCCTCCCTGCTACAATCCACTATCTCCTGTCTGGGGTGGTGTGACACCTCCCTGTGACAGGAAACCCTTTGTCCAGGCCTCCCCTGCCAAGTTTCGGTCAGCAGCAGGAGGCCAGACATGTGTCTGTGGCAGCAGCGTCCATTTTGTGATGCTGGGGCTCTGGTTAGGATTAACCGCGTTTTCAGTAAAGTAACATGTCTTCTCCCTCTAGAAGGGTGGGATGCTATCCCCATCACCAGGACTGGTGAGGGGATAGTATTCCAAAGTGTATGACACCAAACACGACATGCTTTGATAAAGCCAAACCAAAGTTAGCATTAACCGCAAGGATTATAATGCACTTAAGAGTATATGGTATGGCAGTATCACTGGAACAGCAGTAAGGAATTGGTTCCCACCACTGCAGTCAGGCTCAGCTCATGCTAGAGCACCATCTCACATAAAACCAAGCACTCTGCCTCCAGGATTGTAAAGGCCTTCCATAGGAGTGACTTATAGGTGTCTATGTGTTCAGATATAGGTTTAGACATAGGTATACTATATCTAAGCAAGAGTACACCACCTTGCCCCAGCTGTGTGAACAGCCAGTTGTGTCGATTTAAGAACCAGCCAGGGGTGGCAAAAGATATGCTGCAGCCCCTGGTAGGCCTTGGATGCACCTATGCCCTGAGCACCTATAGTGCATGGTACAGGGGCTGACAAGGTGTCCAGTACCAAATTGGTTATGTACCTATAGTACATGGAGTCCATTTAAAGAGAGAGCAGATAGCCTGGGGCCCTGATTAGCAGGATCCCAGGCCAACTAAGTTGAAAAACAGCTAAACACAAGGCAAAAAATCTGGGGTAACCATAGTCAGGTATCCACCTTCCTACAGGGGGAATCAGCAAACCAGGGACAGGCTCATGTCCCCCTCCCACTGGAGGGTGGCACAATAGGGGGTGTACCCACCCCAAGGAAGGGACCCAATGGTCCCTACCTTTTACCTACCTGTAACACCCCTAAATCTGGTATTTAGGGGCACCCCTGAACCTTGCTTCCTCAGACAAGAAGAAACTACAAGAAGAAGAAGAAGGACCAAACAGCCTTGCAGCAGCTAACTAGAGGAAGACGTCCACTGACATGGCCCAAGCCCTACCGGCCTGTCTCCACATCGAGCCTGCTCCTGCGAAATCCCAGTGTGTCCTGCAGCCAGCAACCTCGAAGACCCTGGAGGACCTGCCTACATTCAACCACAAAGACTTTGCAGATGAACAAATCCGGTGTTCACAGGAGACAACCTCTGGCCCTGGCTGGAACCAGCGAATCCGCACCACTCTGTCCACGGCCCAAGCTCGAGTGGGCAAACACCACTTGGAGGTCACCCCAGCGATCCACAAATAGAGAGTGGGGTGCTATCTAACTTTACCTCTGTCTAACTTTGGGATTCTGGACTCTGTGCACACTATACCTAACTTTGGTATAGTATATACAGAGCCAGCTTCCTACAATAACCATGTGTTTTAATCTAGCATACTTGGTTAGCAACCCTTCTTCCCATTGCACCCAGAGTGGTTATGATGGTTTTGCAGAAGGTTAATTTAGCACCATAATGGCCTCTTGAAACCTAGGTCTCTGAAAAAAGGCCAAGTGATGGCCAATTCTACTTGCTGGTTTCGGGGGGGGGGGGGGAACAAGATTATGAACAATCTCTGAAAAACCACGTGATTGTCAGCAGCACGAAAGGCGCAGGCGTTAAAGAGCTCTTATCTTCAATGAAGAAGTGCAGCCATTAGTTCTTGATAAACTGGTTTATTGGTGTATTCAAATAGAAGAACAGCTCAACCACCCATCCAGCTCTGTCAGCCGGCTCTCCATCATCTTACCCCCAACATTCCTAGCACTTAACTGCATTCTAGAATATACTTATGCTAATACACATTACCACAACATGGTAAGTACCTGCAACGATCGTGAAAACTTCCAACTGTTTCGGGTTTATATCAATTATGACAAAGCCAGTGATTTACCCAGAGGAACAGTTCTGTGGCTGTGGTGTTTTCCGCATACCTATGGATTTGCCGGCCCTTCACAAAAGTCGACTAGTTATATTTCAGTTGCTTATTGCTTCATTTGGCTGTTAAACTGGTACTAATGAGGTGAAATCATTGCCCACAGAATGTGACCAAGAGTAAAAATGACAAAATAATGAAGTAATACTATCAATAAATGTGCTGCATAATTTGCCATTTCTTGCTGCCTAATTTAGTCAACCCTGGCGCATAATTTGGTCCTCCCCTGCTGCATAGTTCCAGTGGCCCTGCATGTGTAGTGCACACTACCTTGAATGCAATACCATTACCTACAGCTGTGGTTCCCAAACTGTGCGCCGCGGCACCCCAGTGCGCCGTAATGAGGTGCCAGGGGCACCGCGCACACTAGGGTGACCAACTGTCCGTAAATTCCACGGACCGTCCCTACGCCTTTTATCTGTCATTTTGGCCATCACAGGGAGCAGCGCTGCTCCCCTGTGAGAGGCCTCACCCCCGCTGCTGGAGCCGCCTCGCACTCCTCCAGGAGCACAAGAGCAGCCCCTCCCACCCATTGAAATTCGGTATGGGGCTGATTGCCACTTACTGAATGACAAAGGGGCAGTCCTGGGTTTTAAAGCATGTGGCGGCCTCCTCCTGCCTCAGTGTACAGAAGGGCATTCTGTTTGATAAAAAGTAAAACGCCCATGCTGCAACGTTAGAGAACACTTCATTTAAAGAAGCCTTTCACTGTCTCGTCATTTAGAACTGAAGTATTTTCAATATTGTATTCAACAAAGCCATGGTTGCTGCTTTTTTATTTTAAGGAACTAGCAACCATTTACAAAACCAATAGTCCTGGCCTGTTGTTGGTGTAATGATACTTGCTGTATTATATATCTGGATGCATTGACAGAAACAACATAATACCAGTCGGGCCAACACTATGCTAAATGCAGATTTTTAGCCTAGGTGTTTTAAACTGCGCTCTTAATTACATCCAACACCCCCTTTGAAGAGACCCCCCAGTTTTTTTTACACCTCTTAAGGTCCTGGAAACAACACCATGTTACAGTCACCTCACATCTTGGCACTGTGCATCATGCATGACTTCCATGTTTTCAGTCTGCCTATGTGCAGGGGCATAGTGAACTCTCCCCCACCGCACCTCACCCCTTGCTGTAGTTCGTTCTTGATAGGCCTCTTCTGCCTGCAACTCTGCAGACAAAGGCTCAGCTCATAATGTGGAAAGGTGGGTGAGTAAATAAGTGAAGGAAAGTCTGAATGGTTGGATGGATTACTGAAAGGATGAATGCATGACTGAAAGGGGGGAATGGATAGATAATGAAAGAAAGGATGGATGGATGAGTGAATGAGTGGAAGTATGAATGAGAGAAAAGGTAAATAGATGGATGTATGGGTGGAATGGTAGATGGATGGGTAAAAGTGTGGATGGGTGTGTGAAAGGATGGATGGATGAGTGAAAGGGCAGCTGATGGGCGAGTGAATTGGTGAATGGGTGTGTGAAAGGATGGATGGATGGATGAATTAAAGGGTAGATAATGGGCTAGTGAATGGGTGGATGGATGAATTGATAAGTGAAATGGTGAATGGATGGATGAGTGAAAGGGTGGATGTAAGGATTGATGAGTTAGTGAAAGGGGGTAGATGGACAAAAGGATGGATAGATGAGTGACGTGAAAGGGTGGATGGATGAGAGAGCGGATGGCTGGATGAGTGAACGGATGGTTGGATGAGTGAAAGAATGGATGAGTAATAGGATCAATGGATGGATTCATGAATGGATGAGTAAATGGTGGGTACATGGATGGATAAGTGAAAGGGGGATGGAGAGAGAAAGGGAGGACTGAAAGCTTGAATGGGTGGAAGGATAAATGACTGGGTGAATGGATGAGTAAGTGAATGGGTGGATGGATGAGTAAGTGAATGGGTGGCTGGGTGGAAGAGTGGATGGATGGATGATTGTACAGATGGATGGGGTGAAAGGGTGGGTAGATGAATAATGGATGGATGAGTGAAAGGGTGGATGGAGGGATGGATGAGTGAAATGATGGACGGAAGGATATATGGTGGATAGGTTTGCAAATGGTTGAATATGTTTGGATATAGATGGGCACACAGATGGAAGGACAGACCTTTTTAGTGTAAAAATAAGGCTGGGGATACTGATTACGACAGACCAAACTCAATGTTCCATTTTCTCAGAGCAGGTCTCAGTACCAAAAGCTACTGAAAGCAGCAGCTGGCATACATAAGGGTTTGGGACCAGCCACTCTGTTTGGGGGAAAAAACGATGGATTGGGATGCAGCCAAAGTGATTGCCAGTGGATGAGATTAATAATTCAAGCATTCCAACCATTATAATACCTTCATTGCGTCCCAATTACTTTAAGGAAGATAACAGGAGGTACATACCACAATCCCACCCACCGGTAAAAAAATGGTGGGGAGCCACGGCCAACTGCCGATTGGGTCAAGGGAGCCACAGGTCAAAAAAGTTTGGGAACCACTGACCTATAGGTAGCCAAAGATGCCACAACAAGACAGAGGGTATACAACGATGCATTTGGCTTCCCAGGCCAAGTAGGCAGACGTGATTTTAATCCTTTTTTTTAGCCGATATTAGGGCTTGCCTACATCTAAATACGGCTATTTTAAAGTAGTCAGAATGAAACAATGTTGGCCAAGGCCACAATGACCGCATTGACAAAAGGCAAAAACAAAGCGCATTCTACAAACAATTTTCAAATTACAATGTCCTGGGGGTGATCAAAGTTGTTAAATTCTATACTTCACTCCTTCACAATTTTTTTTAACTTGTCGAGCTTTACAATTTGCAAAGCTGTAATAGTTTTTTTTTTTTAAACAGCAACAAAAACATAATGTTGTAGCAAAAAAAGGACTGCACTGCAACAGAAACCTTTCTGGACAGGACATTGAGCAAGCAGATGTCACAATTCACCCCCTACATGTAGTTATTTACCAATGCTGGACTAATCTCCCAGATCTTGCACTATAGACCTGTACCAGCTTTCAGTCTCTTGAACGATATTCAGAACTTGCCATTCCTTATAGGTCCATGACCGACATTGTGATTGCCAAAATACTTTTCCTCCCAAACACTACCGTGCTCAGAAATCCCTCCCTTGTATCATATCTCAATATTGACTCTCACCTTTCTGGAAAACATTCAGGACTTGACTTGTTTTACTAATATATATCTGGTTTTGTGGCAGCCTGTATGCTTTCCCTGCCAAATACTGCATTTCCTAGAATCCCCTACTTGCTCCTTTAGTTCCACCCTTGCAGCCCAATAAGAAATGTTGGGATTAGCACACCTTTCGCTTGCAAGTGCTTGCTTGATCACACCCGAGGCATGTGATCATTAGAGAGAGCTTTGTAAGCCTCTGTTGCTTTCAGGCCAGTGTCGGTCATTGATGCAATGTCCCTGTCTGGCTGACCTGTTAACATTGTGTAGTGGTGAAGTTCCATGAGTAGAGGTGATGAAGTAGACGTAGCCGAGTAGTCACTTTGTAAGATATTTATTAGGTCCATAACATCAGTGGTAGCAGCCCCACCAGGAGCAGCCTGCCTGCTGTTCAGCCCATCTTCCAACTGTCAACACTCACACACCAGGCACTCAAACAGTCCACTCATGTCAATGACACTAACATTCCACACAGAACACTCACACTGGCTGAGCAGCTAGGAACCAGGTAACAGGGAACATTATAAAACAACATGAAGATACTGCACAACGATTACCAATTTCTGTGCTATAACAGCTCCTTGTTCCTGTAGTTTTTATTTTATAATCAGTGCATCATTGTTGCTAGGACTTGCAGTCTCACAGTGCACCCTGGTGTCCTAAACTGGGACTGTTTTACTGAGTGCCCTATTCTCCAGATCAAGCACTGCTCTGCAGCTTTACTCGCAGTTTCTAGAGCTTCCACTAATTCACTGGAAACCTATTTCTTGAGCTTGTAGTACTTTGAGTTCTCTTCACTGTGCTGCCTTCCTATCCCAGCTACTTTAGTTCTGAGTACCCTGGTATATTAGCTTATTTTCTTCTGCATCTTTCCTTCTTTTTTCCTGATGAGCACAATTCCTTTCTAGTTCCTTGTCTATCCTTGTAGTGTATTAAGTCTGCCACCTTTGGTTTTTCAGCCTTGTGTGTTCTGGTGTGATTGCTACGATTCATAGACACAGCTGGTAACATTGGTGGGGTTTCTCACCTACTCTGATATTGTCCTTATTTTACCCTTGATAAGAATCCAAAGTTATCAACTCCACAGGCCCCGATCTTGCATGTTTGTCCAGTAAGTGACTCCTTTATAGGCAGTGTCTGTAACAGGAACTGTGGGTGAGAAATCTACTGAGCTTTGGTATTACATGTTGGAGTAACCAAGTGATTCCCCCCCCACCCTCTTTAGTATTAAAGTTGTTATCTGTAAATCACGCACACCCTGAATATTGGCTGTTTAAAATTGGGAATTTCCTCTTGGGCACCTATTATTTATTAGCTTTGGCTTTCTTTGTTGCATTCTGCAGGGTTTCCTCCCGGGGTCCCTCTTCTCCTCCGACTCACCGTGTGATCTGGGGCAGCTGTTACCAACACTCTTTTTCTCTCATCTCCCTTTCCAAAAGTCCAAGACTGATGCTCAGCATCTGATTGACATAGGAGGAGTGCCACAATGTAGCTCTCATTCCCTTGCTGATAGAAGTCCGAGGGCAAGTTCTTACTACAGTTGGTAAAGAAGCAATGGCTTTGCTGTTTCCCCAGTGTCACTTTCTGGTTCTGGTAACCGTGAGTGACATCAGGGTCCCTGCAGCCTGATGTCCCACAATTGCTAAATTTCCCGGCATAGCAGGCATAGTGTTTCAAGTTCCAACCCTAAAAACGTTACTAACTTCCTAGCCAAAGCTGTCTCACGCTTGTGCTTTGGCTGTGGGTAAAACATGTATATCAGACTTAACAAACAAAATAAATATTTGTTAAAGAGAGGGTTGGGTTCTTTGATCAAATGAACAAAAAAGAAATTCCTGTACAAAGTTCAGATGAAGTGATGTCATGGTAGTGTTTCAAAAATCGAAAAATCACTCAGAACTGCCTGGGGTGATGGCCTGCACCACCATAGCTTCTTCCAAAGTACCTTTCATGAGCTCACAAGTAACCTCTTCAATTAAATCTCTCGTGACACATCACATATTATAAATGACATCACTAAAGGCACTTTATGCCCTAAGCTTCACTTAGGGCGAGACAAAAGACACACAGTTGATAGACAGAATGAAGAACAAATCAAAACATTCACCCCCAGTCAAGAGATCTGGGTTAAGTCCATCATTCTTTTGCTCACCATGCCACCCCAGTTTAGACCTGGCCATATGCAAACCAGTCTTGACTCTGTGCCTCATGGGAACAGTCCAGCCCAAACTGCCAAGCCAGGTCCTCCCTGGACCGGAAAGAAGCATCCTAGGACTGGTTTCAGGGTTTCCTCACCATGCCACCCCAGTTTAGAAAGTCAAGAGATCGGGGTTAAATCCATAATTCTTTTGCTCACCATGCCACCCCAGTTTAGAAAGTCAAGAGATCTGGGTTAAATCCATCATTATTTTCCTCACAATGCCACCACAGTTTAGAAAGTCAAGACATCTGGGTTAAATCCATCATTCTTTTCCTCACAATGCCACCACAGTTTAGAAAGTCAAGAGATCTGGGTTAAATCCATCATTCTTTTGCTCACCATGCCACCCCAGTGGGTGGCACGGTTAGCAAATTCCTAAGTCAGACCCTCCAGTTTATCGCGATTTCGCGATTCACGAAAAAATCGCGAAATCGGCAGATTACCGCGATGGCCGCTATAATAACCATATTGGCCGCGATATTTACAAGTGAGACAGCAAAACAAACAATGCCTGGCTGTGCACGCCGCCCCCCCTCGCCCCCACTCGTGTGTGTCAGCAGCTTCCCGGGACACACACAGACAGTCAGTTTTTGAACTGCCAGCCGCACCCGAGTACTTCACAGGTCATTTAAAGACCTTTCACTTGTTAATGAGGCTTAGTTTTTCACGCCCCGCCTGTTATCCTCGGCTCTGGCAGGTGTCAAGGGCTTGCGGTGGTGCAAGCTTTCATCAGACAGCACAAATACAGAACAAGCAGCAAATGTGTAAAGTTCATTACACATATGAGAGGGAGAATGGTCAAGAGTTCTGCACGCTTCTCACACGCATACAAAAGGCACAGCTAAGGCTTTGGCACTGCAAGCTTATTCTTTTCCTTAGACACAGCTGAGCTCTGGAGTTTCCCAGGTTCATTCAATCGAGTCTTTCTTTGGACTAGATGAGCAACTTAAGTGCAAGCTTCCCGTCATTTGCAGCCACGCAAGAGCCTGCAGAACATTCAGATGTTTTTATCTGACAAGTGGGAGATATTGGTTACTTAGCACCTGCTACCCCAGCGCATGTAAAAGTGTAACTGTCATCACATCAGCCGAGGGCGATGCATTGTGAGAACAGAAAGAAGGTGCTGACAGGAAGGCCTTTTAATTTAGAGCACTCCGCAGCCACATTTAAACAGAATGGCACTGAGTGGCTGGGCTTTTATTGTTTTTGTGTCGGAGACCATTGGACCTTTGGGTTGGAGGGAAAATGTTAGCATGGTTATCCTACCATATAAAACTATTAAATCTCATTTTATTCAAGTTGCATTGTGTAATGCACTGAGTGGCAGAAAATATAGGGAAACTCAGGGGCACAATCTCCCAAGGTTTTTTGTATATAAACATAGTGCTGTCTCACGCTAATGATGTTTGAATTATCGCTGTCGAAAGTTAGAACTTTCTTCTTCACTTAGATATTACATTTCGTCAGGGCTAGCTTTAGGGCAGTGCAACTGGTGCTACCGCACTGGGCGCTGACCTAGGAAGGGGGCGCTTACCTCAGGGAAGGGGCGCTGTATTTAGAAATAACTTATGAGTTAAGAACACTTGTGGCAGGGGGAGGAGCTTGGCGGGCATCCGTGATGGCCGCTTGAGCACAGCGCTCTCCGGACCCTCGCCGCTCCCGGCGATTTATTCTGACTAGATCCTGATTTCTTGTAAGAATTCAAGTAGAGGACGTTTGGCTGATTACCCTGGCACTTTTCGGAATTTGCTTTGGATCTTGTACTCCTGAGCTACGGTGGTCTGAACTTTTGGGCTCCGCCCTTGAGGTGCGCCCGGGAAGGGGTGCAGATCTGTGGCCGTCCTGGAATTGAACAACAACGGCAGGAGACCTGGCCTTGTGAGACCCCCTTCCTGAGTTTCGGTTTCGATTCTGTCTCGACCTGTGCCGCGAGTGTGCGTATCGCGCTTGGCTGAGACTTGGAGACAGTTCGGACACGGGGCTTTCCTCTTGTCTATTTGCTGGTTTGGTGGCCTCCTCCCGAGTTGAGCCCTTCTTTTTGGTGTACTTTTGATCCTGAGTTTTGGGTGTTTGGCCCGTCGACCCTTGTGGCTTGTCCTGTGCCGCATCTTCAAAATGGCGGGCAGAGGGGACAGAGAAACGCGCAAGACGAAAACACCTCTGCGCGGAGCGCCGGTTCAGACGAACGTTATGGACCGTTATACTCAATCTAAGGGGTCCCCCGGAGCTGCCCTACCTGGCCACAGTACGGCCTCTGAACGAATTTTGGAAGAATCGGCGGAGCCTTCCCTACAGGATATCATGGGCGCCATCTCGGGAGTGAGGGAATCCACCGGCCTTCAGTACGAGGCCTTGGCCCACAAACTTGATACCGTGGCCATTGAGGTGAATCTGATTCGTGCTGATCTCGGCAAGACGAATGAGAGGGTGCAGTCATTGGATATTAAATCATCTAGCCTCACGAAAGACGTCTCGGAGCTCCAGACAGAGGTTGGGAATCTTCGTCGGGTTAACGACTTCATGACCCGGCGCCTGGAGGGTTTTGAAAACAGGGCACGTCGCTGCAATGTTCGCCTGGTTGGTGTACCGGAAAACCCTGAACCCCACTCTGTTGATCTCCTGGTTGAGGGTCTGATTTTAAACCATCTTGCCCCCTCCGGGCTTACTAAATTTTTCACGGTTGAACGCGCACATCGTGTCCCGGGGGGCAAAGTTAAGCCGGGTGCTCCGCCAAGGCCTATTGTGGCTAAACTGTTTCATTATAGGGATCGGGACGCTATCCTGCAGGCCTCACGGGTGAAGGGCCCGGTGGCCTTCGAGAATGCCACAGTGAACTTCTACCCGGACTTCTCCCAACAGGTTCAAAGACAACGGATGGAGTTTCGTGGTGCTAAGAAACGTCTTCGAGATCGGGGTCTACGCTATGCTATGCTTTTCCCCACCAGACTTCGTGTCGAGTATAATGAGCGTACTCTGTTCTTTGATAGACCGGATACTGTTAATGACTGGCTGGACTCCTTGCCTGACCGTCCTCCTGAGACTGAGTCTGCCGCTCACCCTGGTGGTGCCGAAGGTGGTGTGGAGATCTGATTGTTTGACTCTGATGTCTCGTTTTGAATACGTTCCCAGGAGTGGTGGCCGGCGTACCTCTGCAATGTGATTATTTATTTTTTGTGTGTTGATTCTTGCTCTTACTGTAGTCTGGGGGCGGGTGGAACGGAGACCTTTCCTCCTCCGGGGTCTTTGTGTAGACTAGGGGTTATGGGGCGACAGGCACACTGCAGGTTGGGGTGGCTCTTTAGCTTTTTGCAGGGGTGCAGGGTGGGGGGTGTTTCCTTTCAGCTTGGGGGAGGGGGGATGGGAAGTTCTTATTTTTTTGTGTGTTGTTTTCAAGGCGAATTGCTTCTGTCTTTACTGTTGTTTCTGATGTCTAGCTCTTGGATGGGGGGTCCTGGCTCGGGTGGGTGGGATGGGGGGTAGGGGGTTGAAGTTTGTTTCCTGGAACGTTAATGGCCTGGGAGATCGCATCAAGCGCAGTGTGGTGTTGAAATATATAAGACGTTTGTCACCGGACATTGTTTTCCTGCAAGAGACCCATTTGATTGGGAATGTATGTAATGCAATGAATAGATGGGGCTACAGCCTTGTGGCACACTCGGGGTTTACTTCAGGATCCAGGGGTGTGGGTATCCTTGTTCGTAACTCCCTCCCTCTGGCGATAGATGAGGTGATTCGGGATGATCGTGGGAGATATATTGTTCTGGTGGGTAGATATGAGGGCCGCACCCTGTCCCTCTTTAATGTTTATGTCCCCCCAGGCTTGCAAACTTCTACTTTCACTGATTTAGGCCGTGTCTTGCTGAACCTTCCTGATAGTGTACTCTTTCTTGCCGGTGACTTTAATTCAGTGCTTTCTGGCCTTCACGATCGCCATCCCCCCAGGGATACCCCGCATGCCCAGCGTTGGTTGGGTGGGTTTTTGGATACTTTTGGCCTTGTGGACTGCTGGCGATTGTTACATCCTACTCAGCTTCAATACACTTTTCACTCTGGTGCCCATGGTAGCCTATCTCGGCTAGATTATTTCCTGATGCCCGCGGCCCAGTCGTCGGCGGTCCGTGAGATTATACATTTGCCAAGGGGCATCTCTGACCACTCGCCGCTCTGGCTTCGTTTTGAGGTTGGGATAGAGGCAGTGGGCCGAGTGGCTCCCATTAACCCATGGTATCTCTCCTCCCCTGAGACTCGTGCCCTCTTGCTCAAGTCCATAGATGCTTATTTCCTGGAAAACGAGGGGTCGGTCCCTTCGGCGGTGTCCCTGTGGGAAGCCTTCAAAACTGTGATTCGTGGACAGGCCCTTTCTTTGATTGTTGAAGCCAAAAAAGCCGGGAAGAGGGAGGTGGTGGACCTCGAGGGGGAAATTTCTGCCTTGGAGGACGAGTTGGGATCTGGTGTCACGCCTGAGAAACTTCATGCCCTGGGTCTAAAACAGTTTGCATATAAATCCCTAGTTACTGACGCTGCAAAAGTGATGTTTCGTGAGCAACAAGGCAGATTGTATGATGTTGGTGATAAGGCGGGTAAACTCCTGGCGTGGTTGGACAAGAAAGAAAGAGCTAATCGTGTGGTGCCTGTGATTCAGTCTGCGAGTGGTGAGAATGTGATTGATCCGATCGCCATTGTGGATCGTTTTGCGGAACATTTCCGTGTTGTGTATGCTCCTGTGTCTGTGAGGGATGTGGCGGACTCTCGCCTCCTTTTGCGTGATATTGCTTTGCCCTGTGTCTCTGATTTGGACCGTATCGCTTTGGACTCCCCCTTTACGGTTGATGAAATAGCTACTGCCATTCGTTCGCTCCGTTCGGGCAAGGCGTTGGGTCCCAATGGTTTGCCTATTGAGTTGTACAAGTTGCGACCCGACAAAATGGCGCCATATCTCCGCGATATGTTTTTGGAATCACGTGAGCATAACCTCCTTCCCTATGATCAGCGTTTGGCGACGATAGTCGTCATCCCTAAAGACGGTAAACCTCGCGACCTTTGTTCCTCCTATAGACCCATCTCCCTGTTAAATGTTGAACCCAAGGTTCTGGCGAAACTTTTGGCGACCCGACTCCTATCGGTTCTTGGGGACTTAGTTCATCCGGATCAATCTGGTTTTATCCCGCATCGCAACACTGCTTTGAATCTACGTCGTCTTCACGGCGTGATAGCGAGGGCGGGGCTACTGACTGAACCGGCCATTTTGGCGTCCTTGGATGCCTCCATGGCCTTTGATACTGTGGAGTGGCCTTATTTATGGGCGACTCTTGAGAAATTCGGTTTCGGGTGCGAGTTTATTAGCTGGATTAAGTTATTGTATGCGGAACCTTTGGCGCAGGTTGTTGTGAATGGTAGGGTGTCTGCTCCCTTCCCCCTGGGCAGGGGCACCCGCCAGGGTTGCCCTTTGTCCCCGCTACTGTTTGCGCTCGCCCTTGAGCCGTTGGCGGCCTGGCTCCGCTGGGAACCGTCCCTTAAAGGGATCCGCTGGGCCCCGGATTTCGAGGACCGAGTCTCGCTCTATGCGGACGATATCCTCTTGTATCTTACCTCCCCTCGTAAGTCTTTATCTGTTTTATTTGACGTTCTTGTGTCCTTTGGTGCTAACTCGGGCCTTGTAATCAATTGGACCAAGTCCTGTGTGTATGTTTTGTCTGGTGTCTTGCCTCCATTACCGAGCAGGCTCCCTCTTCAGGTGGCCCGGGATGGTTTCAAATACTTGGGAGTTTTCGTTACTCTGGACTCGTCTCTTCGCTTTGATCGTAATCTCCTTCCTCCGTTGCTTCGACTGCGTTTGGACGTTGCTCGTTGGCGCAGGCTTCCCTTGTCTCCCCTTGGTCGGGCAGCCCTGTTTAAGATGATGTCGTTACCGCGGTTTCTTTACGCTCTCCAGAATTATTATGATCCTGTCCCTCAGTCCTATTTTCGGGAGATTGAGGCCCTTCAGAGACAACTTGTCTGGGATGGACGCCCGCGTATTGCTCTTGCTAAGCTTTCCATTCCTTGGTATGACGGTGGCATTGCACTCCCCGATATTAAGAGGTATTATTGGGCCTCACACTTGTCCGCTATCAACCACATCATGTTCTCGCCGGGTAGTAATCCGGCGTTTGAGATGGATAGACTTCAGCTTCCGGGAGGTGACTTTAACAGAGTGCTTTACTCTCGCCCTGCTGGGCGCCATCTTGTGGGTCCTACGTCGATTGCTTTGGCGGTGTGGCGGGCCGCGACTCGGAGCCTGGGCTGGGAGGGTCGCTTGACGTTAGCCACGCCGCTTTATGCTTCCGAACGTCTGGGCGGTCTTTGGTCTACCAAGGGTTTCGATCGCTGGGACATGATTGGAATTTCTAAAGTGGGGGATGTGTATTCCAAGGGCTCTGTGCGAACATTTCAGGCCCTCCAGGCTGAATATGGCTTGAGTGGTCGGGAATTCTTTCGATACCTACAGGTTAGGCACGCCTTGACCGCTGTATTTGCTCCTGGTGAGATTCCGCCTGATTCTTCCCCCCTTGAGGACCGTGTCCTTGACGGACATCTTCCTGACAGCACTATCTCCCTGATTTATAAGAAACTGATTAATAATCGGACTGATCTGTTGGTCCGACTTCGGGAGGCGTGGGTTTGTGATGGTTTGGAGCTTGATGACGAGGATTGGCAGTCGGCCCTCTCTTCTCCTAAAGAGGTGGCTATCCCGGCTCGTCTCCGTTTGGTCCAATTGAAGATCCTGCATCGGGTGTATGTTACGGGACCTCGTTTGCTTGTGATGGGTTTTTCTTCCGATGGGTTGTGTAAGCGTGGATGTGGTTTGAGTGCGACTTTCCTACATATTCTTTGGGAATGCCCGATGGTGGTTGCTTACTGGACGGCTGTGCTTGAGGTTATGGCTGTGGTGACAGGAGTGTCCTTGTGTCCGGAACCTCGTCGTTGTCTTTTGAATGTTTGGGAGCCCACTGACTGCTCGGTGGCTCAGACTAGGTGGGCCACCCTGGGTTATATGGTTGCGAAGCGAGATATTGCTCAACTTTGGGGGGCCTCCAAGCCCCCTGAACTATCGAAATGGGAAGACAACATGGATTGGTCTATGTTCCGTGAGAAGACTGTCTACGTGGCTAGGGGCAGACCCAGGGCATGGACTAGGGTGTGGGGTCAATGGAATGAATATCGTGGTGCCATCTGTACTCCTCCCCTTGTGGATGACATGGAGCTTTCCCGGTCTCCTTAGGCGAGCGTTCTTGGAACCTTGCATATAGGGGTTGTGCTGGTTTTCCGGCTCCCCCCCCCCCTTCTTTTTCTCCTTCGTGCCCCGTCCCCCCCCCCCATCCGGGCTCTTTGGAGCTTACAGATTTGATTCCATTTTTGTTGCTGTCCCCTCCCGTCCTTTGGGCTGACCTTCAGTAATACACTTTCGCCTTTTTTGTGTGCCTGTTCTTTTTTATAAAACAAAATCTGTTTTTGTTCTGTATATTATATGGAGTATTGCATTGACGATTGATCGTTACCGCTACGGAAGTGTATATTGTGTATTTTCTCCTCTTTAGCGGCTGGCCCGTGTGGTTGTAGGCCCATCCTTGTATTTTATTGCATACTCAAATAAAGGTTTTTAAAAAAAAAAAAAAAAAAAAAAGAACACTTGTGGCAGAGTTCCTTGGGGGTCCAGTTTTCAGACAGCATTAAAAATGTCCAGATAACGCTTGTGATTATTGGTCCTGCTAAACGGAGAGGAAGAGCAGATTTTTTTCTAAAGTAGAAAAAAAATCTGCTTTTCTTTTTTCTTGCTCTAGTACTGCGAGACCCCGGGGTTTCTCTCCAGAGGATGCGAGCGGCAGTTACCATCGGTTTCCTGCACGGAGGACAGGGGGGAGAGAGAAAGAGGGGTTGGAGGTACGTGTGAGGAGAAGAAAGGGGTGAAAGAAAGGAAGAGTGGCTGGGGGCACATGTGTGAGGAGAGGAAAGGGGTGAAAGCAAGGGAGAGTGGTGCGTTTAGAAGGAAAGGGTAGGGGTAAAAGAAAATGGGAGGATAAAGGTGAAAGGTGGAGCGCAAAGGTAAAGAGGGGGAGCAAGAATGAAAACTGAGGGTATGGGGCAGGTGAGACGAGAAAGAAGGGGTGAAAGAGAGGGGGGTGAGCAAAAAAGTCATAGAGGTCGGAAAGAAGGAAAGGGTAGTAGGGGGTGAGAGAAACTGGGCGAATGAAACTGAAAGGTGGAGAAAAGTAGAGAGGAGTGAGCAGGAGAGAAAGAGGGAGGGTGAATGCGCGAGAAAGAGGGCGAGAGAGGAAGGGGAAGAAAGACAGTGTATGGAAGAACGAAAGTATGAGAGTTAGAGAGAGAAGAGAGGGCGAGGAAGGGAGAGAGGGAGACAAGAGAGAACTAGAGAGGCAAACTGCTAGAGACATCCGAAGATGGAAAGAGAGAGGGACAGGGGAGAAGAGACTGGGCTGATGAGAAAGATATCGATAAGGAGAGAAAGATGTGTGTGTGTGTGAGAGAGAGGATGAGTGAATGAGGCACAGAAAGGAGGGGGCATGAGAAACAGAAAGCTGAATGGGACAGTGGAAAGAGTGTAACAGGAAGGAAGATAGAGGAGCTAAAAGCGGCAAAACAACTAAGAGAGGGAGAATTGGGAGGCAGAAAGAGTGTAAGGAAGGACGGGTGACGGATGGGGTCACTGGAGGCCGCTTTATCAAGGTCCAGGGCCAAATAAAATGCCGCAAAATTGCCGCTACATTTCCATATTTGTGCCGCTAAATTTCCATTTTTGTGCCGCTAAATTTGCTAATCCATGCCGCTATATCCTGGGGGGTCTGCTAAGTGTCCACAGACACAAGGGTCGCAAAGTACCCACCAGGAAACGCTGTTCTCTCGGGCTACAAAATTTATTTTATAAATGATCATTCATGAACTTAAATTCAACAAGGACTGGCTAACCTAACTATCAGACTATACATAAAGTTAACCCTCAAACGCTGTCAAATGTTTGGAATTGGAGATTTCGAAAAAAAGAATACTGAAGAGTTAGAATTGAAAGAATGATATAGTCTGCCTAAAGCTATATCCTAACAAAAAAAAATTTGCACTTTTATATAGCGCAAACTGAACCCGAAGGTATTAGAGCGCTTTACATGAGCGAGCACCAATTACATTAAACAAGGACTGAAGGACACATTAATTTATGGGAATGGGAGGCACGGGGAGATTCATTGATTTATCCATAATCACAGGATGTTGAGCGGACGCCGAAACTTGCACCTGGGGGCATATTACCAAGGGCCTTATCGCCGCTTTAGCGGGAATGTTTCCCGCTAAATCGGCGATAATTTAATCACCCTATTACCTAGCTGTCGCTAACACCAGTTAGCGACGGCTAGTAGGAGATAGCGAGCTTCTGGGGGCCCACTTTGCATGTCAGCGATATATATCGCTAATGACATGCAAAGTGGCCGTGCCAAGATGTTAGCGACTGGAAACAGTCGCTAACATCGCTAACTCCTATTACCAACTTTTGGAAATAATCGCGCTAAGCGCGATTATCTACAAAAGCTAACGCCTGCCCAGAGCAGTTCTTAGCCATGTTATCCAATGGTAGGTGGATAACATGGCTAAGAGCATATGCTCGGTAATGCATGAATATCGCTGACTTTTCAGCGATATTCATGCATTTAGGCCGATTTGTATCGCTTAGGAGATAAACCTTGATAATAGCAAGGCTCATAAGCGATAAAAATAGGCGAAGCACGGCGATATAAATATAGCCGCTAACCAAGCTTAGCGATATTTTTTGCTTATGCTTGGTAATATGCCCCCTGGTTTACCAGCTTCAAGGTGGGCAGCGCTGGGCCGTTATGCCACATCCATGTTTGCTGTAGTGTCCTTCAGCAGCAGTATTTGCTTTAAAGGAGCGCAAAAACTCCTGTGAGCCTTAACCTCTGAATCTCTTCTTTTCAATAAACGCTCTAAATGTAATCTTCTCTGACCAATGTGCATGAAATTTGACCCCAAGATCCGTAGCGGATGTGGATGACGTCATCGCAAAATTCGGTGTATATTCGTCAAACTGCCATTAACAATCCAAGTATTCCAGTTCCATAGACTGCATTTGCCAAAAATTATCATTACCACACAGACACTTTAACATATATCACAAATAGAGGCTGCAAAACCTGCGCTGCCAATAATATCTGAGCTTTAAAGCACCTGTTACTCATTAAACGATAGTCGTTCACACACGTTAAGAGGACCTGTACTGTCACCTAGTGGACAAATGGTAAAATGCCGCCATCTATATAGAATAAAGAACTGTTCAACTCCGATAAGATTTAGCAGCAGCGTCAAAAACTTTGTTAACTTGACTTTTAGGACTAATCGACTATCGACGCAGTAAAGGAATTTGACAGAGTGAACTGGGATTATCTAACGACAGCTAGTTTTGAAGCTTGTTAGGGTAGGGGGCCTGTTTCTGAAGTTGATTGACAATTCTTTTGTTCTCCGAGATAGCCTGTCTACACCAGTAAACATACAAAGAGGAACCAGGCAAGGGTACCCCTTTTCCTGCTTCGTTTCAATCTCTACTTAGAAGCCTTAGCCCAAAGTTTGAGAACGAATAAGAAGAGCAAGGCTTTCTTTGTTGGGGAGTTCTCCAAAATACATAGCAATATATGCAGGCAACCTAATTGTATACACTTCAGAGGTAGAGAGTGCGGCATCCCAAGTAAAGTAGGAAGTGAGGCAGTTAGGGGAATCTCCTGGATATAAGGTGAATGATGAAGGCAAACCAGAAATAATGACCTGGAACTCTGTTTGGGAGGGAGCAGAGCACAAAGAAGAAAGGAGATACTTACAATATATGGAAGGGGAAATCTGATGAAAATGTCCATTCTACAAAGATTCACCTTTCTATTCGATAATACCCCACTGACTTTTAACAGGAAAGAGCTGGGGAAGGTTCAAGGGAAGATAATTTGGTTCATCTGGGCAGGTAAAGCCATATGACTGTCGTGGAAAAAGCTTAGGAGGTTGGGAAATGGTGGGCTTTGAGCCAACTGACTGTTAGACCTGGCATCCTTGGCATAGTTTCCCCTGACTTTTTTGTCTTCTGCCCCCTGTTTTGCTGGCTTCATTTTTGCTAGCCTTAGTCTCCTGGGCACTCATCCGGGTCGGTGTCCTTAGCGCCAAGAAACCGCACGGTGATCAAGCGCTTTACAAGTCCCTTAACTTCAACTTTATCAGTGATAACCAGTGCTAAAGTTCATGTGCTCTATCCCTAAAACATGGTAACATTGGTATATCCACAATTGGCATATCTAATTTACTTATAAGTCCCTAGTAAAGTGCACTTCATGTGCCCAGGGTATGTAAATTAGGTGCTACTAGTAGTGTAGTGTTTCACTACTACAAGGCCTATCTCGTTCATAGGTTAACATTGGGATTACCTTATTGCATTTTAGAAGTGTAATTTCCAATTGGGAAAAGAAAGATATTTCGAGTTTGGTACCTCTGGACTCACAACTTAAAATATTAATTTGTGGTAAAGTTGGATTTTAAGTTGTAAGTCTGAAAATGTACTTGTAGAAAGTTATTTTCTTACTTTAACCATGCTGTGCCTTCTACCCGTCTCTGACTACACGTCTAGGGTGGGTGACTGCTGGGCTTTGTGCATTCCCTCTAGGCAGCCACACACAATGAGCTCGGGTATGCCAGATGGGCCATTCACATTGTGATGGGCCATCACCAGGCTGATGGGCTATCCTGGGCATAGAGAGAGGGAGGAGCCTAGACTTGCACCAGAATAGGGCTGTCTATCCCCACATAAAGAGCTACATACCCCTGCAGTGAGTCTGGAGCTAAGGCAGGAGAGGACAGGGACCTGGAGCACTTCAAAGGTCTCTCTTTAATGTCTCCCCACTTGAAAGCACATCTGGGTACAAGTACTGGACCCCTGACACCACCAACTCAGTACACGTCTAGACCAGAGGACATTCTGACAGGAAGAAGGACTGCTGTGTTGATGAAAGGACTGTCACTCTGCTGGACCCCTTGATTTGCTGTTCCTGTACTGCTGTCCTCCTTACCTAGTAATGAGAAGGACTGGACCTGCATCTCTACATCCCCAGAACCCATGTGGTCCCAAGGGGTTGCTGGCTTGCTTCCTGTTCCGAAGTTTTAGTGACATCAAAGACTTCCAAAAACTTTGCTACAGCCTCTGGACTCTGCCACCTGTGAGTCCTCCCCCACCAAGTTGTCAATCTAGTCCTGGGTCCTTGGAAGTGGGTTTTCTGCAAAATCTACATACAGCCAGGGTGCACCGGACTCCCTCGACGCAAACGTATCGCTGCTGAGGGCAAAAGCATTGCATCGCCTGCTGTGCAGCTCTACGATAATGCATTGCCTTCATCATCAAGGGTTCTTCGTGGACACATCTCCTGCGACTGCGCGGATCAGAACCAACACATCACATACAAGCTGCCGGATTGACAACTACACATCCCCATCTCTGTTCCTCGCATAGGATCTTCAACGTCAACACATGCTCCATCGCAAGACACTGTTTGCAGTGGACAAAGGTTGGTCCCTGTATCCAACCCGCATGCCATTGCAGTCAGCCTGAACTTTTGGATTAACCCCGGTCAAGCGCGGCCAGATGTCTCCAGTCAGCACTTTATGCTTTTAATCACTATATCCCCATTTAATCTTAAAAAATTCTTAACTCCGGTTCTACTTACTGGATTTTTGTTGCTTTTGTCTTGTTTTATTCATTAAATTAAGCTCTATTCTTCTAACCTGGATTATGTTTGTGTGGGTTGTCACTATTTTAAGTGTTGCACAAATACTTTACACATTGTCTCTTAAGTTAAGCCTGCCTGCTCAGTGCCAAGCTACCAAAAGGTGAGCACGGGTTTGTTTATGGTGTGTATCTGACTTACCTGGTCTAGGACTGTGGTCCCTACTTGGACAGAGTGCATACCATTTCCAACTAGAGACCCAATTTCTAACACAGACATTCAGCTGTATTGTTGGCCGTTACATAAGAAAAATTGCATGATGCACCTCCTCCCCCAGATGACTCTTCAGCAGAGAATATGTATAGAGGTTTGCTAGTAAGTCTACCAGTTGAGGGGTTCTTGTACAGGGATGGTGCACCAAAGATTTTTTTTAAAAGTACGGCTGAGGTGCTTCTGTTCGGCTGCTAGTCTATGGTTTCAGAGCAGATCTTTCCTAGGAATCCTCTACTATATATAGTAAATGATCACCAATATGGGATTCTCCATGAATGCCTGCGTATATGGAAGACCTTTTAGCAAGACCCCTTCGAGATTGCGGTGTAATCAAGTGGGGGCATTTAGAGGAGGAAGGGAAGGCATTACCGAAGGAGAGAGGATTACTAAGGGGACACCTTCAAGGTTCAAATACTACCGGATGACTGTCTGGCTGGGAGACCAGGGGGTGGACACGTTTGAATACCCATGTTATGGAGGAGGAACTGCAGGAGCCCTGTGGTATCAGCACTCGTTAGACGTGGCAGAGGGAAACATGAATCCAGCTCACCATGTTTGGGATAGATGCTTACAGGATACAGATCTGGAGAAGTTATGGCAAGTTTAAATTAACTAACTTTATTCAGTAGTAAAATCTGTGCCTTTCAAACAGAACCACCTGTTCATTCTCCACGGAGCCTTCGAGTTCCTGCAGAAGATGGCCAAAATCAGGAGGAGCAACAATGCCAGTTGTAATAAATGTAGAATTCAGGGTGCAGATGATATTCACGTTTGTCAGCTGCCCCTTTTTGGAAGATTTCTGGCTGAGAGTGGGTAAGACAATATCAGGCCTCTCAGGTGTAACAGTGGCGGTAAGCTCCATTACAATCGTATGTGGTATATCATAGAAAGATGGAGATGTGGAAAAAGTGACAACCACTCAATCTAAATTGATCTTCTTATATCTCCGGGCGAGGTGAAAAATTTGTACGAAATGGTATAAACCAGACCTGCCCGCCTGGCGTGAGTGGTGGAACTCAACTAAACTGTTTTATGAAATGATTAAAACAATTAGGGGTGCACACTTCTTTTGGGAACCAGCTGAGACCTGGTTAACAGTAGAGGATGAGTCCAATCATTAGACCTCCTAAGTCAGTCACAGTGTGAGGAATTTTTTGGAGGCGTAACCCACATTACTGACGGTCTCAAAGCCTGGGACAGAGCACTTGGGACTGTCACGTTCACAAGATGGTGCTCTTTGAGGGAAAATGAGGAATACTTATAAAAAATTAAACCAAGACTATAAGTCCTTGAATGCACCAATGTGATGCACCAAGCCATCTGACAAGACACCAAATATTCTTGTCATACAGGGCTAACCTCACTCTAGTGGTGTATTTTTAGAACTTGGTCATGGACATCAATTCACTAAAAATGCCAGGGTTAAAGCAAATTACATCGCATACCCTTTGACCTCAATGACATCAAAGACCATGTTGCTGCCATTCGCAGCAGCTGTGTTAACAAACTGTGTCTGGTGAAGAAGGCTTTTCCTTTTCTTCCACCCTTAGCTAGGAAAACTTTAGTCCAGGTCCTGATTAATAACTAATAGGACTTCGGCAATGCTCTGCTTGCTGCTGCGAATGAGACTTTATTAGGGAAACTGAAAGTGGTCCAAAACACAGCCGCCTAGCTCATTAGCAATCTTCCTACCGGCTTCGCCTCCAAACCTTTATTGAGATCACTACATTGGCTACCCATTAAGTAAAGGTACATTTTTTTAATCTGGGGTCTGACCTACAAATCGCTAATGGGCAAAGGTCCTGCTTACTTAGCTTAGAAATGTAAACCCTATTTCCCGATCAGCAACTTACGTTCTAAAGATAGTCACTGTCAGTCCCCACAATTCGCTTGATGAGATGTGGGGGAAGGTCTTTCTCCTACTTTGCACCATTTTACTATAACACACTGCCACTCCATGTCTAAACTTGTTGTGACTTTGTCAGTTTCAGGTAAAATCTCTTAAGACTGCGTTGTTTTAAGGATGGTGTTCTGTGTTTTAACTGTACCTTTCTTAAGCGCTGAGATACCCCTTCGGACTATTCATGCACTATATAAGTTATATTAACATAACATGTACATTTTAAATTATACCTATATTATGGTGCTGACTTGATCTTTGAATGTTCTGGGGCACAATTCTTGCTCTGAATTGTAGTGAGCAAGGAAAGGGAGCAAGCAAGACATCTTCAAGGGGTTTCTCTCTTGGGAAATTTTTAAAACAATGGGGTTGAAATAGTGCATTGTAAAGCACAATTTTCAGATACATTTTCTAAAATGCCATGGGCACTCATAAAATAGTAAAATCATTCAAATCCTTAAATAGTGCACCAAGCCAATGAAACTGGACATTCCCCAGGAGTTGACCCTGTTTTTTCTTTAATATTTGCTAGGAGTACATCCATATGTCACAAATTACCTTCATTGTGCCAGGGCCAGCATTTTGTCAAAGGGGCCCAGATATGCTATTAAGCCCCGCTTATATAAAACTGACATAAAATAAGCAAGCACCAGGAATTTGCAATTTATGCCGTTCATATACAATAGGTGACCCTTATGTAACAAATGACCGCAGTATGTCAGGGTCAGAATTTTATCATGGTTGCCAGCCTCCCACATGCCATGTTGTCCACCTTTATGGTTAGAATTACCTCCATTGTCCTAGTACCAGTATTCTCCCACTAGTGTCCACATGTCAAGAATTTTCTCGGGAATACGAGTATTTTTTTTCTCACAGATGCACTATATCCGATGAATTACCTCTTCCATATCAGTAATGGTATTGGCACCCTTAATGCCAAGAATTAACCTGAGTACTTTGTCACATGTGTCTGTCATGCTAAGAACTAGCTCAAGTATGCCAGCACCAGTATTTTGCCTTGGTAGTCTCTATAAGACAATTACATTCACTATGCCAAGCTCGTAAGCATCACATCCTGTTGTCACTCACACTCATTCATTTATTTATTCTCAAACTCTTACCTCCTTACACTCATTCTTATTCATTATTACTTATTTACAGGCATTCACTCTTAATGTTAGTCACTTATTTGTACTCATCCATACTAACACATTCTCACTCACAGTCATTGAATTTCACTCACACACATGTTTACAGATACAGACACATGCTAACACATACATGTATTCTCACATAAACACATTCTCACCCGCAAGCATGCACACCACATACATTTAAAACCATTTTTACTAACCAGAGCTGCCAAAAGGCTCTTTCCATCTAAGTGCTCTCCATTTCTTTTAATTACACTAACAGTGAACCATAGAATATTATTTACTATTAGTATAATGAAATATGGGCAGAAAATACAGAATGCGGAGTACTGATTTTTACATCTCTGAGGCCAGTGGCTACTAGGGGCAAGCTAGGGGGTCACAGATCCGACTCCTAAATCAAGACCATTGAGGAAAAGTGTTTTTCTGATCGGCATCATTTGTACCGGGACTCCATTGTTTTTTCATTGCCATCTCGTGTCAAACACTTTCACACGACCCACCTGGTCGTTTCTGTGGATCCCTGAGGAAAATCTAAACTGCCACAACAACAACCATCTTGCAACCTGCATTTCTGCCCAGGAACTGTCGCACACCCAACCCCCTGTTCTTTGCAGTTCAACAGAAAGCCATGAGACACCCATGCCCTGTGTAAACAAGCTTGTTTTCCATCTCCTGCTCCCAGCCTGGTAAACATCCTTGACACTGTGATCAGGTTATCTGGACAATGGTCTGACTGTTGGGCCCTGATCAGGGTGATTAAACAATGACTTGAAAGACCGGCTTTGATCAAGCCGAGTGAACAATGATCTGTGTACCAAGCCTTGACCAGGTCACCAACTACAAACATCGTCTGGATCTGGTTATCAACTGCAAACACTGCCCTGATTGAACAATGGACTAACAACCAAAAGACTGGGATGAAAAATGTATAAAAGGCTTGTAAACTACAGAGTGAAGTAGCAGCCTCCTCTGTCTGGTCTCTGACTAGCTTGGGACTCTGTACCATAGCCCGGGCTATTGAAATAAATCTGGGTTCCTCCTGCAGACGAAGGCTCCTGTGTCTCCTTTTACTAAGTATGGAAGGTATGGAAGACTTGGGTGGTTCCCCTGCCGCCGAGACCCAGTAAGGGGGTTATCCCGGTTCTTCAAATGGCGCCTGAACAGGGACTCCATGAGCACGAAGGTCAGGCCCGGTGGATATGTGGAGGTGCACGGAGAGACTCCAACGGAGGCGCCCTACCCGAGGGATTCTTGTATTCCGGTAGACCGAACGACTCGCCCGCTGTCCCTCCCCACCCGGTCTGGGCCACATGACCGCATCCTCGCTGGAGTCCCCAGCAAATAATTTCTGGAACAGGACACAGCCCTACGTCTACAGAAGAGAACTACCCCTGTAAGGTAAGGGTGGAATGATCATCCACCAAGTCTGTATGATTCTGTTATTGACTTTCGCAAAAGCCAAGTTGTTATTGACTTTTGCCAAAGCCAAGCAAGCGAGGTGTAGTTTTAAAAACCTGCTGGTGTCTGTTCTGTATGATTCTGCTGTTATTGACTTTTTCAAAAGCCAAGCAAGCGAGGTGAGTTTTAGAAACCCGCTGGTGTCTATTATCTGTTTTTAAGCATGCCAGTCAGTAGTAAGTTCAAGAAATTATGTTGTATGTGTACGCAGGACTCCCAGTTGGAGGTGGCATTGTCCACTTCCTCCAGAGGGGACCCCTGGCCATACGATGTATGTTAAACATGGCCCTTCTGCCATAATGTTTCCCTCATTTTGGGTAAAGTATACCAAACAAAGTAACGCGGAATTACAGTGGCCACTTTATGGCTCCTTTAATTCCCAAGTTCTCGCCAACCTAGAGGAACAATTAATGAAAAGAAAAACGCGCCGTCTATGTTTGAATCTGTGCGATTTTGGAGGAAAGAGATAGAGCAGAGAGCTAGAAAGCAGAAGGCCCAAGAAAGGAAACAGGAACATATGTCAATGGCCGACCACGCTAGAGAAAATTTACAAAATCAAATGACAAAATCGGTAGAAATAGCCGATAGGGAGCATGGGGCTCGGGTACAAAAATGTTATCCAGCTCGTGAGGAGAAAGGAACGGGCCACATGGAAGGGGGAGAAAAAGGTGATTCCTTGCTTGATACCATGCTAGAAAGCCCTCCTTCATATGCCCCAATGTACCCTGCCCGGACGCCTTCCACCCCGCATGTCCCCCGCCATAGCCCACTCCTGCACCCACTGCTCCTCCTACTGTTCTCCCTGTCACACCGACCCTCCCGACTTTTCCTATGACACCAACCACGCCTGCTAACCCTGTCCTAGCTGCGGGAATGACAACAAGTCTCCATCCGCCCAACCCCTGCGGCCATACCCCTACCCGCCCTTTTCCTACTTCCCCGTGGTCCACAGTTAAGCAGAATTTATATACATTTTTGAATTCCCCCCGACTGGCCTCCCTGCGCTCTGCAGTCAGCTTTTCGTCCCTTTGAGGAAATGACTGACAGAGGCAACAGTGTGAATGTTGGATAAATAACGGGAATATTTATACCTTTAAAGAAATATGGTCCACCTTTTCTCAGTGGACGAATATGGAACAGACCACCTGGGCTGAATATATGAGTACTTTGGTCATGCGAAAATTTGAGAATGCGCTTATGCAGATACCCGCCGGATTAATGGACCTTAGGTCACAAATAAAAAGAGGCGATGTTCAAGGAGAGGGGATGTTTGGCACTATGTCTGCTTTAATGGCTTACCGTGATATGACAGCTTTTCTCAGCACCCCTCTGGAAACAGCTATGCCAATGAGAGAGGCGGCCCCTGTCTTTGTTAACACACTTACCGATGCCCAAAATAATGGTCGAGGGACTATTGAAGCACACAGGGGCAGGCTTTTGGTTCATGTTCCTTGGAAGAGGTCAGAAATAATGCAGTTAAAAGGACAATTACCAGATCCCCGGAAGAATCTGGCTGCCTTTTACAGAGAATTAGGTCAGATAATATCTGCAGGTACTCTCGTTTTTGAGGATATAGATGTCCCCCACTGAAATTTGGGACAAAATTCGACATACAGACCATGAAGTAGCGTTAGGAGGTAAAGGGGCTGACCTAGAGGCTATGGAAGAAGCAAGGGTAGGAGGGACTAAACCAGAAGCTACCATCCTGAATTTGCCCGGTAAAATAATGACGTTTATGAAAACACTTTTGCCGGAAACGGTCATTAACTGGGATAAAATAAACGCCTGTAGGCAGCGAAAAGATGAGAATGTGACTGACTGCTTTACCCGTTTTGAGACAGAATACAGGGACATAGTGGTTTGGATCCCAGGACCCCAGGTTCTGGCCTAGTGTTTGTCGATAAGTTTGTCAGCAACCTGCTTCCTGAGATCTCCGCCAGGCTTAAGAAAGATAAAAGTACGTGGTCTGCCCAAACTATGATTGGTATCTTGGCTATGGCACAATATCACAAGAATAGGGAGAATGAAGATAGAGACAGGGAAAGTAAGAAGGTTAGGGATCTTAAGACTAAGGCACTTCTGCAGCAGGCTTACCCTCCCCGAGGTCCCGATGCCCGCGGGAATTTTAGACCTCAACTCCAACCCCTTCCGAGGAGTCGCCAGTCTACCCCCTCCAGCCCTCATACGGGAGCCATCCAAACAGATCAGTGTGCTTATTGTAAGGGGTACGACCACTGAAGAGAGGAGTGTCCATTGTTAGCTGAAAACAAGAACAGGGAAGACTCGGCCTCGCGCTCCTAGGGAAGCGAGGCCGACTAGGGACCATGGCCCGCCCCATCCACAGGATAAAGAACGTAGGCCCAGGGATGACACTCCCATCCGGCCGCGCCCGGCCAATAGGTTTGATGGGTACGAAGCAACACGCACTTATTACAATGATGATTATGTCGTAGTTGATGAGACAGGATCCTACCAAGCATAGGACAGCCAGGAAAGGGGTATTACCAGAGTGCAAATTCCAGTGGATCAAAGGGGCCCGTATGTTCAAATGTCAGTTGTGGGGAACAATAAGAATTTTCTTTTGGATACTGGGGCCACCAGGTCTTCTATTGCACGTCTGTCAGTCCCAGAGGCACCCCTTTCTGTCAATATGAATGTCTCCGTGGGTTTTGCAGGAACACCTGTAACTAGCCCTATCTCTTAACCCCTGCCTCTCGATATTGGCCCTGCACATGTTGACGCTCCCTTGGTCCTTACTACAGGTTGCAGTGAAAACTTGTTAGGCATGGATTTACTGAAAGCTCTGTATGCGACCATATCAATTAGTCCCCAAGGTGTATCCCTAACAATTTCTCCCACCGCAGCTTTCTACATGTATCTGTCCGGTCCCCTCCCACCAGAATTACAGTCTTTACCTTCCTCCCTCTGGGTGTCATCAGACACTGATGTGGGGTGTCTCAACATACTCCCCCATGTGGTACGCATCCAGCCAGGTGCACTACTCCCCCGCCTCCGGCAGTATCGACTGCCCGCGGAAGGAGAAGTAGCCATTTTTACAATAATGTCTGAATTGATGGACAAGGGCGTAGTGGAGGAGACACATGGCAATATATGTAACAGTCCCATTATTCTGGTTCTTAAAAAGACCAATGGAGATGCTCTCTCCCCTAAAATATACAGATTCGTGATTGACCTGAGAGCCCTTAACAAAATAACAATCTCCCAATACCCTGTTGTCCCCGACATTACAGCCCTCTTAACAATGGTCCCTTCTGACGCCACACACTTTTCTGTCATAGACCTGAAGAATGCTTTTTTCAGCATTCCTATACATCCTTACAGCAGACAATTCTTTGGTTTCTCCCTTGGTGGGCGGAGCTTTAGATTCGGCAGTGCCCCTCAAGGTTTCACCAAGAGCCCCAGTATCTATAGTCAAGCACTAAAAAGTCAACTAGATTCCTTGGAACTCCCTGATAATTCCACACTATTACAATATGTAGATGACCTCCTCATTGCTGCAGATTCTGCCCCAACAAGTAAAGAAGCTACTCTCTGTCTGTTACGCCACCTTGCCCTCCACAACCACAAAATATCTTTGAAAAAGCTTCAGTTTTGTCAAGAGAAGGTGACCTACTTAGGTGATCTCCTCTCGAAGGAGGGAAGGCAGCTCACCGCTGATCGTGTAGCCATTATCAATGCTATGATGGCCCCACAAACACAAAAGCAGGTGCGAGCCTTCATAGGCCTAACCTCATACTGTAGACAGTGGATTTCCAATTTTCGGCCATGATCAAACCTCTTCTTGCCCTCACCACTAAAGACATATCAGACAGTTCCTTTCCATAGACTACAGAGCATGCACAGGCCTTCCAAGATTTGAAGAGGCCCTGTGTACTGCTCCAGTCCTCGGTACTCCGGACTTTAGCAAACAAGGTTTTCTTTTTGTACTTGAGACAAACTGCTGTGCATGCGCTGTCCTAACCCAGATGTTTGGAGGTCACCAACGGCCATGTGCCTATTTTTCAGCCACCTTAGATCCTGTTGCAAGGGCTCTCCCAGGATGCCTAGGGGTGACAGCTGCAGCCACCCTCATGGTCCGTCAGAGTGCGGGAATCGTCATGAACTCCCCCTTGACTCTGATGGTCCCCCATTCTGTAGATACCCTCCTTAATAACACCAAGACACAGTACCTCACTAGCAGAGGACTTACAGGATATGAACTGACACTCTTTGCCAGCCACATTAACATCAAAAGATGCACTGCACTAAACCCCGCCACATTACTCCCACTGGATACTCAGGATGCCCGCTTGGACCCACATGACTGTATATTGAGGACAGAGGAGGCGAAGGGACGGGTTGACTTACAGGATACCCCGATAGCAGAACCAGAAGGTACACTGTATGTGGACGGATCATGTCTCAGAGGGCCAGATGGTAACACCTCAGCCACCTACACCCTCACAACATTGGGGCAAGTAGTAGAAACAGCTCAGATTCCGCAGTGCTCTGCTCAGGCAGCAGAATTAGTGGCCCTCACTAGAGCCTGTGAGATAAGCAAGGGAATAACAGTAAATATCTATACTGACAGTCAGTATGCCTTTGGGGTGGCCCACAACTTCGGGAGGTTGTGGAAAGAAAGGAATTTCCTTACTTTCCATGGGACCAAGATTCAACATGGCCCCCTAATTCACCGACTGTTAGACTCCCTGACACTCCCCAGAAAGGTGGCCATTATAAAATGTAAGGCCCATAAGAAAGTGACAGATGATGCTGGGAAAGGCAATGCTCTGGCTGACCAGACGGCCAGACAAACAGCTCTTAGGAAAAGGGAAGGAATGTATGTAGGAGGCCCCGCTAGGTGGGTGGCAGACGAGGGCATGGTTGAAAAAACAGAACAGAGTGTGATTGATATTCAGTCCCATACTACTCCTGAGGAACTAAGGGTGTGGAAGGAGCAATTAGCAAAGGAGGGAATTGATGGTTGTTGGGTCCGTACGAGTATGGAAAGACAATGTGCCACCAGCAGTTACGATGGCCCATGGTCCTGCTCACATTAGTGCAAAAGGGATATGTAAACTGTTGGAACCTGCATGGTACAACTCTAAGATACCAGCATATGCTGAAAAACTGGTTAAACATGCATAATGTGCCTAACGTATAACCCAGGAAAAGGCACAGTTATTCCTAAGGGAGGATTCTCTCCTCCTAACTTCCCTTTTGAAGTCCTCCAAATGGATTACATCCAGATGGACAGATGTAACAATCTAAAATATGTCCTGGTGGTGGTCTGTACCTTCAACAAAGGGGTGGAGGCCTACCCCGTCAAAGACTGCACCGCTATCACTACCGCCAAAGTGCTATTAAAAGAATACCTCCCACGATTCGGTTTGCCCTCTTGGTCTGGAGTGACAACGGGACCCACTTTACGGCCCAAATTATGGAATATGTCTGTACAGCATTGGGTATAAAACATAAATTTCATGCAGCTAACCACCCCCAGTCAGCAGGTCTAGTGGAGGTGTACAATGGCATCCTAAAAACTAAAATGGCCAAATTAGTAGCAGAGACAGGTGTCACTTGGGTTGATGCTCTTCCCTTCGCCCTACTGTCGACAAGAACAACGGCTCACACCAGGATAGGGCTATCCCCCCACGAGATCGTGTTCAGGAGGTCTGCCAATATATGGGGTGTCCCACGGCCTAAGAAACTGTCTGATGTTGAATACCCTGTATTAACTGATTATCTGTACAGTCTAATACCTTTCGTACTCTTTATCACCAGGTTCACGAGGCCATACCTGACAAAAGCGAGGGCCCAGGACAAGTTATCCAACCTGGAGAATATGTCCGAATAAGAAATTTTCAATGGACCAAGAGCCTTGAGCCCCTCTGGACACAGCCCCGTCAGGTGTTGCTGGCTACCGCACCACCGTGAAAGTAGAAGGTCGGAAGAATTGGGTGCATGCGTCACATTGCAGGCGTGTGCCTCTGCCCCTCCCCTATGTAAAAAAATGTACAGGAATGTACAGGAATTTATATAGCGCAAATCACCAAGCAGTTTCTAAGCGCTTGCTTAGGGAACCCGTCCTGGTATTCCCCTGCGAGATAACCCCAGCAGGGTATCCGCAAGGTGAAAGCCAGGCATCCCGCCGCGAGGGGCCGTTGTGGAGATTAAGCAAGCTATTGCCCAGAGTCGCAGAGTGTGAACCCGTGAATCGAGTAGGCACCGGAGCGAGAATTGTCGAGTCCATGGACATTTTAGGACTCAAGACCCCACCGAGCCGGGAATTGAACCCTGGTCCCGGGCTGACCTCTGCTTCCAGGTCTGCCTCCTCTAACCAGTGAGCCACACTTCTCCACAAGTGGGTAAGGGAAGGACAAGGAGACGCAGATACAGTCCCGACGTTTGTCCCGTTAAGCGATGCCAGACTGCATTCTACATCTACGGAAGCAGAGAGTGACAGCATACTGAAAGGAAGAGTGGAACCCTCCCTTAACTCTGCTCAACACCAAGAACAATTGTTTCCCGACCATACTGTTCCTACTTCCGACCGATATAACTTGCGCCCCCGAGGGAAGCCTTGCCCTTGACTTCGCCAAGTGCCGATAGGCTGTAGGGCTGTGATCTTCCCAGATGAGAGTAGTGCTGGTGTGTCAGACTAAGGTATGCCATAGGGCTCCTTGGCACCTGCACCCTGTGAAGCAACCACCAATCACAGACAGCCACTAGAGGTCCCTGGCTTAGCACAATGACAGCCATCCAAAACGCCCGAATCCAGAAACCAGATGTCAGTCTCCGACATAGTAAATGCTTCATGGCCACCGTGGTGACGCTGTTTGTCTCCCTCATCCTGTCTATCCTTGGTTGGCTGTTACTAATCTACCATCCTGTTACCTCACCAACTCCTACACCGACTCCTGCAGAGCACCAATATTACACGCTACCAGCTCACGAATTACCCCGCCGTGCAGAATTCTTCAACAACACCTTCATCCAAATGTTGCATCATCACCAGCTGATCATGAACACTTCCAACTGCTGGGTGTGTGGACTGATGCCGCATTCCATGATACACCCTGTCCCATTCTTTCCTTACCCATTTTCCATCTCTGGGTCTTGTCTTGCATGGTGGATGTTGATGCAGGAGGCCTACATTGTCAATGGTACTGCCAATTCTGTCCATGGGACATTCCGCGATGACTTCTGGCGGAACAGATTTGGCAATGTCAATGCTCCTTTTTGCCCGAACAGCTCTTCCACATTGCTACTACCACCAGATGAACTCGGTGAAATGGTAGTATTCAACTCAACCACTCGACAAACATTTTCTAGATTCCGCACCAGAAGGATACTGACAGATGAACGAAACACTCTAAATGTTATAAATGTGCAAGGCCGTGTCTGCATCCATGGCCTAGGGACTAAGAAAGTTGGTACCAGTACGTGTGATATCACTAAAGTCTTAAAATCTACATCTCCTCCGAAGCTGGTGGCATCCCCCTACACCCATTTTATCTGTGGCACTGCCGCCTACACTTGGCTCCCCCGTAACTGGTCTGGTACCTGCTATCTGGCCTTCCTGCTTCCACCAACGTATTCCACCCAGGGAGACTACCACCTGTCAATGAAGGGCGCCCTGCGCCGCTCACGTAGGGGCGTCATATCAGCCGAGGATACAGCGGGCCAGGAAGCCGGGGACTTCTTTAAACGTTTCCTTCCATTCTGGGGCCCCATGGCAAACAGTCGAGTACTGACCAGGGTCCTTGAGGCCACCATCAAAGTAACAGCTAGTGCCCTCTCCAACATCACTGCAGAGCTACAGATGTACCGCCTTATAACTCTCCAAAACCTCATGGTCCTGGACGTCATCCTTGCTGATCGTGGTGGTGTGTGTAAATTGATTGGCTCCAGCTGCTGTGTGTAAATCCCAGACAATGCACCTACCGTGTACGATGCTATCCAACGTCTGCATCGCCTTTCTTCTGAAATTCATCTGGATGAAGGCAACTGGTTCCTCACAGGCTGGATCTGGGGTCTTCTTTCCCAGTGGGGTTGGAGGGTTCTCATCTTCCTTGCCTTGGGAGTGGCTGTCCTGGTCTCCTGCTGTTTGTGCTTTCAGTGCCTGCCAGTGCTCTGTACAATGTGTGTCCAGACCATCAAGCCTCCACCCTCTAACATTCACAACACCAATATGACGATGATGCTCCAACAAGAAACAGATGGTTTTATGAACATTGACATTTCTTAAAGTATTTGCCACTCAATGGCAAAAGGAGGGTCTGAGGAAAAGTGTTTTTCTGATCGGCATAATTTGTACCGGGACTCCATTCTTTTTTCATTGCCATCTTGTGTCAAACACTTCCACACGACCCACCTGGTCGTTTCTGCTGATGCCTGTGGAAAATCTAAACTGACACAACAACAACCATCTTGCAGCCTGCATTTCTGCCCAGGAACTGTCGCACACCCAACCCCCTGTTCTTTGCAGTTCAACAGAAAGCCATGAGACACCCACACCCTGTGTAAACACGCTTGTTTTCCATCTCCGGGTCTCAGCCTGGTAAACATCCTTGACACCGTGATCAGGTTATCTGGACAATGGTCTGACTGTTGGGCCCTGATCAGGGTGATTAAACAATGACTTGAAAGACCGGCTTTGATTAAGCAGAGTGAACAATGATCTGTGTACCAAGCCTTGACCAGGTCACCAACTACAAACATCGTCTGGATCTGGTTATCAACTGCAAACACTGCCCTGATTGAACAATGGACTAACAACCAAAAGACTGGGATGAAAAATGTACAAAAGGCTTGTAAGCTACAGAGTGAAGTAGCAGCCTCCTCGGTCTTGCCTCGGACTTGCTTGGGACTCTGTTCCACAGCCCGGGATATTGAAATAAATCTGGGTTCCTCCTGCAGACGAAGGCTCCTGTGTCTCCTTTTACTAAGTATGGAAGGTATGGAAGACTTTGGCGGTTCCCCCGCCGCCGAGTTCCAGTAAGTGGGTTATCCCGGTTCTTCACCATGGACTGGGTTTCCTGGTGGCTGGAAAGTCTGGGTTGTTGCAAATAAAGACTGCAATACACTGGCACAGCTGTGGGCGGCTCGGACCATCTAATGCATTTTATTTTTTCTGGCTATCGACCTCAAGAAATACCTGGTGGTACTTGACAAAAACAAAGTAAAAATGACCACCACACCATGGAAGATTGCTGCCAGGGTGGGTGAGTAGTGGGGTGGAGATCTTTAGTTTTTTTTTGTTTTTAGATACAAATTCCCGCTTTAGGATTTATTTTTTAAAGCAAAAATGTTTGGTGTGCAGCCACTTGAACGAAGTTGGGCTATCACCGAACTTACAGTCATGACATCCACTACCCTCGTGTACTGCCCCCAAACTCTAAATTGGCCCCATAATTTGCAGAACATTCTAAATATTAGTAAATAAAATAGCACTTGGATGGTGTGCTTTACGGAAGGTTTGGTGTGCATTCCCAGGTTTTTAGGGAAAGCCTGCAGATAGCACGAATGTGCTGTTGCTTGGAGACCTATTGTTTCCAACAACAACAAAAAACACCTCTAAAACGGGTCTTTTAGCCTACCCATTAAGTATCATTCATTGCCATCACTCAATCATCTTTGCTGCGTTCTAATCCGGCAGAGCGTGCCAAACGTCACTTCTTGCATCACATCCTTTTCAATTGTGGTGCTTGGACCAAGTACAGCTTGATTAGGCTTAATCAGTGCGTATCCACAGCCAGTGATGGCCGGCATGGATCGGGGTGTAAAAAAACTCCAAAAAAACTTGCATCCACGCCACATCTCTCATCCGTCGTCTCTCCCTGCCAGCATGGAACAGGAAGTACCAAGGCTCTCCTGAGCCAATCACAACATTTCAATGCAGCATTGTGATTGGTCTGAGCATCACGGTTTGGCACTCTGCCAGGGTATGGGAGCCTAGGCATGTTCTCCACCCAGGCTGTAATGCAGCCTGAGTGGAGAACATGCAAAGTGTGCATTACTGTTTGGCCGGCCCCGGACGGCCGGTCAAACAGTCATGGGCACTTAGTGTGCCATCATTCCTCCCCCTGCTTCTCTGTCACCAAAGAAGTCCCGCCCGCAAAGCTGCCACAGCTAGAAAAAAACAAAATGATAATAACCTCAAGTTATTTTATTTTTCCTTTATTTCACGGCTGCAGAGGAGCTGCCTCAGTCGACTGCTCACGCTGTGATCCAAGTACTATTTCTTTCATTGCACCCCTTGGCTTCATCTCCAATATCCCCAGCCTGTAATATATATGTTGTGAACTCACCTACTACCTTGACATGACTCAATTTGAAATTAAATTATATAAAGAAATCACTGTTTTCTTGACACAGGCAAAAAAAACACAAAAAGATGATGGATGGAATGCTGAACATGGTCAACCACTCACCCCCAGTCACAGATCTGGGTTTAACCCATCCTTATTTTGCTCACCATTCCAGTTTGGACCCAGCCATATGTAAATCAGCCTTGACCCTGCGCCCCATGGGAAGACTGATTTGCATATGGCTAGGTCCAAACTGAGGTGGCCTAAGTGAGCAGAACGATGATGGATTCAACCCAGATCTGTGACTGTCTGAAAAGTTCCAGCACTTAATCCACCATCATTGTGTGTTTGCTATGTTTGCCCTAAGTTACCAGGGTATGCCCAGACGTGGGTCCCTTGATCACTTTGCCACTGGATTCCAGCTAGCCTGGCTGATGAGTGGTGTTACCCCAAAACCAGTCCTAGGATGCTTGTTTACGGCTCAGGGAAGACCTGGCTTGGCAGTTCCGGCTGGACTGTTCCCATGTGAAGCAGGGTCAAGACTGATTTGCATATGGCTGGGTCAAACTGGGCTGGCTTAGTGAGCAGAAGAACAATGATTCAACCCAGATCTGAGACGGGGTGAGTGTCTGAAAAGTTTCAGCACTCGTCCACCATCCTATTGTGTTTGCCAACAAAAAAAAAACACTCTCATACACTTGTTAACCAGGAACTCCAAGAAGAGATAATTTAGCCTGGAAATGAGCTGCGCTGAAAGGCGTGTGAGACTTAAGACCGACAGTGCTACTTAATGCAAAATGTGTCAGGTTACTATGGACTTATTCAGACTACACAGAAGTGTTTGCAGTCCCACAGACATTTCAATTCCATTGAAAAGTTATCTATGGACACCGAGATGCATTACTGAGCAAGTCAGTGACTTGTACACACAATGAAGTGACCCATAAGATTGCCGTTAAAACAGGGCCTTGACGTATCTTCACACACTGCAGTGTTTAAATCCTCTCAGCACCCTTACCTGGCGCGTTTAATTGCCGTTACCGTGATCTCCCTGAGATCTGCAGCTGCCCACGGCGCACACAGTGGGCCCCTTAAGAGGGCGGCCCCCGAGAGTCGCTTCAGGCACCTCCCCGCTCTTGCTCTGGGAGTCCCCCCCCCCCCCTCGGGTCTGGTGCCTCTACGGCATCATTTCCAGTGCGCTGTGGGCTGGGGACAGGTATATATACTTGCCCCCACCCACTGACCACCCATTTGTCCCCCTCCCAACCGCTTACCCTGCATGCCGTCTGGGCTAGTGAATTGAACATATTAATGTATTCATTTGTGTTGCAGGCAGAGTTACAGGGCAATCCGGAGGCTGATTGGTACGAGGGGCTCCCTTTCAGGAGCACAATAAGGGTGCATTATGCCAAACTCCCAGGAGTCTTTACGGCAGGACCCTGGTTGAAAGCGACGGCGCACTGCTAGTTCTTTGGGCGGTTGTAAGCCTGAGCAACCGGGGGCTTGCCTGGTTACCCTCCGCCCCTAAAAAGGTGCGAGTAAAAGGTATGGACCGGTGGTCCATGATATGTAAGGGGGATAGCCCTGACATAAATGGTAGCACCCATTCGATTGGCCACGGTGCAGTTTGGCTCATCAGGTGGGCAGGGCAGCATAGGTGAGTCACTGCTCCCACCAAGTTGGCATACTCCTTGAATGTAACAAACCTGCAGCAAACTTTCTCCAACAAAAAACTTGTGTGGACTGTTTATTTTGCAAAGCGACTAATTGCTGCTGTGCGGGGAGTTGACTATTGACAGGGCCGGTCCTAGCCATGGGCGGTATGGGCAGCTGCCCAGGGCCTCGCGCTCAGGGGGGCCCCACCGCCGGCCCGCAGTTGCGGGAATAAATAAATGATGGGGGTAATTTGGAAAAGCGCTGCGCAGTGAGCACAGCACTCGCGCAGGGGCAGGGCCACAGGCAGTAGTAACTAACTAAGGCAGGGAAGGAGGGAACATTACAACACTGTCTGCGCACGCACGCAAACCTGACCGTGTTGCCTGCACGCACCCCCCACCACCTAGCTTGGTGGTGGTGGTGCGTCGTGCATGCGTGCCCTGGTGGTGACGTGACGCCGGCCTTGAATCCTCATGCAGGTGACAGTGGGTCCCAGGGCCGTCAATCTGGTAGCGCGCGAAAGCGCTACCAATGACGGCCCTGGACATGATTTTATGGCCAGCCCCCGCTCAGTGTGACGCACTCAGCATGCGCACACGCCATACGTGACCTGGCAGTCAGTCACTACTCGGATCGGGCGGCGTGGGCAGGGCTGCGGGCAGGAGTCGCACGTCGTCGCGGGGCCCCGGCCTAGTCCTCCTCATTGAGTCCGTCGTTGAGTCTACGTTAAGGTAAGAGACCTGCTTCAGTTCAATCGTATTATATATTATTATACTTAAGTTAAAATGTCAAAAGATCAATGCTGAGAACAATGTGTAAATCTACGGCATGCATCGAGCAGCTCTGACGGGCTGTGGATTTATGGGGCACCGGGCCCTTCCTCCTTTGTGTAAGCATATGTAGAATTGTGAGGCAGGGAGAGGAAGGAACAGCTCTGTAAAGTAAAAGCTTAGCTTTTAATTTACCTCAGAGTGTGATGAAACCAATCATTTTTCCTCCTGCTACCACCCTCACCCACCTAGGTGGAGCGACCGAAGGCAAGATGAGAGCACCACTCTGGCCGTCTCTCGCACAAAATACCAAATCACTTCTCCCATAGTCATATTGCCTTTTAAGACTCTTTAAAACAAGCGTTCCCCAGTGGTGTAGCATGCTAGTCAGCCAGTAAAGTTCTTTGGGGCCTTCTCCGGGACTGGGATCTACTAGATAAATGCAATTAAAATACGGTTGATAGAACACACGACACACCTTCTGGGGTTCTAGATACATCTTGAAAGGTTTGTATATCCTTCTATTCAGTTAGTATTGCCCTACATCACTCTGCACTTTTCTGAGGAATATCAGTTAGTTCTTTTGGACAGATTGGCCGGGTTTGCTGATTCAGGCTGCAGCGGGCCAGCCTTTGCGATCACTGTGATGCATTTGCCCCCAAGAGTTACCTTGTTTTAATACTTGACTATGTGGCAGCTCTCACCCTCATGTCAGTTTGACAAACTGCTCACATCCTCATGCTTCAGGCCCACTGCGTGTGAGGTAGCTCCTGCGCCAGCCCCCTCTCCTTCCTCACACTGTGCTTCATCACATTCTCGAAAAGCAATACACATGCCAGCCTTTTGCCTCAGATCACAGCTTGTGATCTGTCGGAAACCTTTCCTTACGACGTGTGATGTTCATCATGCTCAGAACTAAGCCAAGGATCAGAGCTTCCTGAGTTCATGTAGTCTTAGATATGGATGAAACCTTCTACATGCTACTGGTCAGTGCTGTGCTGCATGCAGAGCCATGATAGAAACAGAGTTGCTCCTGGACCTCAGTGTCCATGGGTCCTGGAGAAGTCTCAAGCAATGGTGGGCCTGCAGCTGTTAATTGTACTTTTGTTTTTTATCTAATGATATCAATCATTTTTTGTTTGATGGGGAGGAAGTGGCTGATAGTTTCATACTAGCCTAGTGAGCCTAGGAGCTTTAGTTTGGGGGTTATGGTGTGAGGTGTGTTTTTCTACAATACATTCGGCTGTGAAATGTATACTGCTGTTTTCTTGACCCTCTGGTTCCTTTGGAATTTGGGGGCATGTCCAACTAATCATTCAAGGAGACGGCAAGTGTTACACTAATGGATATTTGCTCACCTGTTTTCCATTCCCTCTACTTTTTATCCATGTTACTGATATCCACATTGGTTTGCTTCATTGATGCCAAATAACTAAGATCAAAAGTCCTGCGAATGAAAAGGGGGGCTCTTGGCCCCCCCCCCCCGCCCGCATGGCGGTGCGGCGACCGCTCCTCTCCTCTCCTCCTCTCGGTGGTGGGGCGTGTCCTCTGGGGCGCGCCCTACCACCGATTGGTTGGCGCCCTCCCTGACCCGGATGGCATTAAGCGACATCCGGGTCAGGGGGGCGGGCTGCAGGAGGGGTTGGGAGAGGGGGCGTGCCGCCCCCCCCCCCCCCCCCAGGCCCCTCAAGGATAAAGAAGCGGGGAGCGCCCAGGTGACCCCTTGTTGCCTGGATGCTCCCCCACACCGGTTGTGCCCCGCGCTCGGGGCTTCTTGTTTTATTGATCATCCCAATTTTTATTACAGAATTCAGGATCCTGGTGCGGCCATCTCCGGACGAGCGCGGAGTCGAGGTGCGAGGTCGTCGCGGAGTTAGGGGCAACAGCGTTGAGCGGTGGTCGGCGTTCGCAACGAGGAGCGGCCTGCGGTGGTCGGCGTTCGCAACGAGGAGCGGCCTGCACAAGGGGCGGCAGCGTCGAGCGGTGTACGGGGGGAGTTCATTGCGACATCGAGGTATTGTGTGGGGCAACAGGAGGTGACGGCGAACAGTAACGCCTCCTCGCATTCGCCCGCTGCTGCCGCTTCGAGCGGGGACCGAGCGCTTGACTGAGGCGAGGAGTCGGGTGAGGCGGCGGGTGGTCATAGTGGTACAGGCTTCTCAAGGGGTGAAGCAGGGTCGACCAGGGCAGGAATTGGAAGGGAGACCTGTAGCCTGCGATTTTAAAAGATTTCGTTTGACCCTGCTATATATGTAGGGAGACCGTTAGCCTGCAATGTTAAAATTTCGTTTTTTGCCTTGCTATATGTAGTTTTGGAGGGGAGACCTGTAGCCTGCAATTTAGAATTTCGTCTTGCCTTATTGTATGTAGTTGAGACCTGTAGCCTGCAATTTTAGAATTTCGTTTTTTGCCTAGCTATATGTCCTTTTTCCTATAATCTTCGTTATTTGGAGGAAGAAAAAGATTGTTTGGGACAGATACAGTGCAATTCTGTGCTGGTCTGTGTGTTTTTTAAGCAGCGAAGGTTGGCTAGGGGGTGGTCAACAAGGGTGCGAGCCCCCATTCAAGTGTGGTACTATTGGCAGTTTTCTGCAAATGTTTGAGTGCCACTCCCGGATATTAATAATTTTTTATATTACAGGCAACTAATACTGTGTTTCTTCACATCTCGTGCACGGTGAGCCCGGAGTGGTGAACGGCAGACCTAGTCACAGAGCTGATACCGGCTGAGACTACGCAGGATTTGATCGGTAAGGGGAGAGCGGGGGGCTCGCATTCCATCGTTTCTGGTCATTAGAGGCCCGCATGAATGAGAGGTTCGCTGTTCCCCCAGGCCCATCAGGCAGGCCCATTCGGCAGAGAGCGGCACCCTTGCCGAGGGGGGCTTTCGTTACCCCCACCAAAGAGATCTAAGGCCAAGAAGCCCAGGTACGGTGCCCCGGCCCCAGTATCTGTAGTTCCGGTCCCTATTACACCCCTACCTGCGGTACCGGTTCCTCTCGCACCTGTGCCTGTAATTCCGGCGCCCGCGGCACCGGCTCCGGCCATGCCGCCAGCGCCCCCTCCTGCAGGGCCTACCCCCCCGCCCGTGGTACCGATACCAGTCCCGGGTTTGCCGCCGACACCCGCTCCCTTGCCTACCACACCAGCGCCATCGGACATGCCCCCTGGGGTCCCAGAGGTGCCAGCTGGTAACCTGGACCCGGTCCCTGTTGAGTTGGTATCTCAGATAGCGGCCTTATTGCCTTGGCTGCAAAAGGGGGGGGTGTTACCTGCTTCATCAGATCATGCGGCAGAAGCTGCGAAGTTGGTAGAAAAGATTAAAGCTGCGACGGCGGCCGACAGTATTGCGGTGCCCTCATCTTCTTCATTTACAGGTTCCAGTCCCGCCCAACCGAATGGAGATGGTGGTCTACCGGCCCAGGTGCCCGGAAATGGTAAGGAGGTGGCGCTGCCTCTCTTGGGGGACGGCTCAGTGCCATCCAGGAGTGAAAATTTGGCACAACATGTGTCCCAGGCAGTGAAGGAGTTGATTTGGGCAGGAAAATATGTCTACATTTATTCTTTGTTACTAGACAATAGGGAAATGGAGCAGGCCAAGTTATTGAAGGAATGGATGCATCCGAGTGAGTGGAGGGCACAGTGCTCCAGGTTCAGGGTAGAGGAGACTTTGAAGAATTGGATCAGGGCTTTTTCCGTCCTCACGGCTATCACGGCCGAACGCCCCCCTAATGTCCAGGCAGCAATGGCTTGCTACCAGAGCAGGATTGTGGGGTGGAGTGATCAATACACTGGGGATGCGTGGAAGGAGTATGATGTTAATTTCAGGAAAGCCAAGGAATTTGACACATCACTGGCATGGGACAGGGTGGACTCTATGTCGTGGCATAAGCAGTTCTCAGGGGACACAGCCCCATCCCAGTCCACCAGTGCAGTCAGGGTGTTCTCCGCCAGACCCCAACAGCCCTTTCGGTCAGCCCAGGGGAGTGAGGTCCCGGGGAAGAATAGGGGGAGGGGGTCAGAGAAGAAAGGGGTATGCTGGGACTTTAATAAGCGCTCCTGCACAAGGGCCCCGGGCACCTGTAGATTTAGACATGCATGTGCAGTCTGTGGTCACCCTTCCCACCCCGAGACAACTTGCAGGTCCAAGCAAGGCAACCACGGTCAGAGGGGAAGGGGGAAGCCAGAGTAGTGCAGACGATTTGGGCCCCCCCACGCCAATAGACGTTTTGGCAATGATCCCATGGTTGAATAGATACCCGGACCACACAGCGGCCACTCTACTCCAGGAAGGTTTCTCACAGGGTTTTAGGATCCCGGCGGTGGATTACACAGGTAGCGCACATTGCAGGAACAGGAACCAATTGTCAGTAAAGCATAATCCTACAGTGGTGGCTGCCAAGATTAGCAAGGAACTGTCTCTGGGCAGGATAGCTGGCCCTTTTCAGGAGGTACCTGTCCCCAATTTTTTGTGTTCCCCGCTTGGAGTAGTACCCAAAAAGGAGAAAGGCGAGTTTAGACTGATTCACAACCTGTCGGCACCAAGAGGAGCATGCGATTGATGAGGGGATTTGTAGTGTAAAGTATGCCTCATTTGACCAGGCTGTTGATTTATTGCGTGCTCTGGGGCCAGGGGCACTGATGGCAAAATCCGACATATAATCTGCTTTCCGTCTCCTCCCAGTCCATCCTGCGGACCACCACCTCCTAGGTTTCAATTTCAAAGGCAAGTTTTACATGGATAAATGCATGCCCATGGGCTGCTCCATATCATGTGCTTACTTTGAGACGTTTAGCTCATTTCTAGAATGGGTCATGAGACAGGCGACGGGCCACCAGCAGGTCATGCATTACCTGGACGATTTCCTTTTCTTAGGTGCGGCGGGCTCTCAGGAGTGTGCTTGGGCATTGCAGGAATTTTGCGTGCTCATGCGGGCTTTTGGGGTCCCGCTGGCACCAGGGAAGACGGTCGGCCCGTCCACCTGCCTCGAATTCCTTGGTATCGAAATTGACTCAGTGGAGGGATGTTTCAGGTTGCCCAGGGACAAAGTGTCTAGGTTTAGAGCAGCTCTTCGGCAATGCCTACGCAAAGACAAGGTTTCCCTACAACAGCTGCAGGAAGTGGTGGGGCAACTGAACTTTGCTCTGCGGGTCATCCCAATGGCACGCCCATTCTCACGCTCCATTGCCCAAGCTATGAAGGGATTACGGGAGAAACATCACCGCACGAGGTTGTCATCTGAGGTTCGCCAGGATATGCATATCTGGATGGCATTCCTGGAGGATTTTAATGGCAGGGTAGTGTGGTCCAGTCCTCCCGCCACATTAGCGGAGTTGGGTTTATGGACAGACGCTGCTGGTAGTGCGGGCTTTGCCGCCATCCTGGGGACCAAGTGGGTCGCCCAGCGGTGGCCGGAGGAATGGAGAGCATGGGGTCTGACCACCAATATTGGCTTCCTGGAGCTCTTCCCAATATGGGTGGCTTTGAAGGTCTGTCCGGAACACCTATGTAATCAATCAGTGGTGTTCTGGTCTGATAACATGACAGTTGTCGAATGTATAAATCAACAGGGGGCACGCTGTCCGTTCATACTGCGCCTGATAAAGGAGATTGTGTACAGTGCTTAAAATGGAATGTGGTGTTCAGAGCCAAGCATGTCCCAGGCATCCTCAACAATGCAGCTGACTCCCTTTCTTGCTTTAAAATGCAGGTTTTCAGGGAACATCTTCCTGCAGCAGACCCCTCGCCGGCGCACTTCCCGGCAGTACTTTGGCAGATTGGTGCCCCAGATTACAGGACCTCGTGGTTGCTAGCTTAGCCCCCAGGACCAAGGCAGCTTACGAAGGGGCGTTTTTGTCTTACCGTGCTTTCTTGGGGCTGGAATGGGAGGTTAGGTGGGCACAGGAGGACAGCTTTGCGGCCTACTTAGAAGTGATGCACAGGGAAGGGCGCTCAGTGGCGGCTGCGAGCAGGCATAGGGCGGCGGTCTCCTTCTTTGCGCAGGCTAAGGGCATGCGAGATCCCACTAACACCTTTATGGTGCGCAAGGCTTTGAGGGGTTGGCGCCGTTTACAAGGTCACTCTGCAGATAGGAGAAGGCCCATTGGGCTAGCGCGGCTGACAGCCATATTGGTGGCGCTTCGCAGTGTCTGTAGCTCAGAGTGGGAGGTACTTCTGTTCAAGGCTGCATTTTCCCTGGCTTTCTATGGGGCTCTGAGAATCGGCGAGTTGGTTGCAGCGTCAAGGGAAGATAAGCTGGGCGGACTACAGGGGGTCTGTGTAACGATTAGAGAGGATACCATGTGGGTGACAATTCAGAGATCCAAGACTGACCAGGAATCTCGGGGTCACACCATAGTGCTCCACCGGGCCCGGGCCAATCCTTGCTGCCCGGTTTCTCATGTGGAAGTCTTCCACAGGCAGAGTGAGGGCACGGCGGGGGGTGCACTGTTGTGTCACGCCGATGGTACGCCATTGACAAGGTACCAGTTTAGGAGAGTCTTAGAACTGACGGTCAGACAGGCAGGTTTTGATCACAAGGAATTTGGAACGCAATCCTTTAGGATTGGGGCAGCAACTGAAGCAGTGGCAAGGGGTCTCTCAGTAGAGAATGTGAAGAGACTAGGGAGATGGTCGTCTGAATGTTACAAACGATATGTATGAATTGACATGTTGTGATAGGATGGTGCTCACGCCTGGTATGTTTCTGTTTTTTTGCAGTTTCTCAAACCTGTGACGCAGGGGAGGAACTCGCCGCCGGGCGTCACCGATCTACACCATCACAGCATAAGCGGCATGAAGAGCGCAAGAAATTGGTGACTTGGATTGTGGGCCACTCTTATGTAAGGCGTGCTGAACATGTTTTTCTTTCAGGAGACCGTAGGAACAGGGCGACGCAAAAGGGGTTTCATATCTCATTTTTCGGAAGAGGGGGTCTGTGCCTTAGCCAGTTTAGGAGCTTCTTCCAGGGACTCTGGACTCTGACTCTGACCCCCCGTCAGTGGTGATACTTCACCTTGGGGAGAATGATTTGGCCAAACTGGGGAGGCGCATCCTTATTGAGGAGATCATCTCCACTGCAGGGTGGGTGGCTAGGATTTGCCCGGGCTACACAGTAGTATGGTCGCAACTTATCCCTCGGTGGCAGTGGCGAGGGGGGGACTCGGTCAGGGCGTTGAATCACTCGGTAAAGAGGAGCAACACACAGTTGGACAAACTATTCCGAGCCCCCCGGTTGCAGACGATTCCGCATGGATGTATCTGGGGCAAGCAGTTTTACCTGGGGGACGGAGTACACTTGACTGAGGCAGGGAACGTCCTGTGGTCTAATAATCTCTGGGCCTGGCTAGAAGGATTTGCTAAGTAAATCTGTCCTGGTTGAGGTCTAGGAAGGGGGAGGTCAGATCGTCGGTTAACAATGCTGGCCTGTGGCGGTAAGGTCATGACCGGTGAGCAGCTATTTTTAAGGTCTGGGGGGGCGGGCATCATCCTATGGAGGTTCCCGCCCAGGGGGAGGGGCCATTGGCCCCTCCTAGAACTTCAGGGGCAAGGTAACTGGTGCTTCAAAGGGGCGCGGGTTGGAGGAGCCATGCTTTCCTTAGGCTGGTAGCCACCCCGCGCGCGCATACTTATGACGTCACCGGATGGCGCAGAGTAAGGGCCCTCCTTTAGTGGGTAAATGGAGTTCACGGCGTGGACCAGGTAATTACCGGGCTCGGCTGCGCATGCGCACATCTTTTTGGTGAGGCGCAGCTAGTAGAACCTGACACCGGTTAGCGACCTTGCCATATGGCCAGAAATGTTAGTATACAAAAAAATTCAGATGAGGATGTTAGATTCGGTTAGGAAACAATCTGTATTAGAGTTTTTGTTAAGGATAGTCTCTCACACATGTTGACAATCTTGTATCTAATGTCTTGCTAATTTTTGTATAAACTGATTATCGTGCAATTAAAATTTATTGTTTTATATCTTAATAAATACGGCCGGGGGGCCTTGCGACCCCCCGCCTTCCAAAGATAACCATGTTTCATGTTCATGTGTCCGGGGGTTGGTGTGGTCATAGGGAGGGGGCGGCAGCCAGTCACTGACCATGGTCACTTTCTACGATGTCACTTGGAGGGGCCTCACATCTTCCATTTCGCCCGGGGCCTCAGAAGGCCTAGGACTGGCACTGACTATTGAAACACACACGTGTTGGCGTTCTTGGTAGGGGTCTTAATATGAGTGAAAACTTTTCTTTCCAGGTCCGATCCCTTCTCCTTCATTTGTTTGACTTGTCGCAGCATCCGTAGCCGGCTTCTGTGATACGATGTAATTAGTAAAGCAGTTTATTTCAAAAGGCGGACGTGAGGACCTCTTTGAGGAAACTGGAGAGCTTAGTTGCGTGGACTGGAGAGCTCAGTCGCGTGGCTAAATTTGTGGCCTGGTTTCTATATATCTTTAAGTAAGGAAAGGACGCTTGAGAGTAAACTGTGTTGAGAGGAGTTGAAACTTTTCCTCCGAACTCCCAGGTGACCATCTAGCCACTAAACATATACTGATGTACGGGCTATAAATTAACAGCTGGAGTGTTTCATACAATGCTTAATTTGTATTTAAAAAAAATTAAGTGCCAAGGCTCTTGTCAAGAGGCCACTGCAGGCTCCACCACACCATTTCCCCTGCCGGTGCTGTCAGTTACCGTATCACCACAGCTACTAACCATCACACTCCTGCCTGTAAGTGTGACAATTCAGACCTTTCCACACCCCTAAAGCTATAAGAATGGCTTGGGTGGCACCTATTAGTTATTATTTGAATGCTAACTGAATTAATAAATAACCGGTGTTGTGCTCAACTCTAAATTAGACAGCGCCACCAGGTGACAGACTGTCATAAGTGCTGGTTTGACAATTAAGTGCACGGAAACCATGGGCTCAAATTAAGCACTGCACATTACAGTACCTAGGGTGTGCTAAACTAACAGTATTTGTATAGCGTACTCGTGCCATTTATGTCGTCTAGGTGCTTCTCTGTACTGTGAAGAAGTAAAATCTAAGCCAGCATTTTGTAATCTTTGCTTTGCCATAAATCTGGCTTAAAACCAGCGCTGCTTTCTCCATTGCCTGTATTTATGTAACCCGTAAATGATCGGCACCGGAAAAAAGTTATCTGCAGGCCTCAGATGGTTTTTCACAACCATTTCCTGTCACCATTTACAAATTGCCGCTAATGACAATGTGAAGAGTACTCTTTCTACTCCTGACCTGTTGCTGCCCGAGTGGCGCGTGCAAGCGCGAGTGTACATTTGTTCTCAGGAAGACTCCGAGTGCAGCTATCGTTGCTGCTGTGCAACATGGATTCAAAGACAAAAATCATAGACAATAGATCTCGCATATAGGGAGACCTATTGGCTTTACCAGTGCTTGTTGAGCTCTGAAATAGAAGGATGATGCTCACTATGACAGCAGCGCTTAGGAAATGCTGTTTACGTGCAACTGCGTTTTTTTTTTTTGGCGTCGCTCTAGGAATTCCAGCAGCTGATGTAGGCCAGACCTGGGTGTTTTAGAAGAGTTTGATGTGGATGCAGTAATGGACCTGCAGGCATGCGACATGCAGTGTTAAATTTGAGGCGGTGGATGCAGTAACTGAACTGCAGGCATACTTCAGGCAGTGTTTAATTTGAGCCAGTGGTTTCCAGTGCTCAGCACAGGCACTTAATCAACGCCTGCGCTTTTCCTGAGCACCAGACAAGGACACATTCATTTAGGAGGAGATTAAGTGATTTGCCCAGACTCACAGATGTTGAGCGTACACAGAGGCTCGAACCTGGTTCCCCAGCGCCCAAGTCGGCAGCTCTGACCATTACGCCACATCCTCTCCCCACTTTCGTAGGCAGCTGTTGGTTCTGTTTTAGGCGGCGCTAACCAGAGACATTTGCTGGTGCACGCTGGCTCCCGAGGAGTGCCCTGGCACATCCATTTTTACAAATTAACCACTGGGTGTGTGATCAGCTAGGTTGGTACAGCTACAGCACTGGTCTGAGCCTTGGGAGTCAACTGTGGTATAGCGGGGCGGGGGTTACCACAAATCAGCTTTAACGTACATTGGTACTGCTGCACATGGATCTCAGTACTGGAAGGGAGGGAGTTACACTTCTGACAGGTATTGGCAAAACTGCATCCGGGTTGACCTGGATGTAGCCTCGCAGGTCTGAATTAGGCAGCACTGGTCTCTTGATCCCAGTGCCAGGACTACAAAGGGCTTTGCGAGTTTGGATTGATGATTAGTCGCAGGGTTGTCTCTGGGCTCTTGGTCTTAGAAATCAAGGGTGTTGCAGCTCAGGATTGAGGCACAAGGGCGGTGTCTAGGTCCAACAGCACTAGCAAAGGTTGTTCCAAGTTACAACAGAGGTTCAACAGACAATAAATAGTTCAAGTACTGAAACAGCGGAGCTGGGTCAGTGATTACCGAGAAGAGCTGAGGTGCACCAGCAGGTGGCGGTGGTGGTGCACGCCAGTACTTGAGTTGAGCTGTGTGTGTTTTTATGTGTGGAGAATATGTCTGGCAAAAAAATCAGGCAAGACAGGAAAGAACGTCACCTGGAACGTGAGGCAGTGAATCCTGCACACGCAGTCAAATGTTAACCCCCCCCAGCTAGAAGGGCCCTGAGATGACAACAATACATGACATATAATAAAATCGATAAAAATAACCTTGCAGGTCAATAGCATGGCATTTGGTTAAAAAGCAGGTTGAGGATGAACACGCTCATACATTGTCAATACAAGCTGATCCGAGATTCCCATCTGAGATTAAAGCGGGAGTATCGCAGTCCATTACAGACTGCTTACCAACCGTGCTCAAGCTTGTTAGTGAATACAAACAAGCATTTGCAATGCAATAGGCCTCGCATTAGTTACATTTAGAGCTACTGGCTTTGCAAGTGATCATTTTATTTTTAATTAGTACAAAATACCCTTGCAGTAGCATAGCTACAAAAGTAAATACATATTTTTTTTTAAGTTGTGCGTCCGATGTTTTTTTTTTCTATTTGCTTTCATAGCAATCATGGCATGCCGGGCTTAAGATGCTTAAAAGTAAAATGCTGCAATTGCTAAACAAAAGTAAACAACTGGAAAAGAAATGCGGCATCTGTCTGCTTTTTTTTCTTTATTGACTTTTGCAGCAATAGCAGCACGCCATGCCTAAGCTTTTTTTTTTTTTAATTGAAGTTTTATTGAATATCCAAACAAGGACGAAAAATTTATGAAAGTACATTTCACATGGCAATATAATTCAGAAAGACAGCACTTCACAGTTTACAGCATAAAACAATGAAAATAATACATATGTCAGGTCTATGTGGATAATCGTCTAGTCCAGCGTTTCCCATGTTTCTCGTGTATCTGTCGTCGTAGTGAAAAATGAAACGCCCATGCGTCCTTACAGCACACAAAAGCTATGAATGTTGGCGCAGGAGCGGCGAGACCACAACAATACAATCGGGAGGGGGGGGGGCAGCAAATGGGCAGTGGGCAGTCAAGGGGGCGGGGCCGCAGGGGGCACAGCGGCTGGGGAAACGAGCGGTACAAAGGCAAAAGGGGCACAAAAACGAGTATCACAGAAGGCAGAAGGGCACAAAAAACGAGGGGAAAACGAAGTGGAACAGAGGGCAGAAAGGCAAAAAAACGAGTGGAACAGAGGGCAGAAGGGCACAAAAAACGAGGGAAAACGAGTGGAACCGAGGGCAGAAAGGCACAAAAAACGAGTGGAACCGAGGGCAGAAAGGCACAAAAAACAAGTGTAACGGAGGGCAGAAGGGCACAAAAAAACGAGTGGAACAGAGGGCAGAAAGGCACAAAAAACGGGTGGAACAGAGGGCAGAAGAGAGGGAAAAACGAGTGGAACAGAGGGAAGAAAGGCACAAAAAACAATGGGAAAAACGAGTGGCACAGAGGGCAGAAAGGCACAAAAACGTGGGAAAAACGAATGGAACAGAGGGCAGAAAGGCACAAATAACGAGTGGAACAGAGAGCAGAAAAAACTAGGGAAAAACGAGTGGACCAGAGGGCAGAAAGGCACAAAAAAAGGGAAAAACGAGTGGAACAGAGGGCAGAAAGGCACAAAAAATGAGGGGAAAATGAGTGGAACAGAGGGCAGAAAGGCACAAAAAATGTGGGAAAAACGAGAGGATCAGAGGGCAGAAAGGCACAAAAACGACAGAAAAACGAGTGGAATAGAGGGCAAAAGGGGACGAAAAACGAGTGGCACAGAGGGCAGAAGGGCACAAAAAACGAGGGAAAAACGAGTGGAACAGAGGGAAGAAAGGCACAAAAAAAAGGGAAAAACGAGTGGAACAGAGGGCAGAAAGGCACAACAAATGAGGGGAAAACGAGTGGAACAGAGGGCAGAAAGGCACAAAAAACGAGGGAAAAACGAGTGGAATAGAGGGCAAAAGGGGCCGAAAAACGAGTGGCACAGAGGGCAGAAGGGCACAAAAACGAGGGAAAAACAAATGGAACAGAGGGCAAAAAGGCACAAATAACGAGTGGAACAGAGAGCAGAAAGGCACAAAAAATGAGGGGAAAACGAGTGGACCAGAGGGCACAAAGGCACAAAAAAAGAGGGAAAAACGAGTGGACCAGAGGGCAGAAAGGCACAAAAAAAGAGGGAAAAACGAGTGGAACAGAGGGCAGAAAGGCACAAAAAACTAGTGGAACAGAGGGCAGAAAGGCACAAAAAATGTGGGAAAAACGAGTGGATCAGAGGGCAGAAAGGCACAAAAATGAGGGAAAAACGAGTGGAATAGAGGGCAAAAGGGGACGAAAAACGAGTGGCACAGAGGGCAGAAGGGCACAAAAAACATATGGCACAGAGGCAAAATACAGAAATATAGGGGCAGCTAAGAACAGAAGGCAGAACGGGCAGAGAGGCATGGGGGCAGCGAGGGGAACAGAAGGGAAAACCGGACAGAGACACGGGGCAGCGAGGGGTACAGAAGGAAAGACCGGGCAGAGAGAGCACGGGGGCAATGAGGGGAACAGAGGGAAGAAAAAGGGGCACGGACCACATACAGGCAGCGGGTGAAGATAGACAACAGCAGTCACAGACACAATGAAAATACAGGCAATACAATAAAAGCAATAAAACGTTGAAAGGCACATGTGTATAGGTTACCGTTACTTGGCAGGCAGGTAAAAATAGATGCAGCCAGGATCAGCAGTAGGATTTTCGTTCTGCTGTCTGATTGCTCACTTTCCACAAGCCCTTGGGTACCACTAAATAATACACTGCTGTATGCATACATGTCCAGCGTTTCCCACGTTTCTCGTGTATCTGTCGTCGTAGTGAAAAATGAAACACCCATGCGTCCTTACAGCACACAAAAGCTATGAATGTTGGCGCAGGGGCGGCGAGACCACAACAATACAATCGGGAGGGGGGGGCAGCAAATGGGCACTGGGCAGATGAGGGGCGGGGCCGCAGGGGGCACAGCGGCTGGGGAAACGAGCGGTACAGAAGGCAAAAGGGGCACAAAAACGAGTATCACAGAAGGCAGAAGGGCACAAAAAACGAGGGGAAAACGAAGTGGAACAGAGGGCAGAAAGGCAAAAAACAAGTGGAACAGAGGGCAGAAGGGCACAAAAAACGAGGGAAAAATGAGTGGAACCGAGGGCAGAAAGGCACAAAAAACGAGTGGAACCGAGGGCAGAAAGGCACAAAAAACGAGTGGAACCGAGGGCAGAAGGGCACAAAAAACGAGTGGAACCGAGGGCAGAAGGGCACAAAAAACGAGTGGAACTGAGGGCAGAAGGACACAAAAAAACGAGTGGAACAGAGGGCAGAAGGGCACAAAAAGCGAGGGGGGAAACTAGTGGAACAGAGGGCAGAAAGGCACAAAAAACAATGGGAAAAACGAGTGGCACAGAGGGCAGAAAGGCACAAAAAACGAGGGAAAAACGAGTGGAACAGAGGGAAGAAAGGCACAAAAAACGAGGGAAAAACGAGTGGAACAGAGGGAAGAAAGGCACAAAAAAACAAGGGGAAAAACGAGTGGCACAGAGGGCAGAAAGGCACAAAAACGAGGGAAAAACAAATGGAACAGAGGGCAAAAAGGCACAAATAACGAGTGGAACAGAGAGCAGAAAAAACTAGGGAAAAACAAGTGGACCAGAGGGCAGAAAGGCACAAAAAAGAGGGAAAAACGAGTGGACCAGAGGGCAGAAAGGCACAAAAAATGTGGGAAAAACGAGAGGATCAGAGGGCAGAAAGGCACAAAAACGACGGAAAAACGAGTGGAATAGAGGGCAAAAGGGGACGAAAAACGAGTGGCACAGAGGGCAGAAGGGCACAAAAACCGTATGGCACAGAGGCAAAATACAGAAATATAGGGGCAGCTAAGAACAGAAGGCAGAACGGGCAGAGAGGCATGGGGGCAGCGAGGGGAACAGAAGGGAAAACCGGACAGAGACACGGGGCAGCGTGGGGTACAGAAGGAAAGACCGGGCAGAGAGAGCACGGGGACAACGAGGGGAACAGAGGGAAGAAAAAGGGGCACGGACAACATACAGGCAGCGGGTGAAGATAGACAACAGCAGTCACAGACACAATGAAAATACAGGCAATACAATAAAAGCAATAAAACGTTGAAAGGCACATGTGTATAGGTTACCGTTACTTGGCAGGCAGGTAAAAATAGATGCAGCCAGGATCAGCAGTAGGATTTTTGTTCTGCTGTCCGATTGCTCACTTTCCACAAGCCCTTGGGTACCACTAAATAATACACTGCTGTATGCATACATGTATATGCCAATAGACCCAATCCAGGATATCTCCCGCTTGAAATTGCCTCTGCTTCAAATGCGTTTTTAAACAGAAATTTAAATTGTACAAATTGCTTGGGAGTCACCGGCTTTCAGTAGTGATTCAGTGGGGTCCTCAGGAGTCAAAAGTTTGGGAACCGTTGGTCTAGGTTTATTTAGGGTGTGGAGTTACTATGTAATGTGTGCCCTGATGGGAAAGGAAATAGCAACTTTCTACAGACTGTGAGGGTATGGCAGTGTCCAACACCCCCCCGCCCCCCATCTGTCGTACCCCCGCACCTTTATGTTGGGGTTGTGTTGCAGTGTCAGTCCCCGTGTCTTCAATAGGCAATTTTGAAACGGCTGCCATATATCAACTGTTCATGCGGCTGGTGCTGCAACTGTGCATACGCCTCACTGCAATGTTACAGTATTTCATACTGCGTAACCAATCCTGCTGTTTGGGGGCCTGTTTACTGCCCCATCCAAGGGCGATTTCTAGCTTAGCAATCAGGAGCACAATAGCGACAAAGCGTTGTTTAGACTTAGGGAGATTATATAAGTACCCCAATAGTGCAATGAAGGGTGAGGGTGTGACCACCATCTCTACCATATGGGAAAGTTCCACAAATACTGTCTGCCAATATGTCACTATCCGTGTACACGTCTATGTAAAATGGATGAAATTGGCATTCGGGCAGCCACATCTCAAACATGTTAGGATGAGAGGGATCTATACAATGCATTTTACTGGGCGCCACATATGCCCTCCACAAAAACTTAAAATGTAGCAACGTGTGCCTATGGTTGGGGGATACCCAGGGAACCCGAGTACAGCACCGGCCCCATTGCATATCTGTAACAGGGTACCCACGGTCACACTCCCACGCCACCCTCACCCCCGTGTCCCGACTAGGAAGCATAGAGATCACTGCCTTGTACATTCTAGTGGTGAGATGGCTATCATCTCCATCTTTTATAACCCCTTAAAATATTGTAAAATCTGGCGGTTCTAGGAGATAGCAGGGAAGGGCTGCCTGCAGTGCCCTCTGAAATCACAGTAACACAAAATGATTCATCACCATGGCATCATGGAAACGAGGGTCTTCCGTGTACGAAAAAACGTGACCACTGGAGAGAAGAGAAAAAGAAAAAAAAAATCGCCAAAGGTCACCAAGTTAAATGTAGCCCTCCCATAGTACAGTGATCTAGCTAGGTGCAATGCAGAAGAGTTTAGTGTATGAAATCAGGTTAATGCTTTTAGTTTCATCTATACCGAACTAGTGGTCGATAGCGGTTGGATGTCATGTGGGTCCTGCGGAAACCCAGCTGGCAATAGAGTATTGAGGAGTGCCGGCAGAGCCAAGTTAGCCTCTGGTCTGTAGTATGAGATCCTGATGTCCTTATACCAGTGATAGGCAAAACTGGCCTGCGCATCCAGATAGTAAATCCTGAAGTTCGGGACCCCAAAGTCACCTCTCTCATACAGGAGCATCAGTGTATCCCAACAATTGTGAGGCTGCCTACACCCCCCCCCTCCACCAGTCGTATCAACGAGTGAAGTTCTGCAAAGACGCTATTATACAAAGGTATAGGGATATTGTGAAAAAGGTACAGAAATCGTGGGAGAACCACCATTTTTAGTTCTAGACATTAAGACTAGATCTAGACTTCGAGACATTAAGTAAGTGGCTTTTGAAAGTGCCACCAGAGGCTTTTGCAGGCCTGCACATACACAGCTGCCATCTGTGTTTTTGGGTCTCGCTGGCAATGCATCCTGCAAGGATGCATGTGTCCAGCTGGAGACGTATAGCGATCAGTCTGGGGGGAAGGAGGACAAGAGGGTGTACGAGCTTTTTCTCCTGGATTCGTGTGCGCGAACGCGCACGTCGCGTCCCGCGCCGTACACATGCGTGCGCAGACAGACACTCGCTCACACACACACCCCCTCCCCCACAGTCACACACACGCACTCCAAGACACATACACGCACGCGCACACACACACACGCACGCGCACACACACACACATACACAGCCCGCCCCCCCCCTTCGCACGCACACACACACACACACACACACACACACACACACACACGCTCCCCCGCAGCTCAGCAACCCACTCACCGGCTTCCTTCGTGCGGCGGCTCTCCTCAGCTGCAGGGCCCGGCAGCAGGACTCTTCTTCCCTCCTTCGGCACCGGGGCGCAGGGTAGGCTCCTGCCTGCTCCGGTGCTCCAAACAATCGCGGCTCTTCCGTGGGAGGCGGGGTAGGCTCCCGCCCTCCTACTTCCTGTTTCCGGTTGTCGCGCCGGCCTGCCTGACTTCCTGGTCGCAGGCCGGCAGAGTGACGAGGATGTTTGATTTGCGGTATTTATTTATTTATGCATTTTTATATAGCGCGGACTTTACCCGAAGGCGGTATTTATTTATTTATGTATTTATGCATTTTTATATAGCGCGGACTTTACCCGAAGGCGGTATTTATTTATTTATGTATTTATGCATTTTTATATAGCGCGGACCTTACCCGAAGGCGTCAGAGCGCTTCACATTAGGAACAGAAATGAAACATAATGAGAAACATTACAAAAGAACAGGTTGCAAAAACATACGTTACTTACATAAGGTAATAGTGACAATTGTGAGCAAACAAAATACATGAGGTAGTAAAAACTATGAGCAACCAAAAATACATGAGGTAGTAAAGGTAATAGTGACAATCGTGAGCAAACAAAATACTTGAGTAAAAATTGTGAGCAACCAGAATACATGGGTAGTAAAGGTAATAGTGACAATCGTGAGCAAACAAAATACTTGAGTAAAAATTGTGAGCAACCAAAATACATGAGGTAGTCAAAAGTGCACAAGAGGAAATGAAAGTGACAAGTGTGCAGTTTTAAGAGAAAACAGAGTATAATTAGAGGTACAGTCCTGCAATAAGTGCTAGACACTCAGGAACAAGCGTTACATGGGCAAGGTGGCACTTGTGCAAGTATCAAAGCAAAGACATGTGAGAGGTAGCAGCCGTGTGTTGCAAGGGCAGAGTGGTGTGTGCATGTTACAAAAGGGCACCGAACACCAGTACATGGAAAATACTGCAAAAAGGCAGACCCTCTAATCACAGGCATACACTGGGAAGGCACTTCCATGGTCATGGAAAGTAGAAATTATCAGTAGTGGGAAGTCTTCCTCACAAATAGCAAGAGGACGTGAATTACTTTTGGAGGTGTCTCTGGAGGAGGAGAACTTTGAGGTCCCTTTTGAAGGCCTGGGAGGAGGCGGTGGTCCGGAGCTTTTTTTTGTCCTCTCGCGGTTTGTAAATACAAAACATATTGCATTACAAATGTTATAGGTATCACATTTGCGAAAGTTATAACTATTGGCATTGTAAATGACGAAGCTATTAATTTAGCTATTTAAAAAAAAGGAAACATAAATAAAAACTTTGCCATTTACAATACCAATAGCTCAAACTTTCCTAATGCGAGACCTATTGCATTGCAAATGCTTGTTATTGCTGTAATCAGGCTCCTCTGCTTGCACCACCCCCCTCCTTTTTCCCCCTCCCTCCTGGTCAGTTTAATGTGTGTCTTCTAGCTGTGAAAGCTCCTGCTTCCACCAGGCACACACACCATCAGTCGTCAGTACACGCTTTCACCAGGTACACACACCACCAGCCATCAGTGCACGCTTCCACCAGGCACACATCACCAGCCGTCAGTGCACGCTTCCACCAGGCACACACACCACCAGCCGTCAGTGCACGATTCCACCAGGCACACACCACCAGCCATCAGTGCACGCTTCCACCAGGCACACACATCACCAGCCGTCAGTGCACGCTACCACCAGGCACACACACCACCAGCCGTCAGTGCACGATTCCACTAGGCGCACGCACACTACCAGCTGTCGCACACTACCAGCGTCACACACTGCCAGCCGTCGGTGCACGCTTTCACCAGGCACACACCACCAGCCGTCAGTGCACACTTTCACCAGGCACACACACACACCACCAGCCGTCAGTGCACGCTTCCACCAGGCACACACCACCAGCCAGCAGTGCACGCTTCCACCAGGTACCCACACCACCAGCCGTCAGTGCACGCTTCCACCAGGCACACACACCACCAGCCGTCAGTGCACACTTCCACCAGGCATACACACCACCAGCCATCAGTGCACGCTTCCACCAGGCACACACACACACCACCAGCCGTCAGTGCATGCTTCCACCAAGCACACACACCACCAGCTGTCAGTGCAGGCTTCCACCAGGCACACACACCACCAGCCGTTACACACTAGCAGCCATCAGTGCACGCTTCCACCAGGCACACACACACCACCAGCCGTCAGTGCACGCTTCCACCAGGCACACACACCACCAGCAGTCCGTGCACGCTTTCACCGGGCACACGCACACCACCAGCCATCAGTGCACGCTTCCACCAGGCATGCACACACACACCACCAGCCGTCGGTGCATGCTTTCACCGGGGACACGCACCACCAGCCGTCAGTGCACGCTTCCATCAGGCACACACACCACCAGCCGTCAGTGCACGCTTCCACCAGTCGCACACACCACCAGCTGTCAGTGCACGCTTCCACCAGGCACACACACCACCAGCCGTCAGTGTACACTTCCACCAGGCACGCCACCAGCCGCCAGTGGACGCTTCCACCGGTCACACACACCAGACATCAGTGCACGCTTCCACCAGGCACACACACCACCAGCCATCAGTGCACGCTTCCACCAGGGACACACACCACCAGCCGTCAGTGCACGCTTCCACCAGGCACACACACCAGCAGCCGTCAGTGCACGCTTCCACCAGGCACACACACCACCAGCCGTCAGTGCACGCTTTCACCTCGCACACACCACCAGCCGTCAGTGCACGCTTCCACCAGGCACTCACACCACCAGCCATCAGTTCAAGCTTTCACCAGGTACACACACCACCAGCCGACCGTGCAGCAGGCAGGCTCTTCTCAGAGATTCTTGGTAAATATGTGTTCGATGCCTGGGAGGGAGTGGGTCGAGTTTCCTTAAACCATGCTGATTATGCAGGTGCAGTGCATGAACTCCTGTGTATGTGAGTCATGCTGCCTGGGGCTCACTCACTCCACACTTGTAAATTGTGCCTGCACCAGGCTTTTTCTCATTTGCAAAGTTCGGCGCATGCGCACAGCCAGGCAGCCCCAAACCCCCGGGAATGACTGCTTCCTACAACCAGAATGGAAACAACATTCAGAGCAATGAAAACAAGTTCATTTGATGCAAAGAACTTATCAAAAACCATGTCCAGCTATTGTAGATCTGGCTACTTAATCAAAATAGCAACAAAAAACAAACACGCATTGGCATAGCCATTAGGTCTCGCTTTTTGGACCCTATAAGTATTTAGTTATGCAGCAGAATATCCTTGGTGCAACAACACCAACTGTTGCGTGGCTTAACACTTATAAGGTCCCAAATGCGATACCTATTGGCTATGCCAATGCTTGTTATAATGGCAATCCTTCCAGCCACTGATAATTGTAGTGATAACCAACGCTCTATATTACGTCCCTATTGTTCCATCACCGGGCCATAGTTGAGTTGTAGAATGCGATCCTTTTCACTGTGAATGTAAACCCCAAGATACTTCACCGACTCCTCACACCAGGTAAGCAGGCATTCCGTCAATCTATCACAAGGTACCACTGTTAAGGGAAAGGCCTCAGATTTTTCCCAATTAATATGCAACCCCGACAGGACGCCAAATCTAGTCACTTCGTGCAATAGAGGGGTCAAGTTATCATCCGGGGGCCTAACGTATAAAATGATATCGTCTGCGTAAAGCGATAAGAGCAGGGGATTCTGTGTTGAATTGCAGCCCACCGTGACAGTGCTTATCCTGTAAATGCCACACTAACAGGTCGAGGGCGATCACGAACAACAAAGGGGACATGGGACACCCCTGCCGTGTACCCAGTGTAGGCCTAAACTCCTAGGTCTGTGTCCCATTGAGACGGATGCAAGCCGTAGGCAAAGTGTACAGCAGCTTAAACACCACCAAGAAGCGTTCTGGCACCCAAGTCGCCCCAACGTAGCATACAAGAACGGCCGTTCCAACGAATCAAAAGCCTTTCCCGCATCCAGCAATACAGCGACCGCTGGAACCTTGGGTGCTATCCTATGTAGTGTGGCAAACAACATGCGTAGATTAAGAGCTGTGGATTTAGGAGGAATGAAACCTGACTGTGTTGGTGATATCAGTTTCTCAACAATGAGAGCCAGTCAAGTCGCCAGTATTTTAGCCAGTGAATATCAAAGTTGCGGAGCGACAACGGCCAATATGAATTGCAGTACCGTGCATCTTTTCCTGGCTTTGGCAGCAGTGTTATGACCGCCTCCGTGAGGGTCGGTGGAAGCACCTTTGTCTCAACTGCCTCTTAATACAGGTCAATGAGATAGGGGATAATTAGGGTCTTACATTTTTAGTAGCAGCATCCTGTGATTCCATCGAGCCCTGGCGCTTTAGAGCCATTCAGTGCATCAATGGCCTCACTGACTTCGTCCTCCGAGAAAAGCTCTGCGAGGAATTCTTGGTGCGCCTTTTCAATCCACAACATTGCTATCTCATCCAATTAGCGACTGTGATCCTCAGGGCACCCAGAAACCCAAGACTCAGGTAAGCACCTCCTGAAGAATATTCGTGTTCCCAAGTACCCGTGTCCCATTCTTATCTACCAGTTCCGCAATGTATGCGAGTTTGCTGCATTAGTTTGGCTAACGTTCTGCCCGACCACTGGCCCTCCTCGTACCTTCTGGTGACTGTATTTTCCCCAAGTAGTGAGCTTCACACTCCTCCGCTTCCCGAAAGTCAGACTGGAGCGTTGCTCGACGTTGTAAGTCCGGAGGGCTCATCTTGGCTGCCTCGATTCAATCAAGATCTGTGAGCTGCCCGTCTATCTGCGCAAGCGTTCGCCGAAGATCTCGGAATACCCCAGCACTTTTGGCTATGCACACACTTCTTATATATGCCATAAAGGCCTCCCATAATGTTGCCTTAGACTCAACAAATTCCCCGCTAATGGCAAAATATTCTGTGACCGCTTCCCCTAGCTCGACCGTGAAGACAGTGTCCCTTAATACCATATCGGGAAACCTTCAGGGGCACTCCAAACCCCCCTCCCCCCGCCCGGCCGTCCGCCCGCCACCCCCCCCCCAACCCCTACCCGGCCCTAGGGATTCTAAATACATAACCATAACCGGGGCATGACCAGAGTCTGCGGGGGGTGACTAACTGCATCTATCCACACCACCACCCCTTCTGAAAGACATAAAAAATCTAGGCGAGTCCACATATCGTGTGGTGCAGAGTAATGAGTGTAGCAATCACGGTCCCTAAAGTAGTGTCTCCAAGCATCCACTAATCGAAACCGCCCCATGGTGTCTAGCAATGAATGTCGTGCCCTGGGCTTGGTGTCCGCCATGTGTGCTGTGCTGTCTCTTATCGGGTTGAGTAGGAGATTAAAGTCCCCTCAACCCCAGGTATATATGATCTGCACCCATGCGTGTAATAGCTGTGTAGACCGAGTCAAAAAAGGCGGGGTCATCGACATTTGGTGCGTATACATTAACAAATAACACAGAATGCTCACGCATACACCCCTGAACCAGCAGAAAGCGCCGACTCGGAACCCGATATATCTCCACCTCGTGAAACTGTACTCTCGTGTATTAATATTGCAAGTTCACGAGCGTATGAACTGTGTCCCGCAAAGTACCTGTGGGCCCCCACGTCGTTGCTAAAGCGTTTTTTGCTGCCGACTCCAAATACGTCACTTGTATAAAAGCGACGTCCACCTGGTGGCGCTGAAAATAGTTTGTCACTTGTTTACATTTGCGGGCATTGTTCAATCCTTTAAAATTCCAGGACATAAGTGTAACAGCAGCTTCTACCTGCACCCTCTTAGCCATAATCTGTACCCAGACTATGCAACATGAAAAGACTCAACTGTTGGTAGGTGTACTGCGATTGCAAGTGACAAGCCATGTGTTATATTTCTGTCTAACCATCCCAAATACCCCTTCCTCCACCCATATCCCTTTCCCAACTTCAGGGGAACACCCTTACCCATGCAATAATGAAGAGAAACATAACAACCAAACTAGAATGCGAAATGGATCCATTGTGAAATTGCATCAAATAAAACAAGTGCAGCTGAACTTGGGGGGTGGCAACGCTATGCCACTTCCCCAGTCTTTTTGGCACGTTAGTTCCAGACTATGTTAATATGTTTCGTCCCTGGTGGCAATACAATAATCATAAATGAACCAGAAATCAAGGCAAAAATCAGATCAGACTGGTAAATGTTCTCTCATACACTAACGTCGCAAGGGGCAGGATCAGCAACAATAAACAGTCAACTGCCTGCAAATAGATCAGCACTGGCTCTGGAGTTGGGTATATTATGAGACTGCTGCGGCGATTGTGATCCACGCTGTTTATCGGTCTTAGAGTATCTTTGGTGAAACTCCTGGGCATCATGCAGATAGTCAAAGATTCTTGAGCGGCCATCCACGTCGACCTTTAAGCTTGTGGGGTACCACATCCCATACCGAAGGCCCAACTTACGAAGATGCGCCTTCACTCCTACGTACTTGCGGCGCGCTTCCTGCACCACTGCAGTGAAATCAGGGTACAAGGACAGGGAGGATCCCTGCCAGTCCAGCCGCCCCTTCTCACGTACCATGTGCAAAGCGGTATCTCTGTCCTTGAAGTTGAGAAGGCGGGTGATAATTGGTCGTGGTGGGCAGCCCGGGTTCGGGCGTGCCCCCAAAATACGATGTGCACGTTCCACCATGAACTTGGTGGTGAAGGCCTCACCTCCAAACACGGTAGAAGCGTTTCCACGAACCGGTCCAGCCGCCCGGTGTTGTTAGACTCTGGCACCCCTATTATACAGATGTTGTTGCGCTGCCCCCTCGCCTCCAAATCCTTATTTTTAACGGAAACTGTTTTGAGGAGCTTCTCCATTCAGTATAACTTTTTAGTCGTCTGAGCAGCGCCACCTTCTAGGTCAGAGATCCTGCAGTCAGCCACATTTAGACGCCCGTCATGTTGATCAAGTCTAGCCCGCATGGACTCCAGACGTCTGTCAAGTGTGTCAAAACAAGTGTCCAACGCCTTGAAGTCAGCCCTAAGCTCCTGCAGCATGGTATCTGGGCCCACCAGCTCCGTTGTGGGCGGTAATCCACTTTCTGCCATGTCATCCCTCTGTTCGGTAGTACTGGTGCTTTAAAACACAGAGTAGTCTGCTTAGGGTCCTTACGACCCATACCACGTTCCAACCAATACTGGTGTTCTATCGTACTATCGTATAGTGCTGGGGGGGTCACAGGGGCCTCTCGGCAACAATAGGCAGTCCGGTCTCACAGGGGGCTCAGTTCAAGCATGTATTTGTAGGGTCGCAGCCTTGGGCAGTAACACCCTCCAATGTCAGTAACCTCCTCCCAGTACCACTGAATTGTCCCTCAGTGTGCTCCCGATACAACTATCTCACCACCTTCATGACCAGGGGTCAGTGCCAAAGAATCTTATTCGCCGTTTTATCTCCAGGCATCCGCTCATAGCCCCGGCTGATGGTAACTCCTCGTTTTTCAGGAGGGGGAGAGGAGTCACATAGTTGGCCCGCCACACAAATACCCCATGGAAGGCCGCAATGCCAGCGCTGCTATGAGCAGGATCTGGGGGGGGGGGGGGGAGGGTCACCATGCAGGCAACGCAGTTCACGGCCGGATGTCCAATCCCGCCCGAGGCCCCTGTTGCCCCGGGACCTCCGGGGAACGACTGCGGTATGTGTGTCGATACCATGGCTGCGTGCCCCCCCCCCCCCCCCACATATACATACAGTAAACCAGGACAATTGGCTTTGACAATTAGTCTTAATTGCATAAGACAACTATGGCTTTGTTGTATAAAATATTGAAAATGCTTCAGTTCTGAAATGCACGCTGTGTCGATTATGCACAGTACGGTAACCAAGCAGGGATGAGGGTTCCCTTACTGACAAACTGTTTTGTAGCAGAGCAAGGTAAAAGAAACTGGAAGAAGAAGGGAGCATGCATCTGTTGGAGTCTTGTTAAGCTGGGAAACTATACTTTTTGAACACCTGCTTATGTAAGGACACAGAAAGCAATTAAGAGTAGAAAATAAGTATTATCCTTAGCTCTCTGCACGGCAAAATGTGTGGCCAGCTGAGATATCTTAGCCAGAAACCGGTCCCAGGATGCTTGTTTCTGGTCCAGGGAAGACATGGCTTGGCAGTTCGGGCTGGACTGTTCCCATGAGGCACAGGGTCAGACTGATTTGCATATGTGTAGGAAGGGGGATACCGGACTATGGTTACCCCAGATTCTTTGCCTTGTGTTTAGCTGGTTTTCGCCTTAGTTGGCCTGGGATCCTGCTAATCAAGGCCCCAGGCTATCTGCTCTCTCTGTAAAATGGACTCCATGTACCCTAGGTACATAGCTGATTGGGTCACCTTATGAGCCCCTGTACAGTGTACTATAGGTACCCAGGGCAGATGTGCATCCAAGGCCTACCAGGGGCTGCAGCATATCTTTTGCCACCCCTGGCTGGCCATCCAAACTGACACAACTGGCTGATCACTCAGCTGGGGCAAGGTCGTGTAATCACCCCTTGCTTAGATATAGTATTCCTATGTCTAAACCTATATCTGGACACATATGCACCTATAAGTCACTCCTATAGCAGGCCTTAACAATCCTGAAGGCAGAGTGCTTGGTTTTATGTGAGATGGTGCTCTAGCATGAGCGGAGCCTGTCTGCAGCTTTCGGAACCATGTCCTTATAGCTGTTCCAGGATATTGCCATACCTTATACTCTTAAGTGCATTATAATCCTCGCGGTTATTGCTAACTTTGGTTTGGCTTTATCAAAACATGTCGTGTAAGGTGTCATACGCTTTGGAATACTACCCCCTCGCCAGTTCTGGCGACGGGGGTAGCATTCCACCCTTCTAGAGGGAGAAGACATGTTACTTTCCTTAATCCCGGTTAAAGTTTAACCAGAGTCTCAGCATCACAAAATGATGCTGCTGCCACAGACACAAGTCTGACCTCCTTCTGCTGGGAGCCCTTCCAGCGAGAGAGGCTTGGACAATAGGTTTCCTGTCACAGGGAGGTGCTAGCACCACCCCAGACAGGAGATAGTGGATTGGGGCAGGGAGGGCAGAATGAAACTAGACACTGCCTGGGGCACACAAGGTGTCCCATGCATAGGCCAGTTCAAACCGGTGCTGGGGCACTCCAGCCCCAGCTCTGGCGCGAAACTGGACAAAGGGAAAGGGGTGTAACCCCCCCCTTCCTGGGTCCCACCCATAGGAGGGACCTAGCAGGTAATCCAGCCCCTTGATTTGGAATAAAGGTAGGAGCTGTGTCCCAAGACTTTAGATAATCCTGACTGAAACTCTGATACGAAACTCTGGACCCTTCGACATCCTACTCGACGTAGAAGATTGAAGAATCTCCCTTATGGTAAAGGAGTGACCACCCTGTGCAAGCAGGCACCATCAAGCGCTCAAAGGTTTGCTTTGTTGTTGCTCCCGCCGGAGCTCGAACGACAGAGACCGACAAGAACCAGACTTCCAGAAATCCAACAGCCCGATCCACAGCCACAGCAAAGCTGAGACCCGTGGAGGCGATGTGAGACGTGGGACCGGCCATCTTGGAAAGCCATCGAAGTGCTTTCTGTGCAGATCCTGAGGCACCCTCGAAGCTGTGCATTGGGGATTGAGAAGCCCCAGCCCCGAGCATCCTTTGCACCGAAGACCACCTCTCCACACTCACCGAGTGCTGCGCGGGGCCCTTTTGCATTTTCCTGTTCTACGCGTCTGTCCGGTCACTTGCCCGTTGGCTAGTGGCCTCTGTGACGACGAACCTTCGAATTTTCAATGCTTGTCTGGTTGCTCCAGACTGGCCCTTGCTCCCCTGAAAAGGACCAGCCCATCAGACCTTGCTGGTCTGATCCAGAATGATTCAGAAAAGGGGGTGGTGATGAACAGAGTGCCTGAATTAAGCAAACCACTCTTACCCAGTCCAAAGATCAGGGCTTGATCCATCACCGTTTTTTAGCTCACTGCACCATCCCAGCTCAGAACCTGGCTATATGCAAATTAGTCTGTTCCTGTCCCAGTGCATGATGGGAACAGGGCAAACCAAACTACCAAGCCAATTCTTGTACTGGGAAGGAAACAAGCTTCCGGGGACCGGTTTCTGCCATTTCAGGCGTCGTCGGCCCGGCTTGCTTGAATCCTGATGGTGCAATGAGCAAGGGACTCACATCTGAGTATACCCTTCCACGCTTATGGTGGACAAAATGATTCAGAAAAGGGGGTGGTGATGAACAGAGTGCCTGAATTAAGCAGACCACTCTTACCCAGTCCAAAGATCAGGGCTTGATCCATCACCGTTTTTTAGCTCACTGCACCATCCCAGCTCAGAACTTGGTATATGCAAATTAGTCTGATCCTGTCCCAGTGCATGATGGGAACAGGGCAAACCAAACTACCAAGCCAATTCTTGTACTGGGAAGGAAACAAGCTTCCGGGGACCGGTTTCTGCCATTTCAGGCGTCGTCGGCCCGGCTTGCTTGAATCCTGATGGTGCAATGAGCAAGGGACTCACATCTGAGTATACCCTTCCACGCTTATGGTGGACAAAATGATTCAGAAAAGGGGGTGGTGATGAACAGGAAGCCTGAATTAAGCAGACCACTCTTACCCAGTCCAAAGATCAGGGCTTGATCCATCACCGTTTTTTAGCTCACTGCACCATCCCAGCTCAGAACTTGGCTATATGCAAATTAGTCTGTTCCTGTCCCAGTGCATGATGGGAACAGGGCAAACCAAACTACCAAGCCAATTCTTGTACTGGGAAGGAAACAAGCTTCCGGGGACCGGTTTCTGCCATTTCAGGCGTCGTCGTCGTCGGCCCGGCTTGCTTGAATCCTGATGGTGCAATGAGCAAGGGACTCACATCTGAGTATACCCTTCCACGCTGTGGCAGGGTATACTCAGACATGAGTCCCTTGCTCACTGCTCCATCAGGATTCAAGCAAGCCGGGCCGACGAGGCTGAAATGCCAGAAACCGGTCCCCGGTAGCTTGTATCCTTTCTGGTGAAGAATTGGCTTGGTAGTTTGGTCTGCCCTGTTCCCATGATGCACTGGGCCAAGGACAGACTAATTTGCATATAGCCAGGTTCTGAGCTGGGATGGGGCAGTGAGCTAAATAACGGTGATGGATCAAGCCCTGATCTTTGGACTGGGTAAGAGTGGTCTGCTTAATTCAGACACTCTGTTCATCACCACCCCCTTTTCTGAATCGTTTTTGGCCACTATAGGTGTGGCAGGGTATACTCAGACATGAGTCCCTTGCTCACTGCTCCATCAGGATTCAAGCAAGCCGGGCCGACGAGGCTGAAATGCCAGAAACCGGTCCCCGGTAGCTTGTATCCTTTCTGGTGAAGAATTGGCTTGGTAGTTTGGTCTGCCCTGTTCCCATGATGCACTGGGCCAGGGACAGACTAATTTGCATATAGCCAGGTTCTGAGCTGGGATGGGGCAGTGAGCTAAATAACGGTGATGGATCAAGCCCTGATCTTTGGACTGGGTAAGAGTGGTCTGCTTAATTCAGACACTCTGTTCATCACCACCCCCTTTTCTGGTCTGATCCAGAAGCCATCTTCGATTCCTGCGTGGGTTGCATTTGCCAAGGCCTGTTGACTCCGAATCAAGATCCGACATCGCCGACAGCGAGAGCCTTCGTGGGACAGTCCGTGCCCAGCTCCTGGTCGTCGTTGACACCTCCTGGTCCATGTGGCAGCGGAGACAAGCTTCACAACATCACCTGATCGCATCCCGACCTCGCCTGGTTCCTTCCTGGTTCCTTCCTGGTCACTGGCTAGTGACCCAGACTCTGTCCCCTCTGCTTTCAGGTACTCTACATCTTCAATCCACCCTTGGATCCAACCGGACTCTTCTCTCCTGGTCGCGTGCAGCATCTTTTCTCCGAGGCTCCATAGAACTCCACGACGAAACCAGACACACTTTGACACCTATGCACCCGCTTCCTGTGGGTGAGGTAATGCGAGTACTACGGTGCTCCTGTAGAGATTTACAATTTACATCCCTAGTGTCCTAGTTTTAAGTGGTTAAGTTCTAGTCCAGTCGGAAGACTTCCAAATCTGCAACTTCCTAACTTTACGCACCCATTGACTTCTATTGGTGCACGCGTGTGCATTTAGAAAACTGCACCCGCACCATGTGGGCCTCCCACGTCCTAACTTCTGTTAGTACAGTGTAGCCCCAGCGATTCCCAAGGCCCTAGGCCTTACCATTGTTCGTGACGTGGTTCTTATACCACTATTTTAGTATATGGTTTTAAGGGCCACCAGGGCCTATCCATATTTGTGCAACTTTTGTATGTTATATTAAGTTCTTTGTTATACGCTTGTGCTCATAAAGAGTTAAGGGGATTTATTTAGAAATAAATACATATATATTTTGAATATCTAACCTGTGTGGTGTCCTTTCGTTTGGTATTAAAAGGTTTGCATATGGTAAAACAGCTGGCTTCACATGCCCTCTTGAGTTTAGCCTAAGACTGCTTTTGTCCATGCTACCCCTAGGATAGCTGGTCTATAAGGTTGACTTTACAACCATCACCATAAGGGTTGTTTGGACTGGTACAAGGTGGTCACTAGATTAGTGAACATCATATACCAGGCCAACTTCTCACAATATGGCCATGTCTGAACTGGGGTGGCGGAGTGAGCTAAAGAATGATGATGGATTAAACCCAGATCAGCTGAGTGGGGGTGAGTGCTTGCATTGTTCAACACTCCGTCCATCACCCCCTTTGGTTTTGCTTTGTTAGCCCTAAGTTGGCAGAGTATGCCCAGACATGGGTCCCTTGCTCACTCTGCAACTGGATTCAAGCTAGCCTGGCTGATAACGGCTGATTGCCAGAAACCAGTCCCAGGATGCTTGTTTCCAGTCCAGGGAAGAGATGGCTTGGCAGTTCGGGCTGGACTGTTCCCATGAGGCACAGGGTCAGACTGATTTGCATATGGCCATGTCTGAACTGGGGTGGCGGAGTGAATGATGATGGATTAAACCCAGATCAGTTGACTGGGGGTGAGCGCTTGCAATGTTCAACACTCCGTCCATCATCCCCTTTGGTTTTGCTCAGCTGAGATATCCAGCATACAGAGAGTGACTAATCATTTAAGTTTTGCCACCTAGTTTGGGAAACTTTTTCTCGGTTTGTTCACGAGTATCTTTGTGTTTTCTGAGGGGATGAGCCCGCAGTTTAAAGTTTTACTGGGATTTGTAAAAGAAAATAGTCACTTTTTAGCCCGTAGTAGAATATGGATAGGCAGGACGGACGATAATTTGCATTTTGATTAATGAGCTAATAATTGGCATATAAATAATTTGCATTCAAAGAAATGGGTTCTAAAATCGTGTGCTGCTTACCCACGCATGTCTATGTATAGCTTAGTAGCAAGTAAACCTGCACCCACATTTTGAGCTGGTCTGGATGCATTACTTGCACCTTCCACACCACCCACAGTCCTGCCTTCTAACCCCAAAACAATCATCACAAAAGGAAAGAATACACGGAAGCCATATTATGCTCTTTTGATGACATATTATTCTTTGTGGAAGTTCGATAGAAACTTTACTTAATACCCACACATCACTCATTTGTTAATTTGGGGAAAATGCATGTGATGTAGACAGAAGGATGTCACTTAAAGCACATGTGCAAAGTATACCCAGGGTCGAAAGAAAGAAAACACTGCACTTTAACCCACGCATTCCCTAAAATATTGGTGAATGGAAATGTTTACACGCGTGGGGAAAGCGAAGGAAAGGGATGAGGAAAAGAGCAGCGTAAAACATACCTCTGACAGCAAGTTTAAATTAAAAACAAGCATATGCATTGCAATAGGTCTTGCATGACTGATAGTTTGAGGCATTGGCAATAATAATGCAACGCCAATAGCTCATACTTTCAATAATGCAAGACCTAGTGCATTGCAAATGAATGCATAGTGAGCCAGGAACCAGCATTGTATGTCTCAGTACAGTACCGCAAGCTGCTCCTAGAGGTCCCTAGTGAGCAAGGCACCAGCACTGCATGTCTAGGTGCAATACCGCAAGCTGCTCCTAGAGGTCCCTAGTGAGCAAGGCACCAACACTGCATGTCTAGGTGCAGTACCACAAACAGCTCATAGAGGTCCCTAGTGAGCAAGGCACCAGCACAGCATGTCTAGGTGCAGTATCGCAAGCTGCTCCTGGAGGTCCTTAGTGAGCAGGCACTAGCATTGCATGTCTACAAAGTTAGAGTTATTGGCATTATAAATGGCAATGTTTTTTACTTAGCCATGTTGTAGGGTTCAGTACCATATGTGGCCAAAAGGGGACCTCTTTTGGTCACATATGGTACTGCACACTGCAGAAGATATGGTAAATCCACCCTACCCATAATGCATTGCAAGCAAGACAGAACTACAAGTACATCCAAATAGCTATGTCCATATATACAATTAGTAGCTTTGAACTGTGACAAAAGAATTATTACATTAATTTCGGATTAGGCTGTACTCTGTGTGGAACTGATGAAGGGAAATTTAGAGACTATCTCCTATAATTTTGAGATGTTCTAGTGATTGAAGTAACCACTGCAAGCCTAGCTTAGGACCAAGTGTGTGTCCTGCCTGAAACCTTTAAAGAACATAGTGCCTTGAGGCTGTAATTAAAACCTAGGGAGTAACAACACATGTAACAGGGGATGTCCTCATGGGAGGTTACAAAAGGGACAAGGCGGTACTAAGGAGAGACTATTAAGCCTATGGACCAGTTACAAAGGACAGGAGCCAATTAAAAAGATGGGCGGAGCTTTATGCCCATATCCTGAATACAGCATGTCTCGGAGAGACCGTGCAAGCGCTGCCTAGGCAAGACCTAAAAAGGGGTTGCAGAAACTTGACAGCATGTCGTGCAAATAAATACGTTAGTAGCCTCCCGACCATAGTACAGCCATTGTACAGAGTGCTTGAAATGGGAAAATAGAAGTGCAGGTACTCTGTACCAAAGTATCCGCTTGTTTCTGAGAAGCACCGGTACTCTCCAATTAAAAGTATTACACTTCTCTTGAGAAGTGCAGGTACTCCCCCTCTCAAAATAAAAAAGTGGCGATACTCTGTACAGGCCCATTTAAGGCACGGATTGTATATAAATTAATGGAGGATTTCGACAGAGGAGCCCTGACTCTCTGAAACAGAGGCCGGGGAGGAGGAACTGGTGTTAGAGGCGGGTCTTCCGATACTGCATGGAGCACAGCCAGATGGAGGAGGGCGGACACACTGATAAGATGTGGGGCTTTAATTGATGTTCATAAATGTATAACAATGAGTTCATCCACCGGGAGCTTTGTTTTAAATAAACAACCAGCAATTAATGTTGTTTTGCTTTCAAATTAAAAAGGTTTGTAAAAATGCATGTAATGTAGGCAGAAGCACGTCACATAATGCATTGCACCGAAACAAAGAAAACACAGCAGTTTAACCCACGCATTCACTAAAATATTAGAGAATGCAAAAGTTTACGTGCGGGAAGGGCGCAAAGGGAAGGGATGAGGAAAAGAGCTGCCTCCACCACTTCTGCCTCACTTCCACAGCCTGGCAGCCTCCAGTCCTTCCATATCCATGTCTGAGTAGATGAGCGATGCTGGGGAAAACCGGTCTGGTAAAACAAATTTGTTTACGGTGTGCATGGAAGCATAGGGACCTGCTATTGCAAAGTCATCCTGTGCCCTGGGCACCCCCCAACCTTTTGCTGACTGGTGGTAACTGACTGACTGACCTTGGGCTCTGCCTAACCAGGGACAGTGCTCTGCTGAAAACACTCAAAATACAGTGAAAATACCCACATACACTAGGATACACTAAGGGTTGGGGTACCCCTGTGATTGGCATGACCGACCCCATAGGGCTCTAGTACATAATAGGGCAGGGGGATTGAATCTACCTATCAGTCCCTAGTATATAATAGGGCATGGCAGTTTAGAGAGCAGCAGCCTGTTCTGCACTTGCATGTGTGCACTGCTGAAGCCTGCGGTCAGTTTAAAGGTGGCTCTGTGCTACAGGACTGCTTTTAAAAAGTAGATTGTGCCCAATCTCGATTGTTTTGTTTGGGGCACTTAAAAAAGGTTAACCTACAATGTTTGGACATATTAGGTACCCCCAGAGTCTCCCAGGGGTGGGGGGGGTCAGGTATCTATAAGGTGGACCCTTATAAAATGTTTTTTTATATGCCCTGGGTAAAGTGAAATTGCACACTTCACTCCCTACATTGTGATAAACTGCTGCCCAAAATCGACTTTGGTGGTGGGAGCACTGTGGAGAAAGGATCTTCAATATTTCTGCATATTCAGAACCCCTAAAGTCTCCCCTACGTATACCAGGGGTGCGGGTCCTGTAGATATAGGCAGAGTACTTATAAATGTTTTTATAAGCCCTGGTGCTGGAAAAATGGCCCAAGTCATTTTTCCCATTGCAAATTCCTTGCCACATATGTTAACATGGCAAAAGGGTGTGGTGATGGACGGAGCATCTGAATCAATCAAACACTCACATCCAGTCAATAGATCTGGGTTTAATCCATCACCGTTCTTTAGCCCACTCTGCCACCCCAGTTCAGACATGGCTATATTCAAATCAGTCTGACCCTGTGCCTCATGGGAACAGTCCAGCCCGAACTGCCAAGCCATGTCTTCCCTGCACCGGAAACAAGCTTCCGAGGACCGGTTTCTGGCATTCCAGCCATCTTCAGCCCGACTTGTTGGAATCCAGTGGCAAAGTGAGCAAGGGACTCACGTCTGAGCATACCCTGCCACACTTATGGCGGCTAAAAGCAGTGCAAAAGGGGGTGGTGATGGACGGAGCATCTGAATCAATCAAACACTCACACCCAGTCAAAAGATCTGGGTTTAATCCATCACCGTTCTTTAGCCCACTCTGCCACCCCAGTTCAGACATGGCTATATTCAAATCAGTCTGACCCTGTGCCTCATGGGAACAGTCCAGCCCGAACTGCCAAGCCATGTCTTCCCTGGACCGGAAACAAGCTTCCGAGGACCGGTTTCTGGCATTCCAGCCATCTTCAGCCCGACTTGCTTGAATCCAGTGGCAAAGTGAGCAAGGGACTCCCGTCTGAGCATACACTGCCACACTTATGGCGGCCAAAAGCAGTGCAAAAGGGGGTGGTGATGGCGGAGCATCTGAATCAAATCAAACACTCACACCCAGTCAAACGCTCAAACGCTCCGTCCATCATCCCCTTTTGTATCACATATGTTAACATGGCAGAAAGATATTAACTAATAGCTCTTGTTAGGAGAGAGATAAATGTACCATTCAAAGGCTTCCCAGAATGGTATTAATAAATCCAAAAATATGATATTGTTGAATTTCTCCTAAAATGTACATACAAGTTTAAAAAACTTTTGTCCCAATTCAGCCTTCCAGTGGTCTTTCCGGATTGGTAAGAGTTAAGGGGATTCACCAGTCTTCTTTGAAGAGGTGATAAAGAGCCCCTGGGTTTGATTAGCTTTGCTAGGAAGGCAGGGTCCGGTTACACAGGAATGCCAGAGCAGGAGGAGGAGTTTTAAACCATGGACTTCAAGAGAAGGGGAGGACCCCAGTTTCATTTACAACCTTACCCAGTTTACCTCCAGCCAGATGCTAGGATAAAGGAAAGAATGAGCAGATGCAAAGGGGAGAGACTATGGAGATTAGCCATCCTAGGGTTGTGTTTAGCCAGCTCGTCTCTCCCTGCAAAAAATTCTGACATATTGAACTTTGGAAGAATAGTGGTTTCTGGGTTGGCATTTTGCCACACCCTGCAGGAAGTTGTCGAACCTTTCGGTGGAATCCTGCAACCCATTGGATAGGAGTGATCTCCTGCTTGATCCAGATAAGTTGGAATAAGTATCTGAGAAGGGAAGAGCCCCTCAGATATGCTGCATGAAACTTGAGAGAATCAGAAGAGTCTATGCTGGAGAGTTTTATCTGCATTTCCAAAGGCGTACACTCTGAAGATTGCGTCTTTTGCACCATCTGAAACCACAGGCCTGTGGATCAAAACTGCTTCAAAAGGACTAAAGAGTGTACTCCCTGCAAGCTACAGGTTAACAGAGCTCACCTGGACCATCAACACAAAGAATCGGGGCTGCACAAGATTGGTGAGAGATCCTCCAGAACAATTGCTAAATGTGAATGCGTCCCTGTCCGAGGCAACAAAATGACCGAAAGAGGCACAATTGGTTTCTAAGCACTAGAAATTGACTAATCTTTACAAATTCATATCTCTGGTTCCCTACAGTCGATTTTGTTTCGTTTTGGTGTCACTTAAAATATATAAATATTCCCTATTTTTATAAATTGGTGTTGCATTTTTAATTTGTGTTGTATCTTAATTTTTATTGAATTTGTGTTTTTAAATGCTTTACATACCAGTCTTGGAAGTTAAGCCTGCCTGCTTGCAGCCAAGCTGCCAAGGGTTGAGCATAGGAATCATTTACTAAGACCTATTCTGAGCCCTATATTGTGTTAGTCGCCTTATTGCCAGTGGCAGATATAGATTTGCCCCTACTAATAATCCACTTTCCAACACCTGCTTTTAAACTTTATCACGAGAAAGAGCCGGCCGGAAGCCTGTGGTGTGTCACCCAGCATTGCTGCGAACAGAGGAGCCTGACAGGGTGGGGGAGGTGGGGGTAAACCTATCAAACCTCAGAAAGCAAGTATAAATAAAAAAATAAAAATGAAGGGTTGCAGTTGCAGAAATCGAAAAGCATGTCCTGCCTATGGAGTGGCACCCAGTACAGGCACAAACAGAAGAGCTTGATGGTGGTGAGGTGGAACAGAGCTTGATAAACAAGCGGCGGCCACCATTGTCCCATGAGTACTGTGTGGGCACACTGCAAATACAAGAAGCGTCCGCCATTGTCCCGCATTATTCATTACGGGAAATAGTGCTCACCTACTTATAAAGCAGACTGTGTAACAACACAAGTAAAAAGTCCAGTGGTTATGGAAGGTTTACCAATGCAGACAAGGCGGTACCAAGGAGGGACTACTAAGCCTATTCACAAATGAAAAGCAAAGATTTTGCAAGGACAGTAACTGGAGCCAATTGAAAAGATGGGTGGGGAAATTGGTGACGCTTCTATGCCAAACCTCAATACAGTATGCCTCGCAGAGCAGCACATGCGCTTCCCAGGCTCAACCTAAAAAAGGAGTAAGCAAAAATACAAGTCCAAGAAGCCAAATTGCTGATTGCGGTCTGAAGATGGGCCTCATGCATTCGGGATAGTTGCACTGAGATGAGGCTCCAGGGATGGGATATGTGTAGTAGGGGAGTTTTGCATCAAAGAGGAAAGTGCATCTGCGAGATATATAGAGGGCCTCTGAGTGAAGTTAAAAATCAATTGACAAGATCTATCATATTTCAGTAGTGAGGTCTTTTTTTAAGATATACAAACATTCTGGTGCGCAGGCCGCGGTTTCAAATCCTGGAAATCCAAGTAATACCACAAGACCTTAATTATGTTGCTATAAATGGGGTACAGAACTATTTATTACTATAAGCATGCAGTATTACCAATGATTTAGGCTCCATTGCCCAAATAGGCAATAACCTGCAGGAATGTTATTTTATACTAGATTTACATATGTATGCATGTTATTCTGTTATGTAATGCAGTACTGCCACATTCCAGTACAGATTTCATACCAAAAAACTCTAAACAGGCAGAGTAGGATAAAAGTGTGGTGATGAATTTGTAGTGTGCAGATGCTCCTAGCAGTGTCTCGGCGGAATCCACATCTATATTCTTTTCTGGGGCACTCTATATGAAGATTTAACTATTTGACAATATATTTTCTTTTATTAATATTCTGATGCAAAAGAATGCACGTTAAAGCAACAACTGCTGAGATGCGCGAGTCAGTTGTAGGCGATTGGTTTGAACCTATTCTGTGCCAGCAGTCTTTCAACTGCCTAGGTGGATAAAGTCTGCAATACACAGTTGGGTGATGAGAAACCCTGTTATTACAACACTGTATTGGATGGCTTTAGCTACCTCCATTAAAGTTAAAAATTCATTATCACATTCTCGCGATTTTTCGTTAAATTCAACTTACACCTACTCCTGTGTTGGGCTTTTTGATTAATAGTTACTCAATTAATTTGTATTTTGTGTTCATGCCAAGATTACGCTTGATGGGGCACATTTATCAACACTTTGAACTGGTGCAAAATCATGAAAAGTGACGCAAACTAGTGTAAAGTGTTGATTTGGGAATTAATTTTCATTGCATAAACTATTTTTTTTTTGCATTGGAAAGTTGAAAAAAGTAATGCAAAGCAGTGATTGGTGCTAGTTTGCATTAAAAAAACATTTCATGCTTGGTGCATGGGCGTTCCCGTGCCACCACCTATGGTTTTCATCGCAAACCCCCATCTATTAACATTTGAAGACAAGGGTTGCACCAAAAAAATACACCAGCTTAAGTCAGGCACAAAGTAGAAAAGTTTTTTCTTCTTCAAATGTTTCCAACTTTTTCTGAGGGCTGTTCGGTACAATACACTCAAAAAACAGGAACAGTTTAAAAGTAAGTCCAGGCATAGTATTTTATCTCCCAGTAAAAAACCTAGGCTAGTTTCACGTACAGAGATGCTGCCAGAAAGTGCTCCAGCACTTGGGAAGAGACAAGAAGAGCGGCACTTGGCAGATATGGGTTGTCCTGCTCTCCCCTTTTGACACAGTACAGTAAGTTGGTGCTAGCCGTTGCATAAAAAATATTGCATTTGCTTCAAATTGTTCAACCTCGCTACAGGCAGCACCATTATGCGATGTTAACAAAAGGTCATGACTGACTGACTATTAAAAAAAATAAAAAGGATAGCTGGAAAGTATGCAACTGAAAGTCTAAAAGATTACTCAGTTGCTAGGTAAGTAGGAGCGCCAAAGTGACAACATTGTATTTTTCTTGGAGATTAGAACATCCTTTGGTGGAGGGGTTTGAGAATATGAAATGCACAAATATGTTTAGATATAAGGTAATTTGAAGCATGCTTGCTTTCCATTGTACTTGTACCCACCTCAGAATTCGCCAAAGAAGTCTGCACAATGTCAGAGGTGCACATGCACATGCACAGGACACAAATAATAAATACCAGGCAAAACCAGACAACACAGATGTGAAAAAATACTTTATTACCAACCACAAATGGATAAAAAAGGAAATGTAAACATTTGATAATGAAAGTGTGAACGTGCAGGTTTGAAATAATAGATTAGCTTTGTTCCAGCAACAAAAATCCAAGAAGCAAATGAGAGGGGAGTACAAACAGAAATGTTAAATGCGGTTGAGACAGAATACAGAAGCTCTGAGTAGAAAAGGGGGTGGAACGTGGGTAGAAGAGAAATGTAACCATTTGAAAATGAAATGGCAAAGTGTGCATGGGAGACATGGGACGTGTCTGCCCAGAGGACATTCAAGGAGCCGAACAAGGGGGTAGACTCAGGGATAAAACGTGGATTAAAAGGTAACGTGAACATCTAATAATGAAATGGTGAAGAGTTCTGTGGAAAGAGGCTCTCTTCTCTCCAAGTAAATAAAACAAGCATACAGGACATCACATGAGAAGACACCAATTTTATATTTTGGGGGGAGACTGGTAAAATTTGGGAAACATGATGCATTCATTGAGTGGACACAAGATGTCCCGCACTGCCTTAAAAAGTAACACCATAACCGACTTGCATGATTTAAGCGGCCAGTGGGAGCTAGTATTTTAAGATCTATAATACACAAAGGTTTTTAAGTTCTCACATTTGTGTCAAGTGGTTCTGACCAGGTAGATGATCGTACGTCAAGGGGCAAAATATCATCAATCTTATCTGAAGATAGAACTTCAAGTAGACATTAGGGATTTCTGATCTGTTGAATGTTTACCAGCGTTCCCTTCTCTCAGTGCAGGCACCTCTCCAGCCTTCACTACGTGTGTTCAACCCTCTTTGTGGATATCTGCTTTTTGCGTCAACTGCATCGAGTAGTGCTATCAAGGAAGGTCACACTGAGAACTAGGGAGGAATCGGGAGTAAGACTGAAAAATACACTACTGTGCAAGATGCTCAGAACAGAGATGCGAGTGTCAAGCAGACTACCTTACAAATTGGGGAAGGTATTGACTACACTTCTATCCATGAATGGGGGAGAAATGTGTGTGAACCATGGAGAAGACTAAGGTGGTGTGTCACGACCTGCATAAACACGCCACTTGTGTACAAAATAGAAAAACGGAGGACACCAATGACAACAATGAAGCAAAGTCCAATTAATGTTCATCTCTAAATGACAACCTATAGGCGAGTTGGACTTAAAAGTCAATACTCAATACTGACTTCACAGATGGGGTTTGATAATGTTAAGTTACGTTCCTTTAAAAATCTTTACACAATCTAGGATAGTCTGAAATAGTGGGTTAGTTGAACACTTCTTAAAAGACAGGTCCATGAATTATCTCCAAACCTTTTCTTCAACCTCTACATGGAGCTGCTTGGATTCTACTCACGGATAAAAGTATCAAGATTCACCTGTGCTAAACAACTTGAATTGAAAGTATCCTTTGTTTCAGACATCCAAAGGCTCAAACACTGCTTACACATCATTCAGACCTGGATGTCCAGCGCCTACCTGAAGCTCAACCTAAACAAGGCAGAATTTCATTAGTTTGCCAAAATCAACAAACAGTACACACCGGGGTAAAGAGCATGAACCTTGAAGGTCCTCAAATCCCAACTTTCACTGAATACCAAGTTACTTTGATTCACGTTCAACACCAACCTCACCATCAAGGAACACTTTGTCAAAAATACAGACAGCCTGGCACCAGCTCGCTCTTCAGAAGAAAGCTAAATCGTTTCATTAATAGAGAGACTTCAGAATTGCTGTTCAGGCACTCGAACTCTCGCATCTGGATGGTGACAATGCTGTGCTCATTAGCCTTCCAGACTCCATAATGACACCCCTTAAAAGCTTCCAACATGCTGCCTCACGTCTCATCCAGCACTGAGGAAACAGGATCAGATCACCCCCATCCTGATGGAACTCCATTGGTTACCCTGGTCTGCTCGCACCATATTCAAAACCAAAGCATTATTTATCAAGCAACCACAACCAGCATCCTGCTTACATAGCAGACAAGCTCACCATTTCTGGTGGTTCTCGGCACAACCTACAACCAGAAGACCATCAGACTGCGGACTAAGAAGAATCTGGAACAAATCCCCATATCCATCAGAACTTTCCTAACGCTGCTCCAATTTTGGAAAGATATGTAGGCTCACCTCTTTAAAAAAACACAACGTATTAACCGTCCATAACCCCAGGTACCTTTCCTGTCACTCACTCACTTTATACTGGTCTTTGACCTCGTACAGTGATCCGCTGCCTTTTGGCTAGTTTCGAGTTCTAGAAATACCATATACACACACATACAAACATTAGCATCTCAGAAGCACTTTTGACAAATGGTTTTTGGCCCTGGGCACTGCTGAGACACTATGCTCTATTGGAAATGTATGTTGTAAACAATGGAGAGACACTGTCACTTCTATGGGTCACTTCCTGTTCCAAACAGACCACATGCAGACTGGGAAAGGATGTACTCTTCTCCAGGTATGGAGATTTTCTCTGAATGTGTTTTTCACTAGTTGTGTACTTTACTGTGAACAGTGAGATTTTCTGGGTTGAATATATTTGTGACTGGCAAACGTTTGAGAGTTGTTTAGACTAAACAGACATTTTAAAAATATGAAGATTCCAGTTTAACTTGAGCTTTGTTTAGTAAACAGTTTTAAGTGAGGTAACAAGTTCTCAACTAGTCTCTAGGAGGCTTATTCAATGCTCAGTTGCTTGGCAACTGGGTGGGATCCTTGTGAAATGCTCATCATGATTGTGGGTGGGTTTAACCAAAGAATAGGTGGGGGTGTTGCAGGCTCAAATTCAAGCTTGCACATACTGTAAGCTGTGTTTTGTAGCACAAGATGGAGTCTCATTATGATGAGACAAGGGATGTTGTGGGCTCAGATGGAGTCTCAACTGCATCATGACGGTGGAGAGGAGCTGTAGCTTAAGATGAAGTCCCATGTAGATGTTGAGTGTGGCAATATTGTACAGCAGGATGATGTTTCTTGACCGTACAGACGTTTGTGTGTCATAGCATCTGATGGAGTGTCATGTATTTTACAAGGGTGGGGGCTGAAGCTCAAGATTGCCTCCAGTTTGATGGTAGCGGTGTGGTAGGCTCAGGGGGGAGTCTCATGTTCATATATTAAGGGCTGAGTTTCACATCTTCAAACAGGGTCATGTAGATCAATAAGTGTGGGGTACTGTAGCTTTAAGTGGGCTCTTGTATGCCTCAAAAAGTTGGCAGGTTGTCATCTTAGTTTTAGTCTCTAAGAAGTCATAAGGGCAGGATGCTATAACAGGAGATGGAATCTTGTGTACAGTTGGACACTCGGATTGGCATGAAGGCGGGATTGCAGTACCCCAAAAAGGTGTCTTAGACCCCAATGACAGCTCCCCATGCCCCATAGTGAGTATCTTACTATGCGTTTGTTAAGACATTGGATGATGCAAGGTACCCATGAACTCAATTGTCAGTGTGGTTTTAAATATGCGTTTTATGTAATAAACACAAACCAGTTGTTGGCGTTGACCAGTTGGTTGTTCTGCTCCTCAGGGATATCGCTGGAGGGCCGGGCCTCCTCTAGCTCACTCTCCGAGGCACATGGCTGGTAGGCCTGCTGCTGGGCTTTACTTCTTCGGCTCCCAATGAATTCAGAAATTTTCTGTGGTTCCTCACTATCTCCATCCTCACGGTCTGAGTAGTCTAGAAGGGTGCTGGATGCCTCACTTTCCTCTCCAGTTCCACCAGCATTCCCACCAGGTTCCATCTCTGCTGCCACCAGGGGCTCCTCGCAGGACATTTCGACTCGAGCGGATGGCGCCAAGGTACTGCAGCTTCAGGAACAGCTAAATGCTACAGGTACACAGACTTCAGATGAGACGACCAACCTGGGAATGCTTTAATAAAACAAATAAAATAAGGAAAAAGAAAAATGATGATTAAACATGGTATGACCTGTTATATAGTATACCTCACTAACTGAACGGTCTCTTTATTTATTGATAGGTTTTATATAGCGCTAGCTAGACTCAAAAGGTATCTGAGCGCTTTACATATCGTTCCGGGTTGTTACATACAAGAACATAAAAAGAAGAACAATCAACACCTAAAGGTAGTTATCAAAATAAAAAATGTCAAGAGAATAGATGCAGGCAAGAACTTTACAGGACATTAAAAACAGGATTAAGGCAAAGGACAAAGAGGAAGCTGAAAAATATCTGAATCATACGCCTGCCTATAACGACTGGCAGGATTATGCGACTGAATTGGGAGCAAAGCTTAGTTAGAATGAGAATTAATGTAATTGTTGCGTACAAGGAGTTTAAGGTTCAGTTTGAAGCATGGAAAGGATGGGTTACAACGGAGGTCACTTGGGAGTGTATTCCAGATCCTAGGAGCATTACCAAAGAATGAGCAAGTCTGAAGATTTCTTTTTCAGTTGGGGGAGGGGTGGGGGGGGGAGAGGGAATGAGAAGCAGTGCGTTGGAGCTTCTCAGCGCCCTGGCTCTTCCTGCTTTGGAGAGTTTGGAAGCAAGGTAGCTTGGGTTGTGGGTATGCAGGGCTTTATAGGTGATGCAAGTAATCTTAAAGATACATCTCCCTTCGATGGGAAGCCAGTTAAGGTTATTTAAAGCCGGAGTAATGTGCTCAAATAGTTTAACACCTGTTCGTAGCTGAGCAGCCAAGTTGAGAACTGTTGTAAGGGGTGCAGGGTGGGTTATTGGAGTTCCTGTGAGGATGGCTTTGCCATAATCAAGTTTTGAGAGGACAATAGACTCCACTACCATCTTAAAATCCTCAGTTTGAATAAACGGTGTCATTTTCTTGATATTATTTAAGAGTGTACAGCACTCCCTTGGCTGAGTTGTTGATATGGTCTTTCATTGACAGATTTTTGTCTAGAGGGATGCCCAGGGACTTTACAGAGTTGCATAGTGTAAGAGAGCAGTTGAGGGCGTCCAGGTTAGTGAGCCAATCTTGGATTGGAAGTGGATTGTTTTTCTGGGAGAAAAGTATTATTTCCGTTTTGTTGAGGTTCAACTTTAAGTGGTTGGTGTCTCTTAAATCGTAAAAAATACCAACACTAACATACCTTTTTACTATGTGCACCATTACAGTCATTGAGCAGTTTATATTAACACGATACAACCCATATATACCTTTTTTTCAGAAGTTAGGGCAAGCATTAAGTTGGGGAAATGGTAAAATTGGAGAAGAAGCCACTACAGGAATTTCCTCCACTGAACAGTTCATATGGCGGAGAAGATTCCCACATTGGAATCCCATCAGAATTTATCACTTTGACTAGAAGTCGGAGCATTTTCAGTGGCTACCCAAAACAGAACCAGGCTGTTAACAGGGAACACAGAGAGTTGAAACGGAAGAAAGACCCAAGTGGTTGGGGCAACTAGAGGAATGTTTGGATTAGAAGCAGAAAGCAGCACTATAATATAAAACATTTTTCTACCAGATCCATGTTGCAACGTACGAGTCCGATACTTTCCATGAGATTTAAGGGGGTTTCTTACCCCATGATTTAGCCTCAAATTAGCTCTTTAAAGGCATGATTATATATCTATTTTCACTGGAAAAAACAAAGGTTACAGGGACGTTCTAGTTAGGATCAGATTTCACTTGTACAAAACCATTGAAATTCAGCAGTTATAGTTACCTGAGCTAATTATAACTTACGCCTGTGCAATGCACTGCTTATGACCTCACATATTACATCATTTATGACCTGGTCAGTGACATCACTGATGACATCTCAAATGACATAATCCAGTGATTGTTTTCTAAAAGTTAAGTGTTAAACATATATACAAAAGTACCACAAAAGTCTTCTTTGTGTACGACTAAAGAGTGATTTTATTTCTAATATATATTATGCGAGGGCTGTGTGAATCCGTGTGTGTGGGTGTCTGAGTGGTTGTTTGGGTGGGTGAGTAGCTGAATGGGTGTATAAGTGGGTGTGTGAATAGCTGTGAGGGAGAGTGTGTGGCTGCGCGAGTGGCTGTGTCAGTGGCTGTATGGGTGGGTGCATCAGTGACCGTATGGGTGAGTGAATGGGTGTCTGAATGGCTGTATGGGTGAGTGAGTGGCTGTTTGAGTGGGTGTTTGTTTAAGTCAGTTGGTGTGAGAGTGGCTGTATTAGAGAGTGAGTGTATGTGAATAGCTATATGGATGTGTGAATGTGTATGTAAGTGGTTGTGTAGGTGTGTGAGGGCTAATATGGATGAGTTGCTGCATTGAGAGGTTGTATGGATGAGCGAGTGGGTGTGTGAGTGGCTGGACAGGTGAATATGTGGGTGTATGAGTAGCTGCGTGGGTGAGTGACTGGATGAATGAGTAGTTGTATGGGTGCGTGAGTGGCTCTATGGTTGAATGTGTGGTTGTCTGAGTACTTGTATGGGTATGCGAGTGGTTGTGTGGGTGTATGAGAGGTTGTTTAGGGGTGTGAGTGGTTCTGTGGATTGCCATCAGTGATGTAATTTAGATGTCATTGACCATGTCATGAGTGATGTAAAATGCAAGGTCATAAGCCATGTATTGCGGGGTCATAAGTTATAGTTAGCTCAGGTAACGATAACTGCTGAATTTCAATGGTTGTGTACGAGTGAAATCTGAGCCTAACTATAACGTCGTTTCATATCTCCCTAAATGCGGACAAAATCCTGCTTTATGTGCATAGACAGTGCCACACAATTCATAGACTTATCCATGTTTTTAGAATATTTAGTAATTATTCGGGTATCAAATAAAGTGGGATATATCTTTGGTCTCGTCCTTGATGAGGCAAAAACTGCATCTTATGTTGGGGTGTGCGGCCTTGCAGCAACAGGAGGAATTTAAGAACCTGGGGATCTGGGTTACCAAGTCAACAGAGAGGTTTCTAGAACTGAATCTATATCCGCAGTTGGAGAGATTAAGCAGAGATGTGACGAACTGGCGGAAGCTACTGGTCTCTCTCATGGGACGGGCGGTCTTAGGTGCCTGACTATTCTCCAATGGAGGATAGATTACTGATGGACCCGATGGTGGTTAAGGCGGTATCGCTCATATACAATTTATCAGCCCCTCTGAGCCCCTTAAGGGAAGCGTGGGAGACAGATGTAGGATTATTGGAAGATGAGGATTGGGCAGAAGCCATGCAAAGCCCTAGGGAAATTGCCATGCATACCAGGTTTAGGTTAGTCCAACTCAGGATTCTACATAGGTCCTATATGGCCTGAACACTACAGCAGAGACTGGCCCCATGTGAATTAAGTCAATGTGTTAGGGGCTGTGGGGAGGCAGGCACCCTTTTCCACATCCTTTGGACCTGTCCCATGATTCGGAGATACTGGGAAGGCGTTTCCAAAGTGATGGCAGCAGTGGTGGTTCTGCAGGTCCCTGTTGAGGTGAGATGGCACCTGCTGAGTGTAACTGGGGAGATTGTTTGGCACAAACATATAAAAACGTGGCTTGCACTGGTGTCTGCGGTGGCAAAAAGGAACATAGCAAGAGCAATGGGAGCGGCAGAGCCGCCAAAGGTGGGAGCTTGGAAATAGGATCTAGATTGGTGTCAGCAGGCCAAAAAAAGTAGAGGAAGTCTCAAAAAATGGGAGAAGATCTGGACCCCGAGGGAAAAAAGTCTAGAAACAATTGAATACTGGAGTCGGGAGCATGTCAATCCCGAGGGAGGTACTGCGTAAGCACACTGGTTATGGAATGGGAAAGCTCATCGATTATAATGTGTACGGTTGTATAAGCTACCAAGATGCCCTGTTTTATCCCGTATTACCAAAATATTGCAATGTGTAATAAGCAACTGGTTAATATTTCTGGTTAATATATATATATTTTTAAAACTATAACGTGGTTGTTTTTCAGTAAGTTTCTAAGGTTTTTTTAAATTGTATTTCCCAACAATAATGTCCCTGTGATCTATATTTTTTAAGTGAATTTCTACGTAAAAAAAAAAAATATATTTTCTAACTGTAAGCTTTGAGAAAGAGTGTGTGAGTGAGTGAATGAGTGTCTCAGTGGGTGGGTCAGGGTGTGAGTGGGTCTTGGAGTGGCTGCATAAGGATCTCACTGAGGGGTGAGTGTCTGAGTGGAGCTTTATCAGTGCCTGCGTGGGTCTGTCAGTGGGTGCGTGACTGCGTAAGTGACTGGGCCACAAAGGAACTGTACCTGTGACTTAATCCAACAAGACTCCACAGTTTTGCACAAAATATCTACCCAAGTGGAGTACTTTTTACTGGTTTATTACTAAATGCTACCTCTTTGGGTAAATGTCCAGTACATATTCTACACTACAGATGCGTAATGGAAGACAAGGAAATGTCACCAGTGACTTTGCATATGTTTTTGCAATGTGTTTGTTCCTGGTGAGTCTTTATCCAGAAATATGCGATAACATAAATCCCCCTATAGAGTAAACAATGAGACTAAAAAGAGATAAATCTCCACCAAACAATGGTCTTCCTTCTTAACTATATGAAACAAGTGCTTCTTTGTTTGGAGAAGATGTCCTCATATTCTTCAGCATTAAGAACACCTCACCAAATTCAGCAGGAAAGGAGCTGTGGGTCCGCTTGGTAAGCTATCCACCATCCTGGCAAAAGGCAGGAAGACTTTTGCATACTACTAAGGTGGGCGGGGCTAAACGGTCAAAGCTTCCAAGTTATTTGTACATCTACTTATAGTAATTTAAAAGGAGAACAATGCACTCTACTCTCACCAGGTAAGGACAGGAAGAGACTCGATCGTCAAAATCACTGCAGATTGCACACCAACAGATCAACAATGTATTCACCTGCACAAAGCATTTCAGATGGTCTTTAGATTCAGCTGGGGCACCTGCTATGTTTATATTTCTAGGTGCTTGTGTTGATGCATAATTTTTTTTAAATTGAGCATCAGGGTCAGAATGGCCCTGAAGACTTCATCTCCCAGGCCTGGCTGAAATTCAATGGGGGAGGGAAACTGTGAGGCCCCCCCTACCCAGGCCGACATCGGCCCTATCCCCCGGGGTCTGGACGAAATCTAATGGGGGCGAAGGGCCATGAAGCCCCAGTCCCAGGTCGATATCAGACCCGGGGACCCTTTCCCAAGGGCCTGGGCAGGTCTCACTGGGTGCCCTGGTCCCATCCAGGGCACCCAGTGCACATGTTGGGGATTGAGGAGGATCCTCAAGGCCCCAGTGGTCCAAACCAGCTCCTCGCCTCCTCATGAGCCGACATTGCTGTCACACACAGGGAGCTGCTGAAAATACAGCTCCCTTGCGGGCAGGGAAAGAGATGAAACATGGCTTCAAGCATGAGGAGAGTAGTTTGACAGCTTCCACTTGCGGAGTGTTTGTTTTTGGTTGGCGGGAAGCAGAAGCAAACAGCTATGTCCCAGGGTGGACTCCACGATGCATAACAGGATCCGGCCCAGGGGGTCGTGCCATTTAAAAAAAAGTATTTGGCCCCAGGGAGGTGGTGGTCTCTGGGGGCAAAGGCAGGGGGTGGGGGTCCGCGTAGCCCCCATCTATTTTTTAATTTAAAGCCCAGGGGAGGCGGTGATCAGAGTCCGCGCAGCCCTCCCCAATCTTTTTTTTTTTTTTAATTAAAACCAAGGCAGGTGGTGGTCCCGGGGCATAAAGAAGTCCTAAAAGGGGGGCCTGTGCACCCTCCTTATTAAAGTCAGCAAGTCCGCAGGACCTGACTCGGGGGCAATATTAAAAGCAAGTGCGGAAGTCCGCACTACTTTTTTTTTAAATTAACGATGTTCTCTAATTTTGAAGTGAATTAAAAAAATCCCTTTGGGAGACCTTAGGACCAAGGATAGGGGAGTTAGGGTATTCTTAACCCCCTTTTAGGTCTCGGCCTAGCGTTACACTGCGCAGCACTGTTCGCGCAGCCGGGATTTAAGGTCAACGGTGTATGGGGGCTTGAACCTGCCCCTCTTCTCCATTGGCTGGCTTCCTAAACGGAGGCCAGCCATTGGATGAGAGGGGCATCACTCCGTTTAAGCCCCGTCTTTTTGGGAAAGAGGGGTGTGTTTTTTGTGTTCTCTCTCTCCCTGACGTCATCGGGAGAGAGCACGCCCCTCATCAAGCTGCCTGCATGCGCCAGTCTACCCTCTGATTGGTGTTCCTTATTAACCAATCAGAGGGCCGACTGGCGAGTGCAGGCAGTGTGAGCAGACTCTGCCTCGCTTTTCTTGTTGTCCAGGGCAGCCGCGCATATTCTCCAGAGGCCATTAGCAATAACTAACTTCATTCTGAGGTAATGGCTGGAGGGGGATTGGGAACATGGCAGCTCTTTTCTTTGTGTTGCTTTTTCCGATCGTGAGTTTGTGCGGCTGTGTGCGTGCACACACCCCTGTGGCGCAAAGTTGAGCATCACTGTCTTAAATCGAAGTGTTATTGACTTGTTCAGTAGAGTATGCGTGATTTGTCTCTGGGTGCGTTGGAGATTGAAATGTTTCGTTTCCAATTTTCCGTGCATTTCAGCCCTGAGCTCGAAGTCCCATGGGTAGCAGCCCCTGACCTCTAAGTATCACCAGACACAGAGCAAATGCTGCAGAGCCAGGTCGGGACACCAAACGGAAGCCTTCACGTACAGCCGGAAATGCATAGTGCGCGCGCATTAGGACATTATTGGCTTCATCTGACCTGCTGAGATAGGCCTTTCCTGCGCCTAATAGTAATAACAACTGTATGTATGTATGGCACATTTATAACGCGCAGCTGTCACCCGACGGGTATCCTGGCGCTGTAATCTTTCAAGGCCTGAACACAAAACATTACTTTAACAGCCAACTACAGTATCCTTGGGAAAAGGGGAGTTTTTAGTCCCTTTTTAAAAGAGGAAAGATCTCCCAAGCTTCTAAGAGACAATGGCAATGCATTCCATAGCCTGGATGCCGTGTAGCCAAAAGAACGGCCACCCATCCGTATCCTCCGGATCTTGGGAACTACCACTAGGTAGGCTGAGGCAGAGCGAAGAGATCTAGTAGGGGTGTACCAGGAGAACAACTCCTGCAAAGAAATCGGTCCCAAACACAGAGCTTTAGATTCAACACGTTGGGAAATAGGCAGCCAATGAAGATACTTGAGTGCTGCTGTAGAAGAGAGAAGCGCCCGGCGGGAGAGTGCCAACTTAGTGGCAAAATTCTGCACCCGCTGCAGTTTGCCCAACAAGGTGACGGGAGCCCCCAGAAGCAGTGCGTTGCAGTAATCGAGTCTGCTTAAGATGATGCTACGCACTACTTCTGGTCTGGCATGGGCCGGGAGCAGGGGAAGGATCTTCCGCAGGGTGCGCAGCAGCACCATACAGGTGGACACAGTTTTATTTACAAAACCATCCAGTTGTAAATTGGGTTCCATCGTCACTCCCAGGTTTCGAACGGAGTCTGCCGCCACTACCGTGCCCTGAAAGGAAGGGGGCCAAAAATCTTGTGGTAAAGGTCGAAGGATACGGTCTGCCGAGCAGTGTAGCACCTCGGTTTTAGAGCTGTTGAACTGTAACGAGTTGTTGCCCAGCCATTCCGCCGTAGTGACCATACAATGCTAACATACACGCGCATGCGCTGTATCTTTCAGGTTGTGTAATGCAGAGTTATTGTGTCTTACTAACCTACCTCCCAGATTTAAGTTTCATACATCATCTTTTTTGGCTCCAAACCACAGGGACCATACTCTGTAAGGAATGCCATAATTTTTTATTTTTTTGCTACGCACACTTCCTGGTCGAAGTGTTGGCAGCCAATCAGAGCTCTGCAGATCTCTGCACAAGCTCATCATTATTCGCGAAGGCTTCGCGATGGTAGATATACACATTTGGATTTCCTTCAATATCTCACAAACTAGTGAATGGATTTAAACCAAATAACAAAATCATGGTCTGAGGAACAGAATCAACCTTTCTGCCAAATTCAGTGTCATTTCTTCCAGCGGTTGGGGCTGTAGTCATGTTTAAAACCTCCCATACAGGCAGTCACAAGTAGGAAGTTACAGTTAGGACCTAGGGACAGATGCACTATGCATTTTACAGGTCGCAAATGGCCTATTGGGCCGTTTGCGTCCCGTAAAATGCATTTTTCTATGTAAAACCCCTATTCTGCGAGTTGGCAACCTATTACCGACTCGCTAAATAGGGTTTGCGAGTCGCTATTAGAAAGGGGCATGCCAAGGGCGTCCCCTCCTAATAGCGGGTCGCAGGGGGATGTATAATTGTTTTGCGACCAGAATGCGGTTGCAAAACAAGCGCAGTTTACCACCTACTTCAAGTAGGTGGTATGCCAGTTGCAAACAAAAAGAGGTCCCCGGGAGGAGCTTCGCGCGACACCGAGATGGCCGCGTAAGCACAGGGCTCCTGAGACCCTCGCCACCTCCCGCATCTATCCTGATCACGACGACGGGTTATTGAAGACGCAACCCAGCTGATATAATAGCTGCTTTCAGAAATCGATTTGGACTCCGGGAACCGCAACTACGATACTTTGAACTTTTGTGGCCTGCTCCATGGAACTACCCGGGGCTCGAGTCACTGTGGTGCCCTGGCAGTAGTTGAACAACAACGGCCTACGGGGTCCTGCTCACAACCTTGGAGTTAACGTTCGGTTTCATTTTTGGTTCCTCGGCCTCCTCCTGTCTCAAGACCGCTCTGGCAGCCCGTGATGCAGCCTGACCCCGCAACTTCACCGTGTGGCAGCTGCTGAGTGTTTCTGGTCGTGGGATATCCTGCTGGAACTCTTTTGGAGATCCCGGTGGGTGAATCGTGAGGAGTAATTTTTACCAGGTCTCAAAGGCCCCTCCGGGGCGCAACACCCAATATGGCGGGCAAACCCGATAGCGAGAAACGAAAGACCAAGTCCATTCACCGGGGGGGGGGGGGTACTATTCAATCGAACTTCATGGATCGCTATACCCATCCTAAGGGGTCCCCAGGTGGTGTGAGTAGGTCTCTGGAAGAGGCGGGTGACGGCTCAGCCGCGGCGGCTGATTTGACCCTGCATGATGTCATGGGCGCCATTGCTAGTATGAAGACCTCCATTGGCCAACAATATGAGGCTCTGGCCCTAAAGCTTGACACTGTGGCAATCGACGTCAATTTGATCAGGGCGGACTTATCAAAGACTAACGAAAAGGTCAAATCCTTAGAATTGAAGACCTCCAGCCTTACGACTGATGTGTCCGATTTACAGACGGAGGTTCGCAACCTACAATCCTCCAATGATCTCTTTGCTCGCCGGCTGAAGGATTTGAAAGTTGGGCCAGACACAATAACGTACGTATTATTGGGGTCCCTGAAAAAAATCGGAAGAACCAGCTGCAGATCTCCTTGTGGAGGACCTCATCCTAAATCATCTCGCCCCCAAAGGCCTGAGCGGTGGAACGTGCACACAGTGCCGGGTGAGAAGCCGAAGCTGGGCGCCCCTCCGCGGCCTATCATCGCCAGAATTTTTAACTTCACAGATAGAGACGATATCCTGCAGGCATCACGGGTGGGCGGCCCCACGAAGTTTGAAAACACTACGGTGAGCTTCTACCCAGATTTCACCCAGTTCGTTCAGAAACAAAGGATGAGGTTTCAGGGGGTGAAGCGACGACAGAGACATGGGTATGAAATACGCAATGCTTTTCCCAACTCGGCTGCGTGTTGAATACGAGGATCGGACGTTTTTCTTTGACCGCCCTGAGAGAGTGAGTGACTGCCTTGATACATTGCCTACGCAGCGTGACCGCTCGGAACATTCTGGAGGAGCTGAAGGTGGCCCGTTGGAACAAGAATGAGAAGTGGTTTCTGGTTTCCGGACATAGTGCAAACCTGCAGCTGTGGTTCGATGACTTTTACACTTGCGTCACTTATGGTGGGATACCCAGAGGTGGCGGGGGGAGTGGGACTCTTTCCTCCTCCAGGTTTCTTTCTGTAGACTAGTTTAATGTTAGGGCGACAGGCACACAGCAAGTTGGGGTGCCTTTTGAGTCCAACGCAGGGGTGCAGGGTGGGGGGGGGGGAGGAGTGTTTCGGGTATCTGTTGGGGGGTGGGGGTTTGGGAGTGTCTCATTTTGTTTCAAGGCAACGCATTGTTTTACTTCTAGAGCTGGGTGCTGTGTGCTGTGTTCGCTGTGGGGTGGATTCTGCATTTACTTCCGGGATGGGGGGTAGGGGGTTGAAGTTATTGTGCTGGAATGTTATCGGGTTGGGGGATAGGATAAAACGTGGGGTAGTGTTGCAGCTACTGAGATGCCTCTCCCCTGATGTAGTGTTACTGCAAGAGACACATCTGATCGGAAACTCATGCCATGCTATGAATCGGCGAGGATATCGTCTTGTTAAACACTCCGGATTCACTACTGGTTCTAGGGGGGGGGTATCCTAGTTAGGAGCTCCCTCCCCCTGGAGGTAGATGACATAATACTTGACGACAGGGGGCGCTATGCTGCTCTCACTGGTAGATGGGAGGGGAAGACTGTCTCACTGCTTTCTGTATATGTCTCACCTGGTCTGCAGACTACGACCTTTGCTGATTTGGGAAGAGTGGTTCTGGGGCTTCCAGAGGGCATTCTGGTGATGGGTGGAGATTTCAATTCGGTCGTCTCCGGTATGGAGGACTGCTATCCCCCCCAGGGACCTCACGAGATCTCAGTCTTGGTTGGGTCGCTTTCTGGAGACGCTGGGACTGGTAGATTGTTGGAGGCTGCTGCATCCGGGACAGGCGCAATACACATTCCATTCTGGTGCTCACGGTAGTCTCTCTAGACTTGACTATGTCTTGATGCCAGCAGCACAGGCCTCTTCGGTTAGGGAAGTTAGACACCTGGCCAGGGGTATTTCAGATCACTCCCCACGGTGGCTTTTGATGGACACGAAGATGGGGGCTGAGGGTCGGGTGGCCCCGATCAATCCTTGGTATCTCCGTAACCCAAAAACCCGGGCGGAGTTGGTCAAGTCTCTGGATCGCTATTTTGCTGAGAATGTGGGGTCTGTGTCCTCTTCTGTTTCGCTGTGGGAGGCTTTCAAGATGGTTATTCGTGGACAGGCACAATCGTTAATCAGCGGCGCCAAGAAAAGCAAAAATGAGGCGGTGGTCCGCCTCGAGACCGAAATAGCTGAGCTGGAAGGGGATTTGGAGTTGGGTATCGCTCATGATAAGGTTCATGTCCTTAGTCTCAAACAACTTGATTATAGGGCGTTGGTAACGGACGCTGCTAAAGTTATGAGTAGAGAGCAGCAGGGACGGCTAGATGATGTGGGAGACAAGGCTGGGAAACTGATTGCTTGGTTAGACGGAAAGGAGAGGGCGAGTCGTGTGGTTCCTGTGGTTGAGAGAGCTGATGGAGTGCGAGTGACTGATCCTGTTGAGATTGCGGAGTGTTTTGCTGAACATTTTCGAAATGTGTATTCCCCAGTTTCCGATGGACCAGAGGAAGACTCGCATCTGCTGTTACGAGACATTGCGTTGCCTTGCCTATCGGATTCAGATAGGGATCTGATGGACGCAGCACTTTCCGTTGACGAGGTGGCAATTGCTATTCGTTCCGTCCGTTCGGGAAAAGCTATGGGCCCTAATGGTCTCCCGACCAAGCTTTATAAGCTGCGTCCTGACAAAATGGCGCCGTATCTTCGTGATATGTTCCTGGAATCGAGAGACATCGGCTCCCTTCCCCGTGATCAGCGACTTACGACCACTGTGGTGATTCATAAGGAAGGGAAGCCGCGGGATCGCTGCGCATCCTATAGGCCTATTTCGCTCTTAAATGCGGAGCCCAAGATCCTCGCAAAATTGCTGGCAAACTGCTTGATAAAGGTGATCGGTGACCTGATCCATGCGGATCAATCTGGTTTCATTCCACATCGTAATACAGCATTGAACTTGCGGCGCCTGCATGGCGTCCTTGCGAGAGCAGCGTCACTGCGTGAACCGGCCATCTTGGCTTCCTTGGATGCTACGATAGCCTTTGATACAGTGGAATGGCCAGATCTCTGCGCTGCTCTTGCAAAGTTCGGTTTTGGTCCTGGTTTTATCGGCTGGGTAAAAGTTTTGTATGAGGAACCATTGGCTCAGATTGTGGTGAATGGTCGGGTTTCTAAGTCCTTTGTTCTGGGGAGGGGCACGCGACAGGGGTGTCTGTTGTCCCCACTTCTTTTCGCCCTCGCCTTGGAACCCCTGGCTGCTTGACTGCGGTGGAAGCCATCGATGAGGGGTATTCAGTAAACCCCAGACTTTGAGGGTCGAATATCACTCTATGCCGACGACATCTTGTTGTATCTCACGTCGCCTCAAAAGTCGTTGATTGTACTGTTTGATGTGCTGAATTCGTTTGGGAGGAACTCCGGCCTTGTGATTAATTGGACCAAGTCCTGTGTTTACGTACTCTCGGGTGACACTCCCTCTTTGCCGTGCGTTTGCCCCATACAGGTGACGCAGATGGGATTTAAGTATTTGGGGGTCTTTATTACATTAGACCGCGTTGTCCGTTACGATCGTAACCTGCTTCCTCCGATCCAACGGTTAAAATCTGACGTTATGGCCTGGCGCAGACTGCCATTGTGGCCCCCTCGGGCGTGCAGCTCTTTTCAAAATGAGGTCTTTGCCGAGGTTTTTATACGCGCTTCAGAACACCTTTGATGTCATTCCGGCGAGCTATTTCCGGGAGGTGTGTCGTAATTTAGCAGCGATTAGATTAAGCATTAGCAGAAGACATCCTGTATTTAGAGACTATCTTGTCTTTTTATGGAATCCATCTTGTATTTGGCAGCCATTTTAGATGGCCATGTGCTCACCATGTACTCAGTCCTATCTTGCTGTTCTCTGCTCGGTATATTTAGCCTCTTCCTTCTACTTTGCACATGCTCAGTTGTGCTTGCAGCTGCTAATATTCTGTAACTGTCAGGATGTGCTTGCTAGCATTGGCAAAACTGTTAGCTCCTCCTACTTGTCGACTGTGCATTTTCTGTATGACCATCTATGTGTGTAACTCTTCTTATGTGTACTTGTACTGCCCCTTTTTAGCCCCTGTGAGGGTATATAAGAGATACTGTGGCCTTCAGTCCTCAGACCACCTCATACAGAGTGCTGCGGCTTCTGTGTGACATAGCCTCACTTGTTGTAATTAAACAAATATGTTTCTCTTGATTACAGATTCTGTGCCAACTTTTTCATGCTGCTTTAAAGGATCAGGTGTTAGTGCAAACCCCTGAGATGGGATTTTTGATTTCCCTCATTTGGCGCGCCAACTTGGGGCTCATCAGAGCGGTGACTATCTGAAGGAGCGGTCAGGAGACAGACATTTACTGAGGAAGACAAGGCAGGATTCTACTAAAGGAGGTACCAATTCTGGGGGTTCTTAGTCTCTGTAGCACAGTCTACTTCTGATCTTCCTGATTTTTGATCCTCCATATGATGGCACCCCTGACTGAGAACATATTTGGCGTGAGTATTTCAAAGGAAAAGACTGTTAAGTCATTCAAAACTTGGCAGATAGAACCTGGACGCTCGTGCTTGGTAAGAACCATTGTATGGTAATTACTGTGAGCTTATGGTAGCCAGTGACTCGCAAGGCAGTTTTAGGATACGCTTGCTGTGGCTTATGGATATGGATGAATGATCGATCATATTTATGATATGGATTATGTGATATATGCGTTGCAACACATGTAGGCAGGTAATGTGGAGATGTTTCTCCATTTATGGTTATGAGCGGCGCAATGATTAAGTGCCATTTTAGATTATGATAATGCATATTTTGCATTATGTTTGTTTGCATGCCTGTTCCAAACTCACATGTAAAATGTGTAGTTTTATGAGAGGTACCATAGTGAGATATGAATTGAATTAGCCGGCTTCCCCTAGAGGGAAAACTTAAAATAGGTTTTAGGTATGAAAACATATTTCTTCCTTGGTGAAATTTTTCCCCAGGGAATTTAAATATGCCCATAATACACATGAGGATCCTTTGTTCTGTGCAATTTTATGTATGGAGATATGCAGAGCGGTTTTTGGTGTTCTGCCAGCCTGAATTAGTGAATTGAAAGTATTTCTACTTCAGTTTTTAGAATACTGTTGAGAATAGGGTTTTTCCTTGTAAATATGACTTACAACTGGTATTCACATAGGTGGTTTGGATACAGTCTGCGGGCTGTGTTTTGTTTCTGGCTTTAGTGTTGACCCATGGTTTAAAAGGTGTGTTTAACTGTCTAGCTGGTTTGTGGGTTTTTCCCATTCATGTAACTTTTGCTTGTACATTGCGTCGTCGCTATTTACGAAACATGGCTAAAAAGCGCTGTATTGTGTGTCTTTTGTGTTTTACCCCTTTCTGTTTATGTCTGTACTGAGCTCAAATGCATTTTTGATGTTTTCAGTCTGTTAAACATAATGTTAGATTAATTAATATTGGATAAATATTCGATAGAAATTCAGGAATGACCTATGTGATGTGCTAACATAACTATATGTTGCTCTTTAAAGTTATAGGGTAAGGAATAGCGCATATGAACAACTGTTAAATGTTTAAGGGATAAAACTTAAAATTCTTATTCACTAGAAATATTAAAGGCCTATAGCAGAAAAATGAAATGGTGTGTTTTTGTAGACAACACACTAATAGCGTGTTTACTTAATATACATTGCATTAAGATGCTTACAGGCAAAACAGTTTAGCTGGAGTGAGTTTTTCTGAACTTAAAATGTGTATTCTTAAACACGCATTTCAAAGCTGGGAATGTCTGTTTTTAGTAAGGCTGCCTCCAGGAAATTTAACACTGGGTAGGGCCTGCCGTCAAGGGCACAGCTGTTATTTTCGCAGGCCTAGTTTATTTAGCCAGGACTTCTTTCTTAGTTAAACGTGCAACTTTGCATCTCAGAGTGTTATTTTGGAAACAAGGTTTACAAAAATAAGGTTAATTATTTGTATCACAGACAGACATTTTAATTGCGGTTTCCCTTCTCTTTTAGCATTTCAGGCCCGGTTGCTAAAATCATTGTCCTTTTCAAACAAAAGTGGCACGAAGTTGACGTGTATTTAAAATGGAGCTTATGTACTTAGGCTTGTGAATAGTTGCTCTAAAAACATAAGCAAGGGGCAGATTTATAATAGGCATGCAGCTTGGTTTTAAATATAGGATTATTACAAAAACGAAATATGGAGAGTAATTTTGAATTATGACATAAAAAAATTGGAAAAAATAAATAAGTGCTTTTTAAAATCGTTTTTTGATATTCATAAAGCTTAATACTCATACTGTGACCTCCTAGCATTATAATTTAATTTAAGTTGTGCAGTACTGCATAATGAGGACATTTATGTATGGAACCTTCACTTGGCGCAGGCGTAAGAACTCATTTTTTTTCAAAGCGCAGAGGCTTATGTTTAATATCAGGGTTGAAGGTTTTGACTTCAGCGGGGCCTACTGAGCCATTCATTTATTTAAGGTTGATAAAATATTGCATGGGATAGTGACACACATTTATTCTGAAGCTGGTATGATGTGTTGTTATGTTCCATAAATTATTCACAGGCTCTGAGAATAAATTGTAGTTCTCTAAAAGAAGTAATATATTTAAAATGTCTTTTTTTAAATAGGGTTGATTATTGCACAGACTTGCAGAGACTTATTGTCTTTGTCAGTTTCACAGTGAGGGTCACAGGGAGGTTACAAGACAGCTTGGTGCTCCAGCCAGATTTCGACCTTTAGGTCAGTGTGGTGGGGGCTTAGGAGTATGTGACAACGGATGGTGAAATGATTACTTGGAAAAGCGTCACGCAAAGGAGCCATTCACGTCGACATTTGAAGAGTGCATTCCTGACACGGCTTTTTATAAACAGCAGGGCCTAAACTGGGGGATTGGTGTAAGGGACACGCAGAGGCTGTGAAAGAGTTTTTGCTTAAGATATTTTGTACATTTACAAAAGCTGGGTGGTTCCACTTGAGATTTTGCGTATTATGTGAAGTATTGGCTGTATGATGAAACAAAGATGTGTTTTTAGGACTTCTTTGAAATGAATTATCTGTGCATTTTCATGTTTTTTGCATTTCTTCTATGAATTTTCCCTGCTTTTCCTGTGTGTCTGACGCGACACAGTAAGTTATATTCGACAGCTGATCTTCACTAACTGCTTGATCTGCTGTCAAAAGGGTGAGGATGGATTAAAAGAAGGTGTTATTTAGGTGTAAGTCTGACAAAATTAAAATGGGCCCGAATGTTTTTTTTTATGTTATTGGAGTGTTTATTGTGCAGAAAGTGCATGAAATGGTGTTACATGCTATTGTGTTTTTTCTGTGCTTCGGTATATAGCAAAGTATATCTGATGGCTTGGCATGAAATGTCCTATATTATGTATGTTTGTGATCCATGTTGATGCTTTTGTAATTTTTTCTGTGTTGTGAAGGGATGACATGACAATGTATATCCTTTGAGCAACAGTGGTTAAAACTGGTTAAGTGGTAAAACTTGTTGATACTAAATTTCACAGACATGATGTTTGCATGCTGTGGACAAGAATAGACAACACCTCACCAGTGTATGTCAAAATTTGGCCATAATAGTATTGAAGTAAAATAAAAAGAGATATACAGGAGCCATGATACTGCCCTCTCCCTCATGGACCAGGTAGTTCTAGATTTATGTATCCTTGATTGAACCTAAGGATAAAATTATAGATTTATGGCTCTGACCTAAACTTTTCATTTTTTCCCTGCAGAAGGACCTGGACCATTAGCTGACATTACCGTATATGGTGTAGGGGCCAGTGGTAGAGTCCAGATTTCTGCACTATTGTGACTTTTGTATCCATGCTTTTGGTATTATGTTACAAACTTGACTATCGCCCAAGTACTTTTTGTTCTTCCTATAGATTTTTCTTTTGTGGATTCTCCCCTGATGTTACATTGTGCCTAGTTATTGGGGATTTTAGCTGTGTCCTACTTCTATTTCTTCTTTCCGTATTCTTTTGTTCAGGTTCACACTTCTACAATGCAGTCATGTACTTGGGACCACCATATTATGTATAATTCTCTTTTGTATGACCACACTGATTTTTAGGAATTTTCTTTAGGCCTATATTTGATGTTTTCCAGTCTGACTGATAAGGTAGTGATAGTCTGGTTAACTGACTTAATATTATAGTAAGATACGTTTTCCACCTCAATAGGAGACACTATACGTTTAGTTTTTCTGCTGCTTTAATTTCTTTGATAGACCAGATGTGTTTTGATAATGGAAACACCAGGACTCTCTAGTTCTTGTTTTTTTTTGTTTCCACATTTTGATAATTAGCCTTTGTCTACATGTCCCTGATAAAAGGCATTGTGTGATTTCGCTTTTGAGATGTTCTAGATAAGGAATTTAGGAACACCCATGTGTAATCATTGAGAGAAAAATGTGTTTACCCCCCTTAGACAATGTCACTATGTGTGAAAACATCCACTCAAACAGAATTTTTTATGTAGTTGTCTACCTTTAGATGGTAGAGGGTATGCTCTCACATGGAAACCCAATTGAAGAGGCTAGAGGTGCTGTTTACCTACTACCTTTTGTCTTTGTACTCTATGACAATGACAGTATTTTTTTTTAAATCACTATAGTCCCATGGTGTATGGCCACTCCTTTGTAGATTGCAGACCACCTGCTTGCAAATCCCCTGCAATGAATTGTTTTTTGTATACTTGCCAATAGGTCCAGCCTGTGTTTTTCTTTACTCTCACATGGATAGATGGAAGTGGTTCTTGGGTGCCTTGCTAATATATGGGGCATCCCAAGACTAGGAAGTATTTTCTAACACTCTGTTGATAGACTGTTTCTGTGCCTTGTCTAAAGACAATTTGTTCTGTCCACCAATAGATATTTGCTGCTGTACAAACCACTACCAGAGGGGCCCGGACATCAGATTCAGCCTGGGGAGTCAGCGTCAGCACCAGTGCAGCTTGAAGCCAAAGTGAAGGTAACCAGCACAGGCATTGCTGGCAACTAGGACCTCAGTGAAGGCGGAAGCCCTGTGATTAAGTGTGTACCCCTGCCACTGTTTTGAGCGAAAGACGGGGTCACAAATCAGAAAGGAGAAATCGTGGATCATGCCCAGCTGAGAGTCACAGACCGACCAGAATGGCAAGGAGGCTTTGCTTGAGGTGACCCCTTCTGAAACAAGGGTTGCTTCAGAGATCCTAGAATGAGGCCTCTGATTTCTGGTCCTAAAGTGAATACAAGTTTGCACCTTTGTTTGTTGGTCAAGAGATACCTGGGTACACTGGATGTAAATGTGTAGCCCCAACGAATGAGCAGTGCGCCAGCAGAGCAATATAGGAGATAGGGAAGGACTTGAGATTAGGGTTCAAGTTCTGTGTCACTGGTGCCTGTTAGATTGAAGTGAAGAAAAGTGGTGCACTGTTTGAGACACTGGACAGGATCGCTAAGAGCATTTGCCTGTTGGGTGACTGCCCTATCCTGAAAAAAGAGACTTTTTTCCTTGAAACTGGACTGTGATTCTTGAGTTGCGAGTTGTGCAGCTCCACCGTGGAAACAACAAGAGCCTGCCTGTGAGGCTCAAACGGACACAGGGAGAAGACTCCCCCTCTGGTTGGTTGTACAGCGGCTTCAATTTCCCCAAGGACTTCTTCTTTTTGTCAATAATGTATCCCTTTAGTTGTCCCATTTTTGAAGAGCAGCCCTTTGCAGCTCTTGGTCCTAATTCCTATGGCCCTGTGTGGTCCTCCTGGTCCCAGATATGCTTGATGTTCTAGCCATCATAAAAGGAAAATGTAACAGTCAATTGGAAAATGTTTTTATTAGATATGAGCGGTTAGCTATTCTGAAATTTAAAATGAATAGTCACTGAAATGCATAGGAGCCCTGAAAATGTCTACTAGATAATTTTAGGATTTGCTTTAGCTCAGGCCAAGAAAAATGATAATTCTGTTTATAATAGTGGCCATTGCTTTCCCCTACTGTCTGTATGTTTATTATGATCCAATGCCCGTTTTTCTTGGATTCCTGCTGATACCCTTAGTGAAATGTTTAGACTGGAAAATGCTCCCCTCGCAATGAATTAGGATATTGATAAATTGTGAAAATTAATGTACAAATATTTTCTATGTTCTTACTGGATCATGGGAATGTCTTCAGCTAATGCTGAAAGGGTCGTCTGTCGTAATTTAGCAGCGATTAGATTAAGCATTAGCAGAAGACATCCTGTATTTAGAGACTATCTTGTCTTTTTATGGAATCCATCTTGTATTTGGCAGCCATTTTAGATGGCCATGTGCTCACCATGTACTCAGTCCTATCTTGCTGTTCTCTGCTCGGTATATTTAGCCTCTTCCTTCTACTTTGCACATGCTCAGTTGTGCTTGCAGCTGCTAATATTCTGTAACTGTCAGGATGTGCTTGCTAGCATTGGCAAAACTGTTAGCTCCTCCTACTTGTCGACTGTGCATTTTCTGTATGACCATCTATGTGTGTAACTCTTCTTATGTGTACTTGTACTGCCCCTTTTTAGCCCCTGTGAGGGTATATAAGAGATACTGTGGCCTTCAGTCCTCAGACCACCTCATACAGAGTGCTGCGGCTTCTGTGTGACATGGCCTCACTTGTTGTAATTAAATAAATATGTTTCTCTTGATTACAGATTCTGTGCCAACTTTTTCATGCTGCTTTAAAGGATCAGGTGTTAGTGCAAACCCCTGAGATGGGATTTTTTGATTTCCCTCAGGTGGAGAGTCTGCAGAGGCGGTTGATATGGGGTGGGCGTCCGCGTATTGCCCTCGCCAAGCTGACGCTTCCCTGGTATGACGGCGGTATCGCACTTCCGGATATTAGGCGATACTACTGGGCCTCCCAGCTGGGAGCGATTAATCATGGAATGTACGGTCCTGCGTTAAACCCTGCGTTTGAGATCGATAAGTGGCAACTACCGGGTGGAGATTACAACAGGGCGCTTTATTCCAAATCTGCTGGAGGGAAACTTTCGGGACCCACTAAGATAGCGGTGCGAGTGTAGCAGTGCGCGAATGCGGCAATGGGATGGACGGATCGACTGACCCGGGCGACTCCGCTCTATGCGTTTGAAAGACTGGGCTGCCTGTGGAGGACGAAAGGCTTTAAGAAGTGGGATATGATCGGTATTTGCAGGGTGAGTGATCTGTGGGCCAAAGGTAGGATTAAGACCTTTGAGGAGTTGAAGGTGGAATATGAGCTGAGTGACAAGGAGTTCTTCCGTTATGTACAGATCCGCCACGCGTTGAGTTCGGTTTTTCCTGCAGGTGTTGCTATCCCGGAATCATCCCCACTCGAAGATCGGGTGCTTGACGGATATGTTCCAGACAGCACTCTCTCTTTGATATATAAGAAATTGATTAACGATCGTGTTGACCTGTTGGTGCACCTCAGAGAGGTCTGGACCAGTGACGGTCTAGAGCTGAAGATCGGGTGCTTGACGGATATGTTCCAGACAGCACTATCTCTTTGATATATAAGAAATTGATTAACGATCGTGTTGACCTGTTGGTGCAACTCAGAGAGGTCTGGCCCAGTGACGGTCTAGAGCTGGATGATGAGGACTGGCAATCGGCGATATCCTCACCCAAGGAGGTCGCGATTCCGGCCCGTCTCCGACTCGTGCAGCTTAAGATCCTGCATTGGATCTATGTAACTGGCCCTCGCCTGATTCGTATGGGTTATTCTGTGGATGGGTTGTGTAAGCGTGGATGCGGTTTAACTGGTACTTTCCTCCACATAATTTGGGAGTGTCCGGAAGTGGTAGTGTTTTGGAGTCGAGTGCATGCAGTGATGGAGGAGGTCACGGGTGTTACGCTGCTGCCCGAAGCCAGGCGTTGTTTGCTGAATGTTTGGGAACCGACTGATTATGATGTGGCGCAGACTCAGTGGGCGACCCTTGGGAATATGGCCGCCAAGAGAGATATTGCGCAGATGTGGGGTTCCCAGAGACCGCCCACTGTTTTGGCATGGAAGGAGAACATGGATTGGTGTATGTTTAGAGAGAAAACGGTGTATGTGGCACGCGGCAGACCTAAGAAGTGGGGTAAAATCTGGGGCCCATGGAACTCATACCGGGGAGATATATGTGCACTTCCCCTCACCGATATTCCGGATGTTCCTCTTCCCCCTGACCCGACATTCCTAGTGTTGTCTAAGCCACAACGTATTATGACTCTGCTTTCCCCCTGCCCCCCTTTGCACTGATGATTTGTGTTAAAATGAAATGCACTTTCCTCCCTCCTTGAGCACGTATCCAGCTGTATTACCTCTATTGCCTTGTTTGTTTATGTTTTATCACTAATAAAGAGAGTTACAAAAAAAAATAACGGTAGTGAAAACGTTTAAGGGCAGGCAGGGGTCCCACGGACCCCTGCCTACCCTTAAAAATTAAAACAAACGTTTAATTTTTCTTTTAGAAATACATCCTGTTTCCTTTGAGAAAAACGGGCTGCATTAAAAAAAAGTTGCTTTATTGAAAAGCAAGCACAGACATGGTGGTCTGCAGTCCGCAACATTCCTGTGTTAGTGCCCATTTCCAATTGTAGGAAAGTGGGTTTCTGTTGCAGTAACCCCCCCCACACACACTTTTTGTGGCAGACTACTGATGCACTTTGACTAGATGTGCCCTGGGTCACTGCCAATCAGGTTCCCAGGGCCTGTGCTCTTTCCCCAAAACTAACACAATTGGCATCTCTAGCCATAAGGTCAGCCCCTGGTATATGGTGACCAGGGAAGACCTCTAAGGGCTGCATCACTTATTGTGCCACCCTTAGAGGCCCTGTACCTTTACACACACACACACTGCATGTTTTGTGCAGAACAAAGTAAAGAATCGACATGGCACACATCCCTGTGTTATGTGGAGCGACACTCCGCCCCAATTCCAGTCGCACAGCTAAAGTGTAAATATGCAATACTACTTCTGCGTAATACATGTGCTAGGCATTGTTTTAGGGAGTGGAGTCAGCATCAGGTGGTTTATCACTTTGCACTTAGGAGGGAGGGGTATGGCCTTTGGTTTGCGGTTTAAAAACAGGTGGTCATGTGGGAGAGGTTGCATTTTCATGGAGGCGGATGTCGAGTTGAAAGAGGGATGCAGTTTTGGCAGGTATGTGAGGATTCGCGGTTGGGGTGGCTGGAGAATGTTTTGTGTGTGCTAGAGTTGAAGAGGTTTGAGTGTGGATGCACGGGGAGATTGGAGAGTGTGAATGAGGGAGAGTTTGTACTGGGAGATTCACGAAAGCGTGATGAGCATGATTTATTGTAGGTGGATGGAGCGTGACAGTGGGGAGAGATCGGAAAGTCTGTAGACGAGAGGGATTGACAAGTTGCGAGGAAGAGAGGATTTTGGGATGGATGATTTGTTATCGGATAGTTCGGGGGTGTAAATAGATGAGTTTAGTACTGGGAAATTTATTTTTTTTGTTTTAATATCCACACGGAAAGGGAAGGGGTCCGTTTTAATTACTGTATCCCGGTTTAATCAATGAAATAAGGGTAGCACGGACTATGTTACATGTGACATAAAAGGACAATGTAGTAATGGAGTTTTTTCATATTGTGATTTGCAGTTACCCCTGAGGAAGGGCTTGTTAAAGTCCAAAATGCATTGGGTTGAAAAAAAGAAAACTGCATAGGTCAAACCATGCGTTTTCGTCATGTTCTTGAAAGAGGTCCGGATGGGCACATCTCGAACATTGGAAGCAATTGAAAACAGCATGACACCTTACATGTGGATTTAAAAGCACAAGAACTAGCATTTTTAACATTTGAACTAAACATTGATATAATGGAGTAAAATGGACGAATGTATTACGCAGAAGTAGTATTCATATTTACACTTTCGATGTGCGACTGGAATTGGGGCATAACGTCGCTACACACAGCATGGATTATCAGCATGTGCCATGTGGGCAAGGCACAAACCCAGTAAGCATGCAAACTTGGACGAGTATCATGGTTGAAATTGGAACTATCAAGATAAGGAAGGTGTACATTCCATCACCTTTGCTGACACATCCCTGTGTGCCATGCCTGCAACCCACTGCCCTGGCATAGATCAGTCACCCCTCTAGCTGGGTGCCCTATACCAGTGGCGAGGGTATACTCTAAGGTGGAACCACCACTGCACCAGTCGCCTACAGCCCACGTGTGAGTGACTCACCGGTCCCAGCGAGGTACCCCAGCGCTACAGAGTCTGAGTCCACCGTGGGTTGATGCCTCCGGGACTCCCCAACGTCACCTTCAGCCTCTGCACAGAGACCCTTCCAACCGAGAGTGGCCCGGTAAGGTGAAATCCAACCTCAAAAGACACCCCTACATCCAGCCGCCCTGCACCTTGGAGAAGAGAACCCAAGGTCCCTGAAGCCTCCAACTTACCTGCCCAGCTGTTGGTCCCTCCTGGAAGTCTTCTTGGACCGAGCCTGCAACTGAAAACCAAAACTGAAAATCCCCATTGAACACAACAGGGTACCTGATGCCAAAACAGAACCCTGCACCAAGCCGTCCCCAGGCCGCTGTTGGTGGACTTTTTTGTTCTAAACAGGATCCACTTTTGCCATGAGCTTAACACCAGGAGCTTGACTCCCACAACCTTGTGGCCTACTCGCCAACTGCCACCAACCGGAGGCCCCCTATCCCCCATTGGATAACATTGGGCCTCAGCACTCTGGACACGGCCGCCCTAGTGCCGCTGAGGGTGTAACAAGAGTTCATCCTTGACCCTGGGGGACCTGAGTGCAACGCCTGAACACCAACTCCCACAACCAAGTACTTACCTTAAAACCGATAACATTGATTGTTTTTCTGTCAAAAGTTTCTAAGTGTGGAGTTGGAAACCCTAAAGATATTCTTTAGAATTGTACTATTTAACAAAAACGATTCTACTTAGCTGTTTACAGGAAATGCCCCAGAGTAGTATCCAGGTATACTACTCTGTGTAAGAAAAGTATTATCAAAAGTAACTTACCTGTAATATTACTGAAACTCGTTTACAAAGTATGTGCACTGTATTTACAAAGCATTGCATTTCTCAGAAACAATAATGTAAGTCAAAACAAAGTGCTTTTACAATTGCGATCCAAACTGTGTTACAAACTGTATATTTACTGCAAAGTACACATCACTCACCTGTACTAGGCTTGCTTGGTTCTAGGAAATAAAATAACGAAAAGAATATTTTTATACAGAAACAATTGGTCTGAAGTTCAGCCTTTGAGGGTGTTAATTAATTTGCTGACTGAGGGTGTGCAACAAATGCTTAACACTGTCCCCTGATACTGCCTTACTGCTCGACCATGCTACCACAAATAGAGAGTGAGGTGCTATCTAACTTTACCTCTGCCTACCTTTGGGGTTCCACTGGCCTCTGTGCACACTATACCTCACTTTGGTATAGTATATACAGAGCAAGCTTCCTACACCAATGGGTAACTAACTGCAACACGCCTCATGAATATTGACGAGGCAGGTCCCTTGCAACTTATTTGAGAATCGCTAATGTCTGAGACAACTTAGTACATTTCATTTTGCGAGTCTCTAATAGCAAGCCCCCTCCCCCCCAAAAACAAAATCACAATTAGAGTTTCGCAAAAGGGAATGTTCGTACATCTGACCCCTAGTTTCCATAGGAAAAGAGTTTGTTGTTTTGCTAATAACTTTGGCGCAGTCTGTAGAATCTTCACAAATTTTTCAAAAATAGTTGTCATCTCGGGGGCGTGGCTAGCAGCCGAAGATGGCGGCAGCATAAAGGAAAGGCTCCGTGGTTGAGGCGGCCTCTCCAAAGATCCGACCTATCATCCGTTACATTTTTTCATCCCCGCAGGAGGGTACCTGAGCCCAGGACCAGGCAGTGCCAGAGGGTGTAAGCGGCATGACTATCCGACGCCTGAAAGCCGACTTCTGACCGAGCAACGGAGCGGCGTCCACGGCGCGAAAACGCCAGGGACTGCCTTGGTAGTCCGGCCCGACAGGAAGTACGGCTGCCCCGGGGGACCCGCACCGGAAGTTCCCGCAGACCACCCGTCCAGCTGGAGAGCGCCGAGACTCGGGGTGAGTGCTGGCGGAACCGGACCCGGCTCACGAGCGAGAGTGCGGAGGGGAAGACAGGCTGGCGCTTCCTCGCTCCTCGGCGGCCGGATAGTACACGGCGGACCGCTGACGAGACTGCTGATACGGCGGTGTGCCGCCATTTTGTAGGGAGCGAGGGACAGTGCTACCGGGACCCGGCCTGAGTCCAGACTTCAGACGCCGCACCCAGACCCAAAAGTGGCGGACATTGAAACCACTGAATCACCGGCGGAATGTAAACTGGGCGAAAGCAAAACACACCTGCCCTACTTGCCTGGAGATAGATTCGGCGGACTGAGGCCACCACCCGTACTACGTTGTGGCCCCCGCCTGCGGCACTGACATCACAGGACACGTGGCATTCGGGGCCAAAGGGACCTCTTTACTGGATTGACTGGGGGCGGATCGACCCCGCGAAGCAGCGGGCGGCTGCCCATACAGCGACCTGGGGCACGGAGGCGAGGGGCCTCGCACAATAAGGCTGCATCCAACTGGTAGGCCTAGTCAATCATATCCGGGACACTCCCTGAGAGATGCAAACGGTGGGGGAAGCATAATCCCATGCACAGAGCTGGGTCACGGACACTCTATCCCTGGTTTGGAAACTGACTGGTGGCAACTATCATAGGCACGAGGGTCGGGACACGTCCAGCATTCCTCATTCCGCAGTCCGGGCTGGGCATAACGGGGCAGCGGCACGGTCTTCTCATCGCAGGTGACCCAGGACAGATACTACGCCTCCTGCCCGGCCACTGACACAGGCTGCAACGTCGGCAAACAAAATAAACCGTAAAAGGGGCAGACGCGGTCCTCCGTCGCAGGAGTGCCCGGGGACCGCAGGAAACGCCAACATGGCGGGGAAAGGCTTGAAGAGTGGCACTACACAGACTCGAATAGACCGATATGCCAGCGACAGGCCCGCTGTGTCCCAGACGACCGGAAAGGAGATAGCTGGTAAATCCGTGGACGTACCGGGGAGCAAAAAGGCGACTCTGGATGATGTGATGCAGGCCCTGGCACATCTACAAACGACGGTGGGAACGATTTCGACCGACATTACATTGATTAGAGCCGATTTCCACAAAATGACGGAAAAGGTCAACGCCATGGAAGTGGTAACAAAATCACTAGTGGAGGATGTGTCTGAACTTCAATTGGCGGTGGAGAAGCTGGCAACAGAAACAGACAATAAGGTCCTACGTGAGAAGCTCGACGATCAGGAAGGGCGCTCCAGGCGGAATAACATCCGCATAATAGGTGTACCGGAGTCGGAAGGTGTGAGAGCCATGGACTTATTCGTGGAGAACCTGATCACAAACGAACTGCGGCCGAAGGGACTGTCCACCTTCTTTTCGGTGGAGAGGGCGCACCGCGTGCCGGGAGGCCAGCCGAAACCGGGAGCGGCCCCACGGCCCATTGTAGCCCGACTGTTCAACTTCAGGGACAGAGATGTCACTCTGCAAGCTGCCCGGACATCCCCTCCTGTCAAAATCCAAAACTCCACGGTAGCATTCTTCCCTGATTATACGGCGGAGGTGGCACGCAGGCGATGGACGTTTTTCGAGGTGAAGAAAGAACTCAGAGCGAGAGAGATCCCGTATTCCATGCTCTTCCCGGCCAGGTTGCGAGTAGTTGCTGAAAATAAAACCTGGTTCTTCGATAACCCAGAATCTGCATGGGACTGGCTGGACGGCTGGAGAACGAACGCTCACCCTCGGCGACCCCGCCGGCAGCAGAAAGATCGTACAGCCGGACATCATCCGGAATCCCAGGCATCGGGAGGAGGTGGTTTGGACGAGGGCTCTCCCTTCAGAGAGGCTGCGGATGAAGAAGACAACGAAGAACAATGACTTCCAGGTTTACATTCTATTGGACATGCTGAGCTGCGCACCTGAGGCTCGCCATTGGACACTGGGCGAGGGGCCTCCGGGGAGAAGACTGAGGGGCTGCTGACCTCAGAGACTCCTTCACCCCGGCGCGCAAGTACACTGGTTGGGGTTTGGGTAGTGCACTCTGCTAAGTTGGGGAGGCGGGCAGGTTCAAGTTCGAACAGCAGGGGAGCAGGGAGGGGGATAGTTAGTGGTGAGGGGATGTTTCTTTATGAAGATTACTTTGTTCCAAAAGTTAATGGTTTGACTCAACACAACACGTTGCAACACAACATGAGCACTACACAGCGAGGCAGGACACTATACAGTACACGTAATGATACCTTTGTTGTCGCTCCATATGTCTCTCCTCTGATAGGGCGCACTGGCACATATATGAGACGGTGGGCCCACCCCCGGGAGAGTCTCCCACGAGGGGAACGGCGTGGCCCGAATCCGAAGACCCTGGGTTGGCCCAGCCACAAGCCGCTGCCATGGCCGGAGTAGAGAAATTCATCCCGGTGGCCCCGCTGCAAATAATGTCATGGAACGTCAGAGGGCTGGGCGACAAGATTAAACGAGGCCTGGTTTTTCAGGGAATTAAGAGGGTGGGTCCCGCTCTGGTCCTTTTACAGGAAACACATCTGATGGGCACTACTACACGAGCTATGGATAGAAGAGGCTACCACATGGTTGCGCATGCGGAGTTCACCCCGGGGTCGCGTGGCACGGACATACTAATGCGAAAATCTTCACACTACATCATTGAATCCACCAAAGTAGATGATCAAGGCCGCTTCGCAGCGGTTTGTGGCCAATGGGAAGGCAGGTCATTATCCGTGGTCTCGGTATACATCCCACCAGCACTACATGCCGTGGCACTGCCAGACCTCGGCAAGTTCCTCCTAGAACTCCCGGAAGGGGATTTAATCATAGGGGGTGATTTTAACGCAGTTACTACACAACACCCGTGACAGATTTCCCGGGCGCCCACATGCGGATGGTCCTAACAAACTCAGCGGGTTTCTGGAGGCACAGGGTTTGGTGGATGTGTGGCACGCACTGCACCCGGAGCAACTACAATACACCTACTACTCAGCAGCACACAATAGTCTGTCCAGAATTGATTACTGCCTCACCGTTGACGACACACAAATAAAGCCGCGGGGTATCTCTGATCATTCGCCAATTACCTTAACGCTGTCCAGCCGTGCAATAACCCGTGGACGGCTTTACCCAATCTACCCGGGTTATCTCAAAGTCCCATCCATTCGTAAGGACCTGCAGAAAACTACCCAACTCTATTTCGAGGAAAATCAAACTTCGGTGGGATCGCCTTCAGTACTTTGGGAAGCGTATAAAGCTGTATTCCGGGGACAAGCGATAGCAGCGATCACACACTACAAGAAAACACAGGGGGAGGAAGCGTCAGAGCTGGAACTAAAACTCGACAAAGCCAACACCGCCCATATGGCGGATCCCTCCTGTGCTAATTTCCACTCCCTACAGTTAAGTCAACGCCTTCTTGCTGATCATATGAGACGCCTGACAATGGCGGACATTGCGGCCACCAAACACAGGGTGTATGATATTGGGGACAAAGCCAGTAAGCTCCTGGCTTGGCTAGATAGGAAGCAAGGAGGCAACAGGAACATAATACAAATCACAGACACACTCGGGAAGGTGCACACACGACCGGAGGACATAGTGAACGCACTGGCCGATCACTTCAGTGTGGTGTACACACCGACAGTGGCTGTGACGGAGGAAGAGGCCCGAGCCGCCCTGGGGCATGTGGCATTGCCAACGTTGACTGAGGAGGCGATACAGGAACTTGATTCCGACATAACAACTGACGAAATTCAATTGGCTATTAATGCAATCCATCCGGGCAAGGCTCTGGGCCCTAACGGGGTGCCCATCGAATGGTTCAAAACAATGTCTGACTCTCTAAGTACACCCCTTTTACAGATGTATGTGGATAGTAGAGAGAACGGCACGCTGCCTCCGGACCAACGGATGGCGACTATCGTGGCCATTCCGAAACCGGGCAAACCGCCTAATGAGTGCACGTCCTATAGACCTATCTCGTTGTTAAACCCTGAAGCAAAAATTCTGGCGAAACTATTGGCGAACAGACTCATGCCCCACTTAGGTCAATTGATCCACCCAGACCAGTCTGGCTTTATGCCACATAGAAGTATGGCCTTGAACCTTCGTAGAATACAAGGGGTCCTGGCGAGAACCCCACTGTTGACGGAACCGGCAGCGATACTATCGTTGGATGCCAAAATGGCATTCGACATGGTGGAATGGAGCTACCTCTTCGCGGTCCTCACCTCCATGGGGTTTGGGCCCAACTTTATCGCGTGGGTCCGACTACTGTACAAAGATCCAGTAGCACGAGTGGTGGCAAATGGACACGTATCACGCGATATACAATTGGCGCGGGGAACCAGGCAGGGATGCCCACTCTCGCCCATCCTTTTCGCACTAGTTTTGGAACCTCTTGCGATCACTATTCGGAATACGCCACTACTGAGGGGATCAGGTGGGATCTTAGCTGGGAAGACAGAGTGTCATTGTACGCTGATGATAGGTTGATCTATCTCACAGATCTGGAAAGCAGCATCCCAAACCTCCTATCCATCTGCACCTCACATGGGCGGGTGTCAGGGTACACTATTAATTGGTCGAAATCAACAATTTATGAACTCAAGGGTCCACTCCCGACCCTACCGGACTCGTGCACACTGGAAGTGGCAACCACATCCTTCAAATACCTGGGAATATATGTCACTCGAGATGCTGCAGAATTCTCTAGTCGTAATCTACAACCCCCTCTCCTCAGACTGCGTAATGATGTACAACACTGGCAAAGACTTCCACTGACGCTGCTAGGCAGAGCAGCATTGTTCAAAATGATGGCACTGCCGCGTTTTCTGTATGTGCTCGAAAATGCGCCAACATTAATACCTCCCAGTTACTTTCAGAAGGTGACTGCACTGATATCAGGCCTACTGTGGGGGAATCGGCCGGCGAGAATTGCTCACGCGAAACTCAACAGGAGCTGGTACGACGGTGGTATCGCATTACCCAATATGCAGTTGTACTACTGGGCGGCACAGCTCAAGATTCTCAATAAATGGATCCACGCCCCACAGGACGACCCGGCGTTTCAGGCGGACCGGGTCCAACTGGGTACTAACAGCATGTTGGCGCCTCTGTATCACAAGGGTATTGCTGCAAAGCTGATAGGGCCCACCAAACACACAGTGCAGTTATGGTATAAGGCGCAATCGAAACTACATTGGGATGGGATCATCACGAAACTCACCCCGCTGTGGGACACTAAGGCTTTAGGCCATTTGAGACGTACTAAGGGCTTCACGCAGTGGGACACAATTGGGATATCAACTGTGGGTGACATGTGGTCCAGGGAGGGAGTGGTCCCGTTCATTTCCCTTCAACAACAATATGAATTAGGCAACACAGAACGGTTCAGATACATACAAATCAGACATGCCCTTCTGGCAGCGATCCCACCGGGCACCACACCTCCGGAGTCCTCCCCGATGGAAGACCGTCTGCTTACGGACTATATACGGGAGGGTGCGACGTCCCTAACGTACCGTAAACTGCTCAATAATCTACTAGAGCCACTGGGAAAACTAAAAGATAAATGGGTGGAAGACCTTGGGGATTTTGACGAACCTGAATGGAACGCAGCTATTGCGTCCCCACGTGAAGCCGGCATATCAGCTAGGTTCCGCCTGGTACAACTGAAAGTCCTACATAGGATTTATTACACTAGAGTGGCTTTACATAAATTGCAGAGGGCGGACAATCCTTATTGTCTGAGGGGGTGCGGTGGGGAGGGCACTTTCCTCCATACACTCTGGAGCTGCACATGCCTCGTAGGATATTGGCAACGGGTGCTCCGTACCATCGCACAGACACTAAATACCACTGTAGCACAGGACCCAAGGGTATGCTTGTTAAATGTCTGGGGGCCTACTGACTAGACACACTATGGTAAGCTGTGGGTCACGATAGGTTGCATGGTGGCCAAACGGGACATTGCGCAGAAATGGGGGACGGCGGAGCTCCCCACGCTGGCGCAATGGATCAGAAACATGGACACGCTCATGATAACAGAGAGGGCAGTATACAAGATGAGAGACAATCCGCGCAAGTGGAATGGAGTTTGGCTACAATGGAACTCCTACAGAGGGGACATATGCGAACCATTGCCAGAGGATGATAGCGATAGTTCTGACGATGAGATAGACAATGTCTAATTGTTGGGGAGTGTGGAATGTTGTGCATGAGGGCATTACACAGTATGCGACATAGTGAGTACAACTGAGGGGGGGTGGACGCACGGGGATGTAGTCTTGAGTGCAGCCCACAGAGGCGACACCTAACGGCGATAAGCTGATACAGAGATCCACGAGTACTATTGTGTCGGTCAATGTTGAGTCATGTTTTTAGTTCTTTGTTTTATTGTTTACATAAAATATAAAATGCAAGCGGCTGTATTGTCCGTAGAATAGTGGTTTTTGGAAGTCCGACATGCCTAATGTTCCGTAGGAGGCTCACAGCCAGAGTAAACCGGCGCCATTGCTTATTTATCGTACGTACGATGCCCTTTCAGCCGGCCTCAGGGTTGTAGGCGCCCGATTGTAATGTACTTGGATATTATCAATAAAGTCTTGCTTTTCAAAAAAAAAAAATAATAATAAATAGTCGTCATCTCACTTCAGGGTAATTCTTCAAGCAGGGGCAAAGAAAAATGGGGGGTGTCCTAAAAAGCGTTTTTCTCACGCAATTTTCCGTAGGGATTTTAGACACAACTATTGCCCAAACCGCGGAACAGAAATACACCAAATTTTAGTGAACGCTAGATCTTAGTCCAGTCTTTTAGTAATTTGGTGTAAATTTGTTCAGTAGTTTTGGAGTTATTAAATAATGTTTTTTAATGTACATCTAGAGATGTGAATCCTCTGCAGATCCGACTGATCTCATAGTGAGATCTGATTCGCTGCCGCTACTTCAACCAAGTACTGTTGGCAGCCATCCTGAGACACGTGTAGGATTACCCTGAACCCCTGGGCCTGGTGGTGGGGTTCCAAAATGTTTGGTTTTTTTTGCTTTAAATTTTGATGTGAATTTGCAGAGGATCTGCTGCAAAATAAAAAAACACAAGTGCCAATTTCTGCCCATCCCTATGGTCCCTGCGATTGGCATTAATTTTGAGCGGAGGCTGGGGACATCACCTGGCGTTTTTAGGGGGGAGTCACACGGATCCCCCAGAGCGATTTGTACCGAGGCGGCCCCATATCCCAGGGCTCGGCATTGTTTTTAGGAGGGGGGGGGGGGGGGAGGATGGATGTGGCCCCCTCGCAGGACTGATTTCGACCTTGGGGGACACCATCCCTGGGGGCCCGGCATTTTTTTTTATACGGGGGGGGGCTTGGGACATGCTGCCCCCATCCCTGGGACGTTTTTAGCCCAGGCCCTATCCAATTGGGCTCTGCACTGGTAGTGGTTGGTGCCCTGTTTTTCACCCAGGACACCCACCATTCTCCCGTTGGGAGAGGGCCCCAGGGGGTGGTATGGGTGGGGGATCTCCAAGGCCCCAGCAGCTCCCCAAATCCAGCGGCAGCTACAATTGCTCTTGACCGCAGGGAGCAACTACTAATGTTGCTCACTGCATGCAGGAGTAATATTTAGATCTGTTACACTGCCAGCATCACTGCAGGCAGTGAAACCCTGACTTGTCCCCAGGGACCTCATCCCACAGGCCCCAGCATTATTTTTATGGAGAGGGGAACAAGTAGTCTTTCTCCCTGGGCTGTTTTTGGCCCCAGGGACCCATCCCTTGGGGACCAGCACCGGTAAAGGTAGGTGCCCACCCAGGGCACTCATCGTGCTCTCGTTGGGGATGGCCAGGGGAACCCCAAGGCCACCCCAGCCAGTTCTTCACATCCAACAGCAGCCAGCACTGCTCCAACGTGCAGGGAACTGCTACTAATGCTGCTCCCTGCAGGTGGGAATAATATTTAGACCCGTTTCCCTGCCTGCATCACTGTGGGCATGGAAACATACCTGAAGCCTATTCCCGGCAGACTGAAATTTTTTGAAGCACCTGCCAGCTGGAAGCAGACTCTGTGTATCCTACCGCTTATTGGGAGATTTAGAAATGCTCCCACCAAGCAAGAGTAAACACAGTTTTCCCTGCACAAAACCGCTATGTCCTGGGGTGGGCTACCCCGGGACATAGCCTGTGAGCCGCTCTCGAGGAGTTAATGGCTCAGGAAGGGAGGCCATGCGTCCCCCAAAGGAATATCAAGACTGCTACGTGCTTAATAGGCAATCCCTATATTGTATTGTAATTGCATTTATATAGCACTTACTACCCCTGACGAGGCGTCAAAGCGCTTTTTTAGTGAGTAGCATGCTACTCCGAAACCCATAAAGTATTAGTGGTGAATTAGTATAGTGAAATATAAAAGTAATTTCAGTGGTACGCATGTTAGTCAGTTATTTGGATTCAGAAGGATAGTGGAGGAATAGAAGAGGGAAGGTTTGCATTTATATAACGCTTGCTACCGGTGATGGGGTGGGGATGCGCTTTTTCGGCGATGTAGCACACTACTACGGAGCCCATAAAGGATTAGTGGTGAATTAGTATAGTGAAATATGTAAGTAATTTGAGTGGTACGTATGTTAGTCAGTTATTTGGATTCAGAAAAATAAAGGAGGGATAGAAGAGGTAAAAGTGTTTGCATGAAAGCCTTTCTTGAATTTTGTAGAGCGGTGACATCTCTAGTCACCGGTAATAACAAAATTACACAACTGCTCAAATGTAATAACTTATTTAAGTTGAGTTGTGACATTATAATACCTTCTTGAAAGGCAGCTCATAGAACATGACAACTGGTGCAGTTTAAATCAAGGAAATGAGAAATGTTGTGTTTTTATTTTGTCCATAGAACAAGTAGGCCTAACCGTCTACAGCACAAGCTCTTTGGCTACTGGTTTCCACCTCCACAGTATGGTTGTTGGAAAGAGGATTGTCTGCAGAAAAAGGAAGAAGTGGATTTATATGTATAAGAATTTTAAGATGGTATATATGGTTCATTATTACAATGCCTTTACTATTAGAGTGAGAACTGTACAGAAAAAGATCTAAGGCCGTAAGCTCCACCTGCATTACTCAGTCGTTTTAATCTTAAAATGTTTGCAAAATGTAACAATTTGGAGCTATTCACCATGCTTCCAGAGTGGCCTATATTATATGCAAATACATGCAGAAGATTGGAAATAAGATTGGCGGCGACGGTTTGTTTTCAAGACAGAACGTACGAAAAGCATTTGAAATTGGAGAAAACAGATGAAGATGTTCGGGTTTTTAATAAATCATCATGTAATTTTCTCTCAAATTAAAGTACACACACATTTGATACAGTTTTGCTAAATTATCAGACACTTTTTAGAGAAATTTAAATAGCATTCTCAAAGACATCATTTAATAAAACGTGTTTGATGCATGCTCATATCTAAAGTAAATAAATGAATAATGTAGAAGCATTGTAAACTGTTATAGACAATATATAAAAAAAATTAAAAAAAAAAAAGAATTAGAGGCCCTATTCTTCGAGAAAGTCGCAAAAGTGCATGTCCATGCAGTTATACCACATTCGATGAATTCACAAAATGCTACAGAAGTATGCCTGTAAGCCTGAAGGTTTCCAGGCATGCTCCTTGCAAATATTTGTGAATTTAATTCTTGCATGAGCAAATATAAAAAAAAACATTTTTGCTCATGTGAAAATGTGATTATTTTCTGGACTACAGGTAACTGCAGGGAGCAATTCGACATTACACGGTCTCCAAGTTATACAGTGTGTGTTTGTAGCTTTACAGCCATATTGACCTTTTCGCTCAAGAGGAACCACAGAATTCTGAGATGACGAGGTTCCTATGCAGTGCAAGTTTGGGCTATAGTTTACAAAGCAGTTGCAAAATACAGTACAGGATTTAGGTGCATGTGATGTACAACCTTCATTGACTGCTACAAGTTGTACTGAGATCTGATGTTACCAATAGATGCACTTCCTTTATTTTTTAACTTCTAGGTACAGCACTTGGAACACAGCGTACTTGTAAGGTCCAGGAGAGAAATGAAAAAAATTATATATCTCAAAAATGTTCCAAACTCTACTAGGAGAATGAAAGCAGGCATTCTAAGTCAGGGGAAATAAACCTGTTTATTGGATAAGATTACCCCAGGCGCAGAAACACAGAAAGACGCGTTTTGGCACTACAACTGCCTTTTTTAACCTGTTTCTATATATCTCCCTGACAAGGTGTTGAAACGCTTTACAGCACGGTACGGAGCACGTAACTCTGGAACCCAAGGTTACTGGTTAATATAGTGATTATTGTTGCTTATTGCAATCAGTCATGTGCTCTTAAGAGAAAGGTTATGCATTTAATCCAGCTACTTTGTTAAATATTGTATTAATACCAGTTAGGTGTGATCATTAGAGGGAGCTATGTGGTTTCTGGAGAACGCTTGGGGAGATAGATAGGCTGGTGGAGTTTAGGTAATGTTAGTTTACAGGGATACTGACATGCAGACAAGGGCAGTGTTCTAGGTGGTAAATATATAGATGGTCTTTGACACTCATGAATTTCAGGCAGTCGTTTTCTAGACCGCGATGCAGCTGAAGAGAGTTTTAAAAGAAGAGTTTTGGTAGAGAAGACATCTAGACCCAAAACTGGGATATACTTCAGCAGTAGGACAAACAGCAGGTTTTGATCAACACATAATTGGTGTCTGGTAGCTTTGAAGTACTTTATAAAAGGTTGTAACAGGCAAGGCCCTGAAATTTTGTTAGTCAGAAACACAATCTTGATCTGAACATGTTTTTATTAGATGTAGGTTCACCATTGAAGTTGCATGCTTGTAGCCTCTCTGTCAAGCCTGGGGCAGATCTCACCCGTGCCCTCCCCTTTTGCTGTTCAGGGTTCAACAAATATGAAAATGTTACATCTTGGGTGATGTGGGTGACTTGATTAGGAAAGGCCTTGACCACTGTACAAAGAAAAGATATTTCAGCCTAACTTCTGCTGGGTTCTCGTTGAAAGTACGATAAGGCGAGTAACATTATGTGGAGTGATCCTCGTTGACTCTAGTGATGATCTAAAGTGAGATTTTTCATTCCTTCCTTGTCGATAAAGTAAAAGTCAACCTGCTACCCAGTACAGAGTGAGGCTTCCTATTGTTTATCCCTCTCCTTGAAGGAGACAAAGACATCTAGATTATATGCAGACGGAGAAATTTAACATTTTCAGTTTCTCCAATTTCGTGATTTCTAGCATGAGCACTTTGTTGCTCCTCAAGTACCTTGCAGGTTGTATTGGTGGTGGCAGGCATAAAGGGTCCCATTTTATGTGTTATAATACCTTTCCTTTGCTTGCTTTGTTATGATCACCTTTATGAGGTTTCAGTGCTTTTGAATTGGCATGAATACAGAAGCAAGGCTAGTGTTGCTGAATAGGGATCACTGACAATATCAGAATCAACATCATTGAACAAATATTGTGTCCAAAATATCTTTTATAAAAATATTGTGTTTCTATCCTTACAATGATTGAGAAAAAAAACGAGTTTGACAATTATATTGTAAAAAAAAGAAACAAACGTTGTTTCTTAACATATATGTAGTTTAAAGTAGAAAATCTTAATATAATACATACTATTAATATATTGTTAATTATAAATATTTACTATATATTAATATTTACTTCTATAAATGCGTGTGTGTATATATATATATATATATATATACACACACACACACTCATATATCTATATGAGCTCACAGTGTAATTACACATTTATATTTGACATTATACTATTTTTAAATTATTTAAATTTACTACTATAAAAAGCATATAAATATATATATATTTTTTTTTACATGAAACAAAAATGATTAACAATTCAATACCAGAACACTAAATTACAAAAAAACCTAAAAAAAACGACATTCAAAAAAAGATAATTATTCTAAATAAAAAAATATAAACAAATATTTTAAATTTTAGACATAATAATAAATATATTTAACCAGTATTAGGAAAAGTAATGGAGTTTGGGAATAACAGATACATTATTCCTACTGTGTAGGACTTCGTAAGGGTTACATTTAGTATTCCCACTCCAGTCTGTGCACCAGTACTTCACTTCAAAACATTACATATTTGAATAACCCTATTAATTTAGAAGAAAATATAGAGATCTTGAAATAAACATTACTTACCATAAAATGTATAGATGAAAACTATAATAAACAATAAACCAAATATTGCATTGTTTATAAATTTTGTAATCAATTAAAAAATCATAATTATTATTAACTACCACCCTATGCCCCTACAAACCTAGCACCGCACACCTAAAATATAACTAAAATAAGTATAAACACAATTTACATAATTGATAATTACATAATTGTTCGTTAAATATTACTGAATTAACTTTCCACCCAACAACCATACAAATCCAGCAGCCCGCTGCTATATACTATATATAAAATATATAATTCAGGGATGTGGAATTCCTATAGCCCGACGCCCAGGACATATTGTTTGGGGTCAAGGGCAACAAGTTTTAATGTGTATTTTGTCCTTGGGACAAGTAGGCCCAACCCCCTGCAGCACAAACCCTTTGACTGCCAGTTTGAAGTAGCACAATAAGGGCCAGGGAAGGGCACTGCCTGAAGTTAAGTTATTATTTGTGTGCCTATGTTTACGCTGCTAAACTTGTATTCATGGTTTTATAATTGAAAGCCTTTATTATTAGGGTGAGTGCTCTAAGTAAATGTAAGTTCTGATCGCACTACTGACAGTGGTTACAGTATAAAAATGTGTACTCACAGTTTCAAAGTTTTGCAATATGAGGCTATGCATAATGCTTGAAGACAGCACTGGCACGGACTGTGCAAGTGTCACCTAGGGCACAGAAACTGAATGCTGCAAAATCCAGCTATTATCCTTCAAAATCGTTCATGGTGAAGAGTTTTTGCAAATAAGATTTCTTGCACTTTTATGTCTTCTTTAGTATTTTATTCATACTATTGTTTTAAGCAATATGAAGTGTTCTCCATATGCAATGATTGTCCATTATATCAACTTTCTTATTTTAAACAAAAAGAAAACCACAATTTTTTCTTTCCAATGCATTTCGGCCTAAAAGGCCTTCATCTGGGAAATCTGTGAAACAAGGACATGTATCTGTCACTATTTCTATATTACACAAACATATACACGATGAAATATACTGTGTTCATATACCATGAATATTTACAATCAATGACAATATAATAAGTTTGACCCTTCATATTGTAACCTGCATTTATAATCGAAAGATAGAAGACTCTTGTCTCCGCATTAAGGTCCGCTAGTAACCCTCAATCTGGAAGTTCGCCATGGTATACAAAATAAAAAACATTTCATTCAACGCGCCGTCTGACCGGTGTTCAATGAGTGTTTAGAATATACCCCAGGTTGAAACAATGTTACGCGCATGCAGGCTAGTTTTTCGCTCACGTCTTTCTGCTAAACACAACAACAACTCTTTTGTTGAATCACTAACGCGCATGGAGATTACTGCGATGAATATATCGCTTACCGGGTTTTCGCTGTTGGAACTTTCTAAACCGCCTCACGAAATGCTGTGTGCGGTTTGATAACGGTTGCGTGTGACGCTTAGGGTGTGGTTTAGTTTATGTGAGTTCGCGCGTTCACTTCAAGGGCTGGAAGCTTATACTTAAAGGTACAGGACGCATTATAAGCTTTTGTATGAAACAAAAAAAGCGGACTGGAACAGATATAGCGAGCATCATTAATACATTATCGTCTTAAGACCGTTATTAGCGATATCATGAAGGTGTACAATTTATACAAATGTCATTAACGAATAGACCATGATGAAATAAAATTAAAATTAAAATGAGATTAAAAATGTAATTGTCATGAAGTCGGTTATATGCTCAGCACTAGGGGTGCACGGATGTTTACACAGTTCACAAGTAACAACTAAATTCTGTCCGTTCATTTATCCCGTTGGGGGTCAGGGTCTGTAAGCATAATGCTCCCAGAATGCTCTCTGATTAGATGCAAATATTTGCAGAAGCTTGAGAGCAAGATTAATGACTCTTTGCTTTCAATATAAAATGTTCCTAAAAAAATGAAAGTAGGAAAAAAAACATTTTGCTAAACTACTGTGAAATTACAGGTACCGTTTTTTTTTGCAGCATCATTTAGTAAAATGTGTTGATGCATGCTTGTATTTCGCAAAAATATTCATATTGGAAAATCAGTGTAACCAGTTTCAATAAGATCATGAGAAACAAAAATAAACAAGCATTGGCAAAACCAGCAGGTCTGAAATTAGTGATCAGCTTTTTAGTTTTGCCAATACGTGACTTGTTTTGGCATGTTTTTTGTAAAGCCTTCTTGACGTGAGAGCTGCCGGGCCCTCACCATTATAACAAACATTGGCAAAGGCAGCAAAAAAAATTGGTATAAAAAAAAGCACACACTGCCACATTAGTTACTGGCACTGAATAAAACTACTTTGCGTGCCAATATACTCCTTGTGAAAGAGCTTAATGCCGTCACTCACATTGAAGCCAGCCGATACAGAGAGGGAGAGAGAATTTTAACAAACACAAAAGGTTGTGGTTAACGCCAGACCAAATTAGGGGCCCTATTAAAGAAAGTCTCAAAAGTGCACCCTTGGTATATGTCCTCGCATTAAGTGCAGCTGTATGGCTTTCGTGAATTTACAAGAATTTATAGAAGTAGGGCAAGAAATGTACTCCTGGAAAATATTTGTGAACTACAGTTTTATCATGAGCAAATTTGCATGTGTAGATTTGCTTATGCGAAAACCCGAGTGTTTGCAAGGTCATTTTCCCATCAACCACTTTTTTCCCAACTCTGGAAGAAGGTTTACGTCTGCCATTGTCAGGAGTAAATTTCCAATATTTTTCAGTATGGGAAAAGATTAGAGAAGAGTTGTTGAAAACCCTTAAAACATGCAAGTTAGTAGATTTGACAGACTTAAAGGGCATTACAACCCTGGAACTATGGCTTACCACTACCTTCAGTCCCAGTATGTAGCTCTGCAGAAACGTGGCAACATAAAGGGATTGCTAGTATTCAAAGACTACTATGGTATGAGCCCTTGCATTATCAGAGAGGCTATATAAGAGCTCTTATATAATGAGATTGCTGCCATAATTTGTCGCCGAACCACATGGCACCAAAGGGACAATTGAATTTTGTTACAGGACAAGTAGATTTATGAAGCAACTTGCCCCATGGACAAGTAGATATTTTAATAAATTTCACACCCCTGATAATTATTGCATAATTTACAAACGTATTACTCAATTAAATAATTATTTATAACAAACTTACCACCCTATACCCCTATAAACCTAGCAACCCACACGTTAAATATAAGTATATTAACTCAGCTTTACATAATATACACAATACAAAATTAACATCAATCACATATTTACGTGAAAATTAACCAATAATTATTACTTAAATAAAGTTCCCTTACTATCCCCCTACAAACCCATCAACCCCCAACCACACTATAAATTACTATTAGCAATTAAATAAATTCTAAAATCGATTAAAATTACAAACAATATTGAAAAAGAAATTACACAAACAATAGTAACACAAAAATGATATATGCACTAAAAGACATTAAAATCATTTTAAAATTATATTCTTTACATCTTGATTATTGAAATTGATATTAACAACAATATTCTTAATGATATTACTAACCCCAAAAAACATTCTTGACAATTACATTTCTGCATCATGCTATTTTTGTATCACAATATATTTTTTGCAATTTTTCTGTCTCCCAATATTTACAACTTTCTATTATGTCCAAATACCGCTGAATAGATTGTGACAAACCGAGAAACATAGGGGTGGTCTGCGATCCAGCTTCCCGTTGTGGTCATAGTCATCAAAGGCTGTTCTGAACAACTCACGCGTTTTAACTTTTTAAATCTCAAGAGTCCGAAAGGAAGGGCAGGTGGATAGTTTGAGGTCTCACTGATTATTTAAGAGCACCCCTTGGTTTTGTCACCTAAAGACCACCATGGGGATAACACCCATGTTATCCAAACAGAAGTAGCTGGTTGTCACATAAAGAGGAGGCACTTTTGGCAGATTTCCTGATCCAAGGACCCAGGCTTTCTAAGCAGTGCAGATCATTTTGAATTTGGTTCTGACTTTCATGAGGAGCTAGAAAAGTGCTTTCAGAATGGGTTTTGTGCGAACCTGTGCTGAATTAAGTATCAAAATGCTTGTTTTGCATGTGTTTTCATCACGTTGTGGTTTTATAATGCACGCCTTGAAGCTATAACATGGTGAGCCAGGTCAGACCCAAATCTGGTCAACGGAAACATTTGGTTCTGGACAGCTTTTGGGCCCAGATGACAGCCGAGCCACACATGAGCCAGGGAACTGCCCTCTCTCTGTGCCATTCAGCAGCTCTGTGAATAAACAAAAGAGCATGCTCCAAAATGTAGGAGAGCTGATGTGACGCAGAGCATTACCTAACAAAACCAAAACGACAGATTTCTCCTTTCATGTTTGCAGTTTAAATTCATTGCAGAACAACAAAATGAAAATAGATTTCAGGATGCAGCCATTTTAACTGTGCTTTGCCAGGTTGCAACTTGAGAGTAAGTTCTACACCACATTTTGTGGAATACAAATGGTACAGATACCTAGACATATCCAGGACCTACGCCACCCTTACCGGGTCTCCTTCAAAATAAACTGTCTACATTTAACTTAATGTCATGTCAGAACATTGCCTTAAGGAGTAACCAAAAGGAGTTAATTAGGCTCTATTAAAAGATACATGGCATGCTTTGTTAAATAAAGCTAGACCCATCCAAACCGGCAAAAGGTTACCCCAGTGGTTCCCAAACTTCATCGACACAGGGCTCCCTTGACCTATTGGCCGCGACTCCCTATTATGTTACCTTTTTTTAGCGGGTGGGGGGATGCAAGCCCAGCCTCGGGAGTTCTTACATTTTTCACCCTTAAAATATTTGGGATGAAGCCGATGATGGTATTATAATCATAGATGATGTAACAAATAAAAAATATAACAATTATTTAATTAAACACTGAAATTGGTTAAGTCAGAAACAATGCTCTTCAGCAGTGGGGTCTGCATACGGATTTTTTTAAACTATTTATGTTTTAACAAAATGGCCTTTAGAGAGAGGGGCTCACTCAGGGAAACCAAGTGGAGAGGGAGATGGACAGAGGTCGAAAAAATTATTCTCATTGACACCTTTCGCAAGATCAAGTTAATGTGCCAAAGCAGGCCAGCCGGAGTAGAATGAACATAGAGTAGTATAGTTATACAAAAAGAAAATGGTTGTAGCTTTCCAACTTTCTATATAGGTGTCTAAAATGGTTTTATTAATAACTGGACAAAAGTATGTAGAAACAGTTTTAATAAATTGACAAGCTGTCTAATTATTACAGACATATGGACAGACTGCTTCCCTATTGTAGCAGCCCAGAATGTACTGAATTTAGAACTGCCACTCAGTTCCCTTTTACAAAACCGGTTCAATATAGTTTGGTCAGGGAATGGAATAATCTCATGAAAGAACTATGCTCCTACTACACATCTGTTGCCATTTGCAATACTCTAAAAACTAACTTTTTTAACCTTTCTTATTAACTTGTGTGAACTCTGCCCCCTTTGCACATTTATCAGCAAGACACTTTATTACCGCACTACCATTTTTATTGAAGATTCTGGAAGCAGAAATAGTTCAGTAGCTCCTACTTTAGATGGAATCTGGCAACCTGCTATTCGATTCTCAGTGAGGCTTTCTCACATAGAGAGGGATAGACACAATAAATCACAGGTCAATGGGAAAGCCCCAACATACCAGTGGGATTTCGTGCATTTGCACCAACCAGTCAGAATTGCACTGACAAAAACTGTGCGTCCCTAAAAGATGCATGCCATAATTTCAAGGCAGAGCATTAAAAGTAATGGGGTGAACTATGAAACAAATGCGCCAAAGATTTAAGACATGTGCAAAACTTCACAAGGGCGATCTTCTATTCATTTTCCTAATTGACACCTTATAATTTGGAAAATATATATTTTTTAAATCCTCGTTTTAAAGTTTTGTCCTGAAGAAGGTGGAGTAGACCAACTGTCCACCGAAACGCCATGTCAACAACTTGATCTTTTTATAAATTGTTTTTGGTCTCTTTGTGAACAATGCAAAATTGAGAGTTATAAATGAAATGAACAAAGTAAAGCCTGCAAAAGTTATGGGAGAATTTTTCTCAGAATCTCAAGAATTGACTCATGATTATGCTTTTAAACATAATTTGACTTGTAAAATGATGAATGAAGAAAAAGCATTTTTAGATATGGTTGAAGAAAGGAGGACTGTATATAAAAGAAATGAAAAAAGTGAAGCATACTAAATCTAAATATTGGGAATCGGAGGATGAAAAATGAAATGGACGAAATGTAACTGTGGCCATAAGCATAGACACCCCAGCATTAGGGACATTTTGTATTCGCAGAGACAATACGGTGTATGACAATTATTTTGTGGGAGCGAGTCAATGTGAAGACACTTATCATATAATAGGGGGTTGGGGATTTAAAGGTGGGAATTACCCAGTTTTTCCTGGAATCTACTTCATTAGTGGGAACAAAGCTTATCATAAGTTACCTGATCATTGGTATAGGTCCTGTTATGTAGGCCTGGTTTTTCCTAATAATGTTCATGTAGATAGAGGTACTAATGAGATACATGAGATAGGTAAACCTTTAAGTCGTAGAAAAAGAGAGAGTGTAATAGAAATAATAGGTGATGTTTTTGGAGCACTGATACCCGCAGTGGGGATATCTTTTAATGCAAACAGAATTCGGAAATTGTCAACGATAGTAGATTGTTTGTCAACAGACACTGCAGGTGGATTTTTAATGGTAAACACTGAAATGATTGCTATCAGGGCTATGGTGATGCAAAATTGTCTTGCTCTAGATATGCTTTTGGCAAAAGAAGGAGGAGTTTGTGGAATTTTGTCGACATGTTTCAGCCCTAATTGCCTGGGTAGGTCGGTTGGGCTTTCTTCAGGACCATGTGATGTGTGAGTGGTAAAGGAACGGCAGAGTCAGCACAAGTAGTGCGGGGGGCCACGAGCTATAGAAGGCGCCCCCTCCCCCAGACTCCCTGGCACCTGTAGAAGCGCACCAGACAGCGCGCAGAGGAACAAGTTTGACCTCCATGAAGTGAAGGACTAGTACGTTACTTTACCACTCACACATCACATGGTCCTGAAGAAAGCCCAACCGACCTACCCAGGCAATTAGGGCTGAAACATGTCGACCTTTTAGATCACGAAAATAGATAGCGTAAGAATCTTAATCATTCTCCTCACGCATATCTGTAATATTTTCACCTTTAACTCGAATCCAGGACAATAAATTCATCCATCTGGCTGTCCGAGTTATTTTAAATCTCACAATCACCACTTAACACTACTGCTTTTAACCTTGGGAAATCACCTCCAGGTGAAGGCTGCATACCAACTAACCCTATGATTATGCAGTCACGTGAGTAAAGGAGCGGAGAACCAAGATATACCGCTATTACGAACATCAACTCACGTGCATGAGGGTTTTTACCAAGGGACATACAACTAACCTGAACACCCAGGTTAGCAGGACAAGTGATCCCTCCCCTCTAATTGATTTATGAGATTACATTCCAAGGAAATTGGATGGATCATATTTTTTCCTTCTCCCTCCCCAGTGATTCAGGAGAGGTTATGCTCATCCATCCCTTGAATTAACCAATCAGAACTGTTAAAAGACACTGATAGTTACTTTTGTAGATAGATTAAGTAGGGAAAAAGGGTATAAAAGAGTGTTTCCGGACTTAAGAAAAAAACGCTCTTCTTCGATTTCCATCTGTGTATCCTGACATGCTGCCGGAATGCTGAGTTTTTCCTGAGGCGTAAGGACTTTGAATTTTTCTGAACTTTACTTGAATGACTAAGGAGTATTTAGATGAGATTAATAGCTAGAGAGAATAGGGAGACAAACTTTGGGAACTATTATGTCTTTTGCTAATATTCATGTCCTATAATCTTAATAATAATGTGCTTATTTTTGAGTTTTGAATTAAAATTAAATATAAATGTAGGAGTTAAAATTCTTTCTTTCTCTTAAAATCTATTTGCATTTAACGAATTTATAAGTGAATAAATAAAGGTCGTGCTAGAAGATTTTCTTAAAATAAAAATTAGATAAATGGAGAATTAAGCTGGTCTTGTTCATCCTTAGCCTAATTTTTTACTAGCAGATCCATTGACAATTAATGGTGGTGTGTCTGAATAAATTGTCTCTTTGATAAAACCATGGTAAAACAATTTAAACTGCAGGTGTACATATTATAAATATTTAGCGTAATTTAGACACTCCGCTATGATCCAGCGGCTCTCCTTTGAGTCTCACCAATACATGAAGTAGAGAAAGTGTGTACGAGTGACTCGCAGTGTTATGGGCCCCACTCATGAGTAAATGTGTGATTTGAAACTTCAGGGAAAGGTGACAAGGTTTTAGAAAATATTTCTGGAGTAGCGCTGCATCACTACCCAGGTGTTTTTTTTTTAAATATATGAAAGCCGCAACTGCTAATTTTAAAAATGTTTATGATTGTTTTTATATTGGTCGTTGTTTATTTCCACAGAGCACTTTTGATTCCTGGGGATTCAACCAACTATCACTGAGAACTTTTAATCAGTGGTCTCTATTACTTGAGTTTCTGTGGGAGGCGAAGGTGAAAGGGCCGTGTCTGACTATTGGGGATGAAGCATTTGCGGCTCTAAAAGAGGACAATAAACTTGATGCCTTTTCCTTCCCGTCACAGACCAGTGTTTTACTCATGTTTTATAACGGTTATATGTGTTGAGATGTAATGGTTTTAATTAATTGAAACAAACTTCACCAGCCGCCACTACTAGACATATAACAAGTATCTAACGCACTGGTACTCATTTTGTTCGACCATTAAATTGAGCAATCCGGGGCGGATCCCACTTCGCACATAGGTTCTTAAAAGAGATAAAGCCAACCCCATCCATACTGCACTCCTTCCATATATGCACGCAGTCCTGCACCACATCTCCCTCAAAGGCGACCAGGGGTTTTGTTTCTGTTCGGGGCCGAAAATTCCTCGTCAAGGAAGGCGCGCAAGCTCCTCATTATGTAAAATGTTTTATTTCATACTGTGTTTTATCAAACAGTTCTACTCTGCTGGATTCGAAGTAATGAGCTGGGATACTGTCTTCTCCGTGGCGATGCTTAAATGCCTATTTATATGGACAAAATAACGCCATCCCAATGACACACCTTTCCTCAAAAAATGACTCACCTCAGCGACAGCCTTCCTGTGCCTCGTCCGTTTGAAACATTCGTCCGTGGCCTGCTCTGCAGAAGCCTGGAAATAAATGAATAAATGAAACGAAGCAGGCTATAATGGCCAGTGAAAGAGGACTACAGTTTCAACGTAGCGTCTTGAGCAAACGCCCCCTAAACGTTTGATGTTCCTGTTTATCATAACATCAAATACATGATGCGCAAATACCAGCTAGGACAACCCTCATCCACAACTTAATGTATTATAACACACTAAGAAGATATGTTCACCATTTCAAAGCTGACAGTTTTGTTATCTTGGTTTTTTAAATGTATTAATATATTTTTTTATTATTCCATGTTTTCTTCTTGTTGCTAATATTAATATTGTGGCGAAATCAACAATCTAATTTTGTATTTTTAAATATTCTTTCTCTTCAGTTTTCCCTTATTCTGAACTGGCACCTTGGTATGCCAACATGGCTACTTCGGAAGTCGCGTATTAGTCTTTTATTTCTTATTGGAAGATGTAATAAGAAATAGTGAAGGATGGGCGCCCGGACCAAAAACACCTCGAATATTATTTGGCCGAGAAGAGAACTCTATTTCTATTGGATGGAATTGTGGGCGTGGATATTTTTCCAGACACGGAACGAGGCTTGCATTTGGAAAACTGTTTGGGAAATACCTAACATTAGTTTCCGTCAACATACTTTTAAACGTCACGAGATACAGCCAATGGGAGGGCGAGGCATGTTTGAGCACCAATGATCAGGCGTCCGGTGAGGGTGGTTGTTATCTTTTCTGCGCCTGTGCAATTACCTTATGTGTGACAGGCTGTACTGTACAACGGAAACAGGCACAGAGAGCCATGGAGAAGCCACCCCTACAGCAGGCCGTGCATTGCGGACCGTGGGAACACAGGGAACGCCTTGGCAGCGGGGGTTTCGGAAACGTGAACCTCTACCGACACCAGGTAAGAATAGGGGCTGGGCTTACGGGGCGTAGAACGAAGGGAGGACTTCACCTGTGAATGCAGATGGCTTCGTTTCTATGACGGAGTAAAGTTTGCTCCGCAGAGTGAGAAAGCATAAGGAGGGTTGGAGGTGTGAAGTGAGTGACAGCATGCGTGTTCTACTAGGGAGTCGTTTATTTCTAGGCACCCATACTATTTTCCCACATAACTTGGTGCAGTTTAAAAATAGTCTTAATTTGCTTATGATGAGGGTGAAACAAAAAGTGAAGGAGGACACATAGCTGGCAGCTCAAAGGTTTGAGCGAACTGTCATCCACTCGTAGTGTTCATATACTTTAGTGCATACGCCTAATGCTCTGCCATGCGACTTAATCATTTAGGTAGCCCATCAAACAACTACACTGCTGGCACTTTTAAAAATTCCATACTGAAGTACATTTTCCTAACAGGACAAATTAGGAGTATCTGAGGAAGAGTAGTTTTAGCCAGTGCCTCCTCCAGTACTGCCCTGCTGAGCTTTCCGGAAGAATGTACCTCTAGACACTTGCCACGTGATCTGACAAAAGTTTTTAAAGATGTAATTTACATCACCCAAACGTCCATCGTGCTAGCAGCTAGCCAATACTTAAGAGGTGGATTCCATCTCAGAGGAACGATCAAACCAAAAGTGTTGAAAGTACAACCTCTTTCCGTACGCCCTTACTGGCTGCCATAACGGGGGGTTGATATTTCTAGGCTGCATCTGTTTTGTTTCCTGTCCACCTGAGACGAAGAACACGATAAGGCGGTGGTGTATGGTTGATTTAGTTCCATTTTATGATATGTTTCCTGCATTGTGGGAGTAGCTGGTAATGGACTTGTTGGGGAAATCTCTAATAATATTTATCTGTGTTTACTCACTGCGTCGTGGATGGCAGACTGGCAGTATGAGTATGAGTTTAATCGATTCCATGGCATGTGGGTCGTTCATTGGCATGGATAAGAGCCTGATTGCCAATCACGGTGATTGACTTTCTGTTACACACTACAAGCTCCTACACCGTCGAGTAACAGTCTGTTTCTCATACATGTGCGATATAGGAAATAAGTGTCGTGCAAGCGACCTTTCATTTTAAGCAAAAAGGACACTTGTTTTCTGGTCCATTTGTATTCCTTCAGTAGCACAGGAAATTAGTATATCCTGACGTTTGAGAAGCTGTGTGGTTGTACTTGTATTTATATAGTGCTTACTATCTGTGACAAGGCGTCAAAGCGTTTTTCGGCGAGTAGATTGTTACCCAAGAACCTAAAAGGGTTAGTGGTGGATTAGTATAGGGTAATATGAGTTATTTTGAGCAGTGGACATTTGAGTCTGTTAGTTGGATAAAGAGGACATTGGAAAGATGGAAGAGTCTAGAAAGTGTTATTTAGAATATCATAGTAGTAAGATGAGGTTCGGGATGAGTAAAAAAGGAGAAATGGAGGAGGGAAGAGTCTCTAGAAAGGGATTAAGAACGTCATAGTTGTAGAATGAGGCATGGGATGAGCCAAAGGAGGGATACATAAGGGAATAATTTTGAAATGGTTGTTTGGGAGATCACAGATTTAAAATGAGGTTTGTGGTGAGACTGAGGAGGGAAGAGTCTTGAAAGGGTTATTTTGGAGATCATAGTAGGATAATGAGGTTTGGTATGAGAACGAGAGTCGAGGTAGAGGATATATTATGAGAGTGGTGTAGCGTGAGACAGAGTAGTGCATTGGAGAGAGTGAACGTTTTTTTTTCTTCTTGAGTAGGATTTAAGCAACACATAACTACATAGAAAGGCTATACATGTATAAGGAACATAATATATTGAGATTTAAAGTTGTATCAACCCAGACTTTCAAGTGTTGCTGTACTTGAAGCTAATTTATTTGTTTATTTTTTTATAACTCAAGTTTTGTCATCATTTTTTTTATTTATGTATTGTTTCTGATTTTCTTTTCCACAATAGTTAAGCACTTGTAGATGAAATAGTTAAGACAACATTTACATATTGTGATAGATAAATAAAACAGGACCATAAGCATCTAATTAAATAAATAAAACTTTGCAGTGACCTATAAATATTTTAAGCACAGAATACTATATCCATAAGTAATATATACATTTGTTAAGCAGACCTAAATATCTGTGGTTTACAAAACAGTTATTATACACAGCGAAATGCTGTATATTAGTGTTTGAGTATTTTGGTTATGTAGGAAAGAGCCAACTCTTGAGTAGTCTTCTGAAGTTAAGATGGCTCTCTGTGGATGTCATGTTGGGGGCGGGGGGTAATGAATTCCATAGTGTGACTGCTTGAACAGAGAAAAATGTATCACCTATGGTCTTTGTCTTGTATGATGAGGTTTTGAAGCAAAGTACCAATCTTGAGCAGAGTTTCCTTTGTTGAATGCACTTTGTGATTTTTCTCCTGATGGAAAGCGATCCTGTTCCATGTATTGCTTTGTGGGAGATACAAAGGAGCTTGAAGGTGGATCTTCTGGCCGCCGGTAAACAATGTAGGGCCCTCGAGGCAGAGGAGATGTGGGCTTGTGGTTTTACATGTATGAGTAGTCTGGCAGCAGAGTTTTGAATCTGTTGTAGTCTTTTCATAGTTGATAAAGATGATCTGTATATAGGCCATTGGTGTAATCCAGTTTAGACAGTAGAAGAGAGATAGTAGCCTGGACCATGTGTGGAAATCTCAGGTGGGGGAAGATGCGTAGTAGTGTTTTCATGGTGATGAAGCTTTATCTTGGGCATTCATTGATAACTTGGAGTCCATGGTAATTCCAGGGTTTCTTTCTTCATTAGATACTTTAAGAAGTGGCCCCAAATTGTCAGGCCAGATGCAAAGTGGGTCATCATTTTTCCAATCAACACATGAGTATTCAGTTTTGGAAGTCTTCAGTTTCAGATGGCTCTGTGAAATCCACTGTTCAACGGCTCTGAGGCAACTGAAGATTTTTGAGTTCCCAATGTCTTTGGGGCTTTCCAGTTAAAGGAGTATATGTGTAAATTCCTATTATTTTGCTTTTAAACTTTAAGCCTCTGGTATTATTTTAGCTTTATTGTGCAAGTCAAGCTCCAGCTCCCCCATCCTACCTATTCTACATTTCCTTCCCATATAGCTTTAAACTGTACTATGCAGTGTCTACTATAGAAAGCACTTTTTGTTTGTCAGCTCTCGGCATATCTTAACCATAGAGTTTGAGAGTAACTGTTGTGTTTAGACACTTAATGTGCAGATGTGGTCCAGACTTTGGTACTTCTGCAAGCCAATATATTAGCGAGCCCACCTGTGTGTGAGATTTGAGCCATTTTCTCTTCTTTTGCAATCTGTTCTGTCTTTTGCACTTTTTGCATGTCACCCACCCAGTTTAGAATGTATAAATTTCACCAGGCCTCACTGTCACTCTTTGAGATTTGGAATGACTTATTGCGGCAGGAAATGTACATTATACTGTATTTGTCCAGGTCAACCCCTTGTCATTCTGTACATGACAATGAGCCTGCTGGCCGGCTATGAGAGCACAGTCATATGGACACTTTTCACGCCAGCTTCACTGCTGCAGCATGCTTTTGGGTTGCGCACGAATGGCCAAGCTAGCCCAAGCATGGAGCACCTTTTATTTATAGCAATAAAAAAAAATATCACCAACTGCCCCAGCCATACGCCTGTCAGCCATTTGTGGATTCTCCGCCTTTCGTACCTGAACCGAGCCCCTTACATTGTAGTCGCAGCAAGTCTTGCAGGAAGTGTCATCTTAAGGATTTTGGGGGATGTGGGCAAGAGATATTTTAGAGTTTATGTAACAAATATGAATTTTATTACCCATTTCAGATAGTTCAAGAATGCATGATGGCAATCCATACTAAATTATGTGTTAAACTGTATTAGGATCAAACAAAAACAGCTGGAATATGCCTTGCCAAATTCCTTAAAATGACACTGGGTACATACACAGAGGTAGGGAGAGAAGTTGAGGTTTTAGATAGGAAAAAAGAAAAGACAGAAGTAAAATGGAGAGAAAGTTCACTTTCCCAACCCCCCCCCCTCCCCCGTAAGGTGGGGGCCTCGGGTAATTACTGACTTTGCCCATGCCTTAAAACGTCTCTGCTTGCAGTGTGGGCTACTGTCCTGTTATCGTGTTGCAGGACACTTTGTGCACACAGAAAAATAATTGGGTATTGTTATGTTATAAGATATTTGTATAGCACACTGACACCCAAAAGGTTTCTTAAGGTTTCTTGGCGCTGAAGTAGAGAGAGGCGGCATTCTAGCAGTGACATTATCCATATGCTTGTCGGAACAGGCAAGTTTTCAAGAGCTTCCAAAAGCTCATATATTTGCCTGCCAATCTAATTTCAAGCGATAAAGAGTTCGATATGTGAGGGCATATCACTGAAAGTCCTGCCCCATCCATCCTCTTTCCCTTAAATCTAGCCACCATTAAGATATTCATGTGGGCTGATCAGAGATTATGCTTCGGCCTATAACACTGTATTCTTGAGGAAATAAAAGCTGGACTTTTGTTGTGAAGTGATTTTAAAAGGGTGCTGCCTGTTTTGAAAATGAGGCGCTGGGCAACAGGAAGCCAATGCAGCTTCTTTATCAGAGGTTTGTGTGACAATACCTGGGTTGTTGAAAAAACAGTCTCCCTGCTGGATTTTTACAACATTTGGAGTGTATGATTAAGGCCTGTTCAAAGTCCTAAATAGAGTGCATTTGCATAGTTGATTCTAGAAAGGACTGAGGCAATAGTGACTCGGATGGCGGCTTCAGCTGTGAACAATTTCTTAATTTTCCTGAGTTGGAAGAAACAGGAAGAAATTTCTGCCCCTATCTGTGATTTCATTGAGAGATTCTCATCAATTTGGATACCTAGACTTTTTATGGCTTTCTTGGGTAAAGGGGTGGGGGGGTCCCATCTCCTGCAGCCAATAGGTAGGATTCCAATGGTTGACTTTGTTATTTGTGATGACAATCTCAGTCTTATCTGAGTTCTACTTCAACTGATGACTGTTCATCCAGTCGCTAATGTATCGCATGGTATTTTGGATGGACTCTATAGATTCGGAGAAGTTATCAATGTTGAAAATCCGCTGTATATCGTCATTCTAATTGTAGATTTTTACCTTCCACTGCTGATGGGAGTGTACCAAAAGGTGTCTTTAGATATAAGAAAGATGAGGGGATAAGGGCGATCCCTGTGGTACATCACAGTTAAGTTGAACCTGAAGAATGGCCTAATCCACTGTTTCTAAGGCCACGATAAGTCCAGAAGGACCAATACTTGGGTATTGCCTCTATCAGCCTCTTCTCTCATGTCATCCAGGATGACAGATTCTGTTGATTGGACGGGTCTGAAGCCTGCCTGGTAAGGATTGAGGAATTTAGTATGCTGTAAAAAGGAACATAACTGTTGCACCACATGGGCCTTAAGTAGTTTTGCTAGCTTAGGGGAGGAGAGAGATTGGTCCGTAATTTTTCAATTTAGTAGGTTCCTCACCTGGTTTTGTTTTAAGTGGTATTACCACTTCATCCTCTAAAGGATTGGGAACACAGCCCTGATGTAGGGATACGTTAAGAAAGGAAGTTGCTTAATTTGGGTAATGTAATAAGAACATGTTTTGGCTTCGAGGAAGGCAGACTTCATTTGGGGATCCTGAAGTGACTTTAGCCATCAAATCCAGAAAACGATCATAACTGATAGTAGGGAAGATCAGAAGAAAAGTAAAGTTCCTATTTCCAGTTGGAGTCTTTATATCCGTTATGCTGTCGGGGATAGTAGCTTTTATCTCCTTTATCTTGTCTACAAAGAAGGAGCTTAAGGTATCACATAGTTTTTGTATAGGAGTGCCAGGTAGGGCCACTTGTTCTGGAAAAGATAAATCCATGACAATTGAAAACATGTCTTAAGTTTTGGTTGCAGAATCTAGGATTAATATTTTTTTTTTGTTTTGGCCTGTAATATAGATATTTTTTGTAGTCTTTCAGACATTGGGCAATCATTGCTTTATTTTCAAGCAAATCATTTTTTTGCCACTTCCGTTCGGTGAAGATTTAGTTTGCTCGTTTTTAAATCCTGCGAGCACCATTTAGACGCCTCATGACTTCAAATCAATTTGGTTATTTCAAGTGGGGCATGGGTATTGCTGGCCGTGGTTTGCCAGTCTAGTATTGCCTCCTCCAATTCCTTCAGGCTCTCAGTAGGAGTGGGAGGATGGAGGGCTAGTGTATCACAAAAGGAACAGAGATTTATTCGGTTCAAGTTTCTCAAGCTGGTACCTGGACAAGTGGCAGGTTTTGAGGGAATAAAGTAATCTAAGATGATTTTTATTATGTAGTGGTCTGACAATCTACACAGGGAGATGGAGGACTATTGGGTATTGGTGGACTATTAGTCACAGGACACTTTTTTAAATGTTTCAGTCAACAAGCACCTGCTCTTAATCAGTCCCATTGAAAAGATATAGATAGGCTGGCTGTATAAGTTGCTAATCGGGTATTATTAATGTGACATATATTTATTTACAGAGCACGTGGCTACCCCATGTGGGCTTCCTGGTGCTAGCGGAAAAGTAAACAAGCATTGGAAATGCAATAGGTCTCGCATTAGAAAAGTTGGAGCTATTGGTCTTGTAAATGACAATTTTTTTATTTTGGTTTTGGTTTTGAAAATAGCTAAATTAATATTTGTCATTTACAATGCCAATAGTTATAACTTTCGCAAATTTGACACCTATAGCACGCACGCAACCTGGGCTTCATCCTGGACTCCTCCCTCTCCATGACCAGACAAGTCAACGCCGTCTCCTCGTCGTGCTTCAACATCCTGCGCATGCTACGTAAGATCTTCCGGTGGATCCCCACCGAGACCAGGAAGACGGTCACCCAGGCCCTTGTCACCAGCCGTCTGGACTACGGCAACACCCTCTACGCCGGAACCACCGCCAAACTCCAGAAGAGACTCCAGCGGATCCAGCACGACTCATCCTGGACATCCCCCGCCGCAGCCACATCTCCGGACACCTGAGAGACCTGCACTGGCTCCCGGTCAACAAGAGAATCACCTTCCGTCTCCTCACCCACGCACACAAAGCCCTACACAGCCAAGGCCCAGGATACCTCAACAGCCGCCTCAACTTCTACGCTCCCAAACGCCAGCTTCGATCGACCAGCCACGCCCTCGCCGCCATCCCCCGCATCCGTAGAGCCACCACAGGGGGACGGTCCTTCTCCTACCTCACCGCCAAGACATGGAACTCCCTCCCCACCCACCTCCGTCTGACCCAGGACCACCTCGCCTTCAGGAAGCAACTCAAGACCTGGCTGTTCGAGCAGTAGCAGATCCCCCTCCCCCAGCGCCTTGAGACCCACTGGGTAAGTAGTGCGCTATATAAATGCGATGATTGATTGATAGCATTTGTAATGCAACATGATTTGTATTTACGTGACTTAGATGTATTGATATTACAAATAACAATGGCTTTTAATTTTTTTAAGTAATTAATACTTAAATAAAAGTGATTGTAATTTATAATGGCAATAGCTTAAACTTTTGTAAAAAACTTTTGTGAAGATTATGTTCAGTGTATTTTATTGTGGCGGAAATCCAAGAACAGAAGTGAAATATTAACATCTTTTTGGGACATTTGTAATAAATCTTGAAACATTGAGAGAACATAATTGAACTAGTTGTTGTTGAATGGTTGCACAGATTGATGCTGTGATGGCGCAGTGGTGCTGAGTGATGCTGTGGTGGTGCTGAGTGATGCTGTGGTGGTGCTGAGTGATGCTGTGGTGGTGCTGAGTGATGCTGTGGCGGTGCTGAGTGATGCTGTGGCGGTGCTGAGTGATGCTGTGGCGGTGCTGAGTGATGCTGTGGCGGTGCTGAGTGATGCTGTGGCGGTGCTGAGTGATGCTGTGGCGGTGCTGAGTGATGCTGTGGCGGTGCTGAGTGATGCTGTGGCGGTGCTGAGTGATGCTGTGGCGGTGCTGAGTGATGCTGTGGCGGTGCCGAGTGATGCTGTGGCGGTGCCGAGTGATGCTGTGGCGGTGCTGAGTGATGCTGTGGCGGTGCTGAGTGATGCTGGAGTGGTGCTGAGTGATGCTGTGGTGGTGCTGAGTGATTCTGAGTGATGCTGTGGTGGTGCTGAGTGATGCTGTGGTGGTGCTGAGTGATGCTGTGGTGGTGCTGAGTGATGCTGTGGTGGTGCTGAGTGATGCTGTGGTGGTGCTGAGTGATGCTGTGGTGTTGCTGAGTGATGCTGTGGCGGTGCTGAGTGATGCTGTGGCGGTGCTGAGTGATGCTGTGGCGGTGCTGAGTGATGCTGTGGCGGTGCTGAGTGATGCTGTGGCGGTGCTGAGTGATGCTGTGGCGGTGCTGAGTGATGCTGTGGCGGTGCTGAGTGATGATGTGGTGGTGCTGAGTGATGCTGAGTGATGCTGTGGTGGTGTTGCTGAGTGGGAGATGGGGAGAGGGAGAAAAAGGAGAGCAGGGAGAGGGTAAAGAGAGGGAGAGAGGAGAGAGGGGGGAGAGATGAGAGAGAGAGAGAGAGAGGAGAGAGAGACGGAGACGGGGAGAGAGGAGAGGGAAAGGGAGAGAGGGAGAGGGAAGTGAGGGAAAGGGAGAGGGAAGTGAGGGAAAGGGAGACGGGGAGAGGGAAGAGAGGGAAAGGGAGAGGGAAGTGAGGGAAAGAGAAAGGGAGAGGGAAGTGAGGGAAAGAGAAAGGGAGAGAGGGTAGAGGGAGAGAGGGAGGGTAAGAAGAGAGGGGGAGGACGAGAGCAAAGGACGGAGGGGAGGGAGAGAGGGAGAGAGAGGAGAGCAGGCAGAGGGGGAGATGGGGAGAGGGAGAAAAAGGAGAGCAGGGGGAAGGTAAAGAGGGAGAGAGGAGAGAGAAGGGGAGATGGGGGAGAGATGAGAGGAGAGAGACGGAGACGGGGAGAGAGGAGAGGGAAAGGGAGAGAGGGAGAGGGAAGTGAGGGAAAGGGAGACGGGGAGAGGGAAGAGAGGGAAAGGGAGAGGGAAATGAGGGAAAGAGAAAGGGAGAGAGGGTAGAGGGAGAGAGGGAGGGTAAGAAGAGAGGGGGAGGACAAGAGCAAAGGACAGAGGGGAGGGAGAGAGGGAGAGAGAGAGGAGAGCAGGCAGAGGGGGAGAGGGAGAAAAAGGAGAGCAGGGGAAGGTAAAGAGGGAGAGGGGGAGAGGGGGAGATGAGAGAGAGGGTGAGAGGAGAGAGGAGAGAGGGAGAGGGAAGTGAGGGAAAGGGAAAGAGGTAGACGGAGAGAGAGAGTGAGGGGAGGGAGGGAGAGGGAGGACGAGAGGGAAGGAGGGAGTGGAGGGGAGATAGAAGGCAGAAACTGCCTGAGAAACAGACACAAAGAAGGAGTAAGAGAGAAAGGATGGCAGGCTTTGAGGAAGAAGAGTTTCGCAGACAGAGATCATGCGGTGAGAAACAGGAGGGGCAAAGGCAGATATGGAAGACAACGATCCACCGAGCAGGTCAAGCCGCGGAGAGGCACAGGCATAGAGCAGGCAGAGCACGGGGAGAGGAGGGGCACAGAGAGACTGAAGGGCAGTGGCAGGTAGATTGTAGGTGCTATGAAAGAAGGAGATAGTGAGTCTGAAAAAGGTACGAGTGGGCCAGAGAGATTGCGAGAGAGAAAGACGAGAGCAGACAATATGAATGAAAGGGAGAGAAACAGTAAGACAAACTGGAGGGAGACAACGAGAAGTTGGGGAAAAATGAATGCATGTGGCTAGCAAATGAGGGACTGGGAAGTACGTGATACAGACGAGATAGTGGTAGTAGATGGACGAGTTGAAAAAAAGAGATGGGCAAAAGGCAGTACAGTGAGACACAGGGAGAACGAAAGAGAAAGAAGAGGGCATCATTGGGTAAAAGTGACAGAGAGAGAGAGAGGCAAGAGGGAGTGTAAAGTTTGAGTCCAAGAGAGGAGAGCTATACAGACAATAAAAGTATGGGTGCACAAACAGACACAGGCAAGAGATAGAATACTCTGGGAGAAATATAGCAACGAGAGATAGAGTGACAGCAATAAAGAGACTAGAAGAGTGAATGGGAAACTCGGAATTCCAATATTTTAAGGCAGAGTAGGAAAGAGACATGCATTAGACAGGCAATGTGGATGAGAAAAACGAAGATCAACGCACGAGAGGAAGAGAGCAATAAAGACACTAAGTGGAGACAATGAGAAATGATAGAGAAATGTAAGTGCACCCACGGGAGAGATTGGGTGGGGCAGGACAGACAAAGTGCGATACAGAAAAGAGACATGCATCATACAGAAGGGAAGGGGCAAAAAAGAGATAGAGACAGTTGAAAGAGATGGGCAAAAGGCAGTACAGTGAGAAAACAAAGATTAAACAAGGAAGGGGGAAAGAAAGGATGGAGGCTCACGGGCCAAAAGAAGGAAAGGAAAGAACGAAGGAAAAGGAGAGCAGGGGGAAGGTAAAGAGGGGGAGAGGAGAGAGAGAGGGTGAGAGAGGAGAGAGGGAGAGGGAAGTGAGGGAAAGGGAGAGAGGTAGACGGAGAGAGGGAGAGTGAGAGAGTGAGGGGAGGAAGGGAGAGGGAGGACGAGAGGGAAGGAGGGAGAGGAGGGGAGATAGAAGGCAGAAACTGCCTGAGAAACAGACACAAAGAAGGAGTAAGAGAGAAAGGATGGCAGGCTTTGAGGAAGAAGAGTGCCGCAGACAGAGATCAGGCGGTGAGAAACAGGAGGGGCAAAGGCAGATATGGAAGACGACGATCCACCGAGCAGGTCAAGCCGTGGAGAGGCACAGGCATAGAGCAGGCAGAGCACGGGGAGAGGAGGGGCACAGAGAGACTGAAGGGCAGTGGCAGCTAGATTGTACGTGCTATGAAAGAAGGAGATAGTGAGTCTGAAAAAGGTACGAGTGGGCCAGAGAGATTGCGAGAGAGAAAGACGAGAGCAGACAATATGAATGAAAGGGAGAGAAACAGGAAGACAAACTGGAGGGAGACAACGAGAAGTTGGGGAAAAATGAATGCATGTGGCTAGCAAATGAGGGACTGGGAAGTACGTGATACAGACGAGATAGTGGTAGTAGATGGACGAGTTGAAAAAAAGAGATGGGCAAAAGGCAGTACAGTGAGACACAGGGAGAACAAAAGAGAAAGAAGAGGGCATCATTGGGTAAAAGTGACAGAGAGAGAGGCAAGAGGGAGTGTAAAGTTTGAGTCCAAGAGAGGAGAGCTATACAGACAATAAAAGTATGGGTGCACAAACAGACACAGGCAAGAGATAGAATACTCTGGGAGAAATATAGCAACGAGAGATAGAGTGACAGCAATAAAGAGACTAGGAGAGTGAATGGGAAACTCGGAATTCCAATATTTTAAGGGCAGAGTAGGAAAGAGACATGCATTAGACAGGCAATGTGGATGAGAAAAACGAAGATCAACGCACGAGAGGAAGAGAGCAATAAAGACACTAAGTGGAGACAATGAGAAATGATAGAGAAATGTAAGTGCACCCACGGGAGAGACTGGGTGGGGCAGGACGGACAAAGTGCGATACAGAAAAGAGACATGCATCATACAGAAGGGAAGGGGCAAAAAAGAGATAGAGACAGTAGAAAGAGATGGGCAAAAGGCAGTACAGTGAGAAAACAAAGATTAAACAAGGAAGGGGGAAAGAAAGGATGGAGGCTAACGGGCCAAAAGAAGGAAAGGAAAGAACGAAGCAAGAAAGGGAGCAGGGTGAACAACAGAAGGAAGGACATTGAGGAGAAACGTAGCCGCAGACTCTTTGGACATTAGGAAAAGGCACGCTGAAGGGCGAGGGAGGGAAGAGAAATGCGAGAAACGTGTGAAGCAGGTGGCGGGGGTAGCGGATACCTTTGAAGTGAAGCTAAGCTTCACTTCAAAGGCTTGTTGGCACAGCGCACGCTGGGGGATGCCTGTGGGAGGGAGGCTGGTGTCTGTGCACGCGCTTTTTATGGCAATGCACATGCGCATTGAGCGAGCTTTTCACGGGCACTGCATGGAATCGCCCGATCTTGGTAAGCTCTGTTTAAGCCCCTTTATATCTCGCTCCGCTCAATGCGCATGCGCATTGATAGGTCACGAGACCTAAAAACAGGATCACAAGCTCAAATGGGCAAGTCTTAAGCATCTTCCTGAATGTAACAAATGAATTGCAGAAGTGAACTGGAGAGGCAAATAGTTCCACAACTTAGATCCTAAAAACCTAAAGGACCATCCACCCTGTCTAGTCAGTCTGACTTTGGGGATAGTGGCTAAACTACAATTCACTACTCTGCTTAGGGACATAGGGGCACATCCGGGACCGAGTGCCTGGTGGGTTAACTGAGTGCAGGGCTTTGTACACATAGCAAAGAGATTTACAATTAATATGCTTCAATATAGAGATACAATGCAGCCGATAGAGCTAAGGCGAAACTGAAGTGCCCTTTTAGTGGACTTGCCCCTGTCACAGCTCAGCTCTGTCTGGTAGCTGCTGCTTTCCCTGTTGCTGCGGCTGAGCCGAAAGCCAGGAGTTTGAGGCCCTTCTCCACCCGTAAGCTCCTGTCTGCGCCTCATCTATGGTGGTCTTGTGGCAGAGCTGCCCTTCTTTCTTTCTGCTTTTTTGTTGTCTTTCTTTCTGATTTTCTGCTGCCTTTCTTTCTGCTTTTTTAGGTCTCGCCTAGGCAGCTCTTCCGCTATCTCTTCGAGACATGCTGTATTGAGGCATGAACTTGAAACTCCGCCCATATTTTTAATTTTCTGCTGTGATTGTCCTTTGTTAACCTCTTCGCCGCGGTGTTGACAAAAACGACGCATGCGCGGTTCGGACGGCCCCCGGCTGTCCTCCGCACACGCCCACTCTGACGTCGGACGGCCCCCGTCGTCCGACGCATTGAAGAGGTTAAAGTTGCCATTTTTGATTTGTTAATAGGCCTATTAGTCCCTCCTTGGAACCTCCCTGTCATCTGTTGTTATCTCCCATCTGGACTGGCCCTCTTACTTGTGTTGTTACTCAGTTTGTTTCATTTACAGTCTGTGAGCACTGTTTTCTTTAATGAGTTTCTACTAGCTGCTGTTGGAGGTAAGACATGCTTTCGCACTTCATACTTCTGTGCGCTCATGGGATCGTTTTTTATAGCTTCCACAGCGGGTGCTTTCAGCAAGGCTGTTTACAATTATGTGCTCTCCTGGGAGGGATCAGAAGGCGAGGGCTGGGGCTTTGAAGCTGTCTGTTTCCAGCGTAGTGCTCTTGTTGTTCTTAATGATGGGCCAGCATGCCGGACGCTTCAGCTCTACAGCTCTAAAAATAACTTGGCTAGCTCCCTAAAATGTGCATGCTTACTTGTAATTGAACCGGATTTATTCTATGTTACACATGGGTCAGTTCAAGGTGACTCTAGCAAGCAGTGTTCGGTGCATGAAAAGGGCTTCAGACACCCGGACTGTACCTTAGTTTTCAATACATCCCTGCTCCAATGCCATCAGGGAAGCTGCGCCTACACCTTAATTCCAGAGGATTCTCATTTGCCTTCCATCTGGTCAGGATCCATTCTCGCTTTTATGTACCTTTCGTTATCGTATTATTATAAAATGAGGGGTTTTGTTTTTATATCACATTTCAAGGTGCTCTATTTGTTCTTCTTGTGAAGCACACACACAGGGAGACGCACAGAAGCCTCCTATCCTACTTCTGCGCTGGAGCCCTTGGCACTTCTGGCTAATCAGATGCCATCAATTCAGTCTGTGTCCGCTTGACTGCTCCCCCACTTCCTCCATGCTAGTTTCCAGCAGCACCTGGCTGTGCTTAACTTAAGCAGCATAATTATTTTCGCCACTTGTCTGTCAGTTGAATTGAGTTCTTTGTGTGTGTGCCTGCGTGTAAGCACCATCTTTGATCCACGAAGAGCTCTAAGAGACTTTAAGAAAGTCCCCTACACATATTTTAAATGTAAAGTGGACAATCAATGCAAACTAGCATGGAGCTGCTATGCAAAGACACTATGTCGCTTTGGGTACACCTTGTGACCTTTGGTTTGAAAGTTGCAGTCTTGCATGTATAGTGCATGGAAAAGCCTATCCTAGATCTACGATGTGCTACTTTTACTTGGACCATTTTTGCATGTTTCCTAATAAGAATTCAGTTAGTTAACCCCCACGTGCCTGGATGGGACTCTCCGTTGGAAGTCATGTGGGGTCTTCCCCGTCGAAAGCCCTGTCCTTTTAAATCCAAGCATTTTACCAGATAGCTTTATTTGCCTTCTCAAAAAGTAGGTTTTGTTTAAAAAAGTGGGCATTGTGCTGTCCGCATTTATGTCGGTATTTGAAGTTACATGTTCATTGTAGGCCTGTTTATGAAATAAAATCCATGCTGCGACTAGTTGAGATGTATCTGCTCGAAGACCCTTCTCAAGGAGCTTGTGCGTCTCTTGTACTTTGGATGTCTGCAACCACAGGCCCTACTGGAAAAGGCCCAAGGAGTACATTGGTGCCACAAGTACAGAAATCTGAGGCTGTATTAGTGTTCCTCAATACAACGTAATGCTTTGCATGGCATTACTGGGTACTGTGGCAACATCTTCGTGCCAGCTAAGAGGTTTTCAATATGTTTCAGCCATTTTAGTTTCTCCTTTTCATAGTGCTCGAAGCGTCCAAGGCAAAAAGGTGGATTGGAAACACAGGGGCCCTTATTGGGTGCGTCAAACCCTGATTTTTAGGTCGAGCCTAAACCGCGCTTGCGCTGTCTGGATGATCTGTTGTATGTACTTTGTGGGATCTGGAGATCAACCCTGGGACTTGTCTGCTTCCGCCTTTCTTAGGTTAGGTACTTTTTTTTCTATTCAACTGCCTCTATTTAACTGTCTTGATAGAAAACGACCAGTAGAGGTTAGTAAAATACCAGAATTGATTTCTACTTAGGGATTTTATTTTTTTATTTTTCTGGCAACTGCCTCAATTTAACTTTCTTGATAGAAAACAACCAGCAGATGTCGGTAAAATACCAGAATCACTTCAGCATTCCCTAGATTCCAGGCCATAGAAACTTGTATTCAACGAGCACCCGTAGACAATAATATTTTTTTCAAATCTTGTATTTTCAATGATCTCGGCACCAAAGGGACTGATTTTATATTAAAAACAGCGCTTTGGATAATACAATTTCCAGCTGATAGCAGAATGTTTCCTCATGTGTTCTCATACCTGGTGTGTTCTGCAGTTTGGTGCTTACTTTCCCTCCATGTTAAAGAACAGTAGATGTTTCAGCAGCCAGGCTAATGTGCTGCACAGCTCAATACATATAAGGTCCCAAAGGCGACACCGATTTGCATTACAAATGCTTGTTTTGCAAAGCCTTTATTTCAACCTTGGCATATTTCCTATGTAAGGTGCTAGCCTGTTATAAAATGCCCACCGCAAGCTTGTGTTTTGGCTGTAGATTGTGTTTAATTACCTAACTCTCTAGTACTCCATTATTTCGACCTTGGAAGGATTAGCAGCTAATTTAGTCTGGTTGAAATTTGCACTGTCTGTGGAAACATATTATTTACTAAAGTTGTGCTAGAGCAGCCTTTTTTGTTTCTCTCAAAGTTTTATGTAGCGCAAACTTCACCCGAAGGTATTCAGGTATCAGAGCGCTTTACATGAGCACCAGTTGCGTTACATAAGGACACATTCAATGAAGCGTATTGCAGTTTTGATATTCTCCTCCATCCTGTGTGTCCTCCTATGAAGGATTCTGTGCCTGTGTGTGATTGTCATTTAGTTTTTGCTTCTATAATGCATAGTATGTTTGAGCCTGTTGTCCTTTCTATCATGGGCTTCCATACATGAAATACTAATTTCTCATTTATTCTCCCGCATGCTTTTCTTTTTGCTTGCTTCATATTCAATGGTTGTTTGTCCTCTGGTGTTTGTCTACTTCACGCACCACTCTCCCCAGAAGAGCATAGCCTCTGTACCATCCCTTTGATTGGCTGTCTGGACCCTTCCACTGCTCACTTTCGGGAAGCAGCTTTTTTCTTCTTTTTTTTGTCGTGTTTACTGGTTCTCTCCCTTGTGTGCTTTTCCCCTCATTCCATGCTGCTTTCTTTCTGTTAATCTCGTATTTTTCACCCCATTGCCTTAATTTATTTTAATCCCTCCTTCACCCCGTTGCTTCCGCCCCACCCTCTGTTCTGTTGTTTCACTGCGCCTCGCATAGCAGACACTTACATTTTTTGAAGTTTGTAGTTCTTGCCTGGTGTTGCAGAGCAAAGTGCTGCTCGCTTGGCGAGAGATATTGTAGATTTGTGAAGGGGACTTGAAGCCCCGCCCCTCATTTTCATTGGCTGGCGTCACTGTTTATGCTGAACGGTGGCCTGCCATTGGAAATTAGGTTGTTAGGCCACAGCCCTTTCTCCCTTTAGTCCAGCAGACGATCCGTACAGGGTCTTCTGCTTAGCTGCTGTTGCAAAGCAATTTCTTATCTTTAATTGGGGCCATCTGTTTTTACTCAGCCATGTGTTTATTTTTGCATGGCGCTTCCACTAAAAGTGAAAGCGCAATGCAAATATTACCAAGCGTCTGAGTGAAAACAGATGGCGAGTGCTTGTTTTATTTGGATACCCTAGGTTTGCAGTACACCGTATGGGAGCAGCACTGTGGGTACCTACGCACTGACAGTGGTGGAGGCGGGAACGGAAATGGGGGCAGCCAGTTAAAGGCCAAGGTCAACGTCAGGCTAGAAGTAGGCACGGAGGTAGGGCCCAAGATGGCACCGTTTCTATTGATGTTTAAGCCAGTTGCGCCGCTGCTGCGCTGTATATGACTGAGGCAGGACCTGTGAGAAAGGGGGTGTCCAACAGATGCTGTCTGGGGTTCCTAGCACCTCTGCTCTGGCACAGCGGGTCTGCCGGTAACACCCCTCTGGCCATGGACAGAAACTGCACCCGCAGCAGGACCTCACAGAACATCCCGCCTCCGCATCTATCGCCCGCCTCACTTTCGGCTCAAATATCGGAATAAGCACGCCCATGCTCTTAAGATATGTGCGCGAACCCAGAGCGGGTTAACCACCAGAGTCTGTTCACAAATGTAGGGAATTGATTTCAACCGATCATAAAGTTGCTTTTTAGAACATATTTGTTGGTGGTGGAGTACCTGAAGCGAAATCAATTCTCGAAAAAACAGAAGATGTAGTTTCGACATAGGCGCTCTGCCTCCGCTCGAGAGAATTACTAGAAGCGCATCATCTGGAAACCACAAGAGTTCTTTAATGTTGCAGAATTCAGCGCTAAGTGGATCATTAGCTGCTCGTTTTATACTTACAACTCAACTTGGGCAGATCCAGAACAGACCAGTGCAACTACGCACAGAAGATGCAAGGATGCATACAGCAGTGGTACCGTCTCCCACTGTGCCAGCTTCAGTAGGTCCAGACTCCTCACGGGGCAGGGGGTTCAATGCTATCGAGAAGAGCAGTGAGTGGCAATATAGTCTTGTTATCAATTAGGAGAAGAAAAACAATCAACATGGGCCTTCAATTTTGAAGATAATCCTCAATAAGTGGCATTTATAGAACCAGAGGCGTTTACTTCAAGAGTGTGCTTTCCACAAGTGGTGCGCTACACCACACTGCGCCGCAGGGGTTGCATTCAACTAACAAGACATCATTTTATGTTTTTGCACTGATTTGGGGGGTTAAGACTATCATCCACCAACATCCAATCTAACCAGTGTATTATAGGTAAACCTGAAGCAGGGAACCGTTTCATACTGCTAACACTTGCAAATTAGGTAACATTTTTGGCCACTCCCAAATCTCACAATACTCCACACCCCAATGCTTCACACCCCAATGCTTCGCCAGTCCATTCACGTTGTTCAATAAGTGGAATTTGTCTTTTTTTATCGGGGTATATTTATAAGTAATTATGCTAAATTTGAGAAGCTAAACACTCCATCCTAAAAATATAATCTGCCTAAATAATTTTCATGGGCCGTTGCCTTTCTCAATCACCGGTCATCCTTAATACTTCTGCAGTTCAGAGAGTAGCAATTAGCTCAAGACGAATCTGCGAGAAACCGAGGGGTGATATTCTGGAGAAGGCTCACCTCTTGCAGCAGACCTCTGGCACAAAGCCAGAAACGGTAAACAATTTTTCATTTCTGGGTCTGCATATATGATCACTCCACTGCAAACAAAAATCAAAAGTAAAAAACATTGTAATTCACATCTCCAATAGCTCTAATTTTCACAAATGCAAGGCCGTTGCATTGCAAATGCTTGTTTTTTTTTTTTTTTTTTTTTTAAATTGGCAAAATTACCTTGCTTTTCAGAGATACTTCTGATGGGCACTGAGAAAGTTTCAATCCTTCTTGCCCCTAGACACAACTTCAAGTCGCTGAAAGAATAGTAATGTAGCTATAGCATTGTAGTGTATTTATTGTATTGTGAATTTGTACAGTGCTTACTGCTCTGAAGAGGTGTTGAAGCGCTTGACAGACTGGTAGCACGCTACTCGATGCAGCCCCAAATTCGTTTTTAGGTCTCGCGCCTGCTTTCGCAAAGCAAGTCTATTGCGATCGTTTTAGTCCTTTCAGCTTTCAAGGACTCTGAAGATGAGACAAGAGACTGGCACGCGCACGCAGCCTGCCGGAATCGGATCAGGTCGCGCGCGTGAACACGCGCTCCGATTCCGGCAGGCTGTTCACAACACATGCACACACAACACATGCACACACATGCACACACAACAGACAGACAGACAGACACACACAAACGCGCGCGCACACACATCCCCCCGCCACTCACTGGGCTCTTTCGGCGTGTTCCGTGTCCCCAGCGCTGGTCTTCACCCGGGCCCCCTCCTGGGACCCGGGACTTCAGATGCCGCACTCCGCTTTGGCGCCGGGGCTCGGAGCGCGCATGCGCGGGTAGCCCCCGCCCTCTCACTCTCAGCCCGGGCTGCTTTCGGTTTCGGTTCTGTGTTACTGGTCCGTACAAACTGCAGAAGGTGATCGTGAGTTGGGCAGATTCCTGGCTTGGACCGGGAGGGTCTAGCCTTCATTACTCCAGGGAGGCCCTATGCTTACAGAGCTGGGGGTTTTGACCCTTACTTTCCTTGTTGCCAGAGCTTACACATATGTTTGATCGCTGCTGTGACATATTCGAGTTTTCTCAATCTCGGAGTTCTTGGTGGAGCAATGAGTTCAGACGGAGACTGCGCTGTATGCGGATCTCGCTCTGAGAATAGCAAGCACGCTCCAGCTAGCGTGCAGTGTGACTCTTCAGACATGGGGGTGCTTCACTTTGAACACGCTGCTGTCATTCCTTACGACCTGGCCAGCCTATCACCGAAGCACTGCATAAGGTACAAGTTTGCTACTCTGGCCTAAGAATCTCTGTGGGTTTTCGGCCCTCGGAATACGTCCAGTCCCTAATCGTGCCCTGAGTGAATGCCTGCTCTGTGCTTCACCCCTGTGGGATTACTGCTCCTTAGCCCCTATCAGGCGGGTTTTAGGAGGGGGGTATCCACAGTGGATCAGGTTTTTAGATTGAACCTTATTTATTGGAGGGCAGCTAAATTCGAGGGCGGCAGTCTGTACACAATTTTTGTGGACTTACGAGCCGCCTTCGACTTGGTGCCTAGGGGGAAACTGTGGAGCGTCCTGGCGGAGATGGGCGTTCCCCCGGACATCCTACAAATCCTGCAGAGGCTCCATCAAAACAATTATGCCCGAGTGAGGTGTGGCCGTTCGGGGGAACTGACGGACAGATTCCCCGTCGGCCGCGGGGTAAGACAGGGTTGTGTGTTGGCACCGACCCTGTTTTGCCTCTTCGTCAATGGGGTAATTGCCCACTGTTGGAAATGGGGGTTGCCCACGTCTCAAAGGGGGTAGCATGGCATCAAGCGGGCAGGCCAAACTTCGAGGACATGTGAAGCATTCACGCAGTACCCACAGACGACACACCAATCACACCACAAAAGAGTCACGACACCACCTTTGGTTGGAAAAGAATAAGTTTAGTGTTATCTCCAACCTGCAAGGTAAAAAGAAATAGAATAGTGGTAGTCACAACAAGGCGCCAACTGGCGCCAGAGCCAAGTACATCATGGGGAATTATTTACATGGGACAAAAGGGATGAGTCCATAAGTCCATGCTGCAAGGAAAAAGGGATGGTTAATTAAACATTAGCCCTGGAGCCAATCTGGCGGGGCCAACTCAGGCTCTCATCCTTAGGGGGTTGTAAATGCAGAATACCACATTAGCATAGGTATATATATCATGCACAATCACGCCAACCCACCCCTGTAAAAGAAAACAGAGCATCACAGCACATCTAATATTAGACAGGAGCACCTGTCATGAATCAACCTGGCTGGCTCATTATCAAGGGCCCTGAACAGGGGCCTAGAATAACTCATCAGGCCAACAAGGCATTTATGCATTTAACATGGGCCTGACTTTAGGCCTATGAACCTCAACCTAGGGCAAACCCTCCTCAGAGTATAGACATATAGATTAGATGTCAGGCCTAACATTTCAGGGAACATCAGGCAGAACGGTGGCATCACTATAAACATAAACAGCAGGGTGTACACAACAGCCAATCCCCTGCATGAACATTAAGCCTACACATTATAGAGCGATGTTAGGCATTAACCCATGAGCATGAGCCTAATCCTCCACACTGGTGCACCGTTTAATGAAGGTTCCCTCAGCATCTGTTCCCTCCCGGCCCACTCAAACCAACCTCTCTGGGCACCTCGAAATCCCGAATGCCCCCAAACGTTACAACACAGCAGTAACACAGGCGCAGTGGAGCCCTCCTCTGGGACTGTGACAAGAAATAATCCTGTTCCCCCCCCGGTGCAGGGCCACCAAGTCCCGTCAGGGCCCCCACTCACCGGCAGTCCAGAGCCTCTCTTGCCGTCACCGGTGGCTCTCAGCCGTCCAAGGTTTATCCCGGGACCTCCCTGCTGTCCTTCCTCACTTGCGCTGGTGTTGCGGGGCTCACCTCTCCTCCGCGTCACCCAGGTCCCGCTCCCAGGGGCCCGGGCTCCACCAGTCAGCAGGGCTGGTCGTCGCGGAGGGGTAGGTAACGACAGCGTGCCTAAGTGCCCCCCTCCTCACTCACAGGGGTCTCTGCCGGCACTGACCGGTATTTCCTCGGCTTCACCCGGGGCTCCAAGATGGGCTGCAGGGCTCGTCTCCCAACGGGAGCCCTGCAGATGTCGGGCAGCTCACTCGGGCCTCAGTACCTCGAGGCCCCTCCTCACTGGCTCTCCAGCGGCGACCTCGGTAGCTTCACCCGGGTTCCCTCTTCCTCACGGGAACCCGGGGCTTTGCGACGGCTTCCGCGGCCTTTCCGGGCCTCTTCCTGCTGCCCGGCGGGGCAGCCAATCCGTGCGCGGCGGGGGCGGGCCGATGACGCAGCCTGGCCCCCTCGTCACGTGTTACGGGCCGGAACGGCTTCAGGGCCTAGCGCGGCCCTCTCTCTGCTTCGGCGGCCCCCTCCTGGCATCGGGGGCTGCCGCAACGTTGCACACCCCAGCAAGGGGGGGAAATCTCCTCAAGACAGCGCCGGGCTGCGGCGGTGATTTTCAGCGCTGCCACACAGCGCGAGGACAGGACAAGGGGTAGGCTCCCTTTCTTGGTATAAAGTCCCCTCACAGTCTCCTCAGCACCCGGGCTGCGACGGTGATCTCCGGCTGCGACAAGGGGTAGGCTCCCTTTTTAATTAATTATTTAAATCGGCCCAAAGCGCGCCTCCACAACAGCGCTATTCACAGGCTGCCAGTCTCCTCAGAAAACAGCGAAAACGGCGCTATTCACAGCGCACTGCTCCTCCCTCTGCCCACAACCTCAGCTCCTTCCTCAGACTACGCAGAGGGGGCAGGAATCTAGCACTTCCTCAGCGCTTCGCAGTTATAGCGCTTGTCAGATAGGCTTTACAGCACTAGGGGGCCACAACAGTCCCAGGGCCCAGCGCTTTCACAGGGCCTCACAGCACCTCAGCCAGCAGCATTTCTTTTGGGGGCACGATCTTCCCCATGGTGCTTCAAAGGGGCAGACAGTCCCACAGCAGTTCCTCAGGGGCACACTCCTCACCTCCTGGGCGCTTCTTCACACAGCGCTGGCGCGATACCCGGTCAAACAGCGTCAGTGACCTGGATAGGGGCCCTCCCTTGTCAGGGGCCCATGGGGACAGCAGGGGGGGGGGTTCTAGGGGTGCAGGGCCCAGCTCACAGGTCCATGTGGCGGTAGCACCTCACAGCAGGTCCCCTCTCTTCTTTGTCCCAGCGCTGACTGACTCTCTGGTGACACTTCACCCTCTTTATACCCTCCTCCCAGGCAATGCCAGGACCTTCTAGAATGTTGGCACATCTAGCCTAAACTGGTTCTAGGGGAGGGGGTGAGCACCCTGGGTGCCAGGCTTTCCCTCCAAAACTAGGGGTAGCTGGGTAATATAATCTAGACTGCTGACCTATGTCAGTCCAGTGGCAAAACCCATGGCCATGGCATCCATTTTAAAAACAATACATTTCAGTCAGGTACATTTCCAAAATGGGGGTGCAGTTTTAAAATGGGGGATTTTACAAGTGCTCACATTATGTCAGGTAATTACATTTTCACAAGGTGTCTCACACCACTCATGGCCTATACAGGTTTAATCCCATGGGGGAGACATTCAAGTTAGGGGGTCAAAAGCGAAAAATTTTGGGGGGAAAAGGCCAAGTCCAACACCCACCTAAATGCCACCGACTATACCGATGCTCCCAAACTGAATGGCAGCAGGGTGCCCGCAATTATGTTTGCGGATGACACCCTGCTGCTATCCAAAACCCCTATGGGGATACAGAGGATCCTTGATTCATTTGTGGCCTTCTGCACCGACAGAGGGCTAGAAATCAATGCAGCAAAAACTAAATTCATGGTTCTGAATCCGAGCCAAAAATTGCGGCCGAAACTGGGAGCTGTGCGACTCGAGAGAGAGTATCCACCTTCGAATATCTTGGTGTGACTCTTAACGAAACCATGTCTTGGGGATCCCATCAAACTAGGGCAAACCTCAAACTTATACAAACTACTGGAGGTATTGCCCGGTTGATGACCGGTTCGACATACCGCCCACTGGGGGCACTTATTCAGATATACAAAGCCCAGGCTAGGGGTGCGATCATGTATGGGGCGGAATTGTGGGGGCATACACCCTGTCGGACTATGTCACTCACGGAAAACAAGTTTATAAGACGGATAGCCGCACTTCCGCCCAGTACTCCGCTGCTCCCCCTGAGGCTGGATTTGGGCCTACGACCGTTAGCGGATGAAATAAGTCTGAGACCTATAGCTTTCTGGCGTAGGCTGTGGAGCAGTAACGATCTTGCAGAATATAGAGCGGAATTGGCCGAATTACTGAACCATCCGAAAGCGCTCCACATCCCCTGGGTCAAAAACATCCAAGCCACCTGTATGGAATTGGGGCTCCCTGATTTATGGACGGACCCGGCGAATGCCGCATTAAGTATCTCAAAAAAGTCACTGGCTAGTTTGTATTACGAATATAAACTAACCAGGGCCCGAACAATGCAGGCAGAAGGGTCCTTGTCCTCTGAGTTTCTGCAGAGCAAGGACATTTATAGGTTCGAGAAGGTACTGGATCCTATCTACCCTGTTCTTGCTAGGAAGTTGTATCTCCAATGGAGATACGGCACGCTGCCCTTCCGGTCCTTCACAAGCACTTGGTCATCATGCTCTACCACAAAGCAGTGCCCGGCCTGTGATGCCATGGAGGAAACCGATTTACACGTGGCTTTCTTCTGCCCTGCTTACAAGGCAGCTAGAAAATACTGGCTCCTCCCATTGATAAGGAACATGGGCTGTAGGGAATATGCACCAATGTATAGGATTTTAAAATCTGAGGTTTCTCCCCCAATAGTTTTTGCACTATCAAAATTTCTTATCAAGGTTTGGTATACGCGTAACCGTATTTTAAAAACGTTGGGCCTTTCTTAAAAAATTTTAAGATGCATAGTTTAATGTATTTTGTACACGTTTTCCAAAGGTTTTTATCCTTTTATGAACTGATTTACTGTGATGTATTTGTACTGTTTATCTTTTATGGCCAATTGGCCGAAATAAAGATTGGAAACTTGAACTTGAACTGCTGGCTTCCCTCAAACATATCACCTCACTCGGGAGGGGGGTTTGGAGGTTTCGGTGCAGGGACAACATTTAGTAAACCTCTGCCCACCCATAATCAGTTGTGCATCAAATTGTATACGTTATGCTTGCTTTACCTGTTCCTTCTAGATTTTCCCTAATTTAAATAATATTTTCCAGGCGGAGGGAGGTGCGCCCCCAGGTAGTTATTGACCGTAATGAAGTCAGGGTGTCCGAGTCCAAGCCCGTGAACATGCTCTCAGTGCTTAATTTACAAAACAAAGCATGCTGGTGCCCAAAGCTCTGCTCAGAAATTCGCGGCCAGTGCAATTAAATGTCGGCATGCTGAGTACGAAAGTTATGTAGTCTTTAATTCACCCCAGGCCTCTTCAATCTACCACCAGACACTCCTGCCCCATTTATCTCACTCTTGTATGTTTCTGCTTTCTCCCTTTGTGTTGGTTTTTCCATCTTTTTGTAACTCAGTTTTTCTGTTTTGTGTGTGTTTTTCTCTCTTGGGCTGTGTATTGTGCCCTGAGTGAATGCCTGCTCTGTGCTTCACCCCTGTGGGATTACTGCTGGCTTCCCTAAAAACATATCACCTCACTCGGGAGGGGGGTTTGGAGGTTTCGGTGCAGGGCCAACATTTAGTAAACCTCTGCCCACCCATACTCAGTTGTGCATCAAATTGTATACGTTATGCTTGCTTTACCTGTTCCTTCTAAATTTTCCCTAATTTAAATAATATTTTCCAAGCGGAGGGAGGTGCGCCCCCAGGTAGTTATTGACCGTAATGAAGTCAGGGTGTCCGAGTCCAAGCCTGTGAACATGCTCTCAGTGCTTAATTTATAAAACAAAGCATGCTGGTGCCCAAAGCTCTGCTCAGAAATTCGCGGCCAGTGCAATTAAATGTCGGCATGCTGAGTACGAAAGTTATGTAGTCTTTAATTCACCCCAGGCCTCTTCAATCTACCACCAGACACTCCTGCCCCATTTATCTCACTCTTGTATGTTTCTGCTTTCTCCCTTTGTGTTGGTTCTTCCATCTTTTTGTAACTCTGTTTTTCTGTTTTGTGTGTGTTTTTCTCTCTTGGGCTGTGAGCCAGTCCACAAAGTATCCATGTTTGGGCCCGCCTCCCGCTCCCAAACCTCAAATAAAAAGCTTGGGGGTTTGGCTTGACACCGCATTGAACTTCTCAGCCCAAGCCACAAAGACCGCAGCCACCTGTTTCGGCCTGATGAGGATGCTACGGAAGGTGCTCCCTCTGCTTCCATTCCAGGCAAGGAGGATTCTAGTCCAGGCCCTTATACTATCTCGCCTGGACTATGGCAATGTCCTCTATATGGGAGCCCCTTCCTATGTCATTCAGAAACTCCAAGTCACCCAAAACAGTGCGGCCCGTTTGCTTTACAATCTCCCTCGCTGGGAGTCAGCAAGGACCGCCATTGGGGAACTCCATTGGCTCCCCATAGCGGCCAGAGTACAATTTAAAGCTATGTGTACTCTACATAAAGCCTTCCACCACCTTGGTCCTGCAATTCTGCAACCCCTGATCACCCCCTATGTCCCCTCACGTTCCCTTCGTTCCAGTACCCTCCAGCTGGCCTCCTCTATCAGAGTGAGGAAAGCCCGTTGGGGAGGTCGCTCCTTTTCATACACCGCTGCCAAGTTCTGGAACACCCTCCCCCTTTCCCTTCGAGGAACCACCGATCATCTTTCCTTCAGAAAAGCCTTGAAAACTCACTTGTTTGCCAAATCCCGCTAATCTGCCCGAGCCTGTGCTAAGTTAGCTTTAGTCATAAGCGCTACGAGGCCTCCGGGTAGATGGCGCTATACAAGTGCAATTTCAATTCAATTCAATTCAATTCAAGAGCAGCCCCCCTCCCCCGGCTACCACTAGCTCAAATTAAGCACTGCTCTACTAGCTAAATGTAACTACTTAAGTGAGCTATTTAAGAAGGAGGTAGTTAGACCGGTCAAGACTAAGGGTGGCAGAGTGCTCCTCAACCTCTGTCAATAACTACTCAGAAGGGCCTACCTCTTGGATAGTACAGCTGTTGTACATCAGACACTTGACATTTTGTGACACTTGACCTTCTGTTGCACCCATGCTGCTCCTCTTTCTTTATTCACCCCTTCACCATCTTTCTCTATCCTTCCCATCTTTCTCTATCCTTTTTACTCTTGCCTTGCCCCCTACTTCCTGCAATGCAATAGGTCTTGCATTTACGCAAGTTTAAGCTATTGGCATTGTAAATGAAAAAGCCTTTCATTTAGGTTTTAAAAAGGAAAACAAAATAAAAGACATTGGCATTTGCAATGTCAATAGCTCAAACTTGTTGTGCCTTTCTGCCCTCTGCATCACCACATCATCACTCAGCACCACTCAGCATCACCACAGCACCACTCAGCAGCACCACTCAGCACCACCACAGCATCACTCAGCACCACCACAGCATCACTCAGCACCACCACAGCATCACTCAGCATCACTCAGCATCACTCAGCATCACTCAGCATCACTCAGCATCACCACAGCACCACCACAGCACCACCACAGCATCACTCAGCACCACCACAGCATCACTCAGCACCACCACAGCATCACTCAGCACCACCACAGCATCACTCAGCACCACTCAGCACCACTCAGCACCACTCAGCACCACTCAGCACCACTCAGCACCACCACAGCACCACCACAGCACCACCACAGCACCACCACAGCACCACTCAGCACCACCACAGCATCACTCAGCACCACCACAGCATCACTCAGCACCACCACAGCATCACTCAGCATCACTCAGCATCACTCAGCATCACTCAGCATCACTCAGCATCACTCAGCATCACTCAGCATCACCACAGCACCACCACAGCACCACCACAGCATCACTCAGCACCACCACAGCATCACTCAGCACCACCACAGCATCACTCAGCACCACCACAGCATCACTCAGCACCACTCAGCACCACTCAGCACCACTCAGCACCACTCAGCACCACTCAGCACCACCACAGCACCACCACAGCACCACCACAGCACCACCACAGCATCACTCGGCACTACCACAGCATTACTCAGCACCACCACAGCATCACTCAGCACCACCACAGCATCACTCAGCACCACCACAGCACCACCACAGCACCACCACAGCACCACTCAGCACCACCACAGCACCACTCAGCACCACCACAGCACCACTCAGCACCACCACAGCGTCACTCAGCACTACCACAGCGTCACTCAGCACTACCACAGCGTCACTCAGCACTACCACAGCGTCACTCAGCACTACCACAGCGTCACTCAGCACTACCACAGCGTCACTCGGCACTACCACAGCGTCACTCGGCACTACCACAGCGTCACTCGGCACTACCACAGCGTCACTCGGCACTACCACAGCGTCACTCGGCACTACCACAGCGTCACTCGGCACCACCACAGCGTCACTCGGCACCACCACAGCACCACTCGGCACCACCACAGCACCACTCGGCACCACCACAGCACCACTCGGCACCACCACAGCACCACTCGGCACCACCACAGCACCACTCGGCACCACCACAGCACCACTCGGCACCACCACAGCACCACTCGGCACCACCACAGCACCACCACAGCATCACTCGGCACCACCACAGCACCACTCGGCACCACTGGGCACCACCACAGCATCACTCTGCACCACCACAGCACCACTCTGCACCACCACAGCATCACTCAGCACCACTCAGCACCACCACAGCATCACTCGGCACCACCACAGCATCACTCGGCACCACCACAGCATCACTCGGCACCACCACAGCATCACTCGCACCACCACAGTGGAGAAGTGTGGCTCAATGGTTAGAGCGGCAGACCCTGATGCAGAGGTCTAGTCCGGGACCAGGGTTCAAGTCCCCACCTCGGCGGGTCTTGGGCTCAAAATTGCACGGACCTGATAATTCTCGCCTCGGTGCCTATTCCAATCATGGAGTCCCACTCTGCAACTCTGGGCAATAGCTTGCTTAATCTCCACAACGGCCCCCACAACGCTAAGGATGCCTGGCCTCCACCTTGGGGGTGCCCAGGAGAGGACACCTCACAAGGAAAGCCAGGATGGGTTCCACAGCGGTATTCGTACAAGCGCCTTGAGACCCTTGCAGGTGAGTAGTGCGCTATACAAGTATCAATTTACATTTACAATCAGCACCACCACATTATCACTCAGCACCACTCTGCACCACCACAGCACCACTCGGCACCACCACAGCATCACTCGGCACCACCACAGCATCACTCGGCACCACCACAGCATCACTCGGCACCACCACAGCATCACTCGGCGCCACCACAGCATCACTCGGCGCCACCACAGCATCACTCGGCGCCACCACAGCATCACTCGGCGCCACCACAGCATCACTCGGCGCCACCACAGCATCACTCGGCGCCACCACAGCATCACTCGGCGCCACCACAGCATCACTCGGCGCCACCACAGCATCACTCGGCGCCACCACAGCATCACTCAGCGCCACCACAGCATCACTCGGCGCCACCACAGCATCACTCAGCGCCACCACAGCATCACTCAGCGCCACCACAGCATCAATCCGCGCCACCACAGCATCAATCCGCGCCACCACAGCATCAATCTGTGCAACCACAGCATAAATCTGTGCAACCATTCAACAACAACTGGTTCAAATATGTTCTCTCAATGTTTCAAGCTTTATTACAAATGTCACAAAAAGATGTTAATATTTCACTTCTGTTCTTCAATTTTCGTCACAATAAAATACACTGAACATAATGTTCACAAAAGTTATTTACAAAAGTTTGTTATTGCCTTTATAAATTACAATCACTTTTATTTCAGTATTAATTATTTAAAAAAATTAAAAGCCATTGTTATTTGTAATATCTATACATCTAAGTCACGTAAATACAAAACATGTTGCATTACATATGCTATAGGTGTCACATTCGCGAAAGTTATAACTATTGGCATTGTAAATGACAAAGCTATTAATTTAGCTATTTTCAAAATAAACACAAATAAAAAAATGTACATTTACAAGAGCAATAGCTCTAACTTTCCTAATGCGAGACCTATTGCATTGCAAATGCTTGTTCATGTTATTTGTATTTCAGTTTGCCCTACATTAAGTCACACTATTAGAGAATGCCTGACTAATTATTGCATGGTGTTTATGGTCTAAAGGAATTTAGTTGATATCGTTATTTTACTCCGATGTTTTAATTTTTGAAATTTTATATTCCAGTTCTTTTTAATTTGGGGATTAAAGGGGAGTAAGCAGTCAAGTGTGTGTGCCCTGTCATACATAATTAGTTGCCTAGAGCTATCGAAAGGGCACTGTGTTAGCTTTGTAGTATATTTGTAGTGTTTTAGCACATGCTTATTCATGCTGGGTCATTTAAACTAGAGCGAGTGTTCAATAGGGTTTAGCAAGGAACGTTTGAGAAATATGGACAGATGAGTTATGGACAGGCACAGATTCAGGTTAAAAGGTCTAGGAATAGGTCTTTTCTAATTGATCTGGATTTGGCAGTAGTTCCTTTGTGACTTCGTGCCGCCAGCACAAGTACTACAGGAATTAGCAGAACGAGGAGAAATGGACAAAGTCGAGGTCAGTTTGGTATTTATTTTTAATTTTTAGAGATGTATTCATTTACTAAGCGTTCCTGGGGGTTTACATGGTACTGTACTTTTTTTCTCTATCTTTTTTTATTTTTATGGAAATCTTTAGCCCTCACTGGCTCTGAGAGCTGTCACAGCACTTTACACAGGGCTGCCATATATCACTAGCACAAGAAACCTTGGCAAAGAAAATTGTTGTGAATTCAGTTTGCCGACTCATATAAACATAGTCATTCTAAAAAGCTTTTGACGTGCTGCATGCACAAATGCTATTTATCACATTAAAGTCTGCCCCATAAGCTTAGCCAGTGATGAGAAAAAGTAGAAAACAAGCATTTGCAATGCAATAGGTCTCGCCTTTGTGAAAGTTTGAGCTATTGGCATTGTAAATGACAATGCCTTTTATTTATGTTTTGAAAATCTGCAAACGGTGCGTAAACACGCACTTTGTACTTACAGTCGTTGCTTACGAGAAGCAAGGCTGGCAGTAACTGCGCCTCTTTTACTGCCAGCATTGCTTCTCGTAAGCAGACTATAAGTGCAAAGTGTGTGTTTACGCACCGCTTACAGGTTTTCAAAGCACATAATGAAAGGCACTGTCATTTACAATGCCAATAGCTCAAACTCTCACAAAGGCAAGACCTATTGCATTGCAAATGCTTGTTTTCTTATTTCACGTAGTGAATAGGTATACAAGGTGAGATATTTTTGGCTTTTTATGTGTTCTACTGCATAATGGGTTCCTTGCACACTTTGCCACAATATTCAAGCTAGCCTGGCTGAGGGGTGTTACCCCGAAACCGGTCCCAGGATGCTTGTTTCTGGTCCAAGGTAGACCTAGCTTGGCAGTTCAGACTAGACTTTTCCCATGAGGCTGATTTGCATCTGGCTGGGTCTGAACTGTGGTGGCAAAGTGAGCTAAAGAACGACTATGGATTCAGCCCAGATCTGTGACTGTAGGTCAGTGTCTGGACTGTTCCCATGAAAAACAGGGTCAAGACTGATTTGCATGTGGCTGGGTCTGAATTGGGGTGGTGAAGTGAGCTAAAGAGCAAAGATGTATTCAGCTCAGATCTGTGACTGGGGGTCAGTGTCTGAAAAGTTTCAACACTCCGAATCATCTCCTTGTGTGTGTTCTACTGCATAGATACAAGCCCTTTCATAAATCAATTTAGTTAGCACTTACAATACTTGTTTGGAAGGTAGCTGATTTTGCTTTGCTTTTGTAGAATGGAAGGTTAATACCAATGGGGAAACCTGGCCTTGTTCAGCTTTTAGGGTGTGCTCTTTGCCCACCTCCATTTTGAGGTCTGGCCAAGAGACTGCTCTAGTTGCTTCACAAGCCTCATGCTCTCCAAAAGAAAAGAGGGGGGGGAGGAGAGAGGGAGAGCAAAAGTCCTTCTCCATTGCTGTGACACCCTGTTGGTCCACATAAACAAGCTGCGGACCCGCTTTTGTCGCGGTGATGCTACTTCACGGCTGGGCCGGCCGTTTCAATGCACGAAAGAAGGAGTTGCCCCCAGGCGATGTGCATTCACAGGTGAGTGTGCAGAAATAACTTCAGTAAATCCACATGCCCAACAGTACAATGCCGAAGCGTTTCGGGCTCACACCCTTTGTCAAAGGCATACTGTGCACAAATGACAAGCATTGCTTCCAATTACATCCCCTTTTTAAATAACATAATTCTCAGGTGAGCAGATTCAATTATTGCAGAAAATTCTGAGAATGGAAGTCCATGTACTCCCCAAGTGGGTCTTCGTGGTCGCACATAACCAAGAAATGTAATCCGCTACTGAAATTCACTCTTGTAAGTTTTATTGAATCATTCTCGGGCTGTAATGTTTTCGGCAGGATCCCCTGCCTGGTTCATACACAGAGCCACAATACAATCTTTGTTTCTAAGCCCACTATCACGATGACATGGTGACATAGACCTAAACAACATACTTTGAAATGCGCACATTTCATTTCTAAATTCAGATATAAGGGGTTAACAATTGTTACTACATAGACCTAATTTAATAATTTCCTTTTTTACATTTCTGTTAAATGTTACAATTGTTTCTGAGTTTTTTCTTTTTCATGTTTGAGTTTTCTTTAACCCCTCATGGCCATATATTAGGGAGTTACCAATTGTCTAGACTCCCTAAGGTCAAACCCATACATGTTAGAATATTCTCTTCAACGTAAGACTCCTTAAAGTGCTTCTTTCTATTTAAATCAATTTACAGTGAATTAGTTGGTTTGTGTACAATAGCAGGTCTCGATTCCACTACGCAATTGTGTTCCTGTAAATCGTTCTACTCAAGATCGGGAACAGTTCCCAAAGAGGTATGTGTGGGATACCTGATCGTGGAATCACTAAATGGACCTCATAAATTATAATATTAAAGTGCAAGTGTCACGCATTCGGCGTATAAAGTGCAAGTCCCGAGTATCATCAATGTTAAAGCGCTGGTATCTGATTTCTCGACCTGCTTGTTGAATCATTTTGTCATTGATCATTGCCTGTCAACTGGACTCAACCGTTCCATACCATATTTGATTGTTTCCGCTATAAGATTACATGTGCAAAATTGCTAGGTTACATAGCCCATACTGTGGTCCACTCAAGGTCATCTGCTGTTAGGACACATATCGGAGCCCCGTAGCGAATTGCGGTAGAAACCCGATCACGGAACCGCAAGTCCCAGAACCACCCCCACCCAGAACTACACTTCCCAGAGGGCATAGCGAGGTGAACACGCGCGGAGGGCGTCATCATAAAAACAACCAGGAAGCCAGCAGTCGGCGTCGGATATTCTGAATCAGAGACGCGAGACCGCATTGCCGAGGCTTCAAGGAAAGTGCGCCCTGTATTGCGAGTGAGAGTTGTGGAAGCATAGGACGCTATTGCCGGAAGGCGTCAAGTCACAAACAGGACCCTAGTATCACGGGTGTTTGTGAATCCGTCCACACTGTTGACCTCTGCCAGTCCCCGCTCGAGGGTTATCGAGCGCTTGGAACTCCGTCCCCTCTTAGAACTTTGCCAGTCCCCACTCGAGGGTTATCGAGCGCGTGGGACTCAGTACCCTCCTAGAACTTTGCCAGTCCCCGCTCGAGGGTTATCGAGCGCTTGGGACGCGGTCCCCTCCTAGAACTTAATCAGTCCCTGCTCGAGGTTTATCGAGCGCTTGGGACTCCGTCCACTCCTAGAACTTTTGCCAGTCCCCGCTCGAGGGTTATCGAGCGCTTCGGACTCCGTCCCCTCATTAACCATTGCCAGTCCCTGCTCGAGGGTTATCGAGTGAGAGGAACAGGAACGTTCACATAAGGCCGTATACAGGCGGTCGGTCCTTTTTGTCTTTGTTTGCCCTCCGTTGGAGAGTGTCGGGACCGACACGAATGCGGAGGACGACTTGAAGAGCACGACCCTTATCGAGTGGCATTGTCGGCAACTGCTTAGCACGGTGTCCTCTGTTGGTGGATGCTAGGACTGGCATCCGTGCAGAGGACGGTTGGATCATCTACCATTACCCCTACACTGTATAGTATTGTATACTGTTTCATCTGGTACTACAGTGCAGTAATAAAGAGCTGGTTTACCTACCAAGACAGGTCTATTCTCTATTCTTGAGGTACAGACCTGTGCGTTCAAGGGAGGTGTTCGGGTTACCCAATCCCGAGGACTCAAGGATTACATCTGCACAATATAAGGTGCTGGTGCCATTCACTATACGGTCATGGACCACTCATTTCTCCTATACACATTATCTATTCTTGCTTTCTTCTAATCTTGGAGTTGTCAAAAAAATGCAAGTGCGTCACTGCATGTTACTTGTATAAAGTTTCAAATGCATGACTATGTGACATTGTTAAAGTAGCAACATCAGACTCCGTAGATATAGTACCTTATGGGAGTAAGCTGTGTTTTCTTCTAGTTTCAAATATATCAAAGTGCGTTGTCATCAGTACATGCTGTTTGTATAAAGTGCAAATGCAATATTGAGAAAGCACTATTAAAATAACGGCATAAAATGCAGGTGCTTATATAAAACTGGTTGAGAGTATAACAATACAAACTAATCCACCAACAATACTAACTGGCAGCCCAATAATTACAATCAGATTCATCAAAAATCCTCTACGCCAATTTACCTAAATCACTCGATGTAAAAAAACATTCGGGGCATGATCTGAAAACTAAGTTGTTAGTGTAAAAAATATATCTATACATAATATAGGAAAATGTTAAAAACATCAAAATAGTGTACAGACCTAGTTATCCTCATGCACTTAAAATTTCAATTTTGTCTGGAGATGGGTCAATTCCTTATGTTTTTGTTGTCTTTCATTTGAGATAGACATACATATCTTCATCAGAGTTCAGGCCTCGTGGTGTCTTACAGTCAAACATTAATATGTAACAGGACTCTAGTTGCCTCAGCTTACCTTCACGATTCCCACCTCGTCTCTTTTTGGGGACAGTCGACTACAAAATATGTTAGCTCCTCTACCTTGTCTGCAGGGATATCGTTAATATGTTGAGCTACTGGAAATGACTGGTCTCTATTTTTCACGGCCCTGAAGTGTTGAAGGATCCTAACATGGACCATATGGATCGTACTGCCAACGTATACCATCGGACAAGTGCACTGAAGGACGTACACTACATAATCACTTTTGCAGTTAAAAAGCATGGGATTTTCCAAGGTTTGTTCATTAGGGGCAGCTGAATCTCCTTTTTGTTTATTCCATGCTTGCAAGCCCTGCATTTGAGGCATTTATTAAGGCTTGGATTTGCCCTCAGCCAACTCTGTTTCGACTACCTCAGGACCACTATTTACCAGTTGTTGTCTCATCGATTTAGCTCTTCTGTAGGAGACAAGGGGTTTACGTGTCACAAGGCTGCTCAGTGTTGGATCCCCTTTGACCAGGTGCCAATGCCTATTCATGCAGTTTCTCACCCTTGCATGGTAGGCATTGAAACCGGTTATCATTCTGATTTCTTGTTTGGTATCTCTAGTTCGTTCCTCCTCTCTCTTTTTGAATAAGATGTCTTCTCTGGATAATCCATCCTCTTTCTCAACTGCTTGATTTAAAACTTGCTGACTGTACACCTTCTCCTTGAATCTTTCTCTTAAATCAGTTTGTGCTTGCTTAAGTGAACTTATTACACTGCAGTTTCTCTTCAGGCGGAGATGTTCCGCATAGGGGATACTTAGTTTCAGCTTTTGTGGGTGGAAACTACTCAAATGTAAAATGGAGTTTCCTGCAGTAGGTTTCCTAAAAATGCATGTGTGCAAGCTGCCCTCATTGATAACTTCCAAATCTAAAAAATGCACGTGTGAATCATTAATGGTACTAGTGATGGTCAGGTTTAGTGTATTGTTGTTGAGAACTGCCAAAAAAGTATTGGCCTTCTCTACTGACTCCCTCTTTAGGATAAACAGGTCATCTATAAACCGGCAACAGACCTTGATATTCTCATTCCACTCTGTCTCGTATTCAACCCTGAGCACCTGCTCCTCCCACCAGCCCATGTGAAGATTCGCATAGCTGCGGGCGAAGCAGGTACCCCTTAGTTGTCTATAGGTGTCATTCCCAAAGAGGAGGAAATTCTTTTCCAGACACAAATCAGCCATTTTGATCAACATTTCAGAGTGTTGGTAGGCATGTATTGGTCTGGTGCCCAAAAAGTGCCTAAGAGCTCTTAGGCCATCCTTGTGTGCGATGCTCCTATATAACAAAGCTACATCAAAGGTTATCAGCCGATCTGCTTCTTCCCACTGCACATTGTTTAATTTTCTCAAAAAATCCCCGGTGTCCTGTATATAGGATGGCAGAGTTTTTACAATGTCTTGCAAGAAGTAGTCTAAAAATCTAGATGAGGTCTCAAATAGTCTCCCAGTAGCCGATGTTATCGGCCTATCTGGAGGGGATAACATATCTTTATTGACTTTTGGTATTAAATACAATATAGGCTTTATTGGATTGTCCAATTTTAAATATTGGTAATCTCCCTTTGTAATAAGTTCCATTCCCCTCCATCTTGCTAGTTCTTTGTGAAATTTATTTTTGACCTCCAAAAGATTACTTTGTGGTATTCGTTGATAGCATTCAATATCTCTCAATTGTAGCTTCGCTTCTTAATTATATTTGCACAGGAGCCACAAAATCATGTTTCCCCCTTTGTCCGATTGTCAAATCACAATGTCAGTCCTCGATCTTATTTTATCCATGATCTGTACATAATTCCTTTCATCCTCTCTGGTGCCTTTGTTTTAATTCTTGAGATATATATATATATCTCCATCCATCCATCCATCAGTGGGTCAGGCCACTTTATCCATTGGCTCATTACAGTGCGAGTGACTGTATTTTCCTGCGTACATGTCAATTTACAAAGAAGAGCAGACCAATGTCATGGCTGCTAGCCACTCTCTGCTTTCATTTAAAAAATATATATATTTTTGCACAAGGCCATTTTTTTTTGTTTTAAACAAACAAAATACGTATGTGCATGGCTACTTTAGGTGGTGGCATTGTTACTTTTTAATATTTTTACACTTTTAATGTTCTTTGTGTATGTTTCCAAACAGAAACAAAAAATAACTAAATTTCAGGCTTGCCATAACAAAAAATATTGGCTCAGCCAATGCTTCTGTTACTCTATTACTGCTTCCCCCTCCCATCCACTGTTTTTTAGGTCTCGCCTAGACGAAAGCAAAAGCGAAAGCTTTTGCTGTCTAGGGAGACAGCTTATGTTGCCGCTTTCTGGGGAATGAAGGGGAATGTGGACAGCAGACTGTTTCGAATTTCTTCTGCTGGAGATTAGACCTCGTGAACGCGCCTTGACTGTATCTAATGCGTGTGGTTTTTTTTTTGGAACGTGGGCCGGGCGCTTGCTTCAGTCAGTTTCACTTTCAAGTGCAGGCGTCAATGCGTCTGGTAGTTCTTTATGTGGAGTGCCTTTTGACCTCGTGAGCGCGCTTTGCCTGCATCTAATGTGCACACACACGTACACATACAGAGACATTCCCCCCGCCCTGCCGCATACACAGAAGCGCCCCCGGCCGCCGCATATATACAGAGACATCTCCCCCCCCCTCCCCCGCCGCAGCTCTCCCCCCCCTCCCCCGCCCCCACCGCAGCTCTCCCCCCCCCCCTCCCCCGCCCCAGCTCTCCCCCCCACCTGACAACACTTACCGGCTCCGGGCTCTGCTGGCGGGGGCTACACGAGAGCTCCCGCTCCTCGGGGCTCTTTCCACAGCACTTCTCTTTGCTCCCGGTGTGACTCCTCGGCTCTGCAGCTCTTCTCCGGGGCCGCGGGACAAAAGCTACTCCTCTGCGCAGGCGGCTCCGGGGCACTCCGCAGCTCACGAGAGCCCCGGGCCGCGGGAAGACTTTTCCTCTCCTTTCTCGGGTGCTCGAGGAGGCGGGACTTCCGGCCGGGCCGCGATGCAATTGGCTGTCCGGCCGGGCGTTTTCTTCATTTGTCTCTTCCTTTTTAATTTGCTTCTCTTCCCGTGTTAAACGCATTGTTTTGCTTGTTTTCTCCGCCTTATTTAATTCTTTTTCCCTCCTTTCCTTCTCGAGTTCCCTGTACCTTTTCTTTGTTCTTTCCTTGTCTTCTCTTTCTCTCTCTTCCCAGCAATGATTCCTTCTAGGAGCTGGATCCGCACCAAACCGTTCTTCCTTCCTGTAGAGTTCTGCCAAGCCTGCACTGCGGCCCTGCACATGCTGAGTCCGCAGCGCCTTCTGCAGTCACGCTGGCCCTACCGGCGGTGTAGGGTTTCTCGTGTTATTCCTGGAGCAGGATATGAAATGCCGGTCTATTTCAGTGCAATTTAAGGAGTCAGAAGCCAATGTGAAAACAGTATGGCCTTCTGAACGTCTGTCGTTACCTCTGGCAGTGTTTTTACGTGGCCTGGCGAGGGATCGGCCTCAGCGTCTGGAGCCTTTGTGTAAATTGGACTGCTTGTTTGGTTCGTTTTCCCCTGCTGGTCTGCCCTGCATCTGATCCCAGGGGGCTCCTATTTGTATTAGTCCCGGGCAGTCCCGCCTGACTTCCTGTGTCTCGCCCGTGCAGAGGGACCGGAAACACTCAATCCAAGAAAGGTACGTTGCTTGCAGTGGTGTACAGTAACAGTAAACACAGGGTTTACTCAAGAATATGTGAAGAACAAACACCTGGTTCCATGGTGGGAAGGGGTTGTGGGCTACATTAAGTAAGAATTCGCGTGCACGCAGTGCATTGTGGGGCCTAGTTGTTGAATGGTGTTGCTTTCCCTGGTGGCCGTGGTGATGTCGGGCTTTGCTAGTCTGCCCTAGGTTTTATAATTTATTTGTGTATCAACAGCATCTCTTTCCACCCTACCCAGTGCTACAGCGATTTACTGTGGAAAGTGAACAAATAACCTACATTTGAAGGAGGCCTCATTTTAAAGATGTTGATATGAAAAAGCATGTATCGCGGACAGCGCTGCCCTGCCAGCCTCGACTGACCTGACCCATGTTATCCATGCAAGGTGCCCTCCATTCCATTGTAGAGCGATTCACGTCACGCGCATTAGCTGATTGGCTGTAAAATGACGAACGCATTTTGAAGTTGGAAATTATTTTACTAGGAACGCATACTTGCTTCACTATTAAAAGGTGGAGCAGCCTGATACACTGAGGTATACGTGCTTCCAACTTGCTTCCGGGTAGATGTATGAACAGTGCCGACACGCACCATTTTTTTCCAAACAGATTTTATTGGGGTTTTTGCATATATGACGCATCACAGTGGTCTATTAAGTACAGTCAGTCAAGATATTGTTCCCCATAGGACTTTTACTCATCTGGACCATGATAAATGTGATAAGCACAAAATATTAGTATGGGTAGTTTTACAGCTGAGGAAATTCAGAGGTGTACTAAAAGCACGTTTAAGAATACACACTGTTGAACATGTTAGTAACTGCTCAAACCTGGGAAAGAGGCTACATTTGTGCAAATGGAAGTTATGTAATTTCGAACATCTGCAAAAGACCTTTAAAAGCCTCCATTCCTGTCAATACCTCAGCGTGACGTCTGAAAAGTATGTTAAGAGGTATCGTAGGTAAAGTTCTGTGTAACATGGATAACCCATCCTTTCGTATTGTAATAGTGGGTAACATTCACCAGGCACCAGCTCTTCACTGCGCCGTACGTGGAATACCAATGATGTGTTGTGGGTCAGCAAATCGGTATTTTAGGAATCAAAAACTGTAGTCGACATTGAACCTTAGTGACACGTTCTTTGCGTCACACTATGTTCCTGGGAAATATTTTTTGATTCATATTAAGATCATGTGCAGTAGCAAAGAGAAGACATGGTCAGGAGCGTTGAAGGTGGCAGGGAATAGACTTTATATAACCAGCAATGCTGCCATTCTTACCCAGTCTTGGTTCAGCACATTGGCTGCCAGGGATCTCACACCCCCTCACCCTCACACCCCCTCACCCACCTCACCCTCACACCCCCTCATCCTCACCCTCACACCCCCTTATCTTCACCCTCACAACCCCTCACTCTCTCACCCCCTCACCCTCACACCCTCTCACCCTTACCCTCACACCTCCTCACACCCCCTCACCCACCCTCTCACCCTCTCACCCTCTCACCCTCTCTCACCCTCACACACCCCTCACACCCCCTCACCCTCACCCTCACACACCTTCTCACCCTCACACACCTTCTCACCCTCCCACCCCCTCACCCTCACCCCCCCTCTCACCCCCTCACCCACCCCCTCTCACCCTCACACCCCCTCACCCCGGTCACCCTCACCCTCACCCTCATCACCCTCAACCTCCCTCACCCTCATCCACCCCCTCACCCTCACACCCTCATTCCTAACCCCCAATCTTCACCCTCACCCTCACAACCCCACACCCTCCCCCTCACACACCCTCATCCTCACACCCCTCACCCTCACACACACCCTCACACTCCCTCACCTTCACACCCCCTCACCTTCACACCCCCTCACACCCCCTCACCCTCACACACCCTCGTACACCCTCACTCACCCTCGCACACCCTCAGTCACCCTCACACACCCTCACTCACCCTTACACTCCCTCACCCTCACACCCCCTCACCCACCCTCACACCCCCTCACTCACCCTCACACCCTCTCCCTCACACCCTCTCCCTCACACCCCCTCACCCTCACACCCCCTCACCCTCACACCCCCTCACCCTCACAGCCCCTCACCCTCACACCCCCTTACCCACACCCCCTCACCATCACACCCCCTCACCCTCACCCTCACACACCCTCACCCTCACACACCCTCACCCTCACACACCCTCACCCTCACACCCCCTCACTCACACGTGCACACCCTCACCAGCATAGCATAACAAAACATAGCATAGCATAGCATAACAAAACATAGCATAGCATAACAAAACACAGCATAGCATAACATAACAAAAAAAGCATAGGATAGAAAAACATAGCATAGCAAAACATAGCATAGCATAACAAAACATAGCATAGCATACAAAAACACAGCATAGCATAACAACACAAAGCATAGGATAGCAAAACAAAACATAGCATAACAAAAAAACAGCATAGCAACACATAACAAAGCATAGCATAGCATATAAAAACACAACAAAACATAGCATAGGATAACAAAACATAGCATAACAAAACAAAGCATAGCATAACATAACAAAGCATAGCATAGTATAACAAAACATAGCAGAGCATAACAAAACACAGCATAGCATAGCATAACAAAAAAAGCATAGGATAGCAAAACATAGCATAGCATAACAAATCATAGCATAGCAAAACATAGCATAACAAAACACAACACAACATAGCCTAGCATAACAAAACATAGCATAGCATAACAAAACAAAGCATAGCATAACAAAGCATAACATAACAAAACATAGCATAACAAAACAAAACATAGCATAGCATAACAAAAGAAAGCATAGGATAGCAAAACTAAACATAGCATAACATAACAAAACAGCATAACGTAACAAAACATAGCATAACAAAACACAACCCATAGCATAACAAAACATAGCAAAACACAACAAAACATAGCATAGCTTGACAGAACACAACAAAACATAGCATAGCAAAACAAAACATATAATAGCATAGCAAAACATAGCATACCATACACAACAAAACATAGCATAGCATAGCATAACAAAACATAGCATAGCAAAACAAAGCATAGCACAATAAAATAGAACAAAACAACATAGCATAACAAAACATAGCATAGCAAAACATAGCATAGCATAACAAAACATAGCATACCAAAACACAGCATAGCATAACAATTCAAAGCATAGGATAGCAAAACATAGCATAACAAAACAAAACATAGGATAGCAAAACAAAACATAGCATAGCATACAGCATCACTCTGCACCACCACAGCATCACTCAGGGGCACCACAACATCATATGCACTACCACAGCATCACTGAACGCCACAGCATCACTCGTTCGCCATCACAACATCACTCAGCGCCACCACAGCATCAATCTGTGCAACCATTCAACAACACCTGGTTCAAATATGTTCTCTCAATGTTTCAAGCTTTATTACAAATGTAACAAAAAGATGTTAATATTTCACTTCTGTTCTTGGATTTTCGTCACAATAAAATACACTGAACATAATCTTCACAAAAGTTATTTACAAAACTTTAAGCTATTGCCATTATAAATTACAATAGCTTTTATTTAAGTATTAATTATTGAAAAAAAATTAAAAGCCATTTTTATTTGTAATATCAATACATGTAAGTCACGTAAATACAACACATATTGCATTACAAATGCTATAGGTGTCACATTTACGAAAGTTATAACTATTGGCATTGTAAATGACTAAGCTATTAATTTCGATATTTTCAAAAACAAAACATAAATAAAAAATGTGTCATTTACAATACCAATAGCTCAAACATCCCTAATGCGAGACCTATTGCATTGCAAATGCTTGTCTGTGTGTGCTGTCTCCTTCTCCTCAACCGCTACCCCATAATTGCTTGTTAGTTTTGAAAAAGCAATCACACTTCCGGAATGCTTTAACATTTTTAAAACACTATACTTTTGGACATGCCCTCAGGCACTTACAGATAATGCTGCATTGTGTTGGTGTATAATGTAAATACACCTGCTAAAACCAACTCGCATGTTTATATCACGAAGAGCCAGCCAGTGGCTCCTCCGAGGAAAGATGGAAGTTCAGGCAAGATAGTAGACCGAGTACACGGTGCCCTCTCTGCCTGCAGTGCATACCTACATACACTTTGGAATGTGTGATTTTTCTAAGTGACGCCACTACCGACAGCGTCTTCTGCACACCACTTTGAGTATGGAATACTGACCTGCTGTCGTTTTTGGCTGGGTTTGTTGGACATTTGCCAACAATGCAGAAATGTGGACGGACTGGTTACACCTTTTCCTAACAAGGCAGACCTGCTGGACGCGGCAGCGCTACTCTGTGCACGACAAAGGGGCATATCTGGAAAAAATCTCCAAACGTGATTACCGGGGCCTGCACTGCAATTTGTTCCATGAAATTCTTTTCTAGTGCAAATTCGAAATATGTGAAGGTCTTCCATGCACGGCCTATTGAGACAACAGGATGGAAAGGAATATCATTTTTCCAGGTGCCAAAGAGCACACGCTGTGTCTTCTTTTTTCACAGATGTCTGTGTTTCACCTGCACATCTGCCTGAAGGGATCGACAGAACAAAACAAAGAGGGACTGTCACTCGACTAGGTGTACCGTCTCAGATTTACCATGCTGCCTACAGGTCACCAGTACTCCAGGGAACCCAACATCCCCTCACACTACTCGGGGTGCTTTGTAAAGACATGAGTGTTTTCAGGAGCTAGGTCACAGAAAGAAGAGACGGGTTACCCACTTATTCCGCAGTTCATATTTTAGGCGTTCCTGTGCTTCTGTGCTTCCAACTGCTGCAATCCTGCTGATGAGCACTTTAATGGAAGTCTAGGTTTCAGAGTATAGGCCCACACTTCGAGTCGTTGCACATTTAGATCCTAATAATCCTGATAGAGACACATAATTAGACACCAAACTTGATAATTTAACTCAACAACATAAATAAACCACACACCATATACATCAAATCCACGCCACAGAATTCCACATCATGCCATAAAATTCAACAGCACACCATATAATACAATTCCACTACATACCACTCCACAACACAAAATTCATCTACATAATTACACTATGTAACAATCCAACTTCACATAATTCAAGTACACTCAATACCACATAATTACTATCCACATATTTCCACAGCACACCATGCCACATAATTCTGTTACACAAATCCACTGTACACCACACAATTACACTACATAACAATTCCAATCAACCCACATAATTCCACTACACACCACATACATCCACTTTACTCCAAACTAAAACACATGGCAAAAATACATTGTCATTTACAACGCCAGTAGTTCTGACGCAAGCAAATGCGAGAACTGTTGCATTTCCAGTGCTTCACTTTCTGCCTTTTTTTGCGCTCCTTCTGCTTTTCTCTTCCCTTTTTTCATTTTTCTGCCCTAGGCTTTCTTTTTTCTGCCTTTTTTTCCCAACTCCCAGCTGTCCAGCCCCCTCGCAGTTCTACTTAATGGCGGCCATGCGCAGAAGGTGCGCAAAAGGCAAGCCCGTCGGACCCTGGTTCTCGGACCTCCCACAGCTATGACGCCAGTGCCCTCCTCGCCCTCTACACTGGACGCCACGCCGCCAGCCGTCTAGCGTCGCTGAAGAAGACCCATTGACCCTTCACCTATTGGAACTGCAACCGCACCTTCACCCACTCCAACACGCCAGCTCCTCTCTCCACCCAGCTGACCAAAAGCGCACCTGACAGGTTCAACTCCATTCTCCTCAACGTCCAATTCCTCCACAAACACGCCACAGAGATCTGGGACCTCCTCGACGCCACCTCCCCCTTCATCGCCTTCCTCATGGAAACCAGGACTCACCCCTGCTGCGGACCAGCCATCGTCATCTCCGACATCTACAAAATTACCCACAAGAACCACCCAGGAGGTGGCATCGCCATCGCCCACAAGAACACCCTCTGAATAATCACGCTCTCGAATGACACAATGACTACCATGGAACACCTACGATTCCAGATACAAACCAACCCCTCCCTCCATCGTCCCTTGTCTACAAGCCCCCCAGACCCTGACCGCTGTTCACCGATGCCATCATAGATCTGATTGCACCCCAGGCTCTCGCATCCACTGACTACATCCTACTTGGAGACCTCAACTTCAATATGGACAACCCCGGCGACCAGAACACCGCCTCCCTGCTGGCGAACCTCGCCAACATCAGACTCAATCGGCTAATCACCTCACCCACCCACACAGCCTGACAAATGCTCAACCCCCGTCTTCTCCGCCAGCGGGAATATCAGCTACAGCCACACCACCGAAATTGCCTGGATCAACCACCACTGCGTCCATTTCGTCTTCGCCACTCCCACCGTACATCCTCGCCCTGTTACAGCTGGATTAAGGCCACCAAAGAACTGCTAGTCGACTCCCTCAGCACAAATACTCCGCCAACGGACACCAACACTGCAGCACACATTCTCCACAGTTGGATCTCCAACTGCGCCAACACTCTGCTACCCCTCAGGGAAAGATCCGGCAAGCAATACCTCAAGAAAGCCAGCTGGTTCACTCCTGTCCTCCACACGTCCAGACACCTGCAGACGACTTGAGACCAGATGGAGGAACAACAAAACCCTGGAAACCCACGCTACCTTCAAACCCGCCGTCAGCACACACCACCTCCTCCTCAAAACCACAAAGAAAATGGCCTTCGAAGACCTATTCAGCACTAACGCACACAACAGCAAATAACGCATCGTCAAGAAGTTCCCCAGGCCCAATAGCGATCCCCTAGACGTCCCTCCCTCCCAAGACCTCTTCAGCAAACTCTGCACCTTGTTTCACCACAAGTTCAGACAGATCTATGACTGTTTCAACACCCCAGACCCTGCTACTACGCCCGCCACCACTGCACGCACCCACGCTGCACCCCAAGACCGTGCTCTGCTGGACCCGCTCACAACCGAGGATACACTCAAGACCATGAAGAGTTCCCACTCAGGAGCACAGTCAGATCCTTGCCCATACCACATCTTCCACAGAGCAGCTGCCACCATTGCCTCCCAGTTTCGCCGCACCATCAACTGCTCCATCAAAACCACCACCTTCCCCCATGCCTGAAATCACGCAGAGATCAACCTCCTGCTGAAGAAGCCGTCCTCAGACCTGACGGAACTCAAGAACTTCAGACCCATCTCCCCACCTCCCCTCCCCAGCCAAGGTCATCAAGAAGGTCATCAGTGCCCAACTCTCCGCGTTCATAGAAGTGAGCCATGACCTGGACATCTCCCAATCCTGCTTCCGAAGCAACCACAGCACTCCTCGCCTCCATCAACGACATCCATTCCCTCCTAACCCTCATCCTACTTGACCTATCGGCTGCCTTCGACAGAGTCTCCCACTGCACCCTAATCACGAGACTCCAAGACGCCGGCAGCTGTGATAAGGCACTCTACTGGATCCACTCCTTCCTCACCACTCAGACTCACCGAGTCCGACTAACCCCGTTCCTCTCAGATCCTACAGAGATCAGCTGCGGGGTGCCCCACACTACTGCCTTCTGATCCTCTCCCTCACCAATGAACCCAAAACCCCCAGCACCAACTTCCACAGCGGAATGAAGGCCATCCCCTCCTGGATGAAAGACATCTGCCTCAAGCTCAACTTGGACAAGACCACAGTACTCATCCTGGGACCCTTTTCTTCATCCTTGGATCACTCTTGGTGGCCAGCTGCTCTAGGACCCCCTCCCACCCAGACGGACCACGTTAGCAACCTTGGCATCATACTGGACTCATCGCTCACAATGAGCCACCAAATCAGCGCAGTTTCCTCAGCCTACTTCCACACTCTCTGCCTACTTCAAAAGATATTCTGTTGGATCCCCACAGACTGCCAGCGCCACTAGACTGCTTTGAAGGGCATATTTGGTGCCTTCTTAGCATACTCGAGTTGGAACCAGTTCAGGGAGCTGTTGGCTTCCACTCTGGCATGAAACTGGACAAAAGACATGGAAGTATCCTTCCCATTGTCCAGCCCCTCCTGTGGGAGGGACCCCTGAATCGTCCCAACCCTTTCCTTAGGGTACTTAAGGGCTTACCTGTGGATGGTTCCTTAGATATATGGTGGGACAAGATTCAGATCCAAAATCACTTATCTTCAACTGTCTGGGCACTTTGGACTTCGCTTTGGGAACCGAGACTGCAACTGGTAAAACTCCTGCTGCTCCTGCTCTCGTCGTCCTGCCAGTATTCTGAGTCGTCTGTGCCTGTGCTCCATACAGGTTCTTCTACAGGCTTGTGGACATCAAGACTCACGAAGGACTCTCCCTTGAAGTGAAGGAGTCAATTCTCTGTATCAGCAGGCACTGCAACAAAGCTGACCGGCCTGCTCATCCTGAGCTCTTACAGACTCCGAAAGGTTTAGCAACACAGGTGGTGGTTCTGCAACTTCCTTGAGGCCTGCACGGTCTTCACAGCAAGTTTGAAGTCTGTATGCCTCGTCGGAAACACTGGAGCAGTACCGCTGTGCAACGCGTCGACTTGCTGTTGTCTCTCTTCACCAGAGATCTTCGGGCGCCAAGAAGCTCCTGCCTCCAGCATCTCTTGCAACCAAGATCTTCGCCTGCACCACATCCTCTGCACCATGGATCTTCATCATTTAGTGAGCTGCTCGAGGTCCTCTTGCGTCTCCTGTGCCTTTGACCCATATGTTCTCTTGGGGGTCTTTGGCTCCAGTGGGCTCCCCTGCTTACTTGAGGCCTGCTCCGACTTACCTACTAGTGGTGAGTCACTTTGACCTTGCTGGTCCTGACACCACACCTTTTTCACATACTAGGTTTGTTGGCATTGCCAAGGCTTGTTGGTGCTCCCGATGGACACTGACCCCCTGGCTCTTGACATCTGAAGTGGGACAGATCGTAAACAGCTCCTGGTTTTCCACAGCGCCACGTGGTCCGCCAGCTGCAGCTCCAAGGGCACCGTCAACTCTCCTGCATCTCCGACATCGATGTGCATTCGTCCTCCGTACCTCATGGTCACTCCTGAGTTGCATCGTCTCTGTCCCCCTCTGCTTGCAGGTCTCATCTTGAATCTACCTTTGGGTTCCACCAGACTCTTGACCTTCCTGGTAGATCGCTCCCCCCGCCGCAGCTGCTCCGCCGGTGCCGCTGCTGTTGCAGCTTCTGCTCCTCCTGTCTACCCTGATTGCCTGCCTGCCCCTGTTGCCTTCTGTACCCCGATTGCCTGCCTGCCCTGTTGTCTGGTCCTCCTTGCCTTCTGTAACCCGTTTGCCTGCTGCTTGCCCCTGCTGGCTGCCCGCTTGCTGTGACTGTGCCCTCCTCCTTCAGTATCCCCGCTCCCTCCGCACTCGAGCCCCGCGCTCTGTCAGTTTCCCGCCGCTGACTCCCCTGCGGCCCCGCCCCCCAACGCCCATTTGCCGTCCAGTCCCTCACCTCCTGCCTCCCAGCTGAGCCCCCCTCCCCTCATCGCCATATAAAGCCGGCCGCTGGCGCGCCAAAGGTGCGCCTAAGGCAAGCCCGTCTGCGCCTGGACGGCACCCAGCGCCAGAACCCCTGGACCTCGCACCACCCACGAAGCCCACATCCGGTACAATGCCAACACCCTCATCGCACTCAACCACGGACGACCACTCAGCTGCCACAAGGTGCCCCTAAACGCACCCACTGCCCCATCACCTGCCGGAACTGCAGCTTCTCCTGCGCCAAAGACGCCGAGATACCCGCCGCGACAGAACCCAACCAGCTCCGATGCATCCTGCTCACCACCCGCTCCGCACGCAAACACGCAGTCGAGCTCTAGGACCTACTCGACACCACATCGCTAGACATTGCCTTCCTGACCGAGACCTGGATGAACGAAGCCTCCTCCCCAGACATCGCAGTGGCCATCCCCGACGGATAAAAGATCACCCGCAGAGACCGCACCAACGGAGTCGGAGGAGAAATCTCCATCATCCACAAGAACACCATCAGGGTCTCCACAAACACCGCCGACACCCTCCACACCGCCGAACACATGCACTTGCAGATCCACACGGACCCCAAGACCACCCTAAGAGGCACCCTCGTCTACAGACCACCCTCGTCTACAGACCCCGTCCCCAATTCTGCAACTCCATCGCCAACTTCATCAGCACGCACGCACTGACCTCCACCGACTACATCCTCCTCGGCGACCTGAACTACCACCTTGAAAACAACAACAGCAACTCCTTCACCCTGATCGACAACCTCACCACCCTCGGACTGACACAGATCGTCACAGTACCTACCCACATCGCAGGCCACACTCTCGATGCCATCTTCTCCTCCAGCCCCCACGTTGCCTTCAGCCACGCCTCCGAACTCACCTGGACCGACCACCGCTGCGTCCATTTCACCTTCCAGAAACCCATCACACATCACCGCACCCTTCAGATCCCCCAACGTCGCTGGGGCAAGGCCACCAAGGAACTCCTACAGACACACCTCGAACTGAACCCACCCACTAACCCCACCGACCCCGAGGAGGGGGCCCGCACCCTCAGACTCTGGATGGAAAACTGCGCCAACACCCTGGCCCCTATAAGACAGCGCACCAACAGGGACACCAGCCAGAGAGCCAGCTGGTTCACCCGGAACTCCTAGCCTCCAAGCGCACCTGTCGGAAACTGGAAAACATCTGGCACAAGGAGAAGACACCCGACAGCCGCGCAACCACCACAACCTCTTCAGGACTACCAAGAAGGCCTCCTTCAAAGACTGCCTTGACAACAACACACACAACAGCAAGGAGCTCTTCAACATCGTGAAGGAGCTCTCTAACCCCAGATCCTGCACCAACGACATCCCGCCGTCTCAAGCCCTGTGCGACGCCCTCCCAGCCTTTTTCCACAACAAGATCATCGACATTCACGACAGCCTCATTCCTTTGGACCACCCCTGCTAACCTCACCACATCGGACCCACCGAACCCCACCGAACACGACCACCTCACTACGTGGACCAACGTGAACACCGAGGACACTATCAAGACCATGAGAACCATCCACTCAGGCGCCCCATCCGACCCTCTCCCCCACCACGTCGTCAACAAAGCTGTCAGCTCCATCGCACCATACCTGCGTGACATCATCAACCTCTCCTTTGAGACGGCAATCGTCCCTGAGAGATGGAAGCACGCCGAGATCAACGCCCTGCTGAAAAAAACCAAGGCAGACTCGAGCGACCTCAAGAACTTCCGGGCCATCTCCCTCCTTCCGTTCCCAGCCAAGGTCATCGAGAAGATCGTCAACACCCAACTTACCCGATACCTGGAAGACCACAGCATCCTCGACCCCTCCCAGTCAGGCTTCTGCAGGAACCACAGCACCGAGACCTCCCTCATCGCCGCCACAGACGACATCAAACTCCTACTCGACAACGGCGAGACAGCAGCCCTCATCCTCCTGGACCTCTCCGCCGCCTTCGGCACCGTCTGCCATCACACACTACGCACACGCCTCCACGACGCAGGGATCCGCGACAAGGCCCTGGACTGGATCACCTCCTTTCTTTCCGACAGAACCCAAAGGATCCGCCTCCCCCCGTACTACTCCGGAATCACCAAGACCATCTGCGGTGTTCCACAAGGATCTTCCCTCAGCCCGACGCTTTTCAACGTCTACATGGCATCACTCGCACGCATCGCCAGACTACACGACCTCAACATAATCTCCTACGCCGATGACACGCAGCTGATCCTCTCCCTCACCAAGTATCCCCTCACCGCCAAAGCCAACCTCCACAGTGGTATGAAGGCCGTCGCCGACTGGATGCAAGAAAGCCGGCTCAAACTGAACACGGACAAGACAGAGACCCTCATCCTCGGGCCCAACCCCTCAGCATGGGACGACTCCTGGTGGCCTGCATCACTGGGCACCCCCACACCTACCAACCACGCACGCAACCTTGGAGTCATCCTCGACCCGAAGCTCAGCATGACCAACCAAGTCAACGCAGTATCCTCCACCTGCTTCCACATCCTCCGCATGCTCCGCAAGACCTACAGATGGATCCCGACAGACACACGTAAAACCGTCACCCACGCCCTCATCAGCAGCAGACTCGACTACGGCAACGCCCTCTACGCCGGAGCATCGTCCAATCTCATCAACCGACTTCAAAGAATCCAGAACGCCTCTGCACGCCTGATCCTCGACGTACCGCACCGAGACCACAACTCCCCCACCTGAGAATCCTGCACTGGCTCCCCGTAGACAAGAGAATCAACTTCAAACTCCTGACCGACGCACACAAGGCACTTCACAACACCGGCCCTGCCTACCTCAACGACCAACTCTCATTCTACGTACCCAACAGGAAACTCCGCTTCGCCGACCTGTCTCTGGCCGCCGTCCCACGCATCCACAGAACCACTTCCGGGGGCAGGTCCTTCTCCCACCGCGCCCCCAAAACCTGGAACTCCCTCCCCCTCCTCCTATGACAAACTGAAGACCCGCTGACCTTCAGGAGACTACTCAAGACCTGGCTCTTCGACCACTAGTAGCAGCCTTCCCCCTCCCTCTCCCCCCCTCCCCAGCGCCTTGAGACCCTCGCGGGTATGTAGTGTGCTTTACAAATTCTCTGATTGATTGATTGATTCCCCCTTCTTCACTTGAAGTCTTCTATTGTGGTCTACGGTGGTTTCCGACGTCACTTCGCACCTATGCACCCGGCTTCACTGATGTCGGTATCCTGGTTCCCGGGGTATTCACGGGTGGGGTGACTCGCCAACCTTCCATTTTCAATGGGGTTTCTTCAGGGTCCTCTGGGAAAGGTCCTTTTTCTTCAAAACGGCAACCCTGACTTACCCATTGACTTGTATTGAACACACGGTACGGTTGTGTTCCCACTCTGCACACGGCCTCCGTGTGGTTCCTGGGTACTTACCTTGGGTCCCCGGCTCTTCTACGTCTTCGGGGTCCATTCTCGACTTAGGTCATGGTTCGCATTCCACTATTTTAATATATGGTTTGGTCTCCCCCGGGAGACCACTGTGTATTTGTTCTACTTACATGTTCACAATACAGACAATAGTTTGATAATAGGTTATATCTCTGGGTAGGAGATATTGCATTGTGTTAGCAAGTGTTTATGATAAATACATATCTTTATAACTACACTGGGTGGTTCTTTTTCACTTAACCTACACTATAACATTAAGTACTGGTAAAATAAGCTGCTTTATACTACTTTTTGACTAAGCCTGAAGACTACTCTCCACAACTACCACTTAGAGAGCTTTCTAATGTTATCTAAGAACACTAAAATCCCCATAAGAGTTGCCTGGATTAGTGCAGGGAGCTGCACTTACATAAGTGAGCACCATATACTAAGCCAGCCTACTACACTATATGTTTTAAAAACCATAATTATTCTACACGTTTATACAAAGCAATACACATATATAGGTACATATCTATAGTACAAATGAATGCTTTTATACACAGGGCTTGAAAAATCCTAAAAATGTTACTAAAGCTGCAGGTCTAGTAACTTGAATAATTTACTCGACCTAACTGTAATGTACTTGACCCGTGAACTGGTCTCAAATTGTGTGATCCTAGGCAAATATTTTGTCTTATGGAGACTCCTTTTCTTTATTATCACATAAGATGAGCACCTTCAAATATGCAAGTTCACTTTTTCTGCTGTCCCAAGAAACTTTTTATGTACTAGAATAAATGTTTGCTCCATGTATAACAAGAATCAAGCTCATATAGAGGGTACACTTAATCCCTGACCTGTCTGTTTGGGACAGATGTACAACAGTTTTTTGCTGTCACAAACGGGAAATTGACCCTTTTGCGACCTTAAAAAAAATGGTGGTAGTATATACAAACACTATTGTGCGAGTAGGTGACTTGCAAAATAGTGTTTGCGAGTCGCTATTAGGAAGAGGCATGGCAAGGGCGTCCCTTCTTAATAGCAAGTCAGAATGGTATGTACCATTGTTTTGCAACAGCATTTGCGGTCGCAAAACACTCGAAGTTTACCCCCTTTTTCAAGTCGTAGGTAGTAAGCCACATGTAAATGGGAAGCAGTCCCCAGGGGCCCCTTCTCCTTTGTGAATGGCTGCAAAAATATTTTTAAGAGCAGTGGTCCGAGAGACCACTGCTTGCCCTTAAAAAAGAAATATAAAATGTTATTTTTTTTTTTTTTTTTTTTAAACTCATCCTGTTTTTCATTAAGGAAAACGCGCTGCATTTGGGGAAAAAAAGGTGCTTTATTGAAAAATCAAACACCAACATGGGGGTCTGCTGTTCCCAGCAGACCACCATCCCTATGTTTGCAGGCCATTCCTAATGGGTCACAAATTGCGACCTGCCTCATTAATATTAATGAAGCAGGCCCCTTGCAACCCATTTGAGAATCACAAACATTGGCTCAGACACTGTTGTACTTTCCATTTTTGAGAGTCGCAAAATGGAATGGTCGTACATCTGGCCCTTAGTTCACTAATAGCACTGTTTTATGGGCAGGAGCAGTAATAATTCCCAGTTCAGGTTTAAAAACTCACCTTTCATAAATATATTACTAAAGCTTGCTGTGGTAGTGAACTGTCATTTACAGATAGCATATTTTCCATTCAAATTGGCCATTAAACTTTCCCACTAACCTGTAGTTTCACTGATAATAGCGCATCAACAATGTTTGTAAATTGGGTTTCCGCAAAAATATTCCAGTTTGAACAGTTTGCTTAGCTATTTCAGTGTTGTATTAGAAAAAAGCCTGACATCAGTCACAGAAAGAAAAATTAATGTAGAAAGACAGACTGACTTTTGACCTCTGTCTCTGAAAGCCAACAAATGTGACAAGATAAGATTTAATGGCATCTTTATTTCTGTTTCACTTTGTGAGTAATAAAGAAACCTTTTAAATCTAGTTATCTTGTCAAATTTTCTCTGCTTTCAGAGACAGAGGTCAAAAGTCAGTTTGTCTTCCACAGAAGTTAGAGGATTTTCAGCTGGACTGAAAGGGCGAGTAGTCCCTAAAAGTAGCTTGACCTGATTAAATCTTGCTCGACAATGTGAGTGGAGCCCTGATACAGAGTGATGCGCTGTATCTTTCTGTTTGCGTATGGTTGTTATGCGGGGAAGAGCCAATTCTTGAGTAGTTTTCTGAAGATAAGATGGTTATCTGTGGATCTTATGTTGGGGTAAAAAGTTCCAAAGTTTGGCTGCTTGAACAGAGAAGGATGTGCCACCCATGGCCTTTTCTTGTGCATTTTATTTTTGCGGCGAGGTGCTACTCTAGAACGGAGGTTCCTTTGTTGAAAGTGTTTAGTGATTTTATTTCAGATGAGAGGTACTGTTCCATGTATCGCTTTGTGGATGATACAAAGCAGCTTGAACGTGCATCTTCTGGCAAAAGGTAACCAGTGCAGGGTTTTCAAGGCAGGGGAGATATGGCCTCGCAGTTTTATATGTAAGAGTAGTCTGGCAGCCGAGTTCTGATGCCCTTGTAGTCTGTTCATGGTCATTAAAAGTTATCCGTGGTAGAGGCTATTGGCGTAATAGAGTTTGGACATCCTGGACCTTATGTGGAAATCCTAAATGGTGCAAGATTAGTCGCTGAGTTTTTATAGTGACAAAGCTTGATCTTCCTAGTTTGTCCACTGAGTCATTCATTGATAGCTTTGAGTCTCTGGTCATCCCGATGTTTCTTACTTTCTTTGATACTTTAGGTGGTGTTCCCAGATCATCTAGCCCTGTGGCGAGCTGGTCATAATATTTCCATTCGCCGCATGTGAGTATTTCCGTTTTGGAAGCATTCAATTTAGAATGGTTCCACGTCATCCATTGAGCCACGTCTCTGAGACAACTGAAAATTGGCAAGTTTCCAGTGTCTTTGGGGCATTCCAGTTGAAGGAGTATTTTCATGTCCTCTGCATTGTTATAGCACGTTAGGTGAAATTGATTGATCAGTGGCAGTAATTACTTCATGTAGATTTTGAAAAGCATGGGTGCTATGATAGAGCCTTGATCGACCCCAACTTTTGTGAATTACGGTTTGGACGAGGTAGGGGGGGGTGATATATGGATGAAATTAGTTCTGTTGCAAAAGTAGGAGGTGATCCAGTCTAGAGCAGCCCCCTCTATGCCGGCTTCGTAGAGTCTTTGTATCAGTGTCATGGTCAACTGTGTCAAAGGCAGCCAAGAGGTCCAAGAGAAGTAGCGTAGCAACCCGGTTGTAGTCAACTGTGTTCTTCAGGTCCTCCCAGATGGCAAGGAGGGCAGATTCTGTGCCTCTTTCTGGACGGAATCCCGTTTGGCAGTCTGAAAGTACTTTTCGTTGCCATGTTTAACTTTATCTGCTTATATGATGTTATTTTTTTCTTTCTTTTTTTTTGTTTCTTTTTCAAGCTTGAATAAAAAATATTTTTAAAAAAAATGGAAGTCTGAAAGTATGGCATTATCTTCATTAAATTATGACATCTGAGCGAATGCTGCGCTCTCGATCCGTTTGCCCAGGAAAGATCAATTTGTAATAGTTCTGCGGGTCCAAGTTTGTTTTCTTCAGTAATGGGTGTATGTATGACTTTTTGAGTTCTTCTGGAAATATTACAGTAGTTAAGCAATTGTTGATGATTCTTCTTACTGGAGTGGCAGCAGAGGTTGTTAGAATAATTGTCTTGAAAGTTTGCGGTGGACATGGATCGGAAGGGCTGCCGGCAGGACTTATTTTGACCAGGTCCATAAATTCATCGTGTGAAATGTGTTGGAAGGAACGGAGAGGCTGGGTTAAAGTATTCTTGAATTGTTGTTTTGAAAAAGGGTCAGTGCAGGTGCTTTGTCTTTGTTTTAAGTATGAGTCCAACACATCTGCTTTGGCCGTGTAATGATTTGCCAGTGTGTGAAATCTTGAGTAGTGGGATGAGCTCATTCTAGGCAATTTGGTTTACGAAATTCACTGAGAATTTGATAGAATTCTTTATTTACTCATTTAGCATTTTGAATGCTGTCTGAATAGTATCTTTTCTTAGCTTTTATGTTACCTGACGTATAATCTGTTAATTTTCTGTCGGCAAGCTTTGTCTTGATTGGTGTTTGTTTTGAGCCAGGCACGTTGCAGCTTTCTAATTTGATGTTTTATCTCTGTATTTCTCCAAGGTGCTTGTTTTCTTTTGTTCTATGGTGTTGTTTTTAGTGGTATCGGGATATCAAAAGCTTCCTGTAGCCACTCATATAGTTTTTTTAACAGAACTTATTGTGTCTGTATCTGTACTGGATCTTAGTTGGGTTTCTAAGTGTTTCAAATTGAGTTTGTTCCACGGTCAATAGGTGGATGCTCGTAAGGTGGTTTTAGGTGCGTCGCTGTGTGTTGTTTTATGTTGGAAAGCAAGCACATGGTGGTCTGACCACGTGACCTTAGTCATTGTTTGAAAGGTAATTCGTTCTTTAGTTGCAAAAATTACATCTAGGATGTGCCCAGCGATGTGTCTGGGTTTGTGGATGATCTGATGCAGTCTCGCTGCATCTAGACCAGCAATGATTGTTTATGGATGAGGCATATTGGATTTGTCAAACCAAATGTTGAGGTCACCTAGAATGCATAGGTTGGAGTGTAGTGTTATCAGGTTTGAAACCGTATCTAGAAGTGTGTCTGGCAATGTTGCATTGCTAGGTGGAGGTCTGTAAAGGAGCAGGAAGTTACAGGAGAAAGATGGTGTGGGATTGCATCTGGTGAAAAGGGCCTCACAATCTTTTATGGAGACGTCCGCTTTAGTGAAATGCAATGTTTGTCTGAGCACAACAGCTAGGCCACCTCCTTTTTTGCCTATACGATTTTGGGTGATAGTTTGAGGAATAAAGCCATATCATCTCCCAACCATGATTCAGTTATGAATAGTATGTCAGGTTGTGCATCAGTGAGACGGTCGTAGATGTGTTGTTAGTTTTTAGAGAGCAAACAAGCATTTATTAGTAGACAGTTAAGAGCAAGTGCTTTGGTGATAGTGTGATTATGTTTTGTAGAGGAGTGAGCAGTATGTTCTGGACTTGCAGCAGGTGTGCCCTTAGTTTTGGTATTAGCTCTATGAGGATAGAAATCGTGTAGCTGTTCTGTATATTGTTCCTAGTACAACAGGATAAGAAGGCATTTTGATTGGCCTGCATGTGTAGGTGGTGGAGACGGTGGTTGAGATTGAGTTGGGGTGCAGTTGTTTTTGTAGTATAACCTTGTGCATTAGAAATGGAGAAGCCAAGTTGTGAGGTGTGGCATGTTGCTTATTTTTTTTGTGTCTGTTCAGGGCGGAAGGTGTATGAGTTGGGGGTTGTGGTGCAGCATGTGAGTCATGTTGTAAGGTTCTAAATTGTCCAATGGATGAGAGACGGTTAAGAGTGTTGCTGTGGCGCGCGAGTCAAAGATGGCCGCTTGAGCTTAGGGCTCCCGAGACCCCCGCCGCCTCTGGAGACATCCTGACTAAAATCCTGTCTCCTGAAGGTAGAAATCTGCGGCGGAGGAGAAGCGGCGCTGGACAATAGTTTCCGCGTCCAGTTTCGCCATGGGAAACCGGAGGAGCATCGCCGGCAAGTTTGGGGCCTGTGAGCCTGAGAGCCGGGGTCTCGGGTTGGTTCCGACCCCGGCGGGAGTGAAACAACAGCGGGGCCGGTAACCGGAAGTCCCCGGTCTGGCCCCACGTTTGGCTCAGGTCTCTATTGCCCCGTGAGCGGCCCCCCCGTGCTGAATGTACCACTTGGTCGGCTCAGGGAGACTCGTGCCCGCGCCGCCGCTGGTGGTCGCACACGGTAATAGCGCCGCAAAACTGGTACATACAGACACTGCACTGGAGCGGCTGACTGGTGCGGGATCCCGGGGCTGGTAAGTTGTGTTTGAGGCACGGGTGCTCCTGCTTTGCGGCGTAGCCGCCAGGGGCGGCAGAGAGTGACCCCCGAGTGTTGAGACCTAGCCAATGGGCGCGTATGTGGCGCATCGGCAAGACAAATGGAGCAGCTGTGACCCAGATGAGACGTTTTGGGGGCCCGCATGGCAGTGAGTCGCTGGTGACTGGCGGCGGAGCTGTGGACGTGGCGACCTACCCTGGGTGTTGATGACCAGGCCAGAAGAGGAGATGGTGCGCTGATAAGCGGGTGAAAGTACTGCCACAGATCTGGTTGGTCCTCCTGTTCTCTAGTTTGAAACGCCGGCGGCGGAAGATATCGACAGGCCTTGGGAGAGGCCAAGAATGCTTTGCCTACAGTCAACATTGTCTTTTATTACCGCCGCAAAGAAGTTGGGAGACCGAGTGACTTGTCCTGAGCCCTAAATCGAAATGGCAACTAAACTTGAGGCGTAGAAACAGCAATCCACCAGGGGTCCCGCTATATCCAAACCAATAAGTTGGACCGGTACACGCAACCCAGTGTTGTTGTGTAATTGTAGTCCTCTTTGTTATCATTTTTTAATCTCAGGTGATAAAAATGTAGCGACACGCTTTTTGCATGGGCTCGGCGACACAGTATAGTCGAGGATCAGGGATGAGAGTGCTGAGTTGGAATGTGAATGTCTTAGGTGACAAGATCAAGAGAGGGATGATCAGCCAACTTATCAGGCGACATTCCCCAGATGTGATATTACTGCAGGAGACGCACTTAGTCGGCAACAGGTGCATGGCCCTCCATAAGGGAGGGTAGAAATTGGTGGTACACGCTAGATTCACAACCTGCTCTAGGGGAGTCGGGATCCTGGTTAAGAATTCCTTTCCTTTGTCTGTGCAGGCCACCTGGATTGATCAAAGGGGCAGATACGCAGGTGTCTCAGGGCAGGTTGGGGGCCGGACGGTCACTCTTCTGTCTATTTACGTGCCACCTGGCCTCCAGACCGAGACCTTTTTGAGATTTGAGTACTATCTTCCTTAAGCTGCCCCCTGGTGGCCTAGTTTTAGGTGGTGATTTTATCCCTGTATTAGAAAGGGAAGTCGACCGTAGCCCACCTCGAGCGCTCAGAAAGATGCAGAGATGGCTCTCGGATTTCCTGGACACACTGGGGCTGGTGGACAGATGGCGAGTACGTAATCCGACATCGACACACTACACCCATGTTTCGGCTGCTCACGGCAGCCTGTCTAGGCTGGACTATATGCTGCTTCCGGCGGCGATGGCGTCCATGATCCATAAAGTGAACTATCTTGGAAGGGGAATTTCTGACCACTCCCCGTTATGGCTTAGCCTCGCTCTCGATCTGCCGACAGTGGGTAGAATGGATCCCATTAGTGCCTGGCAGTTAAAAGACCCAGCCATTAAGAAGGAGGTTCTCCAGATGTCAGACCGTTACTTTATGGAGAATAAGGGGTCAGTAGAGTCTGCGCAGTCCCTCTGGGAAGCATACAAAACTGTAGCAAGAGGTGAAGTATTATCCTTAGTGTCGGGGAAGAAGAAGAAAGGCCATGCGGAAGTAGCTCAAAAGGAGGCGGAAGTTATACTTCTGGAAGAGAAGGTGGCTAGGTCACGCACTCCGGCGGAGCTCCATCTGTTGAGACTCCGGGAGGAGGAATATAAAAATCTTGTCAAGAATAGAGCGGTGGCCCAACACAATGCCGTCCAGAGCCGTATATATGAACACGACGATAAAGCTGGTAAATTGATTGCATGGCGTAAGCACGGAGAGCGAGCGTCTAGGCTAGTACCTGAATTGGAAGGGCTGGAGTCACGCAAGATCACAGATCCACAGGCAGTGGCAGACGAGTTCTCTGAATACTACCGGAAGGTCTACACGGCCGGTAGTGACTTCACGAAAGTGGAGAATAGCGAAATGATTAGGGATATCATTATGCCATGTCTGTCAGAGGAGGACAAGAGCTATCTTGATTCCGCATTGTCAGACGATGAAGTTGCCCAAGCGATTAGGCAGATAAAGTCTGGTAAAGCGACCGGCCCCAACAGGATACCTATTGAGTTGTACAAGTTAAACGCTAATAAACTCGCCCCCCACATCTGCGCCATGTTCGTGGAAAGCAAGGAGAAAGGGGAACTTCCCTATGATCAGCGAGTGGCTAACATAGTGGTCATACATACAGCAGGCAAGCCTAAGACACAATGCTCCTCCTATAGGCCCATATCGCTTCTCAACGCAGAACCCAAAATACATGCGAAACTCCTGGCTACTAGACTGGTTAAGGTGATTACGACCTTGATTCACCCGGATCAATCCGAGTTTATGCCGCGCCGGAATACGGCGCTAAATTTACGCAGGCTGCACGGTGTCCTCTGGGGCTCCCCGAAGATCCATGAGCAGACGGTGCTGGTATGCCTGGATGCCACAATGGCCTTTGATAGAGTGGAGTGGCAATATCTGTTTGCAGTGTTAACGAAGCTGGGCTTTGGAAGTGAATTTATCATTTGGCTGCGCCTACTATACGCCAACCCCCTAGCTAGAGTGATCGTCAACAATTGTAAGTCCAGTGAATTTTTTTGGGGGGAGAGGCACCAAACACGGATGCCCACTGTCCCCACTACTCTTCGCACTCGCGATGGAGCCATTGGCAGCTTGGGTCAGATGGGATAGATCGATACGAGGCTTGCGATGGACACCTGACTGGGAAGACAAGATCTCGTTATTTGCAGATGACGTGCTGCTTTATCTCACTAACCCCAAGGAATCCTTCTGCAACTTTCTCGATGTGCTCGCTATTTTTGGCAGATACTCTGGATTAGCCATTAACTGGGCAAAATCTGTGCTTTTTGTATTGGTGGGCGATCCGCCGGTGATCCCGAAGTCGTGCCCTATTCACATCGAGACGGCAGGATTCGAGTATCTAGGTATATTTATCACGCTTGATCCAAAGCTGCGGTATGATAATAATTTAGCTTCTCCACTGAAGAGGTAAGAAAGATGCGGAGCACTGTAAGGTACTTCCACTCTCCCTGCTCGGAAGGGCCCCTCTCTTCAAGATGATGGCTTTGCCCCGGTTTCTGTATGCCTTGCAGAATTCGATGGACCCAGTGCCGACCGCGTACTTCAGGGAGATAGAAGCTCTTCAGAAACCGCTCTTGTGGGATGGTGGGGCCCGTATTGCTTTCAATAAACTGACTCTCCAGTGGTATGACGGAGGGATCTGACTCCCACATTTGCGGAGGTACTATTGGGCCTCGCAGCTGGCCGCAGTGAACCATATTGTCTACGGACTCCCTGGGGATCTGGGCTACGCCATGGACCGGGGTCAGGCCCCGGGTGGGATGATGGATAGAGCTCTGTATTCTAGGCCTGGGAGGTTTCTGTTGACTGGCCCGACTGCTCATGTGACGCAGGTGTGGCACACGGCGAACAGATGTCTTGGGTGGGAAGGCAGGTTTACACTGGCCACCCCCTTAATAAACTCTGAGAGGTTGGGCAGTCTGTGGAAGACTAAGGGATTTGATAGATGGGACCTTATCGGAATTACCCAGATAAAAGATGTGTGGGGGAAAGACTCAGTGCACACGTTTGAGTCCCACGTAAAACAGTATAGTCTACACCACAATGAACACTTCCGATATCTGCAGGTGAGACATGCCCTCCCCACCCATATCCCCAAGAGCACGGAGCTTCCAGAGGCGTCTCCTCTTGAGGACCGTGTACTGGATGGGCATATTCCTGAGAAAACCATCTCGTTGATCTATAGGAAATTGGTCAATAACTCGGAGAACCCACTGGGCGGATTAGAGCTCAGTGGAGTGCGTATAGGTTAGAACTTAATGATGAGGATTGGACGGAGGCGGTGTCGTCCCCCAAGGTAGTCGCTATCCAGATGCGACTCCGATTGATGCAGCTGAAAATATTGCATAGATCCTACATAACTGGGCCTCGTCTGGTATGAATGGGGCGAGCTGAGAGTGGAGTTTGTAGGAGAGAATGTGGAGAAATTGGCACCTTGATGCATATCCTCTGGCACTGTGAAGCGATACAGGTATATTGGACGAAGGTTCACGATGAGCTGGGGGAAGTTATGGGTGCGGAGATAGGGCCGGAAGCCCGGAGATGTTTGTTGAATGTGTGGGAGCCAACCAATTTAAATGTGTACCAGAAACAGTGGGTGACACTGGCATATATGGTGGCCAAATGTAATATAGCTCAACTCTGGGGTGATAGCCAGCCGCCCCGAATCCATAAATGGGCAGAGGACCTTGATTGGTGCATGTTTAGAGAGAAATTAGTGTATGTGGCCAGGGGTTGCCCACAGAAGTGGGGGAAGCTATGGGGAGCGTGGAATAGCCACCGTGGAGGAATCTGCAAGCCACCCACGCCAGGTTTCGACCTGGGAGCACAGGAATCCGCTAGATCCTAGTACTAATTGTTGTTTATTTGATCCTGTGTTGTGCCACTTCGACCCATGCGTTGGAACCGAATGCACTCACCTGAGAGTTGATTTCTTTTGTATTGTCTTTCCTTTGTTTTTTTTTTGTTTTTTAATCAAACAAATTTTATTGTTTTTTCCACAACAAAGATTCAAGGCACAATCCGCCAATAAGCCCACGCAGGGGCACTTCGAAATGCAAAGCATATTGTTTACATCACAGACAAGTGGGAGGGTCGGAGCTTCCCATGGTCGCAATGTACCCCAGGCCCATCCGCAACACATCTGTAGAGTTCAGTATCTGGGAAGATGAGGCACAGTCCTAGTGTCTCCATAAGGGATAATTGCTGAGAGCAGTGACGCCTCCGTGAATGTCTTTGCGCTGAGTGCTCTCTCTATGCTCTCCAGACCAACCAGTTGTCATTGTGCGTGCCCAACTAGTATTGTCTCTCCAGAGCTCAACGAGAATTGAAAAGTGGATACTATACCAAGAATCAAAAATTAAAAATCCCCAACTTGCCCCCCCTCCCCTTTCCCACCCCTCTCCCCAGTGGTGGAGTTGCTATACACTAGAGTGTCAACCGTATGGTGATCCTCAGACCTGGAACATATGCAGGGCCCTGAGTGTGGAAGGGCAGACCGCTGACGGCAGGCCCTTCGAGAGGAATGAAACCAAAGGTCCCCATCGGTACTCAAAGTTCTTAAAGTCTTCTCGGGATATATCAGACATGCGTTCTAAGCTTAGCAGCTGCCACAGGCAAAGAATGCCATAGTGACATCGCCGGCGCTTCCCTCTTCTGCCATGCAGCCGCTACAGCCAGTTTGGCAGCTCCCAAACAGAGCCACATAATTCTCTTATCAGCCCTGGTTTGGTGTTCTAGTATTGGGTCTCTAATGCCAAGCAGGGCCTCTGTCATTGAGGTCGGGACTGGGTATCCCAGGATGGTTTTCATCTGAGCCAGAATCTCTCCCAGAATGGCCTAATGGAGGGACAGTCCCACCAGATGTGTTGGAAGTCTCCCAAAAGACCACACCCCCCCCCAACATCTATCTGATGTACCTGGAAATATTCTAGCAAGTTTAGACGGGTATAAGTACCAATCCATCATTACCTTCAGATGGGCTTCCCTTAAAGCTGTGGATTGATTGAACCTAAAGATATCCGTCCACAGGTGGGACCACTCCTCCTCCGAGAAGTCCCGCTGGGCCATCCCCTCCCACCACGACATAAAATTGTGGACGGGGGGCGATTTCTGTGGAGAGTAGGAGTTTATACAGCGCAGTGATAGCCCCCTTCATGGATTTAGCTTTAAGGAGGAATGATTCGAACTTGGTGAGGGTCTGGTGGCACCCGCCCTAATTCGTGGGTCAAGAGCCCAGTGCAGCAGCTGTGCGTGATGGTATCGCTCGTGGTCCCCTACCCCATAGTCCCTTTTGCAATTCTCGAATGTAAGGGGGTCATAGTTGTGAAATAGGTGCGTCAGTGCGAGACATCCACCCTCCCTCCAGGCATCAAACGTCCCCTCCTGAAGCGCTGGGGTGAATGAAGAGGTGAAGTGAATTGGTGTGAATGGTGACGGGAAGGACGTCCATCCCTCCCTCTCCGCCACGGAGTCCCACACCTTAAGAGTAGTGCGCGTTGGCGTGCTGATGTATGCATTCGGGGGTCTGTCCTTTTTATTGCGCCAGATCAAGTCCCAGATCGTCCTACCTGCTATACTGCAGTCTATGTGGAGCCAGTGCTTCTCCGATTCCATTTGTGACCACTCGACCAGCATACGCAGTTGGGCCGCCTTATAATAGAGTCTAAGATCAGGGAGTCCAGCTCCCCCCTCCCTCTGTGGGCGACGGAGCATGAAAAAGGAGAAGCGTGCCCGCCCTCCCTGCCAAACAAACTTCAGGATCATTGTCTTCGGGCGTTTAAAAAAAATCCTCCTCCAGTTCTATGGGGAGCGCCTGAAATAGATATAGCAGTTTGGGGAGGAGAGTCATCTTTATAGCATGGATGCACCCCAACCAGGAGAGAGAGAGCGGCTTCCATCCCACCAGATCCTTTTGAATGCGGGAGAGGATTGGGGGAAAATTGGCTGCATACAGTTGCTCAACCTTGGGCGTCAGCTGTACCCCCAGATATTGTATGGAAGAGGATGCCCACTCCAAAGGCGTTAGCTTTCGGAGTTGTAAGGATTCCGTGTGTGAGAGGGTAAGATTAAGAATGTAGGACTTATCCAGGTTGACCTTGAAACCCGCCGCTCCTTCGAAGGAGCTAAGCACTTCCTGCAAGCACAGGAGCGAACCCAGCGGGTTAGACAAGGAGAGGAGGACGTCATCCGCGAAGAGTGAGATTTTGTGGGCTTCACCGGTAAAAGGGAGGCCCTCTATCCCCTGGTGTTCCCTTATCGCTATAGCTAGGGGTTCTATACTAAGGGCGAAGAGTAGGGGGGACAGGGGGCAACCCTGTCTAGTCCCCCTGGAGTGGCAAAATGAGGTAGATTGCACCCTGTTGACCGAGACTTTGGATTTTGGGTGTCTATAGTTGGCCCGAAGCATTGTTATAAATTGGGGGGAGAAGCCAAATTTTGCGAGTGTGGCCCATAGGAAACGCCAATCCACTCGGTCAAATGCCTTTTCAGCATCAAGGCCGACGAGGCCCGCAGGAATTTTAAACTTGTTGGCTTTCTCGATTAAGTGGACGATACGTCGGGTGTTGTCATGTGTTTGACGTCCCTTAATGAAGCCCGACTGGTCGGAATGGATGATAAGCGGCATGAGTTCATACAATCTTTTGGCTATTATGGAGGAATACAGCTTTGCATCAATGTTTAGGAGAGCAATCGGCCTGTAAGAGGTGCAGCGAGTGGGGTCCTTGCCTGGTTTGGGGATCACGGAGATCACCGCCTCGGCCATGGAGTCCGCGGTGTCGCCGTCCGTAGCCATCCGGTTAAAAAGCCAGACCAGGTGTAGACTAATGTCAGCCGCAAAAGTCTTGTAAAAGACCGCGGTATACCCATCGGTGCCAGGCGCCTTGTGGGATTTCAGTGCTTTGATAGCTGATTGTACTTCCTCGAGGGTGATTGGAGCAGTGAGAGCCTCATTCCATTCCGGGGAGACCTGTGGGACCGGCAAGTCCCTCAGGAAGGCGTGTTGATGGTCAGTGTCAAGTGTATCAGTCGCATACAGGGATTTGTAAAAGGACCCAAAAAGATCCGCCGGTCTCACTGCATCTAGACCAGCAATGATGGTTTATGGATGAGGCATATTGGATTTGTCAAACCAAATGTTGAGGTCACCTAGAATGCATAGGTTGGTGTGTAGTGTTATCAGGTTTGAAACCGTATCTAGAAGTGTGTCTGGCAATGTTGCATTGCTAGGTGGAGGTCTGTAAAGGAGCAGGAAGTTACATGAGAAAGATGGTGTAGGATTGCATCTGGTGAAAAGGGCCTCACAGTCTTTTATGGAGACGTCCGCTTTAGTGAAATGCAATGTTTGTCTGAGCACAACAGCTAGGCCACCTCCTTTTTTGCCTATACGATTTTGGGTGATAGTTTGAGGAATAAAGCCATATCATCTCCCAACCATGATTCAGTTATGAATAGTATGTCAGGTTGTGCATCAGTGAGACGGTCGTCGATGTGTTGTTAGTTTTTAGAGAGCAAACAAGCATTTATTAGTAGACAGTTTAGAGCAAGTGCTTTGGTGATAGTGTGATTATGTTTTGTAGAGGAGTGAGCAGTATGTTCTGGACTTGCAGCAGGTGTGCCCTTAGTTTTGGTATTAGCTCTATGAGGATAGAAATCGTGTAGCTGTTCTGTATATTGTTCCTAGTACAACAGGATAAGAAGGCATTTTGATTGGCCTGTATGTGTAGGTGGTGGAGACGGTGGTTGAGATTGAGTTGGGGTGCAGTTGTTTTTGTAGTATAACCTTGTGCATTAGAAATGGAGAAGCCAAGTTGTGAGGTGTGGCATGTTGCTTATTTATTTTGTGTCTGTTCAGGGCGGAAGGTGTATGAGTTGGGGGTGGTGGTGCAGCATGTGAGTCATGTTGTAAGGTTCTAAATTGTCCAATGGATGAGCGACAGTTAAGAGTGTTGCTGTGGCGCGCGAGTCAAAGATGGCCGCTTGAGCTCCCGAGACCCCCGCCGCCTCTGGAGACATCCTGACTAAAATCCTGTCTCCTGAAGGTAGAAATCTGCGGCGGAGGAGAAGCGGCGCTGGACAATGGTTTCCGTGTCCGGTTTCGCCATGGGAAACCGGAGGAGCATCGCCGGCAAGTTTGGGGCCTGTGAGCCTGAGAGCCGGGGTCTCGGGTTGGTTCCGACCCCAGCGGGAGTGAAACAACAGCGGGGCCGGTAACCGGAAGTCCCCGGTCTGGCCCCACGTTTGGCTCAGGTCTCTATTGCCCCGTGAGCGGCCCCCCCGTGCTGAATGTACCACTTGGTCGGCTCAGGGAGACTCGTGCCCGCGCCGCCGCTGGTGGTCGCACACGGTAATAGCGCCGCAAAACTGGTACATACAGACACTGCACTGGAGCGGCTGACTGGTGCGGGATCCAGGGGCTGGTAAGTTGTGTTTGAGGCACGGGTGCTCCTGCTTTGCTGCGTAGCCACCAAGGGCGGCAGAGAGTGACCCCCGAGTGTTGAGACCTAGCCAATGGGCGCGTATGTGGCGCATCGGCAAGACAAATGGAGCAGCTGTGACCCAGATGAGACGTTTTGGGGGCCCGCATGGCAGTGAGTCGCTGGTAAATGGCGGCGGAGCTGTGGACGTGGCGACCTACCCTGGGTGTTGATGACCAGGCCAGAAGAGGAGATGGTGCGCTGATAAGCGGGTGAAAGTACTGCGCAGATCTGGTTGGTCCTCCTGTTCTCTAGTTTGAAACGCCGGCGGCGGAAGATATCGACAGGCCTTGGGAGAGGCCAAGAATGCTTTGCCTACAGTCAACATTGTCTTTTATTACCGCCGCAAAGAAGTTGGGAGACCGAGTGACTTGTCCTGAACCCTAAATCGAAATGGCGACTAAACTTGAGGCGGAGAAACAGCAATCCAAGTCCACCAGGGGGTCCCGATATATCCAAACCAATAAGTTGGACCGGTACACGCAACCCAGTGTTGTTGTGTAATTGTAGTCCTCTTTGTTATCATTTTTTAATCTCAGGTGATAAAAATGTAGCGACACGCTTTTTGCATGGGTTCGGCGACACAGAATAGTCGAGGATCAGGGATGAGAGTGCTGAGTTGGAATGTGAATGTCTTAGGTGACAAGATCAAGAGAGGGATGATCAGCCAACTTATCAGGCGACATTCCCCAGATGTGATATTACTGCAGGAGACGCACTTAGTCGGCAACAGGTGCATGGCCCTCCATAAGGGAGGGTAGAAATTGGTGGTACACGCTAGATTCACAACCTGCTCTAGGGGAGTCGGGATCCTGGTTAAGAATTCCTTTCCTTTGTCTGTGCAGGCCACCTGGATTGATCAAAGGGGCAGATACGCAGGTGTCTCAGGGCAGGTTGGGGGCCGGACGATCACTCTTCTGTCTATTTACGTGCCACCTGGCCTCCAGACCGAGACCTTTTTGAGATTTGAGTACTATCTACCTTAAGCTGCCCCTTGGTGGCCTAGTCTTAGGTGGTGATTTTATCCCTGTATTAGAAAGGGAAGTCGACCGTAGCCCACCTCGAGCGCTCAGAAAGATGCAGAGATGGCTCTCGGATTTCCTGGACACACTGGGGCTGGTGGACAGATGGCGAGTACGTAATCCGACATCGACACACTACACCCATGTTTCGGCTGCTCACGGCAGCCTGTCTAGGCTGGACTATATGCTGCTTCCGGCGGCGATGGCGTCTATGATCCATAAAGTGAACTATCTTGGAAGGGGAATTTCTGACCACTCCCCGTTATGGCTTTATTTTAATTTTATTTTATATGCTTATAGAGCGCCAGACTAGACCCCCGAAGGGGTATCTCCGCGCTATAACTGCAGGTAGAGAGAGAGTAAGAGACAGTGTCCGAGGATGGGAAGACAATTAATGGCTGGGAAACAAATGGGTTTTTAGGTTTTTTCTAAACGCCATGTGATTGGTGATTGACCTCAGTCCGAACGGCAGTGAGTTCCATAAGATAGGTCCGGTATGGGCCAGTGCACGGCCACCTTGCCTGGTTTTCTTAATTCTAGGTATTTTGAGTAGTAGCTGGTCGCTGGAACGCAAGGAGCGTCCTGGGATGTAAGGCTGAAAAATGTCTATGAAATACTTAGGGCCCATCCCCATTAGACTCTTGTGTATGGTGCACAGTGTCTTAAAATGAACTCGCTTCTTCACAGGAAGCCAGTGAAGCTGAGACAGTAGGGGGCAGGATGGAGTCCTGGGAGGAGCATTCATAACGATCCTTGCGGCTGTATTTTGAATGACCTGCAGTTTCTTGATTTGCTCCTCATTGGCTCCTTGGAGCAATCCATTGCAGTAGTCGATCCTACTAATAACAAGAGCCTGCACCAAAGTTTTCCTATGATGATCCGGGAGATAGGGAAAGACACGTCTAAGCATCCCTATAGCCCGGAAGCAGGTGCCGGCTACTTGATTGACATGGTCCTTAAAAATGAGTTGTTGGTCAAATAAAACTCCCAGGTTCTTGACCTTACTTTTGGGGGTGGGAACAGGGCCAAGTTCCAGAGGCCACCAGTCAGATGACCAGTGTGTCGTCGCTTGACCGAACAACACAACTTCAGTTTTCCCAACATTGCACTGCAGACAGTTAGATGACATCCAGTCTGCAATGGCTCTCATCCCCTCTGCAAAAGATCTTTTTATTGCAGGTGTGAGAGTTTTAAAGGGAAAAAGAAGTTGGGTGTCGTCAGCGTAGGATACAGGGGTGAACCCGAAAGATCTTGCTAGGTTGGCAAGGGGGGCCACATATATGTTGAAAAGTGTAGGGCTCAGACAGGAGCCCTGTGGCACCCCCTTATTGAGCTCCCGATGGGTGGACTTGTGGGAGCCTAGCCTAACCTCTTGGGAACGCCCGGACAGGAAACTCTCCAACCATGCCAGAGCCTCTCCCTCTATTCCCACCTCCTTCAGGCGATGGAGAAGCACCTTGTGAGACACCGTATCAAAAGCGGCGGAAAGGTCCAACAGCACCAGAATCATAGAGCAACCATCATCCAGTGCCATTTTGATGTTATTGGTCACTGTTTGAAGTGCTGATTCTGTGCTGTGGTTTGGCCTGAACCCAGATTGAGAGTGGTCCAGGCCTTCCGTCGCTTCAAGGTGTTTCGAGAGATAGGTGTTCACGTGCTTCTCCGTGATCTTGCCTAGGTAAGGTAGGAGGGAGATGGGACGTAGGTTGGATAGGTCTGTCCAGGGAGATGATGCCTTCTTTCTTATCGGGTTCACCACTGCCTTTTTCCAATCTACCGGGACTTGGCCTGTTCTAAGGGAGATGTTTACCATTTCAAGAATATGGGGACCTAGTAATGGGATCAGAGGACCGACCATTTTAGCTGGTACGAGGTCATTGGGGGATCCTGTTTTGATCTGAGTACAGAGAGTAAGAAGCTCTGTATGAGTGATGGAAGGGAAAAGCGTCAGGGAGGTTTTATTGTCTGAAACAGAAGTTGCGGTGGGACCGATTTTAGTTTGACTTTTGCTGGTATTGTTGGCAACTAATATCTTTTCGTAGATGATGTTAATTTTGTCCTCGAAAAACAGCGAGACTTTATCACACAATTCCTGTGAAAAGTCGTCTGAACTTTCGCACGCCGTCGGTTTTATAAAATTTTGTAGGATATTAAAGAGTTCTTTAGGGCTGTTACCTGCTTCTACTATTTGTTGTGTCAATTGTAGTTTCCTCGCTGACTTAATGTTTTTATAGTATTCTGATTGGGCCTTTAGGAAGATCAAACGATTGTTTCCAGTTTTGGTTTTTCTCCAGGCTTTCTCAAAACGTCTACATTTTTGTTTCTCTGCTCTCAGTTCTTTTGTATACCATTTTTCTTGTTTTGATACTAGGTGTTGTTTGTGTCTTTTTAAGGGAGCAATGGTGTCAATGGTTTTTTTGATAGATTCATTCAGTTTGGCTAATGCAATGTCTGCTGTATCGGATTGCAAAAAAATAGGATCTGTCCATACCTCATGAGCCGTATCGATATTAATTTTGTGCCATTGACGTCTCCAGGAGGGGGGGGAGGGGACATTCTTAATGGGTCTCGCAGGAGTTGGTAGAGTGAATTCCAACAAAAAGTGGTCAGTCCACGATATGCTAGTAGCCAAGGAACAATTTATTTTAGTAGAATTAGAGAAAATAAGATCGAGCATGTGTCCTCCTATATGAGTAGGTCCATGATTTTTTAATTCCAAGCCCAGATTCAATAAATCTGTAATTAGAGCCATGGATTCGGTCAACATTGGCTGGTCAACGTGTATATTAAAATCACCTAGAAGCAGAAAATCTTCTTTTGATTTTATATGTGGGGCTAAGATTTCTTGAAGAGTAAGTGCAAAATTAGAATCTGCTCCCGGGGGTCGATAGACCAGGGCCCCTTTCCAGGTAAAGTGATTAGTTAAGTGAAATTTAAAAAGCAGGGTTTCTAATTGTGCGTTTGAGTGTTGTTCAATAATAGTACAATGTATATGATCCCTATATATAATCGCTAAACCGCCTCCGGTTTTAATATCTCTGTCAAGATGTTTAATCTTATAGCCAGAGGGAATCCCCATTGCAATGGCTGTGACAGTGTGGGGTTTCAGCCAGGTTTCCACAAGGAAACATATGTCCGGTTGGATGGAATGTATTAAGTCCCAGACCTGATGCTGATGTTTAGGTAAGGAACGTACGTTTAATAGAAAACTTTTCAAACCCTTGACTAAGGTATGACGGTCTGAGGGAGACACGTTGTTGTTAGATAGATGTCGACATTCAGGGCAAGAGTAGGCTGCCTCAATGCGATGCCAGGGTATAATTGTACTACAACATGTGGCAGGTCTAAGGCTGCGTAAGAGTAGGGATGAATATAGAAGGGGTTGGGAATTCTTACCGGTGACGGTTTGTGAGAAAGAGCCAGGGTCCATCGCCCCTCGCCCCGTCCTGTCGCGGACGGGCGCAGACGGGCTTTTCTTCGGCGCTTCTTAGGCGCGCTCGAAGGCGCCCCCTGCGCGCAACCGCTGCGCGCTTGTGGGAAGGGCGTGGCTAAATAGCCCGGAGTGAGGTAGCCACTAGAGCGCTAACCTCAACTCCGGGGAAACCGGAAGTGCAGTCTGCCTGGCTCTTGCCTGTCCGCCCTCCGCACAACGGCACTATTGCCGGGTCGGAACGAGGCGGGCAGGCGGGAAATTGAGCCCAGGAGATTTAGAGGGAGAGGAGCTGATTAAAAAGAACACGTGAGTCTGCCCAATTTAAAAACACAGTAAAACACAGTTAAAATGTTACAGACTCTAAAATCAGTCTGTATGTTTATCGCTTCTCGCAGCCCCCTGAAATTACCACTTCTCTTACTAGTAATGACACTCTCTTCGCACAGCAGCGGGTCTGGGAGACACTGCCACCGTCTCCCTACCGCGCCGGCTCGATGGTCAGGACGGCCTAAATAGCCCGGAGTGAGGTAGCCACTAGAGCGCTAACCTCAACTCCGGGGAAACCGGAAGTGCAGTCTGCCTGGCTCTTGCCTGTCCGCCCTCCGCACAACGGCACTATTGCCGGGTCGGAACGAGGCGGGCAGGCGGGAAATTGAGCCCAGGAGATTTAGAGGGAGAGGAGCTTAGCTTAGCCTCGCTCTCGATCTGCCGACAGTGGGTAGAATGGCTCCCATTAGTGCCTGGCAGTTAAAAGACCCAGCCATTAAGAAGGAGGTTCTCCAGATGTCAGACCGTTACTTTATGGAGAATAAGGGGTCAGTAGAGTCTGCGCAGTCCCTCTGGGAAGCATACAAAACTGTAGCAAGAGGTGAAGTATTATCCTTAGTGTCGGGGAAGAAGAAGAAAGGCCATGCGGAAGTAGCTCAAAAGGAGGCGGAAGTTATACTGGAGAAGGTGGCTAGGTCACGCACTCCGGCGAAGCTCCATCTGTTGAGACTCCGGGAGGAGGAATATAAAAATCTTGTCAAGAATAGAGCGGTGGCCCAACACAATGCCGTCCAGAGCCGTATATATGAACACGACGATAAAGCTGGTAAATTGATTGCATGGCGTGAGCACGGAGAGCGAGCGCCTAGGCTAGTACCTGAATTGGAAGGGCTGGAGTCACGCAAGATCACAGATCCACAGGCAGTGGCAGACGAGTTCTCTGAATACTACCGGAAGGTCTACACGGCCGGTAGTGACTTCACGAAAGTGGAGAATAGCGAAATGATTAGGGATATCATTATGCCATGTCTGTCAGAGGAGGACAAGAGCTATCTTGATTCCGCATTGTCAGATGATGAAGTTGCCCAAGCGATTAGGCAGATAAAGTCTGGTAAAGCGACCGGCCCCAACGGGATACCTATTGAGTTGTACAAGTTAAACGCTAATAAACTCGCCCCCCACATCTGCGCCATGTTCGTGGAAAGCAGGGAGAAAGGGGAACTTCCCTATGATCAGCGAGTGGCTAACATAGTGGTCATACATACAGCAGGCAAGCCTAAGACACAATGCTCCTCCTATAGGCCCATATCGCTTCTCAACGCAGAACCCAAAATACATGCGAAACTCCTGGCTACTAGACTGGTTAAGGTGATTACGACCTTGATTCACCCGGATCAATCCGAGTTTATGCCGCGCCGGAATACGGCGCTAAATTTGCGCAGGCTGCACGGTGTCCTCTGGGGCTCTCCGAGGATCCATGAGCAGACGGTGCTGGTATCCCTGGATGCCACAATGGCCTTTGATAGAGTGGAGTGGCAATATCTGTTTGCAGTGTTGACGAAGCTGGGCTTTGGAAGTGAATTTATCATTTGGCTGCGCCTACTATACGCCAACCCCCTAGCTAGAGTGATCGTCAACAATTGTAAGTCCAGTGAATTTTTTTGGGGGGAGAGGCACCAAACAGGGATGCCCACTGTCCCCACTACTCTTCGCACTCGCGATGGAGCCATTGGCAGCTTGGGTCAGATGGGATAGATCGATACGAGGCTTGCGATGGACACCTGACTGGGAAGACAAGATCTCGTTATTTGCAGATGACGTGCTGCTTTATCTCACTAACCCCAAGGAATCCTTCTGCAACTTTCTCGATGTGCTCGCTATTTTTGGCAGATACTCTGGATTAGCCATTAACTGGGCAAAATCTGTGCTTTTTGTATTGGTGGGCGATCCGCCGGTGATCCCGAAGTCGTGCCCTATTCACATCGAGACGGCAGGATCTAGGTATATTTATCACGCTTGATCCAAAGCTGCGGTATGATAATAATTTAGCTTCTCCACTGAAGAGGTGTAACAAAGATGCGGAGCACTGTAAGGTACTTCCACTCTCCCTGCTCGGAAGGGCCCCTCTCTTCAAGATGATGGCTTTGCCCCGGTTTCTGTATGCCTTGCAGAATTCGATGGACCCAGTGCCGACCGCGTACTTCAGGGAGATAGAAGCTCTTCAGAAACCGCTCTTGTGGGATGGTGGGGCCCGTATTGCTTTCAATAAACTGACTCTCCAGTGGTATGACGGAGGGATCTGACTCCCACATTTGCGGAGGTACTATTGGGCCTCGCAGCTGGCCGCAGTGAACCATATTGTCTACGGACTCCCCGGGGATCTGGGCTACGCCATGGACCGGGGTCAGGCCCCGGGTGGGATGATGGATAGAGCTCTGTATTCTAGGCCTGGGAGGTTTCTGTTGACTGGCCCGACTGCTCATGCGACGCAGGTGTGGCACACGGCGAACAGATGTCTTGGGTGGGAAGGCAGGTTGACACTGGCCACCCCCTTAATAAACTCTGAGAGGTTGGGCAGTCTGTGGAAGACTAAGGGATTCGATAGATGGGACCTTATCGGAATTACCCAGATAAAAGATGTGTGGGGGAAAGACTCAGTGCACACGTTTGAGTCCCACGTAAAACAGTATAGTCTACACCACAACGAACACTTCCGATATCTGCAGGTGAGACATGCCCTCCCCACCCATATCCCCAAGGGCACGGAGCTTCCAGAGGCGTCTCCTCTTGAGGACCGTGTACTGGATGGGCATATTCCTGAGAAAACCATCTCGTTGATCTATAGGAAATTGGTCAACAACTAGGAGAACCCATTGGTGCGGATTAGAGCTCAGTGGAGTGCGTATAGGTTAGAACTTAATGATGAGGATTGGACGGAGGCGGTGTCGTCCCCCAAGGTAGTCGCTATCCAGATGCGACTCCGATTGATGCAGCTGAAAATATTGCATAGATCCTACATAACTGGGCCTCGTCTGGTATGAATGGGGCGAGCTGAGAGTGGAGTTTGTAGGAGAGAATGTGGAGAAATTGGCACCTTGATGCATATCCTCTGGCACTGTGAAGCGATACAGGTATATTGGACGAAGGTTCACGATGAGCTGGGGGAAGTTATGGGTGCGGAGATACGGCCGGAAGCCCGGAGATGTTTGTTGAATGTGTGGGAGCCAACCAATTTAAATGTGTACCAGAAACAGTGGGTGACACTGGCATATATGGTGGCCAAATGTAATATAGCTCAACTCTGGGGTGATTGTCAGCCGCCCCGAATCCATAAATGGGCGGAGGACCTTGATTGGTGCATGTTTAGAGAGAAATTAGTGTATGTGGCCAGGGGTTGCCCACAGAAGTGGGGGAAGCTATGGGGAGCGTGGAATAGCCACCGTGGAGGAATCTGCAAGCCACCCACGCCAGGTTTAGACCTGGGAGCACAGGAATCCGCTAGATCCTAGTACTAATTGTTGTTTATTTGATCCTGTGTTGTGCCACTTCGACCCATGCGTTGGAACCGAATGCACTCACCTGAGAGTTGATTTCTTTTGTATTGTCTTTCCTTTGTTTTTTTTTTGTTTTTTAATCAAACAAATTTTATTGTTTTTTCCACAACAAAGATTCAAGGCACAATCCGCCAATAAGCCCACGCAGGGGCACTTCGAAATGCAAAGCATATTGTTTACATCACAGACAAGTGGGAGGGTCGGAGCTTCCCATGGTCGCAATGTACCCCCGGCCCATCCGCAACACATCTGTAGAGTTCAGCATCTGGGAAGATGAGGCACAGTCCTAGTGTCTCCATAAGGGATAATTGCTGAGAGCAGTGACGCCTCCGTGAATGTCTTTGCGCTGAGTGCTCTCTCTATGCTCTCCAGACCAACCAGTTGTCATTGTGCGTGCCCAACTAGTATTGTCTCTCCAGAGCTCAACGAGAATTGAAAAGTGGATACTATACCAAGAATCAAAAATTAAAAATCCCAACTTGCCCCACCCCCTTTCCCACCCCTCTCCCCAGTGGTGGAGTTGCTATACACTAGAGTGTCAACCGTATGGTGATCCTCAGACCTGGAACATATGCAGGGCCCTGAGTGTGGAAGGGCAGACCGCTGACGGCAGGCCCTTCGAGAGGAATGAAACCAAAGGTCCCCATCGGTACTCAAAGTTCTTAAAGTCTTCTCGGGATATATCAGACATGCGTTCTAAGCTTAGCAGCTGCCACAGGCAAAGAATGCCATAGTGACATCGCCGGCGCTTCCCTCTTCTTCCATGCAGCCGCTACAGCCAGTTTGGCAGCTCCCAAACAGAGCCACATAATTCTCTTATCAGCCCTGGTTTGGTGTTCTAGTATTGGGTCTCTAATGCCAAGCAGGGCCTCTGTCATTGAGGTCGGGACTGGGTATCCCAGGATGGTCTTCATCTGAGCCAGAATCTCTCCCAGAATGGCCTAATGGAGGGACAGTCCCACCAGATGTGTTGGAAGTCTCCCAAAAGACCACACCCCCCAACATCTATCTGATGTACCTGGAAATATTCTAGCAAGTTTAGACGGGTATAAGTACCAATCCATCATTACCTTCAGATGGGCTTCCCTTAAAGCTGTGGATTGATTGAACCTAAAGATATCCGTCCACAGGTGGGACCACTCCTCCTACGAGAAGTCCCGCTGGGCCATCCCCTCCCACCACGACATAAAATCGTGGACGGGGGGGCGATTTCTGTGGAGAGTAGGAGTTTATACAGCGCAGAGATAGCCCCCTTCATGGATTTAGCTTTAAGGAGGAATGATTCGAACTTGGTGAGGGGTCTGGTGGCACCCGCCCTAATTCGTGGGTCAAGAGCCCAGTGCAGCAGCTGTGCGTGATGGTATCGCTTGTGGTCCCCTACCCCATAGTCCCTTTTGCAATTCTCGAATGTAAGGGGGTCATAGTTGTGAAATAGGTGCGTCAGTGCGAGACATCCACCCTCCCTCCAGGCATCAAACGTCCCCTCCTGAAGCGCTGGGGGGAATGAAGAGGTGAAGTGAATTGGTGTGAATGGTGACGGGAAGGACGTCCATCCCTCCCTCTCCGCCACGGAGTCCCACACCTTAAGAGTAGTGCGCGTTGGCGTGCTGATGTATGCATTCGGGGGTCTGTCCTTTTTATTGCGCCAGATCAAGTCCCAGATCGTCCTACCTGCTATACTGCAGTCTATGTGGAGCCAGTGCTTCTCCGATTCCATTTGTGACCACTCGACCAGCATACGCAGTTGGGCCGCCTTATAATAGAGTCTAAGATCAGGGAGTCCAGCTCCCCCCTCCCTCTGTGGGCGACGGAGCATGAAAAAGGAGAAGCGTGCCCGCCCTCCCTGCCAAACAAACTTCAGGATCATTGTCTTCAAGCGCCTGAAATAGATATAGCAGTTTGGGAAGGAGAGTCATCTTTATAGCATGGATGCACCCCAACCAGGAGAGAAAGAGCGCCTTCCATCCCACCAGATCCTTTTGAATGCGGGAGAGGATTGGGGGAAAATTGGCTGCATACAGTTGCTCAACCTTAGGCGTCAGCTGTACCCCCAGATATTGTATGGAAGAGGATGCCCACTCCAAAGGCGTTAGCGTTCGGAGTTGTAAGGATTCCGTGTGTGAGAGGGTAAGATTAAGAATGTAGGACTTATCCAGGTTGACCTTGAAACCCGCCGCTCCTTCGAAGGAGCTAAGCACTTCCTGCAAGCACAGGAGCGAACCCAGCGGGTTAGACAAGGAGAGGAGGACGTCATCCGCGAAGAGTGAGATTTTGTGGGCTTCACCGGTAAAAGGGAGGCCCTCTATCCCCTGGTGTTCCCTTATCGCTATAGCTAGGGGTTCTATACTAAGGGCGAAGAGTAGGGGGGACAGGGGGCAACCCTGTCTAGTCCCCCTGGAGTGGCAAAATGAGGTAGATTGCACCCTGTTGACCGAGACTTTGGATTTTGGGTGTCTATAGTTGGCCCGAAGCATTGTTATAAATTGGGGGGAGAAGCCAAATTTTGCGAGTGTGGCCCATAGGAAACGCCAATCCACTCGGTCAAATGCCTTTTCAGCATCAAGGCCGACGAGGCCCGCAGGAATTTTAAACTTGTTGGCTTTCTCGATTAAGTGGACGATACGTCGGGTGTTGTCATGTGTTTGACGTCCCTTAATGAAGCCCGACTGGTCGGAATGGATGATAAGCGGCATGAGTTCATACAATCTTTTGGCTATTATGGAGGAATACAGCTTTGCATCAATGTTTAGGAGAGCAATCGGCCTGTAAGAGGTGCAGCGAGTGGGGTCCTTGCCTGGTTTGGGGATCACGGAGATCACCGCCTCGGCCATGGAGTCCGCGGTGTCGCCGTCCGTAGCCATCCGGTTAAAAAGCCAGACCAGGTGTAGACTAATGTCAGCCGCAAAAGTCTTGTAAAAGACCGCAGTATACCCATCCGTGCCAGGCGCCTTGTGGGATTTCAGTGCTTTGATAGCTGATTGTACTTCCTCGAGGGTGATTGGAGCAGTGAGAGCCTCATTCCATTCCGGGGAGACCTGTGGGACCGGCAAGTCCCTCAGGAAGGCGTGTTGATGGTCAGTGTCAAGTGTATCAGTCGCATACAGGGATTTGTAAAAGGACCCAAAAAGATCCGCCAGTCTCACTGCATCTAGACCAGCAATGATTGTTTATGGATGAGGCATATTGGATTTGTCAAACCAAATGTTGAGGTCACCTAGAATGCATAGGTTGGAGTGTAGTGTTATCAGGTTTGAAACCGTATCTAGAAGTGTGTCTGGCAATGTTGCATTGCTAGGTGGAGGTCTGTAAAGGAGCAGGAAGTTACAGGAGAAAGATGGTGTAGGATTGCATCTGGTGAAAAGGGCCTCACAATCTTTTATGGAGACGTCCGCTTTAGTGAAATGCAATGTTTGTCTGAGCACAACAGCTAGGCCACCTCCTTTTTTGCCTATACGATTTTGGGTGATAGTTTGAGGAATAAAGCCATATCATCTCCCAACCATGATTCAGTTATGAATAGTATGTCAGGTTGTGCATCAGTGAGACGGTCGTAGATGTGTTGTTAGTTTTTAGAGAGCATACAAGCATTTATTAGTAGACAGTTTAGAGCAAGTGCTTTGGTGATAGTGTGATTATGTTTTGTAGAGGAGTGAGCAGTATGTTCTGGACTTGCAGCAGGTGTACCCTTAGTTTTGGTATTCGCTCTATGAGGATAGAAATCGTGTAGCTGTTCTGTATATTGTTCCTAGTACAACAGGATAAGAAGGCATTTTGATTGGCCTGCATGTGTAGGTGGTGGAGACGGTGGTTGAGATTGAGTTGGGGTGCAGTTGTTTTTGTAGTATAACCTTGTGCATTAGAAATGGAGAAGCCAAGTTGTGAGGTGTGGCATGTTGCTTATTTTTTTTGTGTCTGTTCAGGGCGGAAGGTGTATGAGTTGGGGGTGGTGGTGCAGCATGTGAGTCTTGTTGTAAGGTTCTAAATTGTCCAATGGATGAGAGACAGTTAAGAGTGTTGCTGTGGCGCGCGAGTCAAAGATGGCCGCTTGAGCTTAGGGCTCCCGAGACCCCCGCCGCCTCTGGAGACATCCTGACTAAAATCCTGTCTCCTGAAGGTAGAAATCTGCGGCGGAGGAGAAGCGGCGCTGGACAATGGTTTCCGTGTCCAGTTTCGCCATGGGAAACCGGAGGAGCATCGCCGGCAAGTTTGGGGCCTGTGAGTCTGAGAGCCGGGGTCTCGGGTTGGTTCCGGCCCCGGCGGGAGTGGTCTCTATTGCCCCGTGAGCGGCCCCCCGTGCTGAATGTACCACTTGGTCGGCTCAGGGAGACTCGTGCCCGCGCCGCCGCTGGTGGTCGCACACGGTAATAGCGCCGCGAAAGTGGTACATACAGACACTACACTGGAGCGGCTGACTGGTGCGGGATCCCGGGGCTGGTAAGTTGTGTTTGAGGCACGGGTGCTCCTGCTTTGCTGCGTAGCCGCCAGGGGCGGCAGAGAGTGACCCCCGAGTGTTGAGACCTAGCCAATGGGCGCGTATGTGGCGCATCGGCAAGACAAATGGAGCAGCTGTGACCCAGATGAGACGTTTTGGGGGCCCGCATGGCAGTGAGTCGCTGGTGACTGGCGGCGGAGCTGTGGACGTGGCGACCTACCCTGGGTGTTGATGACCAGGCCAGAAGAGGAGATGGTGCGCTGATAAGCGGGTGAAAGTACTGCCACAGATCTGGTTGGTCCTCCTGTTCTCTAGTTTGAAACGCCGGCGGCGGAAGATATCGACAGGCCTTGGGAGAGGCCAAGAATGCTTTGCCTACAGTCAACATTGTCTTTTATTACCGCCGCAAAGAAGTTGGGAGACCGAGTGACTTGTCCTGAGCCCTAAATCGAAATGGCGACTAAACTTGAGGCGGAGAAACAGCAATCCAAGTCCACCAGGGGGTCCCGATATATCCAAACCAATAAGTTGGACCGGTACACGCAACCCAGTGTTGTTGTGTAATTGTAGTCCTCTTTGTTATCATTTTTTAATCTCAGGTGATAAAAATGTAGCGACACCCTTTTTGCATGGGTTCGGCGACACAGAATAGTCGAGGATCAGGGATGAGAGTGCTGAGTTGGAATGTGAATGTCTTAGGTGACAAGATCAAGAGAGGGATGATCAGCCAACTTATCAGGCGACATTCCCCAGATGTGATATTACTGCAGGAGACGCACTTAGTCGGCAACAGGTGCATGGCCCTCCATAAGGGAGGGTAGAAATTGGTGGTACACGCTAGATTCACAACCTGCTCTAATGAAGTCGGGATCCTGGTTAAGAATTCCTTTCCTTTGTCTGTGCAGGCCACCTGGATTGATCAAAGGGGCAGATACGCAGGTGTCTCAGGGCAGGTTGGGGGCCGGACGATCACTCTTCTGTCTATTTACGTGCCACCTGGCCTCCAGACCGAGACCTTTTTGAGATTTGAGTACTATCTACCTTAAGCTGCCCCTTGGTGGCCTAGTCTTAGGTGGTGATTTTATCCCTGTATTAGAAAGGGAAGTCGACCGTAGCCCACCTCGAGCGCTCAAAGATGCAGAGATGGCTCTCGGATTTCCTGGACACACTGGGGCTGGTGGACAGATGGCGAGTACGTAATCCGACATCGACACACTACACCCATGTTTCGGCTGCTCACGGAAGCCTGTCTAGGCTGGACTATATGCTGCTTCCAGCGGCGATGGCGTCCATGATCCATAAAGTGAACTATCTTGGAAGGGGAATTTCTGACCACTCCCCGTTATGGCTTAGCCTCGCTCTCGATCTGCCGACAGTGGGTAGAATGGCTCCCATTAGTGCCTGGCAGTTAAAAGACCCAGCCATTAAGAAGGAGGTTCTCCAGATGTCAGACCGTTACTTTATGGAGAATAAGGGGTCAGTAGAGTCTGCGCAGTCCCTCTGGGAAGCACACAAAACTGTAGCAAGAGGTGAAGTATTATCCTTAGTGTCGGGGAAGAAGAAGAAAGGCCATGCGGAAGTAGCTCAAAAGGAGGCGGAAGTTATACTTCTGGAAGAGAAGGTGGCTAGGTCACGCACTCCGGCGGAGCTCCATCTGTTGAGACTCCGGGAGGAGGAATATAAAAATCTTGTCAAGAATAGAGCGGTGGCTCAACACAATGCCGTCCAGAGCCGTATATATGAACACGACGATAAAGCTGGTAAATTGATTGCATGGCGTGAGCACGGAGAGCGAGCGTCTAGGCTAGTACCTGAATTGGAAGGGCTGGAGTCACGCAAGATCACAGATCCACAGGCAGTGGCAGGCGAGTTCTCTGAATACTACCGGAAGGTCTACACAGCCGGTGGTGACTTCACGAAAGTGGAGAATAGCGAAATGATTAGGGATATCATTATGCCATGTCTGTCAGAGGAGGACAAGAGCTATCTTGATTCCGCATTGTCAGATGATGAAGTTGCCCAAGCGATTAGGCAGATAAAGTCTGGTAAAGCGACCGGCCCCAACGGGATACCTATTGAGTTGTACAAGTTAAACGCTAATAAATTCGCCCCCCACATCTGCGCCATGTTCGTGGAAAGCAGGGAGAAAGGGGAACTTCCCTATGATCAGCGAGTGGCTAACATAGTGGTCATACATACAGCAGGCAAGCCTAAGACACAATGCTCCTCCTATAGGCCCATATCGCTTCTCAACGCAGAACCCAAAATACATGCGAAACTCCTGGCTACTAGACTGGTTGAGGTGATTACGACCTTGATTCACCCGGATCAATCCGAGTTTATGCCGCGCCGGAATACGGCGCTAAATTTACGCAGGCTGCACGGTGTCCCCTGGGGCTCCCCGAGGATCCATGAGCAGACGGTGCTGGTATCCCTGGATGCCACAATGGCCTTTGATAGAGTGGAGTGGCAATATCTGTTTGCAGTGTTGACGAAGCTGGGCTTTGGAAGTGAATTTATCATTTGGCTGCGCCTACTATACGCCAACCCCCTAGCTAGAGTGATCGTCAACAATTGTAAGTCCAGTGAATTTTTTGGGGGGGAGAGGCACCAAACAGGGATGCCCACTGTCCCCACTACTCTTCGCACTCGCGATGGAGCCATTGGCAGCTTGGGTCAGATGGGATAGATCGATACGAGGCTTGCGATGGACACCTGACTGGGAAGACAAGATCTCGTTATTTGCAGATGACGTGCTGCTTTATCTCACTATCCCCAATTAATCCTTCTGCAACTTTCTCGATGTGCTCGCTATTTTTGGCAGATACTCTGGATTAGCCATTAACTGGGCAAAATCTGTGCTTTTTGTATTGGTGGGCGATCCGCCGGTGATCCCGAAGTCGTGCCCTATTCACATCGAGACGGCAGGATTCGAGTATCTAGGTATATTTATCACGCTTGATCCAAAGCTGCGGTATGATAATAATTTAGCTTCTCCACTGAACAGGTGTAAGAAAGATGCGGAGCACTGTAAGGTACTTCCACTCTCCCTGCTCGGAAGGGCCTCTCTCTTCAAGATGATGGCTTTGCCCCGGTTTCTGTATGCCTTGCAGAATTCGATGGACCCAGTGCCGACCGCGTACTTCAGGGAGATAGAAGCTCTTCAGAAACCGCTCTTGTGGGATGGTGGGGCCCGTATTGCTTTCAATAAACTGACTCTCCAGTGGTATGACGGAGGGATCTGACTCCCACATTTGCGGAGGTACTATTGGGCCTCGCAGCTGGCCGCAGTGAACCATATTGTCTACGGACTCCCCGGGGATCTGGGCTACGCCATGGACCGGGGTCAGGCCCCGGGTGGGATGATGGATAGAGCTCTGTATTCTAGGCCTGGGAGGTGTCTGTTGACTGGCCCGACTGCTCATGCGACGCAGGTGTGGCACACGGCGAACAGATGTCTTGGGTGGGAAGGCAGGTTGACACTGGCCACCCCCTTAATAAACTCTGAGAGGTTGGGCAGTCTGTGGAAGACTAAGGGATTCGATAGATGGGACCTTATCGGAATTACCCAGATAAAAGATGTGTGGGGGAAAGACTCAGTGCACACATTTGAGTCCCACGTAAAACAGTATAGTCTACACCACAACGAACACTTCCGATATCTGCAGGTGAGACATGCCCTCCCCACCCATATCCCCAAGGGCACGGAGCTTCCAGAGGACCGTGTACTGGATGGGCATATTCCTGAGAAAACCATCTCGTTGATCTATAGGAAATTGGTCAACAACTCGGAGAACCCATTGGTGCGGATTAGAGCTCAGTGGAGTGCGTATAGGTTAGAACTTAATGATGAGGATTGGACGGAGGCGGTGTCGTCCCCCAAGGTAGTCGCTATCCAGATGCGACTCCGATTGATGCAGCTGAAAATATTGCATAGATCCTACATAACTGGGCCTCGTCTGGTATGAATGGGGTGAGCTGAGAGTGGAGTTTGTAGGAGAGAATGTGGAGAAATTGGCACCTTGATGCATATCCTCTGGCACTGTGAAGCGATACAGGTATATTGGATGAAGGTTCACGATGAGCTGGGGGAAGTTATGGATGTGGAGATACGGCCGGAAGCCCGGAGAGGTTTGTTAAATGTGTGGGAGCCAACCAATTTAAATGTGTACCAGAAACAGTGGGTGACACTGGCATATATGGTGGCCAAATGTAATATAGCTCAACTCTGGGGTGATAGCCAGCCGCCCCGAATCCATAAATGGGCGGAGGACCTTGATTGGTGCATGTTCAGAGAGAAATTAGTGTATGTGGCCAGGGATTGCCCACAGAAGTGGGGGAAGCTATGGGGAGCGTGGAATAGCCACCGTGGAGGAATCTGCAAGCCACCCACGCCAGGTTTAGACCTGGGAGCACAGGAATCCGCTAGATCCTAGTACTAATTGTTGTTTATTTGATCCTGTGTTGTGCCACTTCGACCCATGCGTTGGAACCGAATGCACTCACCTGAGAGTTGATTTCTTTTGTAATGTCTTTCCTTTGTTTTTTTTTGTTTTTTAATCAAACAAATTTTATTGTTTTTTCCACAACAAAGATTCAAGGCACAATCCGCCAATAAGCCCACGCAGGGGCACTTCGAAATGCAAAGCATATTGTTTACATCACAGACAAGTGGGAGGGTCGGAGCTTCCCATGGTCGCAATGTACCCCAGGCCCATCCGCAACACATCTGTAGAGTTCAGAATCTGGGAAGATGAGGCACAGTCCTAGTGTCTCCATAAGGGATAATTGCTGAGAGCAGTGACGCCTCCGTGAATGTCTTTGCGCTGAGTGCTCTCTCTATGCTCTCCAGACCAACCAGTTGTCATTGTGCGTGCCCAACTAGTATTGTCTCTCCAGAGCTCAACGAGAATTGAAAAGTGGATACTATACCAAGAATCAACAAGCATTGGCATTGCCAATAGGTCTCGCTTGGGGACCTTATAAGTATTTAGTTTTGCAGCACAATATCCTTGTTGCATAATCGGATATTGTGCTGCAAAACTAAATACTTACTGTTGCTATCTCTTCTTTCCTTATTGTTGTTTGTGTAAGGGGTGTTTTCATTGCTGCCAACATATTTCCTTCCCTGTTCGTGTTTGTGTGAGGGGCGTTTTTCACTGCTGTTAACTCTTCCTTCCATATTCCCTTTGTGTGAAGGCGTTTTCACTGCTTCTAACTCTTCCTTCCCTATTCTGTTTGTGTAAGGAGGTTTTTCGCTGCTTGTAACTCTTCTTTCTCTATTCTGTTTGAGTTAGGGGCGTTTTCAGAGATGCTAACTCTTCCTATCCCGTTCTTGTTTGTGTGAGGGGTGTTTTCTCTGTGGCTAACTCTTCTTTCCTTATTCGTGTTTGTGTGAAGTATGTTTTCACTGCTGCCGACTCCTCTTTCCCTGTTTGTGTGAGGCGTGTTTTCCCTGCTGGCGCCCAACATGTCCCTCCCTATCCTTTGTGTGTGGTGGTTCACTGCTGCCCCCGTGAGAGCCCCTGCTCGGTGTGTGTGGGTAGTTTCCAGTTCTGCTTCCCACCGGTGCTTACTCTCTCTTGCTGCTGTTCTGTCCCGCCATTGAGTGCGAGGGGAGCTCGCGCCTCTGGTCCCTGGGATGAGCCTATTGCATCGATCTGGGTCGCGCGCCAGTGCAGATGGCGGTTACAGCAGCATGCATCGTCAACAAACAAGCTCCACTGCGGGCAGGTAGTATTTAAAACCAGGAGCCCGAGTGTAGATCCAGGACGGCCAGAATCCGAGCTTGTTAATGGCCCTTTATTAACGACTAGTGCGTAGTTGGAGGGCTGTGTTAATTAGGAAACCCTGCATTTCACAGTCTGCTAATTGGAATGTCAGGGTCATCAATGCCGGGAGGGAGAGTGTGTCGGAGACGTGGGAGCGAGAGAGGCAGTGAGTGGATTCGTACAAACATCATGGCACGACAAATCAGTGTGCATGTGTGCACGAGAGTGAGTGGGTTTTCATGAGAGGGGGTGGGCGAGCTTGCCTCCGAGAGAGTACAAAGGTTATGGGACGGGAATTAACTAATGAAGTGCACATGTGTATATGTGCGAGATAAAGGAAAAGTTAGCGTGTTTGTGAGAGAAGTTGTTCTGTGCACGTGAGAGATATAAGATGAATGAACTTTAGAAAAAAAAGGATTTAGGTGTAGCGGTATGAAGAGGAAGTAGGACAGGCAAAGAGAGAGGATGTGAAAAGGTAGAGGAAGGAAGAACAAATGGAGAGGAATCGGAGAAAGGGAGCCGAGGGGGTGCGAGGGATGAGGGAACACGGCCTGGGGGAAGCTGGCTGGGGAGGGGGAGGAGAAATGCAAGGAAGGCTGTGTGCGGCGTAATTAGGGGAGGAGAAGCCGAGAAGACGCAGAGCGCACGCTGGGCGAAGCCCTTTGATGTGCTCTGCGGCAAATGGAGGGAGGCTGATGCGCGTTCATGTTTGAACACGTGGTTCACATGAACTGCAGGAAAACGCCATGAAAACGCCAGCAAAAAGCTGGTGGTTTCATGATGTTTTCGCCGCTTGAATTCTCGCTCCGCTCGATGCGCATGCGCGCATCGATAGGTCGCGAGACCTAAAAATTAAAAATCCCCAACTTGCCCCCCCCCCCCTTTCCCACCCCTCTACCCAGTGGTGGAGTTGCGATACACTAGAGTGTCAACCGTATGGTGATCCTCAGACCTGGAACATATGCAGGGCCCTGAGTGTGGAAGGGCAGACCGCTGACGGCAGGCCCTTCGAGAGGAATGAAACCAAAGGTCCCCATCGGTACTCAAAGTTCTTAAAGTCTTCTCGGGATATATCAGACATGCGTTCTAAGCTTAGCAGCTGCCACAGGCAAAGAATGCCATAGTGACATCGCCGGCGCTTCCCTCTTCTTCCATGCAGCCGCTACAGCCAGTTTGGCAGCTCCCAAACAGAGCCACATAATTCTCTTATCAGCCTTGGTTTGGTGTTCTAGCATTGGGTCTCTAATGCCAAGCAGGGCCTCTGTCATTGAGGTCGGGACTGGGTATCCCAGGATGGTCTTCATCTGAGCCAGAATCTCTCCCATAATGGCCTAATGGAGGGACAGTCCCACCAGATGTGTTGGAAGTCTCCCAAAAGACCACACCCCCTCCAACATCTATCTGATGTACCTGGAAATATTCTAGCAAGTTTAGACGGGTATAAGTACCAATCCATCATTACCTTCAGATGGGCTTCCCTTAAAGCTGTGGATTGATTGAACCTAAAGATATCCGTCCACAGGTGGGACCACTCCTCCTCCGAGAAGTCCCGCTGGGCCATCCCCTCCCACCACGACATAAAATCGTGGACGGGGGGCGATTTCTGTGGAGAGTAGGAGTTTATACAGCGCAGAGATAGCCCCCTTCATGGATTTAGCTTTAAGGAGGAATGATTCGAACTTGGTGAGGGGTCTGGTGGCACCCGCCCTAATTCGTGGGTCAAGAGCCCAGTGCAGCAGCTGCGTGTGATGGTATCGCTCGTGGTCCCCTACCCCATAGTCCCTTTTGCAATTCTCGAATGTAAGGGGGTCATAGTTGTGAAATAGGTGCATCAGTGCGAGACATCAGTGCGAGACATCCACCCTCCCTCCAGGCATCAAACGTCCCCTCCTGAAGCGCTGGGGGGAATGAAGAGGTGAAGTGAATTGGTGTGAATGGTGACGGGAAGGACGTCCATCCCTCCCTCTCTGCCACGGAGTCCCACACCTTAAGAGTAGTGCGCGTTGGCGTGCTGATGTATGCATTCGGGGGTCTGTCCTTTTTATTGCGCCAGATCAAGTCCCAGATCGTCCTACCTGCTATACTGCAGTCTATGTGGAGCCAGTGCTTCTCCGATTCCATTTGTGACCACTCGACCAGCATACGCAGTTGGGCCGCCTTATTATAGAGTCTAAGATCAGGGAGTCCAGCTCCCCCCTCCCTCTGTGGGCGACGGAGCATGAAAAAGGAGAAGCGTGCCCGCCCTCCCTGCCAAACAAACTTCAGGATCATTGTCTTCAGGCGTTTAAAAAAATCCTCCTCCAGTTCTATGGGGAGCGCCTGAAATAGATATAGCAGTTTGGGGAGGAGAGTCATCTTTATAGCATGGATGCACCCCAACCAGGAGAGAAAGAGCGGCTTCCATCCCACCAGATCCTTTTGAATGCGGGAGAGGATTGGGGGAAAATTGGCTGCATACAGTTGCTCAACCTTAGGCATCAGCTGTACCCCCAGATATTGTATGGAAGAGGATGCCCACTCCAAAGGCGTTAGCGTTCGGAGTTGTAAGGATTCCGTGTGTGAGAGGGTAAGATTAAGAATGTAGGACTTATCCAGGTTGACCTTGAAACCCGCCGCTCCTTCGAAGGAGCTAAGCACTTCCTGCAAGCACGGGAGCGAACCCAGCGGGTTAGACAAGGAGAGGAGGAAGTCATCTGCGAAGAGTGAGATTTTGTGGGCTTCACCGGTAAAAGGGAGGCCCTCTATCCCCTGGTGTTCCCTTATCGCTATAGCTAGGGGTTCTATACTAAGGGCGAAGAGTAGGGGGGACAGGGGGCAACCCTGTCTAGTCCCCCTGGAGTGGCAAAATGAGGTAGATTGCACCCCGTTGACCGAGACTTTGGATTTTAGGTGTCTATAGTTGGCCCGAAGCATTGTTATAAATTGGGGGGAGAAGCCAAATTTTGCGAGTGTGGCCCATAGGAAACGCCAATCCACTCGGTCAAATGCCTTTTCAGCATCAAGGCCGACGAGGACCGCAGGAATTTTAAACGTGTTGGCTTTCTCGATTAAGTGGACGATACGTCGGGTGTTGTCATGTGTTTGACGTCCCTTAATGAAGCCCGACTGGTCGGAATGGATGATAAGCGGCATGAGTTCCAACAATCTTTTGGCTATTATGGAGGAATACAGCTTTGCATCAATGTTTAGGAGAGCAATCGGCCTGTAAGAGTTGCAGCGAGTGGGGTCCTTGCCTGGTTTGGGGATCACGGAGATCACCGCCTCGGCCATGGAGTCCGCGGTGTCGCCGTCCGTAGCCATCCGGTTAAAAAGCCGGACCAGGTGTAGACTAATGTCAGCCGCAAAAGTCTTGTAAAAGACCGCGGTATACCCATCAGTGCCAGGCGCCTTGTGGGATTTCAGTGCTTTGATAGCTGATTGTACTTCCTCGAGTGTGATTGGAGTAGTGAGAGCCTCATTCCATTCCGGGGAGACCTGTGGGACCGGCAAGTCCCTCAGGAAGGCGTGTTGATGGTCAGTGTCAAGTGTATCAGTCGCATACAGGAATTTGTAAAAGGACCCAAAAAGATCTGCCTTGTCCTCGTCCTGATGAAGTAGAGTCCCTGACGTGTCCTGAATACCCCCTATATATTCTCTTTCTCTTTTGTCCTTCAGTTGTCTGGCCAAGTGTTTCCCTATCTTATTACCCTGAGTATAGGATAGGTTGCGCAGCTTGAGGAGGGTGAACTCTGCTCTGTTATTATATATGGCCCGCAGCTTGCCTCTGAGTGTGTGCGGAGCGTCTGCCTAGTGGGTGCATGCTTGTGGGCCCTCTCAGCAGTCGTTAGTTCTTCCTCTAAGTCTTCCCTTTCTCTAGCTCGCTGTTTATTCAGGGCCGAGTTGAGCGCTATGCATTTACCTCGCAGAACCGCTTTAAAAGTGTCCCAGAGGTCTCGTCTGGTTCGTTAAAGGAGAAGAATTCCTTGATAGTCTCCCTCAACTGCGCAGTCGATTCCTTATCCCTCGTCAAGGCTTCTGGGAAGTACCTGCGGGCGGGTTTCGGGGCATTGCCAAGCCAAGTAAGACACACTGTATACATCCCATGATCAGACACCGAGATGGGGACTGTCTTAGCATCCTGTAGGTTACCCTGTAGGGACTGACTTAAAAAAATGTAATCCAGTCGCAAATAAGACTGGTGCACATGTGAAAAGAAGGAATAGTCTCGGGTCAGTGGGTGTAAGACCCGCCATGTGTCCAAAAGTCCCATGTTCCCAATGTGTGTCTGTACAGAGTCGGGGAAAGTACCCATGTCCGAACGGCGTGTGTGCGTGCTATCAAGTGTTGGGTGCCAGACCAGGTTAAAATCCCCCAGGAGGATTAGAGGACCCTCTGCAAAATCATTCACCTTTCCCAACAGTGAAAGCAAGAATGTATTTTTGCCCGTATTGGGGGCATAAATCGATACAAAAGTGCACATCTTACCCCTCATACGGCCTTTGATCATCAGCCATCTCCCCTCTTTGTCTCCCTGAGTGCCCATAGGTTGAAACTGAGCGGCTGAGCTGAAGAGAAGAGCTACCCCCTTTTGCTTAGTGGATGCTGAGGCTTTATAGATAAGGGGATATTTCTTATGTTTAAGGCGGTGGTCTTCAGTTTTCAACAAGTGTGTTTCCTGTAGAGCTACGATATCTAAATGCTGATCTAAAATATATTTCCAGACCTTTTGGCGTTTCTGCGGGGAGTTGAGCCCCTTGACATTCCAGGTTCCTATAGTGAGTGGCATTCTAAGTCAACCCTAATGTTTCCTCTATAGAAGCCACCCTCCGCCCTGCCCTCCTCAGCGGAGCATCCCCTCCTCCCATCCTTCCCTGCCCGCGTTGACGAAATCCCCCGCCTACATTGATGAGGCCACCCCAGCCCCCACCCACGTCCGAGCCCCCCTGCCGGTGCCCCTCCAGACAGACCGTAACATATCTCTCAAAGGAATTACGGTGAGAATTCGCACAGTATTATTACCACCAATCCCCGTATCCCCCAATACACCCCTACAGATCAATGCAATAACATTTCCAAACATGAAATCCAGTTGTTGAACTTCGACCCAGGCCACTGTAACGTCAGTTCAGACCTGTAGTATATGAGTACTTGTACAGGTTATGTGGCAGTGGCGGCTCGACGGCTCGAGACCCCCCGCCCCGTCCCCCAACCCTGTTGCCATACTTATCTAAGTGTGACCATCATTAAAGCTCTCAGGAGTCGGCACCAGTGTCCTTGGAAACCTCCTGAATTGCTGCTGCCTTTTCTTGTGCCATTGTCTCTAGATTCGGCTTTGGGGTTCTCCTGGAAGGGCGTCCGCGCCTCACCTTCTGCCAGCCGTCGCCTGTCGCTTGGGAGGACCTGAGCGGGGTTCTCGCCGAGGACTCCCCTTCCTCGTCGCCCGGTCGGTACTCCTCGTGTGGGATACCCAGTATGGAGCAGGTGTCTCTCGGGGAACGCAATTGGTGGAGGGTTCCGTTCAATTTGAAGATTAACCTAAAGGGGTGTCCCCAGGAGTAAGGGACCCCTTCGTTGCGGAGGAAGGTGGTGGCTATTTTAAAGGATCTCCTCTTTTGTAGGGTGATTGCCGATAGATCCTGGAATAGTTCCACAGCATGGCCCTGATATTGAAGGGGCTGTTTGAGACGTGCCGACTTTAGTATGCGCTCCTTGAGAGGGTAGTCGGGCAAAAAAGCCAAGATGTCGGGGGGCGGGGGGGACCCTGAGATCGGCGGGTCGGACCCACCCGATGGGCTCTATCTATACGGATCTCAAAGTCCTCATTTTCCCCAAGTACTGTCCTGAATAGGGCTTGTAGGTAGCCTGTGATATCGTCCCCCTCCGCTCTGGATGGCACATTTCGAACCAGAATGTTGTTTCACCTTGACCGATTTTCGAGGTCCTCCGTATGGGATTGGAGATCAGTCTGTTGCTCGTTAAGCCGAATGATTTCTTGTCGAAGGTACTCGATTTCTTCGCTTCTGGCTTGTCCCGAGAGTTCATTTGCGGCTACACGCTCCCCAAGTTCGTCGACGTCCCGGCGAAGCTCTTTATAATCCCCCGCCATTTCTTGTCTAAGGGATTGGATATCTTCCTTAAGGGAGGTGAAGAGGGCCTCCATAAATGCCATGGTCGCCGGGGCTTCTCCCCCCTCGCGGTCCGTCCCTTTAGGGGGGGGGGGTCCCTGAGCTGGTTTGTCAGGGCTTTTTTCGGCCTTGGAGCCCCCTTTGGACAGCATGTCGGTTATGGTGCGGTTCCCTTTGCGGTTGGAGGAAGCCATCTTCTCCCCTCCAGTTGGCCCCGCCGTCTCCCAGCCGCTTCGCCTGCTAGACGGGGTCGCAGTCAGGTGGTGGCGGGCGTGCAGTGGGGCGAGGGTAAGTGGCGCGCTAGGATCGCGTTACCTCTCTGCAATGGGCGCGTGCCTCTTGATCTCGTGTTCTGGCACTGCTGCCCGTGATCCTCCAGAGCTACCCGCCCTCTCGTGTCTACGGGAGCTCGGCTCCTTCTCTCGACCCCAGGTTCCCGTCCTGTCCGGGGACTCGGCCCGTTCTGCCTCGTGCTGCGCTGGTGGATCGCCTAACTCCTCCAAGGCAATCCCCGGTGCTATGGTCCTTCCGGGGGCCCCCGGGGACACGGCTACTGCCCCCCGGCCCCTCTCTGTTCACTGCGGCTCCAGCGGTGCCAGCTCTCCACTCGTTCAAGTTCCTGACAGCAGACAGTAGTGGCAGTGTGCGGTTTGCGCATTCGGCGCCAATGCCCCCTTGCAACCGCTGCCGGGGGGGGTCGACTTGTGCCGCCCGATCTCTTGTGGCCGTTCTGGGCCTTGTTCCCCCGCTCTCTCACACAGGAGGCTCAACCACCCCCGTTTGCGGCCCTGCGGCGGCAGACCTCCCGGCGCCGTTGCTGAGAACCTGTCCACTGTTTCCTGCGCCTTTGCGTCTCCCCTCTGGCACCCTTGGCGATGTAGGCTCGGGTGCACACTTCTTGGGGTGTTGCGCTCCGAGACTGCCTCCGCCGCCCTCACCTGTGTGTGCAGTCCGAGGCCGACGCGCCTCCACCGGCTAGGCCCAAGCCGGGGCCTCTCTTGCTCCTTCGCGCCGGTTCCCCTGGCACCTCCTTCCGCGGGTCGCCCGCCCAGGACCTTCGGGTGGATTTCGGTGTACCCCTCCTCCGGACCTCCGCAGCAACCGGGGGTGCCTCTGGCGCAGCTCCCCAGTCTGGCAACAGTGGCGTAGGCCCTGCACACTCCCTTTACTGCGCGAGCCGGATCGCTGTTCTTCGTGCCTCAGTGCGGCCCAGCCGGCGCCTCCGCTTCGCGGCTCACTCCTCCGTGTCCAGGACCCGTCGAGGCCCCCAATCGCCCAGCTGGCGTCCCCTTCGCCCCTGCCCGTCGACACCGGGCCCGGCAGCGAAATGGTCAGCTAATTAGACACGGAACGGGGACGGGGAGCCTCCAAAGAACACGTCTGGCTAAGCCGCCATCTTGGCCACGCCCCCTTTCCTTTGTTTTTAATAAAAACAGTTTAAAAAAAAAAGTGTTGCTGTGTTGGCATTGGAGTTTGTTCATTTGTGTAGTCTGAAAGGTGGGTGTATGTTTGTAGTTTGTGACAAAGTATTATGAGGTGTTGCACTTGAGAGATTTTATTGTGCTGGTGTGCAGTATGTTTTGATTTTTGAGGAATAGTGAAACTAGGTGCGGATGTATTTGTTTTTTTAGAATAATTTGTTTGTAAAGTATTGTTTGTGAGTGGAAGTTGTAAGGTAAAGGGTTTGGTGATGTGTTTATGAGTACAGTGTATGTTGCGTGTAAGAGGGTATTTTATTTTAGTTTTATTTTACAGAGTTTTATATAGTGCGCACTTAACCTGAATCGGGTATCCGAGCGCTTTACATAACACAAGTTGCATTACATGAGGACAAATACATTTTTTGTATAGGCACAGGGAGACTAAGTGATTTGCCCAGAATCACAGGATGTTTAGCATCATTGCCGAGACTTGAACCCACTTTCCCAGACTCGAGGTCCACCGCCCTAGCCGTTAGGTCAACTCCTCTCCCCAATGATGAAGTCGAGTTAAGAGTGTGTCTTAGATTAGAAAGAAGAGGAAAGTGTTGGTCTGAGAAATGATGAAAGACTGAGTATATAGGTTTGTTAGTGACAAGAAATGGGGCTGTTAGTAATAATTAGAGCAGGGAGTGTGTGTCTAGTTGGGATATAGTTAAGTATGGTGTGGATTTGGGTTGTGTTGGTGATAAGTGGATTAGTTAGTGGTATATGATAGAGTTGTGTACTGTTTGTAGGTGATGGTAGAAATGTGTGGTAGCTTGGATAGAAGGGTGTATAGGTGTGGTTTCCGAAGTTTTATGGTGGGTGCTGAGACATTGAACTTTGTCTTGGGTTAGTTTGTAGTTAATGAGTAGAGTATTTATGCTGTGAATGTATTACTCTGGTTGTGGATGGGGTAGGGTGGGTACTGGTGTATATAAGATTGGGCAGCATTTCTGGCCCTAGTCCCGACCAGGCTCAAACAGGCAATTGCCCTTGTCCTCTCCACCCTGGCTGAGACGCCACATGCCTGGCCTTAAATAGTCCTAGTAATCAGGTGACCTCTTCGGCCAATGGGAACTTTAGCCTTAACCTTAACCAATCGCAACACTAGCCCTAAGCCATATATCCAATAGGACAGTAGCCGCTTATAGCCAATCACAGCCCTATTCCCTGCATCCAGTCAGGTACGAAACTCTAAGCCCTACACCCAATAGAAAGTCTAACCCCAGCCCTAGTCCTAACCCTAGTCCCAGCAGCCAATTCATTCAGGAAACCCTAACCCCTTCGTCCAATAGAAAGCCCAGCCCCAGGAACCAATCCGAAACCCATACACCAATCAGATCACTAGCCCTAAGCCGTACATCAATAGAATCACTGACCCAGGAACCAGTCAGTAACCTCAAAGGCCCAACCAATGAGAACACTAACCCTAATCCAATAGAAATACTAGATGCAACCAGATGTGCCTTATTTTCACAGGAGGCAATGAGGTCTAGTTGCTACAGCTGCGCGCCAAGCATCATAGGGACCCAGGCTCAAATCCTGGCCTCTGCTCAGCATCCTATAGATCCTGGCAAATCTCTCTGCTGCTACCAAAAAAGAAAAGTTAACAAGTTCTTTGTCTGTTGTGAAGCTCTCTCGTGTCTCATGGCCAAGGGTTGTGCTATGTAAAACTACCCAAAAATACAATGTGGACCCTGCCTGTCACCCATAAGCTGGTGTCCTCCCCCGGGGGCGTGGCCTGGAGCCGTCGATGGTGGACGTGTAGTTCCCCAGCTCCGTCCTTAGCCCTGTAACACTAGCTACTTATCCTTCATTTCCCTACCTGCAGCCCACCTGATCCCTACCTGGATTGTCTCCGGGGGCGTGCGGCGTGGAGCGGTGCGGCTCTCCACCTGGCAGTCCGCTCCTCATGCGAGTTCTGCCGACGGAGCCTGTTGCGGCCTGTGGAACGCCGTGAAGCCCCGGCCTCGCGTGACTGGCCTGGCCGGCCTACCCACTGCCCTCTTCGTGGTCCAGGCGGAACCCGGGATTGGACTCCTGCATTGTTCCTGGACGGGGCGGCGGTGAGTGGAGTGATCCCCTGCGTGGTCCTGGGACCCTAATGCCCTTTGGCCCGGCTGCTTCGCAGTGGCCTGACTGCCTGCTGCGGCGACCTGCGGAACGCGGGTAAACTCCTGGGATGTCCTCCCCCCGCCCGCAGAGATAACGGGACCACGAAAACTGAAGGGCGGACAACCCGTGGGATATACTGCCGCCACCACGAGTATAGCTCCGTCCACAACGGGCTTTCTGACATTCTTTGCCAGGCCGGCCTGACTACATTGAGGTCCTGCGCCATCTTGTCTGCGGCGAGTCCCCCCCTGGAACATAGCACTCTTGCCTTGCCTGCCCCTGAATCACCGGCCGGAGACCCTGGGCGTCCGGCTCTGAGTGGCGCGCACGGCCAACACGCAGTCCACAGGTACGGTAGTCAGAGGTGGAGAAATGCGCAAAGCGCTTTGACGCCTTTGCTGAGCGCTACAGCCCTGACTCTTACCACGCTGCCAGCGGATGCGGCTAGCTCTACAGTGCACTGGGCCCCACCATTTCTTCCACACCACTGGCTCGGTGGCGCTGGAGCAATAACTGTTTGAAGGATTACCGAGGCGCACCTGCCCATCCCCGGCGTTGTGACACCGAGTGGTTAATCAGTACTGCCACTGCCAGCCCTGAGGTCTTTGTTACTTCCACCACAGTCCAACACGTGGTGGTCCCTCCATAACCACTACTTGACACCTGACAGGACTGCGGCGGACTGCTGCACACACTACAGCGCCACCCTGCTCACGAGATCCATGGGCAGGCACAGGGACAAAACCCGGGCCCAGGGCGCACAGATGGACGCACAATCAACGGGCTCTGACGACCCGCTGGCCTCCTCCAACATGGAAGTCATTCCGCCGACTGGTAAGGGATCTCAGGACGCCAAGCTGGATCTGATCCTGAATGAAATACGCGCGACGCGAGAAGCGCTAGAAAAGCGCATGGATACCATGGCGACTGGGCTGTCTCTACTGAAGGCTGATCACAACAAGTTGGCGGACAGGGTGGCAGAGCACAAAATAGCGCTCGACGACCTAATCCCGCAGCAGACGGTACATTCCACAAAATTGGAGAACGTGGAGAAACAGCTGAAGAGACTCTGGGATAGGGTGGACGATGCAGAAGGACGTGCCCGCCGCAACAACGTCCGCATCCTGGGCATTCCGGAGAGAAGCGAGGGAAGGGACCCCACGCGATTCGTGGAAGATTGGCTGCGGAAGCTGGTGGGCCAGAGAGACCTCACCGCCCTCTACAGTGTGGAACGGGCTCACAGAGTGCCATCGAAGCCCCCACAGCCGGGGGCGCCTCCTCGCCCCCTGATCGCTCGTCTCCTCCACTTCAGAGACCGAGACACAGTCCTCCGAGCAGCCAGGGAGGAAGCACCGATACGCTTCGAGGATACGAATATATCGGTCTACCCTGATTTCACTCCCACTGTACAGCGGGCCAGGTCCAACTTCCTCGGGGTGAAACGCAATTTACGAGACAGGAACATGAAATATGCCCTTTTGTTCCCTGCTCGGCTCAAAATCCTGCATAACAACAGGTCCCATTTCTTCGACTCGCCAGAGGAGGCAGCGGAATGGATGGAGGTCACCCTGTCCCCGCCGACGTCGCAGGACCCACTCACAGGCCACCGAAGGGACTCCCGCAGGAGCTCACCAGGACGACGGAACACCACTCGCAGTCCCGACCACCATTCCTCCCATGGAACATCGACAGTGGTGCATCCCCTTGGGCACACAGCCGTGGACCACTCTTCGACTTCGCCGCAACGGCGTCTCACTGAGGCAGCGCTGGCCGCCCACGATGCGGGAGCACCCGGAGACAGACTCACCGACACCCGCACTGAGGTATCTGGCTCAGTTGACAGCTTACAGCTCTACCCAAAGATCACAGCCCAGATGGCAGCGGAGTTCTGAGCCACGAAGCGATTGATCCTCTCCAGGTGGTAACGTATGACTCTTCCCCCCCCCTCCTTCACGTATGGTGGGTTGCATGTGTGGGGGCCCATAATCTTGTGGGCTCTCAAACTCACGCAGTCCGTTCAGTGACATACGACGGAGGCCTACCACCCCCGGTATGCACACGAACTTGACTGACTTGTGCCCACGTTGGGCATCATGGTTTGGCTCCTGGGTACGTTGGCTCAGGGACCCTTTTGTTCAGGGGTTAAATGTTTACGAGACACTCTCATTTTTAAGTACGACAAGACGTGTGGGGTCACCCAAGAGGTTCGCATTGCTGCACCACACGAAGGGTAATGGGGCCTCTTAACAATTACCAATTGTGCACCTGGAATGTGCGGGGCATGGGATCAGTGCACAAGCGACACCGGATCCTGGCACAGCTCAACCGCAGGGGGACGCAGATTGCTTGTTTACAAGAGACACATTTGAACGCTGCTGAAGCGGTGAAGCTGCGAAAGAAATGGAGAGGGCAACTTTTTTCCACCTCATATTCTGCATTCTCGAGGGGGGCGGCGATTTGGCTACGTGGCTCACTTCCATTCCAGATGTTGGAGCAACGGATTGATCGGGAGGGTCGATATGTGTTTGTACGGGGACTATTGGATGGGGAGGCGGTTGTCATTGGATGTGTGTACTCACCTAACGTAAACCAGTCGGAATTCTTGCAAACTGTAAATGAGGTGATTGCGGGTTGGGCTGATCTTCGCTGGTTCATTGGGGGCGATTTCAATGCTGTTCTTGATGTTGGGCTAGATAGGTCACATCCCCCATTACAGGCTACCGAGAGCAGGAAACAGGCAGACGCGCTTGCGAGTTGGGCTGAGGGCTGGGATTTAGCAGATGTGTGGCGAAGCGTACACCCTATGGACAGGGAATACACCTTTTACTCCCCCCCCCCCCCCCCCACCAGCTTCATACTAGAATAGACCATGTTTTTTGCTCCCGCTCCTTTATGACATTAATTGTACAGACCCAACACATGGGGAAAACCCTATCGGACCACAACCCCGTGGAGGTTATATGGCAGTGGGGTAGACAACTGGCTCCCATCCCGACTTGGCGACTGTCTCCTGATCTCCTCGAGGATTCGGTCTTCCGGTCCTCCCTATCCGATACTATTGACACCTATTTCTCCATAAATGCACACACAGCCAGCTCCCGACAGATAGAATGGGACACTTTCAAAGTCTGTCTTAGGGGTGCTGCCATGGCCACTAGAGTGGGGAGGAGAAGTGAGGTGATTGGCCAACTGAAAAAGGTGGAGGGCTCACTTGCGTCCCTGGAGAATGAGGCAGCGGGCACCAATGTTCCCTTTACACCGCTGCAAGAAGCACATATTAGGCACGCGGAACTATTGGAAGACCTGCGGCTCATAGACTACAGGGAATACACGAATAGGCAACACTCACAGGCCGACCGAGCCGGCCCCCTGTTGGCCCGCCTATTGCGGGACTCCCCGATCAGCCAACCCATTTTGAGGGTCCTGGACCAATCTGGCCGCCCGGCTACCACCCAGCTAGGGATTAATAAGGCATTCAAGGAGTATTACACTTCACTGTACGATTCCCCGCAGCCCATGTCGGCACCCGCCCTTGAGGCCTTCACGGAAGGTTTGGCCCTACCACAACTTACTGCCACCCAGCAAGACGACTTGAAGCGTGCTGTTTCAGTGGCGGAAATTAGGCAGGCGATACGTGCCCTTCCGAGGGGTAAGACCCCCGGCACGGATGGCCTCCCGGCTGAATTTTACGCGACGTTTATTGACGTCCTGGCGCCCCGATTACACACTGTTTATTCGGAGGCCCTGCGTACATCCTCTCTACCGCACTCATCCATGCAGGCGTTGATCACGTCCCTCCTGAAACCAGCCAAGGATGGTCTACAGCTGGCCGATTACAGACCCCTGTCCCTTCTCAATACTGACTCTAAAATATTGAGCAAGGTACTAGCGTCCCGGCTCGTTCAATATGTGCCTCAGCTGGTCCACCCGGATCAGTGCGGTTTTGTAACGGGCCGAAATACGGCCATGAACCTTAGGCGCCTGGCCCAGCTCATGCTCGGAGGGAATGTGAACGCGGACTCCGAGGGCTGCATATCTCTGGACTTAAAACAAGCGTTCGACTCATTGAGGTGGGACTATATGTTCTCCACCCTGGCAAGCTTCGGAATACCGCCAGAATTTCTTGCTTGGGTCAGATTGCTGTACACCATCCCCACGGCCAGAGTGCGCACCTCCCATCAAATTTCAGGCCCCATAGCTATAGCGAGAGGCACCAGACAGGGATGCCCGCTCTCTCCTCTCCTCTTCGTCCTTGCCCTAGAACTGTTGCTTTGTAGACTTCGGTTGATGGCCCCCCACTATGGTATACGACGGCACGGTACAGATCACATAGTATCTGCATATGCGGATGACCTTATATTATATCTTAGGAACCTGAGAGGCGACTTGAGTCCGGTTTCCCAGGTTTTTGAGGATTTTAGAGGAATCTCGGGCCTCACCATCAGCGAATCTAAGTCCTATGGGTTCACCTTTATAGCAGTGGACGGTTCGGCCCCCCTACCTTTTGCCCCCCATACCTTCCAGATGGCGGACACCACCTTCCGATATCTTGGGATACAAATATATAGAGAGGCGGGCATGATGATAGATGGCAATTTAGGGAGGGCTATCAGGACGTTGAAATCGCAAATTCAGTTCTGGCTGACATTGCCGCTCTCAATACCCGGCAGGGTGGCTATATCCAAGATGGTGATGCTACCCCGCCTCATCTATTACTTCACCAATCTGCCATTCCAGATCCCGGCGGTGACGTTTCGGACCCTCGACTCTCTCCTCACCGAGCTTGTGTGGGGTCATGGCCGTCGGCGCATAGGTCTGGCTAAGTTACAGCTTCCCTCTGATTCCGGCGGTATGGGCTTGCCAGACTTCAGGGCGTATAATTATGCATGCCAGTTACAATGGCTCGCTTACTGGGTGGCGGGCCGTAATCTTCATGAGATTGATGTTTCGAAGGATGACCATGCTAAGGGGAAAGTGCACACCTTGCTACTACCTGGCTCGGATCTACCTAGAAATGCCCCGCCGCTTCTCAAACTGGCGGTTACGTATTGGCGGAAAGCAGTAAAATACACATCCCCCGGGACACCTTATGCCCCCACAGTGCCTCTGTTGGGAATACCTCTGGGCCTGGGCACACTTACGACGACCCTACTGGGGCCCTGGCATGACGCGGGTGCCACACATGTGGGAGACCTCTATGCGGAGGGACACCTGTTATCGTTTGAGGACTTCCGGACCAAGCAGGGCATCCCCGACGGCTCCTTTCTTCTACACGCCGGCCTCCGCCATTATCTTACGCGCACATGGTCGCCGGACGGGCGGGAACCTGGTACGAACCCTCTCGTCGCAATGCTCTATCTCATGGGAACGGGTGGCCATCTGACCAGGTGGCTCACGGCTAGCATAAAGGCGGGAAGGGCACTTACTCTAATACCACTGAAGACGGCGTGGGAAACAGACATAGGGAGGCCGTTGCGGGATACTGAGTGGAGGCGCATACTTCAGTTCCCCAAAAAAGTAGCTAGGACCCCCAAATACAAGTTCATTCAACTAATGCTACTGCACAGAGCTTACCTGACGCCACACCGCCTCCATGTGATGTTCCCTGCATCCAAGAGCAACTGCCCCAGGTGTGACACAGATGATGCAAACCTGGTACATATGTTATGGCAATGCCCTAAACTAGGGTATTTCTGGTCCACTGTACATGCCTCCCTTGAGCAGGCTGGTGCTCTATCCAGGTCCCCTACACTAGAACGTACAATACTGGGGCTGGGGCCATCAACACGCACCAGGTCCGTGGCGACGCGCTTCTCAGATTTGGCACTGTTACTGGCGAAGCGCGCTATCACGATCAGATGGAAATCGTCTAAACCGCCTGACCCCGACCTGTGGAGGGCGGAAGTTATACGCTGGGGTAAGGCGGAGGGTGAGGCCCTACAGAGGGAGGAACGTAGGGGGCACAGGAGGACTCCGATCTCCTTGGATTGGTTCGCCATGTTGGGGGCATTTGAGGCTGACAATGCCGACGATGAAGAGGACGCGAGTGAGTAGACACTTGAGGTATGGCTGAGCCCTACTTCACTCTTTCATGCACGAATACAACCCACGGTGCACTATGTTGGGGTACGAGAGACCCTGACCCATGGTACACGCTACCACACCTTATCTGTGTGTACTAATTCTAATGTGTTCATACATTGGGCGTCGCCCACTTGTCGATCTTTACATGATGTACCTGTTAAGAGAGTGTCGGGTGGGATTTCATGTGGGTGGAGGGTGGGATCGGGTATAGTTGGGACTGTTTGTTTAAGGCAAAATGAAAATGAAAATGAAAAATCAATTACACTATGTTTTATTCTATGATCTGAGCAACGCACACATGTACCTCCAAGATTGTTAATATGCTCGTATATATATGGAATTGTATGCATGTTGCTGCTCGAAATACTATGCTAATAAACAGATTTAAAAAAAAAAAAAGCTGGTGTCCTCCCCCAAGAATTAAAGACAAAGCATTACGCTTTAATGTCATAGATACTCGTCTAGCGTCTCAATTATATAGTGAGAAACTTGTAAGTCTAGGACCAGTTCAGAAGCTCCTGCTTTACCTCATTGTGTGATCCTAGGCAAATACTTTATTTCATAAACCTTCATTTTGTTAATCATCACAAATCAGAGCACTTTAAAATTAGTGCATTCAGGGTCTACATTGTACAGGCACCTCTTTGTCTTTGATGTAACACACTATAACTTTGCTCCCTGCTTGATAAGAATGTAGCCCAAATATAGGATACATGAACCCTAACATGCCTCTTAGTCAGGACCACTGGAGTTTTGATATTTTGTGGCCTATTTTCTTTTTTGCATAATTATGGCTTGGCCACCTAAACCACCAGCTGCATAATCTGCAGCTTATAACAAAAACATCCTTTTGTTTGTTGCTCAAGCGGATCAACGGTTATTAAAAACACAGCAACACGTGTTGCTGCTCAGTGGAAGGCCTTTCACAAAGGTTGACTGATCATCTTTCTGTTGCTTATTGCTGTATTTGGGTTTCATACTGGTACTAATGAGATAAAACCTTTGCCAGCAAGATGGCGGCTGAGTAAGACCTGTGTCACTCACCTCTGCGCCACTCCGGAGCTTCATGCGCCCTGTCTCCCGAGATATGCGCCGGGGCGATACCAATTGGGATCGCAGCTCTTGGCACCGTCACCCAGGAACACGGCGCCAGATTGAGACCGAGGAGGATCGCGACCGAGAATCCTGCTGTTGGCTGGGTCGAAGCTCGCGCTGGGAGGCTCTCGCTAGGCTGCTTCTCACCGCGCTGGCCGGCAGGAGCATTCCTGTCATTCACGGAAGCGGGATCCGGTTGCTAAGCAACCCAGACGCCGAGGAGAAGACGCTGAAGGAAGAAGCGTGCACAATGGCAGCTGCTCGCGGAGGTGCCCGACCCAAGATCCGTTCCACTGCTCCCGATCCTGCGACAGCAACTGCAAACCGATCAGCCAAGAAGGATACCTCAAAAGCGGAACAGGCGACCCAGAAGCCCGGTCCTAATCCCGGTAAGACCTTAAAAGACCAGGGTGGAAAGACCTCTAAACTCTTTCAGGCTAAGGGCACCCTAACGGCTGGGGATAAGAGGCAACCAACTGAATTATATTTTCAAAGAAACAAAACGCGGACCGGGGAATAGAGTGTGAGACAGAGCCTTTGACAAAGACAGATGTTACTGCCGAAGAAGTCGGGGGGGCGACGACGTAAATGACTCAAAAGACATAAATCACTTAAATGACCCCCTACAATCAAATATGTTGCCCAAAAAATCGGGGACAAATGAGGAGGCGCGAGTCTCCTGGGGATCAAGCAATGACACAACAGTCGTGTCGATACCCGATGTGGAGGACATGACACCGAGTAGGAGCAAGGGGGGGCCAGAGCAAAAGCTGATCAAGGCCATATTCAATATTCCTGAAATTGCACTAGAAGGCACTATAGATGGTACCCGGGGGGGGGGGGGTGTAGAATCACCTCCGAAGCAGCATATTTTCGAGAACACGGCTGCTCTTCTAGATGGCACGGAGCAGGGGTATCAGTCTCCGACCCCAGTCTCTGGGCTCAGAGTCTTCAGAGCCACAGAGCTTCAGTAGTGAGGTTGAGGAAGCAGATACCTCCGGCAGCGGTCAGCATGGAGGGAAAAAATCCAAAAGAAACGAAGGTCCTCTGACAGAAAGAAAGCGCCTCAGAAAACTGATACCGAGGATGAGACTGATCTTAGATGGAACTACTCCGATGCTCAATTGCTGCCAGTCGATAGTCATGGACACACTAGAGGGGCGAACAAACAGAAGGAGCTGGCGCAAGCTCCTGAGCCTTTTTTAGCTATGATATTACAATCTTTGAGCACATTCCATTGCGAGGTTAAGTCAGAGAACCGGGTTGCTCGGGTGGCAGCAAAGAAATTACAAGGTTCTATGCGTAAGATCGGTAAAACATGTACAGAGATTGCCGAAAGAATGTCCATGGTAGAGACCAGAACAGAAATATTAGAAACCACAGTAGACTCTTTGAAAACCCAGGTCACTTCCCAAGAAAAAACAGTCACTGACATTATGTGGAAACTCGAAGAAGCAGAAAATCGACAGCGTCGGAATAACCTCCGTATCCTTGCGATAGCAGAAAATAGCGAAGTAAGTGACATTAGGGCATTTGTGATCAAGCTATTTAAAAACGCATTCCCAAAATTAAATCAGTGGGACAAGGAGATACAACGAGCGCACAGATTTCCGCTTTCACTCCCCAATAACCATGCTTTTTATATGGCTCTCTTGGTAAATATTTGTGTTTGATTTTGAGAAACTAACAAAACTTACGGGACTTAGAGGCCTTTTTTTTCTTTTGTTTGCTTTCCTAAGAAGGGCAAGCAAAAGAACGAGATCGGGACATTGACGCAACATCTGATTTTTTATTATTTTGTTATATTATGTTATTTTCTTCTGTTTTGGTATTGTACACTTCCCTTATGAGTCGATACGGGGTGTTACTGCATTTGGAGCAAAGGAGGAGCGTAGAGGTGGGAGTGGTTGGTCAGACGCTATCACTCAGGCTCAGGATTGAGCCTGGCAGCTTCAAAAGTGGTGGAGGGTGGGGGGGATCAAGGGGGGGTTGGGGGGAAGGGAGGGGATGGGGAGGGGGAGGAGACCAAGGGATGTTACACATTCAAGGTGGTAGTTATAGGGTGTGGAACAAGGCTAATAAACTACAATGGCATAAGATGGCAAGGATAAGAATAGGGGTCAAAAATACAGTATCCGTAAAAACTCGAAGAAGGAAAAAGAAGGGGGGTGGCTAGTTTAAGAATTGTTTTGATAAATATCTGTGGCCTTAATGGCTTTAAAAAGAGGCTAGCGGTAGGACAGCAAGCTATGGAGGCTAATATAGTTTGCTTACAGGAGACGCACATAGAGGGGGGACAGCAGCATTTGTTAAAAACATTAGGGTACAAAACCATAATTGCTTCCACACAGGGAACACAAACTAAAGGGGTGGCCATCCTTGCGAAAGGGGGGGCCTTCAATTTATAAGATCTATCTCCGACAAATTTGGAAGATGGGCCATCACGGAATGCCACTGTAATAATGGACAAAACATACTGACTGATTTCACAGTATAGGGGGATGACCCAGATACTCTGTTGAGCATTTCTAATGAGTTGGTACATTGGCCTTTACCCCTGATTGTCTGTGGGGACCTCAATCTACACCTTCCGGGAGATTGGTCGCTGGGCCCCGAGTTTAAAAACCAAGGGAGGAAACCTAAGGTCTTCAGGGCATTTAAGGATTTCTGCAAGTTACATGGCCAGACTGATGGATGGCAATTGGATCATTCCGGTGATCATGGATACACATACTTCTCCCACCCACATTCACGTCATGCTCGGCTAGATTATATGCTCATCACGAATTCAGTAAAGGACATATGCACCGTAAGGAAGCTTCCAAGGGTATTATCAGTCCATAACCCATTAGAACTAAATATAGCTTGTAGTAGCGGCATCCCCCTTTTAAGGACGTGGACATTTGAAAGAGCTTTTATAAAAAATGAGGAGTACTGCCGACATTTGAGAGAGTGGTTGCCATCTTTTTTAGCAATAAATGTGGGTAGCGCACCTATTGAGATAGTCTGGGATGCAATAAAGGCCGGCATTAGAGGTGAGACACTTCAGTTTTCTGTTAGGACTAATAGAAAAGGCAAACAACAGCTAGCCATGCTACAACAGAATTTGATTAGAGCGGAGGCAGACCTGATCATAGCCGCACAAACAGGACAGGTTGCGGATGAATTAGCGCGAGTAGCCATCGCTAGAAACCGGATCTCAGAGATCTTCACGGAGAAAGCCATTACCAAAGCTACTATATACAGAGAAAAATCGTATGAGCTTAGTGAACAAGTGGGGCACCAGCTAGCAGTTTGTACAAGGGACGAGATGACAGCTAATATGGTTAAGTCTATTAAAGATATAGATGGTGGGCTGAGAACAGAGGCATCTGAAATCAGGGCATCTTTTCAGGGGTTCTACCAAGAATTGTATAAAGAGCCAGAGAGGGATCAAGAGGACCCCGAGGAATATTTAGTTCAAGGGCTGAGCGTTTGCTTGGAGCAAGAGGATCAAGATAGTTTAGATTCCCCCCTTAGCTGGGCCGAAATACTGCTAGCCTTGAATTCATTGGCAGCTGGCAAAGCAGCAGGGGTGGATGGGATTCCAACAGAGTTTTTTGTGAAATTCTCAGATCAACTTAAATCAATCATGATGGAACTATTCAATTCTATACTCCAGGGTGGGAATCCACCCCCTTCTTGGTCCGCTGCTAAGATCATGGTCTTCTTGAAAAAAAATAAGGACCCCCTGGAAATGGGCTCCTACCGTCCCATAACTTTGATTAACAGGGACTCAAAGATTTATTCTAAACTACTCGCTGGGCGACTGGCACAGATTATCCATAAGACCGTCTCAACCCGCCAACACGGGTTTATCCCCGGCAGATCGACAACCGATCATGTACAGAGAGTGATTTGTCTATTCGATCATGCTGAGACAACAGGAGACCCTATGGCCCTTATCCTACTGGGAGTGGAGAAGGCGTTTGATAAGGTCTCCTGGAAGTTCTTATGGGCAGCTATGATGAACTGTGGAATCACTAGGGGATTTATAAAGGCCATCCAAGGACTCTATGTTAACCCGAGTGCTAGAGTTGCGATAAATGGGACTATGCTCGAGAACTTAAGTATTACGAGGGGAACTAGACAGGGGTGCCCCTGCTCACCTCTTTTATTCGCGGTGTTTATCGACTCCTTTATCCATAAACTTGAAAGCCATCCTCTTGTGCCACATATTCGAGTTAATAACTATGAAACAAAAATCCTAGAATATGCGGATGATATAGCTCTAGTCACCACCTAATGAGATAAAACCTTTGCCAGTATAGTAATATCATGGGAAAAATAACAAAATAATGAAGTAATTCTTGAATTTAGAATCTTGTTTAAGAATTTTCTATGGAGTCATTTCAAGGGAAAGGGTGGAATGCTTGCAATAGTGATAGTTAAGGAGTTGATGTCGTAGGGATCATGTGGAGTACTTTTGAGCTTAAGAATAAATCTCACCTTTTAAACCAGCGGAGGTGGAGGTCTTATTAGTGGCAATGAGGATGGGGTCTTCCAGCGTCCCTTAAGGATCTCAAACAGGGATAGATGTCAGCTGATTTTTGCTGTTCCGATCCAATGCTGTGATACAGTATGCAGACCTGAACTGCAGTGGAGTACGTTTACTGCAGAGTTGAATTTATTGTTATATTGGCGGGGTTGTATAGCCGTACCTTTTGACATTTGCATTCATTTTGGTTATTTTGAACGGGCACAGAGTGGGCCGTGCACTCAAGCTTATTTGCGTGCATTCTTAGGAGATGTGAGCTTGAGGGTATGCACACGGCAAGAAGCAGCCGCATGATCGAACATAAGCATGCATTGTCTGAAGATGCGCAATTCGCATGAATCCGAACTGCACACATAGTTATAAGAGGTCACAGGAAGACCGATTGTTTCAACCCAGGCACGTTCTTACAGAATAGATGCGCTGTATTACGCATGGTGTTACAGCCCTGCCTGACTTCTGCAGCACAAATGAATTTACTTTGTGGGGCAGTTGGATCATGCTATTGACCAAATTAGTGCATGTGGATTGTAAGTAAAATTGACATTTTCCTTGTGTTTAAACACCACGTAGGTGGCATCAAAACTATTGTCGTACTATATATTTCCTTACTTTATTTATATGGTGAGTTTAGAGTCTATTACTCCTCCACCACTGTTTCTTCCTCCTCCTGGAGAATTATCTATGTTGTGTGAAGACTGGCGTGATGCATTTGAGATCTATTTGAAGGTTATTGGGGGGTGAGGGGGGTGTACTTTTACCTAAATGCAAATTGGTCACATTGAAGCATAATATAGGAGTAGAAGGAAGGTAGGTTCGGCAAGCTGAGGAAGAGTATATGGACATTGAGGAAGAGGATGATGAGTTTCTGTGGGCAATGAGGGTGCCGGAAAATAATAATAAAGCGAAGATGAACATTGTCGTAGAGCTCCACCGAACAGTATGTTGTAGTTTTAAGGACTCTAGCGTCTTTGCGTAAATTTAAAGATCTACGTGATGAAATGATATAAGATTAGGTAATTAACAGAACTAATAAATAATGTTTCAAGAAAAGCTTCTTAGTGTTAAGGTGTTTGAATGGATTAAATCAACCTGAGCATCAACGATAGACTACATCCTCTAATGTAGTTGGTATGTCACAAAAGTTTAACAAGTTGGAGATGGTCAAACCAAAAACCAGTAAAGTCAGTGGTTACCTTTAACTTGCAGTAACTTCTCTGTTGGGTGGCCAAACTGCACTATGGCGACTCTCCTGGGTCCTGCAGACTTGGGTGCAACTGTGGAGGTCCCTATCTATCTGATGGCAACTATTTTGGGAAGTGTGGCATCCCACTATTCCAGAATACATTATTTTGCCCACTTCCAACATGGCAGAATGCTTCTCCTTGGTGTGTGGGGCACCCTAGCCCAACCAAGTGGTGTGGCTACCTGGGGCCTACTCTCCCCTTGAGTAAACAGTTTGCAATTACATTTCCCTCTCTGTCCGAGATGTCAGCCTGTCTACTAAAATGAGAGAGTAGCCCCTCCAAAGGGTAACTACCATTTGCCCTTCAAAGACGGCTTCCTCTTTGAAGCTCGCCTTTTGGGCTAGCACCCACTTCGGCCATCTTGCCTGGAGGCGGGAACAACTCTGACTTTGTTAGGTCCTTTTTAACCCTTTCTGAGAGTCGTTCACACCTTTCTCCCAGAGGGCAGCAGGCTGTCTCAAGAATGGCTACTGCGCTACTTTGGACAACAAAGTGGCAACTTTCGAACTGTGCCACTGGATTCAAGCTAGCCTGGCTGAGGAGGGGTGTCGCCCCCAAAGCGGACCCAGGATGCTTGTTTCCGGTCCAGGGAAGACCTGGCTTGGCATTTCGGGTTGGACTGTTCCCATGAGGAACAGAGTCAAGACTGATTTTCATATGGCTGTGTCTGAACTGGGGTTGAGAAGTGAGTTCAAGAACAATGATGGATTCAACCCAGATCTGTGACTGGGGATGAGTGTCAGAAAAGTTTCAGCGCTCTGTCCATCACCTTCTTGTGTTTGCTCCAACTTTCTAAAGTTGCCATTTGTGAACAAGTGACATTAATTTGAACTGAACAATAAGTCGGCTTCAATGCACTGATTCTTATGATACCTTGAAGTACCATATTTAGTAGTCCCATTTGGAAGTTTGCACAGCAGAGTTGTCAGCAGGTAATTCCATATTTGCGAAAAGGGCTATTGGCCTTTTAACAGTAAAAACAGAAGTTCAGGCTTTTTCCTTTCAGGGCATGTAAAAACGTGCGTCCTTTTTAATATACAGCACCCTGCCCTAGGGGTGACTTATGAATGTATTGAAAGGAAAGTTGAGGCTTTGCCAAAAGTTTAAATGGCAAAGTCGTGTTGCAGTTTAAAAACTGCCCTACCAATCGGTGGGGGGTGGGGTACATCTGAACTAACTCCGACTTCTAGGATACTGCCATCACCAAAAGGCCTTTTTTGCAGGCAGTGCCCTAAACATATATTTTTTTTCCATCCTTATTTTATCTTTATTTTTTTAGTTCTCATTTTGTGAATAAAAGTCCCAGAGGCAGGGACCTGGAGCTATTTCTGAGCATTATAAAATATCCTAGATGGTGAACTCGGAAAAGACTGAGGTCCTCATCCTCGGATCCAACCCTTCGGCCTGGGACGACTCCTGGTGGCCGACCGCACAGGGAACCGCTCCAACACCCACCGACCACGCACGCAACCTAGGGGTCATCCTCGACTCCACCCTCTCCATGACTAAACAGGTCAACGCCGTCTCCTCCTCCTGCTTCAACACCCTCCGCATGCTCCGTAGGATCTACAAGTGGATCCCCACTGAAACGAGAAGAACAGTCACCCAGGCCCTTGTCAGCAGCAGGTTGGACTATGGAAACGCCCTCTACGCAGGAGCCTCGGCCAAACTCCTGAGAAGGCTCCAACGCATCCAGAACGCCTCTGCACGCCTGATCCTCGACATCCCTCGCCGCAGCCACATCACACCCCACCTGAGAGACCTGCACTGGCTCCCGGTCAACAAGAGGATAACCTTCAAGCTCCTCACCCAAGCACACAAGGCACTCCACAACACCGGACCTACGTACCTCAACAGACGACTCAGCTTCTACACCCCCACCCGCCAGCTCCGCTCCGCCGACCTTGCCCACGCTAGAGTCCCCCGCTTTGGAAGAGCGACCTCAGGCGGCAGATCGTTCTCCCACCTCGCCGCCAAGACCTGGAACACCCTCCCCATCCACCTACGGCAGACCCAAGACCTGCTGACCTTCAGAAAACTCCTCAAGACCTGGCTTTTCGAGCGGTAGCAGCATTCCCCACCCCAGCGTCTTGAGACCCTCAAGGATGAGTAGTGCGCTTTACAAATGATTGATTGATTGATTGATTGATAGTGAAATGAGATAGCGGCCCACTGTGGTTCCATAGATAAGTAGAGGCACAAAGATAAAAGTTTTGAAAATCGGTTTAAGAGTTTACTGCTCACTCCTCCTCTCACTTAGGGTTGAAGTGTTGAGAGAGTTCTATTTTTTTACAGGCAATATAAGACTGGATAATGTGCCAGACCGGATTGATAGTAGGCTTTCAGTGACACTGGCTGTGAAATTGCTGCGTGGACATGTGCTATAAAAGATCAGGGCTCTGGCTTAGCAGAAGCTATGTAGTTGTAGAGAAGAGAATATTGTTAAAGGCAATGTCCAAGATCTTTTCCTGTGTCTTGTAGCAGCCTCCCTCCTATTTGATGTAGAACAGAGAATAATTTTTTTGGGCTAAATCTGTGACTATGATGGCTGTTAATTATCAATTAGCTTTTTTTCATAGATCAAACCAGATTTCATCTCCGATATCACTGCAAAAACATAATCGGAAGGGGTAGTTTCTATTTTTTATTTTTGTTTAATTCCTACCCACATGTGCATATCCTAACTACACAGACCTGCTGCTGTATTAGTTTAGTAGCAGTTTAACTTTGACATTTGACTTAGCTGCTCCTAAGTAGCTGAAACCTTGTTTATCAGACTAGAAGAAAAATGCTTGCAGTCGGTTCTCATTCCACCAAGTTAGAACACCTTACCTGCTTGCCTTAATGCTAAGTCCATTTTTCGGCCAAGGTTTACACTGACTTTCATAGTCCGATCAGAACAGAACAAGCTTTATTCGATTTTATGCATGTAAAATCACAAAAGCAGACACAAGAATTAAAAACGCATCATCTTACAAAAAAAGCTTATTTGTGAACAATCAGCACAGGCAATTTGTATAAAAAAGAAATTGCCATTAGATCAATGCCTCACGGAATTAAGTTAATCACAAAATATCAAAAACACATGTCCGTGTGACATTTAAATTCTAATGGTCTTTCTGACTCTCAGCGTACTCTTTAGAAAACAGGCAGTTGAATTGGTAAAACATTTATTGTCTAAAAATTGCCAAAATAAAAGCGCTGGTCGGCATTGGGTCTACCCCCCAATCTTAAAATTAGCTGAATCCACCATCTTCTTTGCTTTTTATCAAATTTGCAAAATTAAACCATGTGCATTGATGATTGCCGAGACTGATTATCATATGGAAAACAGCATAACTCATTTGACCAATTGTTTATTTCGGAAAAACGTATCAAACGATAAAAATTACCAAACTTAAATCTGGTCAAAACATATCTGTCATACCCACTTCGTTTATACTGTATATATGGCTGTATAGTGTAGGTAGTTAAATTCAATTGGTGCTGTTGTACTGTAAATTTATTTGCTTCTCGAATAAATCTGTTTGCCTCCAGGTGAGTCATACAAATTCTTTTGAACTCCTTCCTGGAGATGGAGTTTATGGATTCAGGTGAATTATAGTAATCAGGGTGCCCATGGTCATGCATGAAGTTTTTTATATATTTTAACCAGGCGATCTTAGTAGCCTGGTCCAATTTCATGCTGTCTTTAATAATATCACAGTTAAGACTAGTTCTGGTAGAAGTCCAGATCCGATGCCACAATATAGCAGGCTGAGCTTTAATGATGTCGGCAATATATGGAACACCTAATTCATTATGGCAGTTGTAAACGGAGGTGCTAGCCGGAACCGCCAGAAGGAACTTTAAAAAGGCATTTTCAACGCTCTGAATAAGTTGGGAATCTTTGAACCCACACACACCGCCCGATAGGTAGCTATACTCACACATTTAGCTTGATAGATCTGCAGGAACAGGGCTGGTGGCCTTCTACTCAATTTCTTTGCGAAGTTGGCCACTTCTGCTGACTTTCATTGATTAAATGAGTACTAGTTTTATTGGGCAATAACTATCGTGCCTTCCTAAAGCTCTTTCACACCAAGACTAAGTTATGCAGCACTGTATAATTAAAATGTAACCAGATGCACTTATGGCATGGCAACGTTTATTGCTAATTGTTCAAATCTATGTTTTGGCCCTGTATGACAACTTGATTTTCCTGTGAACTTAAAATCCTAGTGCCTACTGAGGAAGCAGGAGTTCTTTTCTGCATCCTTGTTATCTGTGGTACTATGTACCTTCATCATATGTAAGAACCTATCCACACAATCCTTACACTGCCTCCCCTTTCCTGCTTCTTTGCCCGTGTTCCAGTCACAGCAAGGAACCTCTCCCAACCCTCTTCTATGTCCTTCGCTCGTCTACTTGGCTTCCTCTCTATTGCAGGGTATACCCCAACCAGGAATACTTTGCATTGAATAGAAGGCATGCCAGAGAAGGGTACCTCAAAGAGCCATGTGCCAGTAAATCACCCATTACCTCTGACTGACTGCTTCATTCCCCCCCCAAAGAGGTGTTCCGGAACTTGCCACATAGTCATTCCTTATTTTATATTTCTTTGTGCAAGGACAGCTCAAAGAACTCTACTGGTAACTTGGGATCTGCTTTCATCTACCTTCTCTCTCACAGTCCCATAATTAACATAGCCTGTCATTACGGTTACTCTGGGTCACTTACAGCCCCCTTTTCTATTTCTTCCTACAGGAAACTGCTGAGAAGATTGCAATCAAATCATGTCGATTGGAACTTAGTGCGAAGAACAAAGAACGGTGGTGCCACGAAATCAAGATCATGGGAAAGTAGGTTTCTAGTCAGAGCACTGATGTATGGCTGGAATAGTAACCTCTGATTGTGCTTTCTCTGTAATGCGTCTAGGTCTTGAATTGAGTTTTCTTCAGCAGCCTGTTGAAGCTACTGAGCATGCGTGTAAAACCTACATTTAAAGCAAGTTTATGGAACGGTGCATACGGCTGCCAAGCATCCCCCAAACAATTTCTGTTTCCAGCATTCGTTATACCTGATGTATTACTGTAGACCTGGCACTAGTTAGGTTGTCCTCTTCTCAGCTTCTGTGCTTTACTATAAATACTTAACTCCTCTCCTGTTGAGTCTTTGTTAGTAAGGCTTACTTGAGAAGACAGGTGGACTGAAAGTAATTGTTATATTAAATAATCTGTGATTTTTATCTGCAGTCAGAAAACAGCTCTTGCACCTGGTTTTTGCTTTCTTGTTGTCTAAGGGCAATGGGGGTCTTTTTTGCACATCTTCCACTACTTAAGCATATGCACGCCTATCCTAGACAGGAAGTGTCGGAAGTGAACATTGAGAATCTGCAGCATATGAATGTCTGGCTGCATGTTATCCCACAGAGCCTAGGGCAGTGGGGAGTTGGCTATAACTAGTGGGGGCCCACAAATCTACCGTGGAGGCTGAGCTTAGAAGTCTCATGATCCTGATACAGCTCTAATGAGGAGTGAGCTATAGTTGTGGGGCATATTTCTGTGAGAGGTGGGATTGCAAATTGGATGTCCTAGAGCAGAAAGGTTTTGCGGGCCACCACCAGGAAGAAGCTTGGTGTCAGTGGCAAATGGGTTGGAACATTTTCAGCCTGAATCAGCCTCCGTGGCTCAGTCTTAGAGGATTGCTGGGGCTTGTTCCAGGCTCTGAAATGAGGGGATTTAGGCTAGTGTGGACATCTATGTTGCACAACCTCAGTTCATCAGGTGCCAGGGTGGATATAGAGTAACTAAAGGGCGAGGTGGGTTGATTGTGTCTAGGGACGAAGTACACAACATGAATAACGAGTTCCATTGCTGATGTGCTCTATTTGGATAACCAGATTATTCCTTTTTGACAGTTGACTCTCCATAAGGTAGCAAAACTAAACCTGGTAGTGGCATAGAAACTAGCATGCAGCATGACCCAGTAAGTAAGACTCAATGATCAGCCATATCTATCTCTAAAACATAATAGGCCTTCTTTCTCATGACGGTAAAAAGGAGAGTTAAAATGTGATCAACAGAAAAACAGAAGGTGCTAGCCGAGCTGTGAACCCCAAACATGTTATAGCATTTAGGTGCTAGATTCTTATAATCTTGGTGTATTCTAGCAAGGTTTATTTTCTGGGTTAAAGGTTGGAGTGATTTTAGCTGCCATTGGGAAACTTTTGCTTACTGCAATTCATTTCTGTTCATACAGTCAATAGGCTAAAGTGAATATAGTGTTTCAAGTTGGATTTAAGGTGTCATATTCGTTCTCTGACTTTGTTTGGTGATGTAGGCCTCAAAAACAATTCCAAAAGTAGTAAAGCTACCAGCCCTGACCCAAAATAGTCCCACCGAATTCTGAAAAGTAAAATCAGGGTGCCAAAGGAAAGTTCAAAAGGATCACTGTGTAAATGCACAGGACTACTGTGGTATCCAGAAGACCCTGTGTTCCTGGAGCATTGTTGCATCCCTGAACGTCTTAGAGTTTAGTTCAGAATTGCACAGCTCTCACCCACTGCTCAGTCAAAAAGCGGGTACAATAAGGGGAACAGACCCTACTGTAGAGCAGGGTATGATGGATCTCATTCAGATACAAAGAGCTAGAGGGTAAGTTATTGTCTGATTTCCAGGATACAGTTCCAAGCTGATTGAGTTTTTGCTTTTAAGAGTTTCGTTTGACTGCTTTTCCTAGACTCTAGAGGGTTTTATTTTTGCCACGCACTGCGACTTAAAACACATCATAAATTTCTGTCCCATACAAATAAACTTGGGCACTTACTTCTAATGATGATATTCAGTTTTCATTTCTTCTCTTAATTTCCCTTTTCTCTTTCCTAGTGTCTACCTTTCTGCTCCCTTCACCCTTCTCTAACTGTCTCTCCTTTATCTCCCCACATTTTCCCATCCTTTTTCTTTGAGTCAGACCCCTTTTCCAGCACTGATTCCTTTCCTTCTGATGGAAACCACCTTTTAATTGTAGTTTTTCACCTTTCTATGGTGGACATGTTCATCTCTTGCACGCATGACAAAGTATTGAGCTTTTATATAGAAACCACTTAATATAATAGCTTGTCATTAATGCAAACAATCTTTGGATTATATGACTAATGCTTTTGATGTTTTTATAAATTATTCATCTTTTTTTACTTTTGTAATTCATCTCCCTTGCATTTGTTTTCGATCTCGTCTACAGTATCTGCCCTTCGTCCTTCACAAATGCCCCTCCTAATCTTCACGCATTCACCTCTGAAACAAATGTGTGCACATGCAAAAAAAGTCTTGCTTACAACTTTTTATCCAGAGTTATTGAGACAAAAACAGCATTCTTGATTGTAAGGAGTTTGTTTTAAAGAGAAAAGTAAGCTTTGGGTCAAGTTGTTCAAAGAATTTTTAGCTGCAGATGTCTGACTGAAAATAACTAGAGCTTTAGGTTTCAGGGTACCGTCATCGTCCCAGGCAGACAGCCTGTTCTTTCTGCTTACCACCTCATAACAATATTTCACAAACTTTTCGGGGTTCTTTCACCTCGGTCTGGAATAGTTCAAAGACTTGGTTCAAAGTCACTCCAGAAAAAAAGGAGAGAGAGAATGGGAACTTGTATCTAAAACGTAGGGCATTTTTTCTACTGGCACTTTTTGAACTTTGTCCTTCTTGCTCATAAAGGTTACATATCTATGCTTGCAGTGCTTTTTGAGATTGGGCTATGGGGTGAGAGGGAATTATGCATACTACAATCCGCCAGACCTCCCAGGCCTTGCTTAGGTTGCTGACCCGCTTGGTGTCTCTCGCCTTGCTCCTAAGGCTGACCTCCTCCCAGGAGAGTTTTGACACTCATGTTTGGTTTCTGCCTGAGAGGGCCACTACGTATAGGGCCACAACCCTTTGCCTCATAGGTCTGCCTGGACACACTGCAGCCTCACATCGCAGCCTCGTGCAGGCACCCTCTTGGTGGTTGCTTTGAGGAGCATGGCGGGACTCCGAGAGTCCCACTCTGAACTGACTCTGACAGGGGAGCACTGACTGGTGCCGGTATGCTGTAAAATTGGGAACAAAAGGGGTTAGGTCCTTTATGTGGTGAGGGCTAGACCTAATAACATTAGTAAACAACACAAAATGCCCAAACCACAGTTACTCAATACAATTTTTTGATATAGGGTAAGAAACACTTTATTATCGCTTCCCTGGACACCATTATTTTGTGTCAATCATTTTATATTTTCTGTAATTTGAAAAAATTGCTGACAGAAAAAAAGACATTGATTGCAAATATTTACAAATATTTACAAGGCTGGACTAATGTTAGCAAACATTAAAGGCAAAGACTATTTACACATTTAGAAATCATTAGAACACACAATAGAAAATATTCTCACATCAGATATTATTGAAAAAATAATAATACAAACATATCAATTACGAACAACAAAAAGCTAACAAACACTGAATGAGAGAAACTAGGGGTTGGGAAGATAAATGATTTAATATCTTGTATATTTTAGTGCTGGACCAGCCGGTCCTAGCTTTAGTGCAACAGTAATACTTTATATCTCCCAACCAATACTGCCGACGCGTTTCTAGACCAGACTGGAGTCACTGGTCTGTCATCAGGGCTGTATGTATCTTGTATCTGTGGGATACAAAAGCAATGTTTTGCTTAATCTAGTGTGTGGGCTCCTTTTTATCATACAGTAGCTGTAATGTCGGTGTGCGCTACATACCAAGGCTGCTCAGTGTTGAATTTCAGATCGGGTCTTTTGGGGGTCCGTTTAAATGAAATAACGTGGCCAAGCAGAGAAGCCTAAAATAATTTAAGGGATGTTTTTAATTTTTATCATTACGAAATTGGTACAATATATTCACTAGCTAAAACAAGTTGGGGAAGTGGAAGCATACCTTTTACCTTCAGTAGTGCCGAGTGCTGGCATGGTCCATTAAAAGCGGCGTGACCATCAGTTTGGGTTCTGAGATATGGGAAAGATTAATATTCGGGCGCTTAGCGGTGTGCACGTTATGTTAAACACTCGCTTGGAGAATTTGAGATGGGATTGCCTACCTTGATTTAATCTCTCATTTGCGCATAAATGGAATTGTTGATTTCAGCATTCTACAAAGAAAAACAACGTGCACCCTTAGTAGAATATTTTAACTGATTCAGCGCTCAGCAAGCGCGTATTAGTGCAAGTGGGACAAATACCTGTGGCTGGAGCTGCTGCTCTGTACTGTGGGATTCGAATTTCTCTCAGTAAAGATGGCCGCCGCTATTTCCTGTTTGTTATATGCAAAAGCTGTACTGATGCATTGTGGGGCATGTAGTCCCATGAGTCACATTTGCTTGAAAATAGAGGCTAGACGTACTTTCTACAGCACCTTATCTTAGTCTAAAGGTAATGGGTACGTCCTTCCAATTGTTTGTTGTATCATGTATTTTAAAAACAAAAAATGAGTACGCTAGATTGTACTAGAATTTTGGGTGGCTTCTCTGGGTCAGTGACCTGTTCTCATGCAATAGAGGACCAAGACCAGCGGTCAAGCCAGGGATGTCTAACCGATGCAAATCAGGACAGATGTGGTCAAATATGCGCTATCTCAGACAGGTTAATTAAACCAGTCTGTGCACTATTGAATTTTAAAATTAGATACGCTTCTTTTTGTAACAGAACGCGTTCGACGTCATGGCATTTTGACCTGGAGTTTACAGTGTATAGGACAGACCATTTGAATTCTTGCTCATTGTGAGACTTCTCGCAGAAATGCTCCACCATTGGAGGAGTCATGTCTGCTCCAATGGTGGAGCATTTCTGCGTATCTAATTTTAAAATTCAATAGTGCACAGACTGGTTTAAATAACCTGTCTGAGATGGCGCATATTTGACCACATCTGTCCTGATTTGCATCGGTTAGACATCCCTGGCTTGACCACTGGTCTTGGTCCTCTATTGCATGAGAACAGGTCACTGACCCAGAGAAGCCACCCAAAATTCTAGTACAATCTAGCGTACTCATTTTTTGTTTTTAAAATACATGATACAACAAACAATTGGAAGGACGTACCCATTACCTTTAGACTAAGATAAGGTGCTGTAGAAAGTACGTCTAGCCTCTATTTTCAAGCAAATGTGACTCATGGGACTACATGCCCCACAATGCATCAGTACAGCTTTTGCATATAACAAACAGGAAATAGCGGCGGCCATCTTTACTGAGAGAAATTCGAATCCCACAGTACAGAGCAGCAGCTCCAGCCACAGGTATTTGTCCCACTTGCACTAATACGTGCTTGCTGAGCGCTGAATCAGTTAAAATATTCTACTAAGGGTGCACGTTGTTTTTCTTTGTAGAATGCTGAAATCAACAATTCCATTTATGCGCAAATGAGAGATTAAATCAAGGTAGGCAATCCCTTCTCAAATTCTCCAAGCGAGTGTTTAACATAACGTGCACACCGCTAAGCGCCTGAATATTAATCTTTCCCATATCTCAGAACCCAAACTGATGGTCACGCCGCTTTTAATGGACCATGCCAGCACTCTGCTCTACTTAAAGTAAAAGGTATGCTTCCACTTCCCCAACTTGTTTTAGCTAGTGAATATATTGTACCAATTTCGTAATGATAAAAATTAAAAACATCCCTTAAATTCTTTTAGGCTTCTCTGCTTGGCCACGTTATTTCATTTAAACGGACCCCCAAAAGACCCGATCTGAAATTCAACACTGAGCAGCCTTGGTATGTAGCGCACACCGACATTACAGCTACTGTATGATAAAAAGGAGCCCACACACTAGATTAAGCAAAACATTGCTTTTGTATCCCACAGATACAAGATACATACAGCCCTGATGACAGACCAGTGACTCCAGTCTGGTCTAGAAACGCGTCGGCAGTATTGGTTGGGAGATATAAAGTATTACTGTTGCACTAAAGCTAGGACCGGCTGGTCCAGCACTAAAATATACAAGATATTAAATCATTTATCTTCCCAACCCCTAGTTTCTCTCATTCAGTGTTTGTTAGCTTTTTGTTGTTCGTAATTGATATGTTTGTATTATTATTTTTTCAATAATATCTGATGTGAGAATATTTTCTATTGTGTGTTCTAATGATTTCTAAATGTGTAAATAGTCTTTGCCTTTAATGTTTGCTAACATTAGTCCAGCCTTGTAAATATTTGTAAATATTTGCAATCAATCTCTTTTTTTCTGTCAGCAATTTTTGCAAATTATAGAAAATATAAAATGATTGACACAAAATAATGGTGTCCAGGGAAGCGATAATAAAGTGTTTCTTACCCTATATCAAAAAATTGTATTGAGTAACTGTGGTTTGGGCATTTTGTGTTGTTTACTAAAGGTATGCTGTAAAAGGCGCCTGATGCCAGCCACGCCCATTGTGCTGGATTTTCGGGGTGTTTGGGTCCCAATGGGAATCTCGCCGAGCAACAGCCAGTCCTCCATTTTGGGGCCCGTCTCCTATATGCCGGCCTTATCCTAAAATGGCGGCCCTCTTGCTAAGTGAAAGGGACTGAGGACTTGCCATTCACAGCCACACTGAAAGGAAAAAAAGGACTGTCTTAATCAGGTACACTGAAAGCAAAGAAGGACTCTTGGCTCACCAACAAGGAAGGCAATCCCAAGCCTAAAGAAGCACTCATTTGAACAGTACTGGGGTGATCGACTACTTGGCTCATCAACAGCAATGTAGGACTTTCTACATGTAGTGTAACTGAAAGTAAGCAAGTACTTCCTAACCTGGTAAGAACCTTCGATACTAATGGAGTGGCCATCTTTTAATGGTTATGTTGATACTTCCTCATATTAACACTGTGGGGTATACCCTGGGATCTGCTCCCCATCCATCGCAGCTCAAGTTCTCACTTTCACCCCTTCCTCCAGCATGACTGACTCCCACGACTGACTATATTTTAGTGATGCAAGTAGCGCCCCCCAGAAAGCTAATGTCCATGCGTTTAGGTATCCAGAGAACTATATCCTGCCTGAATTCCTGAAAACAGTAAGCTTGAACAAAAACTGTATACAGACCCACAGATCGTAAGACTTCCTCCGTCCTGTTACTGCAGTGAATATGCCAACCTATAGGTGAGCTCTTTCCCACTGTCTATGTTTCTCCCTTCTCCTTCCCACTCGCTCTAACTACTCTTTTGTTTATTTGGGTCCAGCTCCTCTATCAGATATGGATCCTGTTTCGCTGTGCACTCAACACTAAACTGCAATTGGACGGCTGCAATACCTACAAAATTAAATACTGCGCAATCTAATAAAAAAGGCCTCCAAGAACTTCAAACACAGACTTCTCCTTTCACGCCTAAAAACCCTAATCTCTGACCCTTACTTCTGCCCCTCTAAGGGGACCTTAATAAATGGTCTTATCTTCTACACAAAAAGAAGAGATCAGTGAAGGGATGCTCTATACTCCATGCCCTTGATCCCTACATCCAGGAAACCTTTCCATGGCCTAAGACTGTCTGTAGCTCCCTCATTCACTTTCAGTGCAAAAGTAACCATCTCCGTTTATAATAATGGGATTATCCTTGTCCAATCATCAGACTGAAGCCTAGATGTATTCAACAAATTCTTCCCTTTCATCAAACATGCAGTATCTAGTAAGGACTCTTCCCCCTCTCAAGATCATCCTAGCTCTCAAAGCGACCCACAGGTGCTGCAAGTAGTGTCCTTGCATAGCTGAGCAACATTAAGCGCTCCATCTCTATCCCTCCTCAATCCACCATAGCGATCAGCCCACACAATACCAACTCTTCTATACCTCCCTGTGGGGCGGAGTCACCCCCAGCGAATCACCAAACCAATCTGCTACATCAAGGGTCACTGAGTTACACAGCAATGAAAATATCTCTACCACTCCGACTCTACGGTCAATCTCAGAATACACCCTCTTAGATATCTTGCCTATGACCCATTCGTCCTAATTGCCTCCTCCCAACCAATTCCTGATGTCTACACCTCCACTCCACAAGCCTAAAACCATCTGCATCCAGACCTTCCCCCTCCACCCCAAACTCTCTCAGACCAGCACCATTCCAACAACGGTAAACAGCACTTACAACGAATCCTTTTCTCTGCATGTAATTACAAGGCAGTTGGTACAATGACTGCCTTGTAAGAACGCATAACATTACCCCACAAGTCGTAACAACGACTTGCAGAGGGGGCAGAAGGTGTTGGATTTAAAATCCAACACCTTCCCTACTGTTGCACAGACTGGAGTTGGAATAGTAAATAAAACTATTCCAACATCTAGCGCCTCACCTAGTGCTAGTCATTGTTATGACTTGCGGTGTAATGGTATGCACTGTTATAACACGGTCGTTGTAACTACCGCGTTGCAAAAGCCTGCGGGGAACAGCAATATGTTGTGAAGAGGCATATTCTCCAGCAACACAATCGAGAGCACCCGCCTACCTCCCAGCCCCCTGTTCCAAACCACAACCACCTGCTCCCACGCATCAATAGAATCAAGACTTGACCAAATTACATAAGACTTTCATCAACTCAAGTCTGACCTACAAAGCCTAATAAATAAATATCCCATCAGAGTTTGCCTACAACAGTTGTCACTAAAGGATTGCAGATAGTTATAGACAAATCCACTCACAACCTACCAAATACCACTCGCGACTACCATTAATCACTCCTTACAACAGGTTCGCAACATCTCGCTGCCCCCTCTCACGAGATGGTAAACTATGCTCTACCCGACACCTTCACAAGGACCATTAGGCTAAAGGATCCACTATCAGACAGTGACATTCACTCCCTTCTCCTCACATATAATACTTCACACCACGACAACCTAGACAGTCTGGCTCTTACCCAAACAATTGCATCAAACCCACACAGAGCCTAGGCTTAACTCTAGAGATGTAAATAGGTCCAACTTTAAGCTACTCCCCATCACACAGACCACCTCAGCGAACACCTAACCACACCTGAAATGCATGCTTCTTAATTAGAGGTCAGCTATGAAACACGCAACAGAAATTACTGACCTCCTCCTTGTGCACAAGCTTGACCTAATATTCCTAACAGAAACATAGCTAAATGATTCCTCTACACCAATCCTTGACATATTAGTCTCACCTAGATATGACATAATAAGATCAGACAGACCGGGTGGAGGCATTGCCTGCCTACACCGTAATAACCTTGCGGTGATTTGGCTATAAACCATAAAGCTATCCTCTTGTGAATACCTATGCTTAAACATTTCAAGTAACAGACCACTAAGCAAACTGCACGTGGTCTACCACCCACTAGGTGCCAACCTCTCATTCAGTGAACAAATTATGGAAATCATCACTACCAACATAGGGCAACACTGCACCCTTCTACAGAGATTTCAACCGTCATTTGAACAGCCTGAATTTAGCCTAAAAACCTTCCTAGCGGACTTTAACCTAAACCAAATCTGTGAAAACTTTGGTGCATATTTGGATCTAGGCATTGCTAAGGTAAACTCAATTCAACTTGAATGTCTTGTCCCATGTGACTGGGCAGACCACCACCGCATCACCTTCCTCATCACTGAATCAGGGAGGACACACAAACCTCAACTTAAGTGACCCAAGCACTGGAAAAGGAACACTCGTGACATAAACCTTCAATGATTTGACATCGGAGTCTTTAGTGGGCAGTCTTTTTAGGTACAAGGCGCAACTGTGACAAGAATGATCATCATGGAGTTGTTGTAGTGGTTTGTAAGGTCATTGACATCTGATATTTCCGTCGGAGGGGGCAAGATTTATTGCTGACCAAACCATCCAAACCATGCTACAGTGAGAGCCTAAATGAAGAAAGACTCCATCTGAGACTAACCGAGCGAGAGTGGAGCTCTTCACTGTCCCAAGAACACCTTAAGTACTTGAGATCACTGATGAGCACCTACACCAAACGCATTAGAAACTCAAAAGCAAATTTCTTCAACTAGACAAAGCCAGAAATCGCCCCAAAAAACTGTTTGAAATTGTAAAACATCAATCCAATCAACAAGCTAACCCCTCCACAATAGGATCTAAGCCACAGGCAAACTGCAAAAAAATGTGCCTCCTCCTTCCTTGAAAAGACAGAAAAGATTCAATGCGAACTCCATACAGCAATTGAGCACCTCCTGATGATACCGCAAAATAGCCCCCGCCCACTTCTGATCGCTCAACCTCCAGACCTACCAGGACTCGCCCTATAAAAAAAGCATCATGGAACACATTCAAAACCTTTGATGAAAATGGCAGTCTTAATATCTTAACAAAACTTAAACCGTCAAACCACTTGTGCGACCCTCTACCATCTTCAATGAGATTAAAACCTCTTCCCTCCTACTATGGGCTAAGATAGTGAATGCTTCACTACTTCAAGGGGCTATACCAGACTGCATCATAAAAAATAAAACCTTAAAAAAAAAAACACAGCAAATCATACCAACCCAGATAACCTTGGTCCAATCTCCACCATTTCTTCTCTGGCAGAGCTCCTTGAGAAATTCGTCCATACCCAACTATGCAGTCACCTTGCTCAGTTCCACCTTATTGACTAATCCCAATCTGGCTTCCGTCAGGCTCGCAGCACAGAAACATCCTTACACATATTGTTGATGACGCACTTAAAATGTTAGATCAGGAGGAGGAGCCAAGATGGCGATCGGGATGGCTGCGTAACCGCTCGGCTCCGTGAGCCTCCTCACCCCGCGCATACAACCTGGCACTTATCCTGAGCTGCAACGGCATCTACTTGTAGGCGAAGAGTCATTTACACTTACCGCTTGCTCCTGAGGCTTCTGCTTGCTGCGGACCCGTTGGAGTGTCCCTGACAGTTTTGAGGCCTTCGCGGAGCTGGGTCCGGGGTCTCGAGTGCGAGGAGTGGCCGGCCGCGAGTGCAACAACAGCGGCCTCTGGTGGTGGTGAGAACTCGGTCGGAGGAAACTGTAGACCTGATTGCCGATGGCGAAAGTGCCGGCCCCGCCCGACTGGCGGAGAACCGTGAGGGGAGTGTGATGCCGCTGGGTCGAGGGAGGTACATGATTATTGGCCCCCCATTCCGGTGTTGTGCCCGGGCCCATCGCTGCCATTGCCCGGAGTCGGCGTGCTGCCCCCAGGGTGCGGCGGAGTTTTTAGCCTTTCGGTGACTCTCCGCTGGGACACCTGCCCTGGCCTGTGAGATTCCGCTGAGAAACCTGCCTTGGCCTGTGAGATTCCCGTTGTGAATCCTGTCCATCCCTTTTGTGAGACCCGGTCCCGTGGTGAGGGACGAGGCCGGAGCAGCTGAGATGACGGGGAGCGCCCTCGTGCGCACACCTCACCCAGGCAGAGAAACCTTTCTGCGAGAGAGTCCTGGGGTCTGGCGCCTCGAGAGAGAGCCCACGTTCAGAGACGTTTTGGCTGCATTAACAACTCTGCATGAGACCGTGATCTCGGACGCCCGGGAACTGGGACGGAGGATGGCCGCCATTGTTGTGCCGCCGCTCCACGTGGGTGGGGATGAATCGCAAGGAAGCGCCGATGTGCCCGCCTTTGCGTCTGTGTTGAACGTTCCAACTGCTCCTGTGTTTGTGGAGACGCCGATGAACCCGGTCCGTTGCATCGCTCTGGATTGCTCTGTTGTGTTTGGGAGTGACTCGTCGGGATCTGCATATATACGGCGGCGGAGGGCACAGCGCCGATCCATGGTTTGGTTCGCCCCGGCGGCGCTTCAACAATTGTTGGATTGTGTGTCTTTCTCCTCCTGGCCGGTGAGACTGTGTTCTGCCTGGGGGATGTTCCCGGCATCGGTGCTGCCACGCACCGAGTTCCACCATGCGTCTTTGACTGGGAGTTGGGGGCTACGGTCCCATGGAGTATTGGCGCCTCTCGGACCGCCCGGTTCGGCTGGACCCGCCACATTGTACTGTATGCCGATTGATGAATGGCCATATGTGGGTACTATTGATAGAGGAGGCCAGGGATGATATCGTCTGGGATATGATGGAACACATTGTCGGCTGACGGTGTTTTGGAGGGACACTCCGCGGGGATGATACTGATTGACTATATGATTCTTGATGCTGTGGCTCTTCTGCCTTTGCCTCTGCTGTATACTGTGCGCGATAGGGGAGGGGGGGCTGGGTGGTCTGCTCGATGGCCCTTTTCCGTATTTTTTCCTTTCTTTTTCTTCCTCTTTCTTCTATATTTCGGGTCTCTTTTTAGGCCGATAGGCACGCTGCTGGGGGGGGGGTAGGCCGTAGCCTTCTGCAGGGGTGCAGGGTGGGGGGTAGGGGGGAAGCGGGTTGTTTCTTTGTCCTTTCTTTGTCTCTATGGCCCTTTGCTTCGTCTTTTTCTGGGTGTCGTCGTCTTCATGTTTCCTACAATCTGTTCTGTTTTTAAGGGTTGGGGTGCTGATTCGCCATGCCGTGTATGTGTTGTTTATTTTAATCCTGACTCGTATGCCTTGCCCCCGTGTCCTTAATTGTGTTCGCATTCGTTCTGGGGTTCTGTTTCATGTTGCTATTGTAGGATCGTGTGTGACTGTCTGACACTTCTTCTGATGTTTTTTCAGTTTAACTTTTCTTCATTATAAAATTGACCTTCTTAAATCCTGTATTTTACGCTATACGCTTACATACGAGTTATATCCTGGATACTTACCTGCCCCGGCTTATCGACCGCTGTTTCTTTTACATTGCTCTGCTTACCTTGCGACTTGCTTAGCGGCCGGCCGGGATGGTTGTAGGCCCATGCTTGTATTGCTGTGAAGTGCAAATAAAGGTCTTCAAAAAAAAAAAAAATGTTAGATCAGAAAAAATCTTGCCTCCTAATCTTCCTAGACCTCTCCTCAACCTTTGATACTGTCAAACATGACAACCCCATGATGCGTTCAAGAAGGATGCTATTAGGGGTCATCCCAAACTGGTTCACTTTGTTTCTACACAATAAAGCTCAGAGAAGCAAGGTTAATTAGTATCTGTCCAATATCACTGCCGTCACTTTATGGGTTCCCCAGGGGTCCACCTTTTCACCTACTCTCTTCAACATGTTCATGGAGACTTTAACCAAAATTCTGACATTCTCCAACATCCAACACCACATGTAGGACAGATGACACCCAACTGTACCTAAGAAATTTCCTCCCCTGGAGTTATCTGTTTACTCAACACAACTTTGCAATAAACTCAAAACTGGTTAACCAGAAACCACCTCAAACTCACCGCTCTCAAAACCGAATTCCTCTTAATCACACAACCAAAACGTTCCCTCAACATTGAAGATTGTATGAAGCATTTAACAGCCTTCAGTTGCCTTCCACATGTTATAGATTCCACAAGATTACTGGGAATAACACTGGACAAGAATCTTAACATGCAGAAACACATCAGCTCAGTCACCAAAGGAGCAGACTTTCAAATGAACATTCTAGGAAAAATAATACCCTTCCTACCCTTCGACCGCAAATCGGCTGTGCAAGCTCTAGTGATCCCCACTTTGGACTATGGGAGTGAAAACCTATGTGGTCTGCCAAGATCCAAGCTGGCTCCACTAAGGGCATCCCATAACTCTGCTGCAAGGCTCATTACTGGATCCAAAATAAACAACCACATCACTCCTGATCTGAAGGCACTAAACTGGCTCCCTTATGAGGCAAGGATACAGCTGAAGATTGCTTGCATGACCCATAAAGCCCTTCACTTCAACTCACTGACGTACCTAGCTGACAAACTGAACTGTCTGGCGACTTCAGATCCTCTAAAAGCACCAGCTCCTTACTGTTGAAATCTCAGAAAGTTTGTAAAAAGAAAACCTACAACCGAGCTTTCTCTGGGTTGGACCCTAGAATCTGGAATTCCGTGCCCCCTGAAATCAGACTGAACCTTTCAATCACATCATTCAAAAAAGAAGTAAAACTGAGGAGGAGCTTGGCGGGCATCCGTGATGGCCGCGTGAGCACAGCGCTCTCCGGACCCCCGCCACTCCCGGCATGATATCCTGAACATATCCTGATTCTTCACGAGGATTTGTGTAGAGGACGCTGGGCTGATCTTCCTGGGATTTTTGGAATTTGATTTGGACCCGGGGCGCCGAAGATACGACGACTCGAACTTTCGGGGTCCGCCCTTGAGGTGCGCCCGGGACTGGGTGCGGCACTGTGGCCGTCTTGGAGTTGAACAACAGCGGCAGGGGGATTGGACTTGTGGGTCCCCCTCTTAAGTTTCGGTTTCGATTCTGCCTCAGACTGAGACAACTGGCAGGGGAGTCTGGCCTTTGCTGGGTCCGGCGCACGAGACGGCTGTCGGGCCTTTGACTAGCTTATTCTCCTTCCAGGCTAGTTCACTCCTAGTGGTACCCTCGCCGCTGCTTTTTGGTCCCGACGCCCTACTTTCCTGCGGCCATTTCCATCGGGTCGAGTGAGTCTCCTGGTGACGCAGTCTCCGACATGGCGGGCAGAGGGGACCGAGAGACTCGGAAGACCAAGACGCCCCTGCCCAGTCCAATGTTATGGACCGTTACACCCATTCGAAGGGGTCCCCTGGAGCCGCCCTGCCTGGCCCAAGTGTGGTTGACCACATTGTGGACGCGTCAACGGAGCCGTCCTTGCAGGACATCATGGGCGCCATTTCTGGCATGAAGGAAACAATAGGCCAACAGTATGAAGCTTTGGCCCACAAAATCGACACCGTGGCCATTGATGTGAACTTGGTTCGGGCCGACCTATCTAAAACCAATGAGAAGGTGAAGTCATTGGATCTCAAGTCATCCAGCCTCACGGCAGACGTCTCGGAGATACAGACGGAGATTGGCAATCTCCGTAGGGTAAACGATTTCATGACCCGGCGCCTGGAGGACTTTGAGAACAGGGCACGTCGCTGTAATGTGCGTGTGGTTGGCGTTCCGGAGAATCCAGACCCGCACTCTGTTGATCTCCTGGTCGAGGACCTGATCCAGAACTACCTCTCTCCGTCTGGGTTGAGTAAATTCTTTGCAGTGGAACGTGCCCATCGTGTTCCGGGAGGCCAGGGTAAGCCGGGGGCCCCGCCGAGGCCTATTGTTGCGAAACTCTTCCACTATAGGGATCGGGACGCTATCCTGCAGGCATCGCGCGTGAAGGGCCCGGTGGCCTTTGAGAATGCCACGGTGAACTTTTACCTGGACTTTTCTCAACAGGTGCAGAAACAGCGTATGGGCTTCCGTGGAGTCAAGAAGCGCCTCCGGGACATGGGATTGCGGTATGCTATGCTTTTTCCGACCAGGCTGCGAGTTGAGTGCAAGACCGAACCTTTTTCTTTGATCGGCCTGATTCAGTGAATGACTGGCTGGACTCTCTGCCGGACCGACCTCCTGCGACTGAGCCCGCCGACCACCCGGGTGGTGCTGAGGGTGGTGTAGAGAGCTGAACTACTTGTCTATGCTTCGTGTAGAGTAACTTCTTCTGGGATTTTATGCCTAAGTACCTCTACTGTCTGTGTGTTCTCCTCGTTATTTGTCTTGATCGGGGTGGTGGGTGGGCCAGGGCCTTTCCTCCTCCGGGGTCTTTTTGTAGAATGGGGGTTCTTGGGCGACAGGCACACTGCATGTTGGGGTGGCTTTTTAGCTTCTTGCAGGGGTGCAGGGTGGGGGGTGTTTCCTTGATTGTTGGGGGGTGGGTGGATGGATGGGAAGTTTGATGTTTGTGTTTTGTTTTATCAAGGCGATTCTATCTTGCTAATGATGTTTTTGATGTCATGCTCATTGGGGGAGGGTTTCGGCGTTGCTGTGTGGGGTGGGGGGTAGCGGGTTGAGATTTATTTCGTGGAATGTCAATGGTCTGGGGGATCGTATTAAGCGGGGTGTGGTGTTGCGATGTCTACGACGTTTGTCTCCGGATATTGTTTTTCTACAGGAGACTCATTTGGTGGGCAATACATGTCGTGCAATGAATAGGTGGGGCTATCGCCTCGCCGCACACTCTGGGTTTACCACGGGTTCCAGGGGGGTGGGTATCCTTGTTCGGGCTTCCCTCCCCCTGGCTATTGATGATGTGATCCTTGATGATCGGGGGCGTTGCGCCGTCCTCGTGGGACGCTATGAGGGTCGGACCCTTTCCTTGTTTGCAGTTTATGCGCCCCCCGGTCTACAGACCTCTACCTTTTCCGATTTGGGCCGGGTGTTGTTGAACCTCCCTGATAGTACTCTTTTCATAGCAGGGGACTTTAATTCTGTGTTCTCCGGTCTATGCGATCGTCACCCCCCTAGGGACACTCCTTCGGCCCAACAGTGGCTGGGCGGGTTTCTGGATACGTTTGGCTTGGTGGATTGCTGGAGGCTTATGCATCCTACTCAGCTTCAATACACTTTCCATTCTGGGGCCCATGGGAGTTTGTCTAGACTGGATTATTTCCTGATGCCTGCGGCGCAGTCGCCAGCGGTTCGCGAGATTAGACACCTCCCCCGGGGCATCTCTGATCATTCACCGCTCTGGCTTTGTTTTGAGGTGGGGGTGGAGGCGGCGGGCCGGGTGGCTCCTATCAACCCATGGTACCTCACCTCCCCCGAGACCCGCAGTCTCTTGATTAAGTCTTTGGACAACTATTTTCTAGACAACGAGGGGTCCGTCTCCTCTGCGATATCCCTGTGGGAGGCCTTTAAGACAGTGATTCGCGGGCAGGCCCTTTCCCTTATTGCTGAATCTAAAAAGGCGAGGAATCGGGAGGTGGTGGACCTTGAGAGGGAGATTGCTGAGATAGAGGCTGACCTGGAGTCGGATGTTACACCTGGTAAACTCCACGCCCTGGGTCTGAAACAATTTGCTTATAGGTCTTTGGTTACAGATGCGGCTAAACTGATGTTTCGAGAGCAACAGGGTCGCTTGTATGATGTGGGGGACAAAGCGGGTAAGTTGCTGGCATGGTTGGATAAGAAGGAGAGGGCGAATCGTGTGGTGCCTGTGATTCAGACTTTGAGTGGTGTGAGAGTGACCGACCCGGTTGGAATAGTTGAATGTTTCGCGGACTATTTTCGTGTGGTTTATTCCCCTGTGTCTGAACGGGATGTTGATGACTCTCGCCTTTTGTTGCGTGATATAGCTCTGCCCAGTGTTTCCGATTTAGACCGAGTCTCTTTGGAGTCCCCTTTCACTACGGACGAGATAGCGACGGCCATTCGCTCACTCCGTTCGGGCAAAGCTTTGGGCCCGAATGGATTGCCAATTGAATTGTACAAGCTACGTCCTGATAAGGTGGCGCCCTATCTTCGCACCATGTTTTTGGAATCCCGGGAGCGGGGTATTCTCCCATATGATCAGAGTCTGGCCACGATTGTTGTTATTCCCAAAGAAGGTAAACCTCGGGACCTTTGTTCGTCTTATAGGCCCATTTCCCTGTTGAATGTTGAACCCAAGGTTCTGGCTAAGCTTCTGGCTACCCGCCTCTTGACGGTCATCGGTGGCTTGGTTCATCCGGATCAATCTGGATTTATCCCGCATCGCAACACGGCTCTTAACCTACGTCGTCTCCACGGTGCTGTTGCGAGGGCGGGGCTTCTGACGGAGCCGGCCATTTTGGCTTCGCTAGACGCTTCGATGGCCTTTGATACGGTAGAGTGGCCCTATCTTTGGGCAGCTCTTGAGAAATTTGGTTTCGGACCTGAGTTTATTGGTTGGGTGAAATTGTTATACGCCGAACCCTTGGCACAGGTAGTGGTAAACGGTCGGGTTTCTGTCCCCTTCTGCCTTGGTAGAGGGACCCGTCAGGGATGCCCCTTGTCTCCGTTGCTTTTCGCGCTTGCCCTGGAACCGTTAGCTGCGTGGCTTCGATGGGAACCTTCACTCAAGGGGATCCGTTGGTCACCGGATTTTGAAGACCGCGTCTCGCTTTACGCGGATGACATTCTTCTGTATCTTACTTCCCCGCGTAAATCTTTAAATGTCTTATTTGACGTTCTTACTTCGTTTGGTGCTAACTCAGGTCTGGTTATTAATTGGGCTAAGTCCTGTGTGTATGTTCTCTCGGGTGTTTTGCCCCCATTACCGGACAGATTTCCTATCCAGGTCGTCCAGTCTGGCTTCAAGTATTTGGGGATCTTTATTACGCTGGACTCTTCACTCCGGTTCGAGCGTAATCTCCTCCCCCCGCTTCTTAGACTGCGACTGGATGTGGCCCGCTGGCGTAAACTACCCCTGTCTCCTCTGGGCAGGGCTGCCCTTTTTTAAATGATGTCTTTGCCACGATTCCTATACGCACTTCAAAATTCTTTTGACGACGTTCCCGCTACCTATTTCCGAGAGATCGAGAGTCTTCAGAGGCAACTGATCTGGGACGGGCGTCCACGTATCGCCCTTGCGAAACTTACTATCCCTTGGTACGACGGGGGCATGGCGATCCCCGATATCAAGAGATATTATTGGGCTACCCAGCTGTCTGCCATTAACCACGCAATGTATTCCCCGGGTCGAGATCCGGCCTTTGAGATGGATAGACTCCAGCTGCCGGGAGGGGATTTTAATAGAGCGCTTTATTCCAGATCGGCTGGGCGCCATCTTACGGGCCCGTCCAGGACCGCAGTCAATGTGTGGCGCGCCGCGAATGTGAGTTTGGGATGGGAGAACCGACTGACAATGGCGACTCCGCTTTATGCTTCCGAACGTTTGGGATGTCTCTGGTCTACTAAGGGCTTTGACCGCTGGGATATGATTGGGATATGTAAAGTGGGTGATGTCTGTGTGAAGGGTAGAGTGAAGTCTTTCCAGGCCCTTAAGGCCGAATATGACTTGAGTGATAGAGAGTTTTTTCGATATCTGCAGGTCCGGCATGCTCTGGCCTCAGTTCTGACTCCTGATGTGACCCTACCCGAGTCCTCCCCCCTTGAGGATCGCATACTGGATGGACACCTGCCCGATAGCACTATCTCCCTGATTTATAAGAAACTGATTAACAATCGCGCTGACTTACTGCTCCGACTTCGGGAGGTTTGGGTCGGTGATGGGTTGGACTTGGATGACGAGGATTGGCAGTCGGCACTCTTCTCCGAAAGAGGTCGCCATCCCCGCCCGTCTTCGTTTGGTTCAACTTAAGATCCTCCACCGGGTGTATGTAACTGGTCCGCGTCTGGTAGTAATGGGTTTTTCCCCGGATGGCTTATGCAAACGTGGTTGTGGGATGAGTGCTACATTTCTGCATATTCTTTGGGAGTGCCCGGTGATAGCAGCCTACTGGATTGATGTGCTTGCGGTGATGACTGTTGTGACTGGTATTACCCTGCGGCCTGAGGCCCGACGATGCCTGTTGAATGTGTGGGAACCCACCGACTATTCTGTGGCCCAGACCAGATGGGCGACCTTGGGATACATGGTCGCAAAGCGGGACATTGCGCAGCTCTGGGGCGCATCCAGACCTCCCGACGTCTCGGTGTGGGAGGATAACATGGACTGGTCCATGTTCCGAGAGAAGACCGTCTATGTAGCTAGTGGCAGACCCAGGGCGTGGACAAAGATTTGGGGTCAGTGGAACGAATATCGTGGAGACATTTGTACCCCTCCCTTGGTTGACACTCCCGATGTTACCCTATCTCCCTAGGCTGGCGTTCCCGAAATTTTTCATACTGTTCTAGGATTTTCCTGTCCTCCCCTCTGTCCCCCCCCCCAGCCTTGCCGAGTCCCATTGATTGTGCTTTCGTCTTCCTGATTAGTGGCTTTCCCCTCCGCCTTCTGGGCTGACCTTGATTAATGTGCATTCGCCTTGTTTAGAGTTTGTTGTTGTTTTTTATGTTTAATATAGAAAATTGTTATGTCCTGTCCTATGTTTTGAGCAATATTTGGTATCTGATTTGTGCCTGGCCACGGAAGTGATCGTTTGCTTCTTATGTTGTGCGTTGCTCTTAGCGGCCAGCCCGTGTGGTTGTAGGCCCATCTTTGTAATTTTTATTTGATTGCTCTATAAAAGTTTTTCACCCAAAAAAAAAAAAAGAAGTAAAACTGCTTTTGATGAACAAAACTACCACGGACCCACTGACTTATTTATCTGGATACTGATTTGATGCAGTGTCTTCAACCAGGATTTTCACTAGCCTTCTATGCCCTGGTTTGTAACCCACTGACCATATCCTGATTTGCAACGGGTATTGTCGGCGTTTGTGTTTTTTGTTGTTGTTCTGTTTTCTTCTTGCCTAACCATTTGTAAAGTGCCCTGATACCCTTCTAGGGTCAAGTTCATGCTATGTAAAACTTTATAAATAAAAATATATACATCTTTAACCCCTTCGACGCTCATGACGAGCTCAGCTCGTCATGAGTTACGCCTCTTGTACGCTCATGACGAGCTGAGCTGAGCTCGTCATGAACCGCGGGTTTTCGCAAAAGTCAGCGCACAGCGGGAAAATGCTTAGCGCGCATGGTGTTAATAACTAACAAAGCTATCACAATTGAAATATTAATGGACGGTAAACACATTTTAAACAGAGTGAGCAGGTGAAGCTGAAGTTATCTGATAGCCATACCAAAATGCCTTGAGAGACAGAGCGTGTTCTCCTTTGCTGCTACAGTAACATTCAAAGTACAGATTGGCAAGTAATGCAGTTCTTCCAGAATCTGGTGGTCTGGGTCGCTTGGAGGCAGGAAGGACACTCTCCTCTCCTTCCTCGCTCCATGTTGTCATCCATCATGATGTTATTGTCTCACTAATCCATGCTTGTTTGTATTTGGGAAATATGTTTTTCCTGCAGAATTGTCCAGAGGAGTTAACTTTTTCCCATTACACTATCATAGAAACTTTGCTCTTGCCTACAACACAAACCACTGAAAAAATTACACCAAACTTAGCATAAAAGAGGACTTTACTCGGACTGGCTTCTTTGGTTGTTTTTGTGAGCATTTGTTCTGTAGTTTTTGAGAGGTAAGCTTTTAAGAATCGTTGTTAGGCTTTAAAGCGTTATGCATTTGTATATCTGTGCCATATGAGGTTAAAAAATCCTTTGTGAAAACAGAAACTTTCAAAAAAAGAAATCTTATAGGACAATAGAGCCTTTTCTCCTGCCATTTCTTTTGGTTCCACGGTTCCAAAGTTGGTACTGCGGTTCGGAGTGATCCAGTTGTCACTCACAAATAAAAAAAATATATATTTTGTGGCCATTTCAGGATGGATTATGTCCATGTGTCCTTAATAAAAATATTAAAACCGTCTAAAATGGCACGATATGCACGCCCTGACTACCAGACCACAATAAATAGGCCCACCCTCCCTCCTCCCCCTCCTACGGGGAGTAATCATTAAAAAAAAAAAAGAGTTGTGAAATTTTTTATGGGATTCATGGAAGCATGACACCTAAAATGGCTTCCAGGTTCTGCAGTTCAGAGGTGGGTATGTGCGAATCCTGATAAGGATCTGTGCTACAAGTTTGCTGTCCGGGCAGTCATTCACTGCAAAAAGAATAACACAGTTAAAAACTGAGTAATGGTTCTGACTGGAATGCACAAAACCACTGAAATTCACCATTTAGGGTTACCGATGTATTTAACATATGCCACACCTCTAACTGCCAGTCATGCTCAAAATCCAAGTTTACCAACCATACGGAAATAGAGAAAAGTGTTATAAAGAGAACAACATGGCAGACGCCATGATTTGATAACCATACCTGCCAAATTTCGGTGGATTTCAACCAGAACTCATTTTTTGTGGATTTTTTCAGGAATTGTAATAATATGTTACTTTATATTTAGAAGGAGAAAAAAACCTTGGAAATTCAATCGAAAAAAATTAAAGCTAAAGGCACGTTCTATTTAGGTGAAAATATCAGTTAAAACATACTATTTTAATTTAGCAAAACCACTGGAATTTTACCAGCTATTTAAAAAAAAAAATCTTTTTATTGAGATAAAAAAAATATATATATATATATATATACATACATACATACATACATACATACATACATACACATGCTCAAAACAAAAGCCAAACTGTAGCCACAGGGCAAAACAAACGACTCCGATGTGAGGCAGTTGGAATTTTAATGAGCAAAGCTAAGCAGGAGCTAACAATCAGTAACAATCAACAGTACGGACCATTGCACTACTGCATTCATCATCCAGGTAGAATAATGACGCAATAACGGAGAATCTGCAGATTACCATCCATTACAGTAAGTAGTTTAAGGACATATTCAGATTATACAATTAAGTTGTCGGATTTGCAAGTAAATATGCTGTTAAGTATTTCCAGTAGTCTCTAGGGCGGGATCGGACAGGCAGTTCTTCCTTGTAAGTTTTTAACGTGTCTTGACAATATGACATGTCATGAAGCCATTGCTTACTTTGAGGTGCTTCCTTGCTCTCCCAGCATAACGAGACCTTCCGTTTGGCAAGTAGAAGAGCCACCATGCAGAACTTGCTCAATTGTTGTTTTTGCCTTTGTCACCCCGAGTGGGATGGGTATGCTCAGACGTGAGTCCCATGCTCTCCACACCACTGGAGTCAAGCTATCCAGGCTGATGAAGGCTGATAGCCAGAAACCGGTCCTTGGATGCTTGATTCCAGTCCGGGAAAGACATGGCTTGGCAGTTCGGGCTGGACTGTTCCCATGAGGCACAGGGTCAAGGCTGATTTGCATATAGCCATGTCTGACCTGGGGTGGTGTGGAGTGCAAACAACGATGGAGTTATGCCCAGATCTCTGTACTGGGGTGAATGTATGACATTGTTCTGCATTCTGTCCATCAATTGTTGTTTTTGCCTTTGTCACCCCGAGTGGGATGGGTATGCTCAGACGTGAGTCCCATGGTCTCCACACCACTGGAGTCAAGCTATCCAGGCTGATGAAGGCTGATAGCCAGAAACCGGTCCTTGGATGCTTGATTCCAGTCCGGGAAAGACATGGCTTGGCAGTTCGGGCTGGACTGTTCCCATGAGGCACAGGGTCATGGCTGATTTGCATATAGCCATGTCTGACCTGGGGTGGTGTGGAGTGCAAAAAAACGATGGATTTAGGCCCAGATCTCTGTACTGGGGTGAATGTATGACATTGTTCTGCATTCTGTCCATCAAGTGAGAGAACAGGCAAGTAACACAAAGAGGGTACAAAGTTCCCCGGGAAGAGTGAAGGAGTGGAGGTGTGTGTGCAGGAGAGAGGGGGGAATCCCCTTGTTGGAACTAAAACCCTCACACACCCAGCAAGCTAGGTGTCATGCTTCATCATATGGGTTCTGCTCCTCGTCAGACTGGCGCTGCAATGTCTGACGGGCTCCCGAAACCGGGGCTCTTTATCGGTGATCTTTTGTTCCGGCCATATGGTGCATGCGTGTGAGAGGGCGGGGGAGTGTGGTCGTGACGTGAAAAAGGTGAAGTTAAAAGTCAGTCCACAACCTACTTTATTCTTGTAGTAGACTTCCTTGTTTAAAAGGGTGGGAGGGGAGCTAAATGCCCTGGAGCTATCCTAGCACGTTAACTACTACCCTCTTGTTTGGTCGACATGTTTCTTGCCGTGATGGCAATTCTTCAGGACCTCGGTGTATAGTACCACACAGTGAAAAGAGTATAATAGTGATAAATAAAACTTGCAATCTGGTATACAACCTTTGTATGGTCGGTAATACCGAAGCGCAGGCCGGTTGGTCCTGCTGTAGTATTGTGACCCCAGAAGATTCCCTGAGGTACCTCGCAGTCTGCTTCCGTAGGACCGGCTGGTAAAGGTATGGTACCTTCGGCGGCGGCGCGGTCCAAGCCGATGCACCTACCCCACGGACAGCGTCTCGAACAAGGCGCAAAGCAAATGAGAGAACAGGCAGTCTGCCACTCTGCCTCAGTAAGGGGAATATCCAGTACCTCATTCCATCTTGCCAACGCTTTATTTGTGTTATTAGCTATCTCATCTTGCGCCATATTGTATAGTCGTGATACTAAATGCGTGTTGTTTGAGGATGATATAATTAGTTGCAACGTGTTCAGCTGTTTGGGCTCCGCCGGGTAGCTGGGATATAATTTCCTGATCGCCCCTTTGAGTCTGTGATATGTGAAGCGAAATAATAGCGTCTGGTTTATAATATATGATAAATCCTGCGTCGTTTTAAATACCCCATTGTGATACAGGTCACCCATGTTGTCAATCCCCACCTGGTTTAACAAGCGCATGCCAACCTCTTCTCTCGTAACAGAAAGTTCTGGGTGGTGATGTAGTGGTAATGCCGGGGCGTAGAGTGGTAACTTACGCGCTAAGCTGCCTAACTTTTTGGAGTGCAGCGGTGGTCTACGGTGCGTTACGATTGCAGTCAGAGGTATTGGTAAAGCATCACCTTCTTCTATGGCAGTGTGTGTTAAGTAAGGAATCGGATGGTACCAATAGGTGGCGTATTGCGCCTGGGCACAGAGATAATATAGCAAAATATCGGGCACACTGAAACCACCTCTAGAGTATGGGAGCGTCAAAGCCCGCAACTCTATACAAGCTTGCTTACCTGCCCAGATCAATTTAAGCACTAGTGAGGACAATCGTCGGAAAACCTCTGTTGGGGGGTGGGGGAATTGGGATATTATTAAAAAGGTAGAGGAGTTTTGGAAGAATTACCCTTTTTACTATTGCTATTCTGTCTGCTAGAGATAAAGGCAGTTGTATCCAGCGACTTATTTCTTCATCTAAAGAGGAGATCACTCTACCGTAGTTGGTTCCAATAACAATCTCCGGGTCGCGGTGATACCAGACTCCTAGGTATCGTATTGGATCAGTTTGCCACTCCAACGGGAATTCTGTGGGGTGTCGTATTGTAGTATCAGTCAATGAGATGATTGAAGACTTTGCCCAATTGATTTGGAGCCCGGACTGCCTTCAAAATTTGATGTACTCGTGTAATAGTGGGGCCAACTTTTGTTCCGGGTCACGTACGTATAGCAACATATCGTCCGCATATAAGGAAATATGTAAGGGTCTTTGTGGGAACTGTATGGCTGAAGAGTGATGTCCCTGCCTAACTTTGCAAGCTAGGGGTTCAAGTGCCAACGCGTATAACAAAGGGGATAAGGGGCATCCCTACCTCGTCCCTCGCGCTATAGGTATCGGGTCGGAGATGTAACCATTGACCCGGATCCTGGCTACAGGCATGCGTGTACAGTAACTGAACCCACTGAATGAACATAGGTGGAAAGCCCATCCTCCGTAGCACTGTCAAAAGATACTACCATTAGAGTCAAAGGCTTTGGCGGCATCTAACATGACCGCCACTGCCTTCATGCTGGGTATCAAATAGTGGGAGAGCGCAAACAACGTCCGAGTGTTGTGTGTAGTAGCCCTAGACTGTATAAAACCAGACTGATCCGGGAGGACCAAGTTAGTCATGAGGGGCTGCAGTCGTGTAGCAAGTAACTTGGCTAAGATTTTAGAGTCAACGTTGAGTAGCGAAAGTGGCCTATAAGAGTCACAGGTTTCAGGATCCTTTGCAGGCTTTAAGAGGGCAATCAGTACAGCTTCTCTAAAGAAGGGGGGGGGGGAGTATCATCTTATCAAAGGCATCCCCATACATCGCGACCAAGTGAGGGGCTAACAGGTCGACAAAAGCCTTATAAAATTTACAAGTAAACCCGTCTGGGCCCGGGGCTTTACCGTCCGGTAATGATTTAATAATGTCTGTTACCTCTTCTAGCGTTATCGGTAACGACAGATAGGCACGCTGCGCATCCGATAACCATGCAATGGCCACGTCTGCCAGGTAGTCCATAACCTCGGCCGCCACTGAGTAATACATTAAAATAAAAATGAACACCCTTCTCACCTTAGAAGCCCAGTTGTGTTCAGACACCCACAAGTGCTTTTAGAATGCTGGTTGTTCTGCAGTCCCGCAGATCGGCTGGTCATGTACTTAAGGCACTCCTTAGATAGTTAGAATTGGGAAAACAGCAAGAAAGCATCTTGATTTTTGTAAATTTGCCAAGTGACGCAGAGGATACCCTCTCCTATCACGCTATCTTACAAAAAGTCTAGTTATACTTTTGAGTCTTGCCAGATAGGGCTGTAAGGAAGAGTGAGAACCGTCAGCGCATCTAAGGTCTTTTGCTGCACAAGAGCTTGCTACTATACTTCATTGCTGGTCTGAAAGGAAAAATCTCAGCACCACTGTTAAAGACCAGTGCCTTCCATTTACCTGAAGGGGAGCTGCTTTTAGCAAAAATGCTACATGTGCCTTTCTGTTTATAGTGAGAGACACTGAAAGAGGCAGCTTGGGTGAGGTTTTAGACCTTTTTGCTTATACTACCATAAGTTTAGCCTTAACCAAACTAAGACTTTTAGGCTCTAGTCATACCCATTGTTACTTTCTGTATAGAGTGATGAAGCTAAAGGCCGTTCTCAATCAACAGGGTTGCAAACGTGAATTTAGGGAAAAGGTACATAAATTGGGTAATGGAAGTCAAGAAGTCGGGCATCTTTGGAAGGGTTCTTTTCTAGAGTGCTCTACCACTCTATTCCTTTCGATAAGTAACAACCGACCTGGAGCATCATATACTACGGGGAATACAAGACTAAGGCCGGACACTCCAGTAAGCCAGTGGCTAGTGCATTGTCCTTGCGTATTACTGCCAGTGAAATGACAGTCAGGCACTTGGACTTAGTTGACCAAACAGAATCTTATATGTTTGAATATGTTATCATTAGTAGGTTTAATTTAGGCTCCAAGTAGCTGGCTGAATTGCTGACATTTAATGTAATTTATTTCCTACTCTTTTTTTTCTGCACCTAGATTGGATCATCCAAACGTGGTTAAAGCCTGCAGCGTCCCAGAAGAGATGAACTTTTTAGTGAATGATGTCCCCCTTTTAGCCATGGAATACTGCTCTGGAGGTGACCTGCGAAAGGTGGAGTACACAACCATTTCAACAATGCACTTCTGCCATCTTAGTGAAAATCATTCCACAGTCAGACCAAATCAGTTCACTGAGATATATTCCCTACATATTCATAATCCCTGCCTGCTGATTAATGGTCTTAAATTCTAGCCATGTAGGCATAATTTTTGGCACTCTTTTTTTCAAATTGTTTACTTCACTATTGACACTTTGGTCAATTAATTGTTGCACAATTATAACATAGTTTAACATTTACGGGGAAGGGTGGGTATTTGTGTCTGTCTCTGTCTCTGTCTGTCGCTCTCTGTCTCTCTCTCTCTCTCTGTCTGTCGGTCTGTTTCTCTCTCTCTCTGTGTCTGTCTGTCTCTGTCTGTCTCCCTCTGTGTTTGCCTCTGTTTCTCTGTCTGTCTCTGTCTGTCTTTCACTACAGTTCGATGACAGGGATACCTCAAAAAACGATTGTTTTCTGTGAAAGAGGCTGGGAGAGCAATTGGTCAAGAGAGCAAAATAGACCAGCATTGGTAAAGCCAATCTGTCTCTCTTTGTCAATGCTGAGCGAGTGATGTGATTGACTTTGTCAGTGCCTGACTTGCTACGTTAAAAGTCTATAAAAGCATTTTCAGTACTTTGAAGATAGACACCTAGTTGCATAATGTGATGTGACGATGCAACACGTCTCATCACACAATGCTTTGAAGAAACCATGGTTCACTGGGATATAAGTCTTTTTTTAACGTAGTGAAAGAGTCTTCTATCATATGAAGACAGCAAAACAAAAACAACTTATTTTTACCAAGACACATAATCAATGGGTTAAACATAGTAGAAATCTCTTACAAATTAGTTATTTTATTGCATCATATACATAGTAAATTTATCATCAAGAAAAGAGCTGACCGTGCTCATGTTATAGGAAAGGTAATCGGTGATGTTACTAATGTTAATGTTACTAAGATTTTTATAGCGCTCTGCTACCCTGAGGTGTCCTGGCGCTAATACACTACCATCTGAGGAGAACTTATGACAGGCCCAGCGGGCAAGAACAATTTACCTGAAGAGCCAGGTTTTTAGTCCCTTTCTAAACGAGAGCAGCTCTGTCAAGTTCCTTAGAGAGAAAGGAAGACTGTTCCTTGCTTTGGCGGCACAGTACTGAAAACTCCTGCCACCCCAGCTCTGTTTCATGATGCGGGGGAGAGTAACTTGTTTTGCTTGCATGGAACGTAAGGCTCTTCCAGGAACATACCAATGAAAGGATTGTTTCAGAAAATCAGGGCCAAAGCCATTTAGGGCTTTGAAAACTAGACACATAGCCTTAAACTGAATCCGGAGTTCGACAGGGAGCCAATGAAGGGCTCTAAGTTTTGCCCTCATTTATTTATTTATTTTTAAATTTATTAAGCGCGCGGCTACCCCCAACGGGGGTGTCCCGGCGCTGTGGACCGCAGTGGCAGAGACCATAGGTGACCTAGTAACTGGAAAACAGCCATGTCTTCAAGCTGCGCCTGAACAGAGATTCCGATTCGATCAGTCGAAGATTTAATGGAAGGGAGTTACCGAGGCAAACTTAGGGGTCCCTGAGAGCAGTCTGGCTGCCACATTCTGCACAATCTGGAGTCTAGCCTGTTGTCTCTTCTGGATGTTAATGAAGAGAGCATTGCAATAGTCCAGACGTGAGAGGATGAGCGCCGTGACTGCTATTTTCATGCTATCTTCTGGAAAGAAAAATTTGATCTTGCGCAGAAAAACAGGAGAAAACAACCCTACTGACCTGATCACAATATGCCAGTTTCGAGTCCACAATCACCCCAAGGTTTTCTGCCCTGTCCACCGCAGTTGGGAGCATGCCCATTGTATCTGGCCACCAATCAGGTGTCGACAAGTGTGCCGTGTTCCCAAAGATGATAACCTCGGTTTTCCCTACATTAAGTTTAAGGCAGTTTGACGTCATCCATGCAGCAATGGCCTGCATACAATTATGGCATTTTGCACCAGTCTCTGCCTCAGCGCCTTTTTTGATAGATAACACACTTTGTGTATCATCGGCGTAAGAGGTTAGCTGGAAACCAAATGATCTGAACAAGGGTGCCAATGGGGCAACATAGACATTAAATAGTGTCGGGCTAAGGGAGGAGCCTTGTGGAACTCCGCAAGGGAGAGAAAAAGGCTTAGAGCTGTCTCTGCCAAGCTCCACTGTTTGTATTCTATTGGCCAGAAACGATTTCAAGAGGTCCCAGGCCTTGCCATGGACTCCGACCGCCGATAAACGATCCATCAAAACTATATGTATGTGTAGCCTATAATGCTCATCCTGCAGTGGCCATGGCGAAAGCCGCCATCGAAATGGGGAGCGCTTGCGGTCAAGGCGCAGATGTAGCGACACAGGCGATTGGTCAGACATGCCCCGGCAGACAATAATCTTTGAGTGTGGGGTGCAGATATGAATATGTAGTCTAGGCGGGAGAAGGACTCATGCACTCCAGAAAAGTATGTGTATTCGTGTTCTGTACGGTGTAGTGTCCTCCAGGAGTCAACTTACCCCATCGTCCAGGACAATAATTTCAACTCGCGCATAGCTATCGATTGCCCCGCGCTGCGCCATCTATCTCCACTGGATAGAATACATCATTCCAGTCTCCTCCCGCTATCGTCAGTCCAAACCGCTGTCAAACACTCTACAAGGTTCCAGGCTGGGGGGAAGGGGTGTATACACTGCAGAGAATGAGGGGCTTAACATATAGATCTCCAGCAATTACGATGAATCTGCCCTGCGGGTCAGACCACGTCTTGTTGAGAACATATGGAACACTGCGGTGAATGAGGATCCCTACACCACAGGAACTCCTAGTGAACCCAGAGTGAAAGGTTTAGGCAAATCCGAAACATGCCAAACACGGTGTCTTAGTACCCAGTAGATGGGTTTCTTGTTGAGGCAGGACTTCCGCCCTATAGCGTTTAGCCCATCGGAGTACAGCCCCCGCTTCATCTTGTCGAGCAGACTGCAGACATTCCAGCTAAGGATCCGAGGCTCACGCCTTCCAGAGCCCATTATGGTGGATGACATGTTTGGTAGTGGGACACATGGACAGGTGCAGATACCTGGGTGACCTGGTCAACCCGGGAGCTATGTATGTAGTGACTGGTTGTGGCACTAGAAACAAACAAGAACTTCCCATTAACCCCCCAGCCCTCTCCAATACCTCATGAACATTGAGGTATCTATCGCAGCATGGTATACCTCCCACCCCCAACGGGGGCTAGAATCAGCATTCAGCCAATGGATCCCAGTGGAAGTCCCCTGCACATGAAAGCGTTTAACAGCAAGGGACTATATATACAATAGTAGCCCGAGTGTTCCTGGTGTCTGAATTGTTAGATATCTATGTAGATCCCTGTGTAGTAACGATTAGGAGGCTGCGTGTTCCGGCTGGTGTCCGCCATGCGCCTACGGGATTTGCCGCGGGTTTTGGATCTCTTCTTGGAGCGCGATCGGCAGCGCTGCTTATCTGTGGCCCTTTGGGATCCTTGTCCCCCCCGGATGCGGAGTCTGAATTGAATCTGGGTGTAGTATGGGGCTTAAGTTTCACAACTTCATCCGTCCAGTGAAATAATTTCCTCCGGCGTCTCAAAAAAGTGTGTCCGTGATTGGTAGGACATCCTCAGACAGGCTGGGAACAGCAGGGAGTACTGGATCGTAAGGCCACGGAGGCTGTCGGCGCTGCTGTACCAGCTTATCATAGTCTGGGAAAATCATAATGTGTTGAGAAGCATTTGTGAGGGTTGCTTTTAGCCTGGCTTGCTGTAGGAGAACGTCTGTCTTTATAATTAAGAAGTTTCGCTATTATTGACCTGGGGCGAACACCAGGTGGTGGCTTCTGCAGCAGCGCCCAATGTGCACGCTCAATTATAAAGCATGGGGATAATGTCCTGGGTGGGAGCCATTCTGTAAGCCATTTGATGTGGAAGTCCTCCACACTGCCACCCTTCCAACCCTCAGGGAATCCCACAAAATGCAGATTGTCCCTACGAGCACGCCCCTCTGCATCTTCTACGCGTGTCGCTAGGGCCTTGTGAGTGTCCCCTGGGTAGATACTTTTTTCTGGGGGGTGTTCACTGTGTCCTTCACTGTTGAGATCCTAGATGCTGACTCATCAATACCCTGCACTGCATTTCTAAGATCCTGCCGGAGCAACATGACGTCGGAGCCCACATCGCCGATCTTAGACTCGAACATCTCCCAGGAATGTGTGATTGCTGCGAGCAGCGCAGCATTATCCGGCATGGCCACCGCCTGGTCTCCCTAACCGGCATCGGGGCTAACGTGCCCGTGTATTTATCCATGGTGCTTTGCTTAGAGGACGTAGTAGGCGATTTATCTTTAGCCATTCTATATGTATGCAGAGGAGAAGTTATTCTGGGTGTGAATCCAAACGCACTCCAGCACCCCACAATCGCTGCAGGTCAATACCTCCAGCTTGGTCAGTTCAGCAGGGTGGCCGGGGAGGGTACCACACCGAACCTAGATCGACTGCTTCTGTGAGCACCCCCCAACCCCCATAGTGGGCTCTAACACACAGCCCCAAGCACACAGCGTCCCAGCAAGCAGATTGTGCCAAACAGCCGCAGATTATCTCTGGGTATCCTTGGGAAGGTGCAGCCAACCAGGAGTCTAAACTTCAACCCACATAAGGGATCTCCAATGCCAGGCAAAGCACTGAGCCTTAGTTTCACAGCCCCCTCAAACCGCTGTTGTAGTGCCGAGAAGGGTCCAGGAGGGGAGAAAAAAGTGACGCACTTCTACCCCTGGCCCTCACTCGGAGCCCAACTAAGTATCACCGCAATCTGCGTGGGCCGGCCAGGTCCTTCCAATCCAACTACAGCTCCAAATGTTGAGTAGGGCTCCTCCTGAACCCCGTAGATCATGAAAGGCAGAAGGCGGGGTGCCGTGGCCGACCCGGTCGCTGAGACCTAATGGGGCAGCACGGCACAGGGCCTCCAGGTCCACAGGGCTCCCCACTGCTATACGGCAGCCAGGAGGAAACACCTCCGCCGCCTGCCACATTGCAGGCCCCAGGGCGGCTCGGCTCCACTAGCACCCCAGAAACCACTGCAAGGCCGCCAGTGGAGGCCGTGGCCCAGCAGCACCACACATCAGGGAATCCCCTCGCCCGAGGGACGCAGAGTGCAACTCTGACCCCTGCACTATCCCCTGGGCTTCCCACGCTTGGCCACCCAGAGCACCGGCCTGGGGGCCGTCGGGAATGCCGCACACCTCACAGCAGAGTTCGGGATGGCCGAGCAGGCCCACACCGCGGCCCGACCCGCCCTGTCGTGTCTTTGACAAAGTATGAATGCAGGCCACTGGCCCCGCGCCCCCAGACGCCACCACGGACAGCCTCACTTCGCGGGACACAGGTGACCCCCGTAGCCTCCGTCGGGCAGGTGTCCGGGTCTGCTGGCATCGCATCTCACACAGTGGTGTGTCCTCTCTGCTATGCCGGAGCTGCACAGATCATCGCTGCACAACAGCCGCTGGCTGTATGTCTCACACCTGTAGGAGCCCTTGAAAGGCAGCAGTGAGGCATCCCAGGCTGCCTCCGAGTCTTTGGTGGGTTAAGGACGAGCAGATGGAGCAGGATTAGTGAAGTATTTTGAATGGGCTATGGGAGCCTCGCTAAGACGCGTCCGCCAGGTTGGACAGCCAAGCCACGCCCTGTAAATAGCAAGTTCTGACACACAATCATCCTCCATTTAGTGTCTGTATATATTTGAATGTGTTGGAGACCATAGGTATTCTAAAACTAAGTGAAACTTCAGTATAGTATGGATTCTGGGGTGTCCAGTATTCCCAACATTGTGTCCTAAGTAGATTCTCAATTACCTCAAGGATAGACTCATGAGGGATTTTGCAATATAGTGACTCTTCTAGAGTGGGTAATATTTCCTTTTCTGGGTCAAATTCTGTCTAATTTATGGGTTTGAGGATATCTTTTGTGTCTTACAAGTATGAGGTAATTTCCCTTAATAGAGGCTGTAGGAATAAGTCACAAAGTTGTAATAGTGGCTCTAATGCTGACCCTTATCCCTAAAAATGTTTCCAAATACGAGGAACCGTTCTTCCTACAGGTATATGGAACTTCCATGCGTAGCACATGTACTCAGAGCCTGGAGAATATCTATGTGTATAATTTTGAATCCAAATTCATCTTTCATGATTCCACCTCCCACCAGACACATGAGGTCTTATGGAAGGGGTACATAGATGACATCCTCCCTATTTGGAAGGAGGTGAAGACTTTCACTGACTGGCTAAATGTGCTTGATCATTTATTTAGAGTTTTATAGAGCGCAAACGTGACCCATTCCAGGGATAACACGTTGTTTACAAGTTGTTTTTTTAAAAAACTTTTTATTTGCGACTGCATAATATATCATACATCTTATCATGTTCATCATTTACGAAATACAGTCTTTTAATTTTTGCCCCTAACATTCCCCAACCGGCTACGTTGTTTACAAGTTTGAGATAGACAGTAAACATAAATAGGGATAGAAGGAAGTGACTACACTCAGGAGTAACAGGGAATATACCATATTCACAGCAGCGAACATATGAGCATTATGAAGATATATCCAGCATTCCATATGAGAAGAGAGATCGGACCGGTCAGGAGGAGGTCGGATGATGGTAGTGGAATCAGGTTTGTTTCCATGGGAGTTAATTTTGGCTGTAAAGGAGGAGGAGAGTTTCTTTGGAGGTTTTAGCCAGTTTGTTTGATTGGTGTTTGACCATTTCAAAGAGCTTGCGAGGTCTGTTCTTAGCATTTTTCAGTTACGATCTAAAGAACTCTTTTTGGATTTGAGGATGTTCCTGTTGTATGCAGTTCTGGATTGTCAATAAGTTTTAGTTGGGAGGTGGAGGGGTGCTGTCTCCAGTTTCTTTCTGTTATCCGGAGAGTTCTCCTTTCATTGTTGAAGGATACGTTGAACCATGAGTTTTCGTCTTTGATTTGGGATCTTTTTTTGCTTTAGCGCGGCAAGATCATTAATTATGTCTAACATAGTCAAGTTGTAGTGCTCTGTAAGGCCTTTGACCTTTGATAGATTTGGAGGTGGGTGGAGGCCATTCTCGCAACGTGCAGCCAGCTTCTCGAGGTCTAGGCTCTTTGTGTCTCTGTGCCTGAGTTTGGGTTTCATAGGTTGCGCTGGCCTTGTCTTGTGGATGCCAGGCATTACGAAGGTAACAGTGTGGTGGTCTTACCAGTTGCAAGGATCTATTGAGTTAAGCCTGACCGCTGATGCATTAGCAGTGATCCAATCCAGCCTGGAACCTTTTGTGTGAGTTGGTAATGTGCAAGCTTGAGTAAGTGATTGGTCAGCAAGGAAGTCTTTGAGTGGGTTGACCTGAGGGTCATTGAGGTTATTCTAGTGCAGATTAACATCTCAGAGGAAAATGTCATTGGAGTGGGGGGAAATCTTAGCTGTAATGATTTCCATGAGGTGGTCAATGAATGTGTTGTTCTTGCCTGGGGGGTGGTGGAAGATGTGAGGTGAAGGATGCTCTTCAATTTGAGAGTGGAGTTATGGATGCTCTGAGCTATGTTGGCTGCCCAGAGGTTCAGAGTTTCCAGGTCCATTAATGAAGGTTGTGCTTGCGGAAAGGGGACCAGTGGGTCAGGACTAGTTATTCTGGTTTGGACTGCGAGCCTGGTGAAGGAGCTCGGCCACCCTGAGGCTAGGTTTGTGAGAGGAGTGTCCGAAGGGCTAGGCGTGCTCAGCAGGGTGGACACAGGGCTATTGGGACGCGTGTCCAGTGAGCTGTGAATGACTTGTGTGTTGGTCAATAAGAGTGTAGGAGAGGAGCGAGGATTTGAAGAGGCGGTGGCGGTGTTGCCTTATTGTGTGATGGTGGTGGTTGGGGGGGGAGTAGAGGGAAGTTCTTTAACAGATTTAGGGGTGATGCAGCCCATAGTCATTTTGAGTGGCGAACACATTGGGGAGAGTCGTGCAAGCTTGACCTTTAGGAGAGAGTGAAGGGGTGCAGCAGCAGCTTTGCTAGACATAAAAGGGAGGCTCTTGCCCATGTGCCGTATCCACAGGTGGCGACAACGGGCACTGGGGGTGCATAGAGTGATAGAAGTCATGTACTTGCTTTTTAAGGATGGTGAAGAAGTCAGTGAATGTATTGAAGTCTTTGGCGCTTGGATCACAACAGTGCTGTTCATATATAAGGTAATGGTAATGTCGGCTCCTATATTTTGGGAGGGCACGATTGTGAGTTTGGCGCTGTACAGAATGTTTCTGGATTCATATACGCTATGTAAGTTTGATATGGCTGCACACCATAGTGCTGTTTTTCTTGAGTAGAAAATAAGGTCATTGGTAATGGTGCCCTTATTGGCGTTGAAGTACAGGTCAGAGATCAGAGTCTCAAGGTTTCTTCTCAGGAAGGTATGTTTGAAGGTTTTAGCAGCGGTTCTGGAGAGGTTAGGAGGATAAACAATGGTGTAAGAGTTACCCCCTTTTGCATTCAGGCCAGAGCCTCCATACTGGAGAGAGAAGGGGATCTAGATGAAGCTAGGATGACAAACTGGTAGGCTGCAGGAGTGGTTCAAGCGTAAATTCAGGGAGATGATCCGGAGCACAATTTGAGGTGGCCGCTGATTTGCAGGGTGTCAGGAAGTGGAGGCACTGTTGGACTTTGAGCCCGGGCGGCATGGGCACTACCGGTTCAAGGTAGTGGCAAAAGATAGACAAATTCTGGGCGCAAGCGAGACAGAAAGGCGGCTCCCCAGGAGGGGGTCCGTGCGCTGAGGCTCACCAGGGAGGAAGCCAAGCAGGAGCTCCTGGGTCTGTGAAAGCAAGCAAAATTAGTAGAGTTAGTGAAGCAAAAGGGCCGTGAGGCGTGCACAGCGGGCGGTGGCCTCTGATGGAAGAACGCTAGGGGAGTCCCGCCTGACTCGGGCAGGGGGAAGACAGGCACTCGCCGTCACAGCCAGCGGTGCTGTAGCAGGTGGTGGGGAGCAGGTCTCGCTCCAAGGATGTGGGAGGCAGGGAGCCGGCCTCACTCCAGGACTGAAGGTGGGGTCTTGGGTCCGCCCCTGGGGCAGCAGGTGGCGGCCAAAAACGATTGTAATTATTAGTTATTAGCAGTAAGGGAGGAGCAACTTATATGTTGTATACACATAGACCTTGGCCATTAAATTTATCTAATAGGCCATGGACATAAAATGTATCTAATATGTGCAGTAGCTAGCGGTGGGCAGCAGCAGGCGGCGGGGTAAGAGTCCTCACTCCAATTCCTTCTTGAATTTCATAATATCAATGAGTACGAAAGAGATGTCCTTTTTAGACTTGAGGATTTATGCAGAAGTGGGTATCCTTAAAAACTTAGGTGTACTATAAACCCATTGACATAAATATCTTACTATGGTATGAACGTTTCATCCGGCGTTCCCTTAGAGAGGGACTTCCTGTGGGCCAATTCCTGTACCTGAGACAAAATTGCCCTGATGTAAATACATATAAAAAACACGCAGAAAAACTAAGCACTAAACTGAACAAGAAACACTATTCCCAAAACATCATTAAAAAAGCTGAGAAGCAGGCACTAAACAACATGTGCGAGCGTTGGGCGGAAATAGAAGCTAGGAGGCTTGATATATATATATCAATGGTTATGATTTATTCTTAGCTCCTCAAAACAAAGGTCTTTCAGAGATGGGCTACGGACGGGCATCATCACCTGGTCCTTCTCTCGCTGGGTTTTTAGGTTTAGCTCTGTGACCGGCTGTCCCCCAGGAGCTCAAAGAAAGAACAAGCATTTGCAATGCAATAGGTCTCGCATTAATTAAGTTTGAGCTATTGGCATTGCTAAATATTGCAACACCAATTGCAACAAAAGTCTATAAATTGTAGGCCAAAAAATGTTTTATTTATTTTTTTAGCAATGGTGGTATGCTGCGCTTTAGATGAATATATTAGTAAAGTGCGCCATACTGCGATTGCTACAATAGTTAATTGCGGATGCTTTAACAATTGATGTGTGCACTGATGGCTGTTGGTGTGTGTACCTGTAGAAATTGTGCACTGCTGGCTTGTGGTGTGTGTGTGCCTGGTGGAAGCGTGCACGGACGGCTGGTGGTGTGTGTGTGCCTGGTGAAAGCGTGCACGGACGTCCAGTGGTGTGTGCCTGTTGGAAGCGCGCACTGACGGCTGGTGGTGTTTGTGCCCAGTGAAAGCTTGCACTGACGGCTGGTGGTGTTTGTGCCCGTTGAAAGCGTGCACTGCCGACTGATGGTGTCTGTGCCAGGTAAAAGTGTGCACTGACGGTGTGGTTGTGTGTGTGTGTGGTTGTGTGTGTGTGGTTTGATATGTGGTTGTGTGTGTGGTTGTATATGTTGTGTGTGTGTGTGTGTGTGTGTGTGTGAGGGGTTGTGTGTGTGTGTGGTTGTGTGTGTGGTTGGTTGTATTTGTGGTTGATAATGTGTGTGTCGTTGTATGTGTGGCTGTATGTGTGTGTGGTTGTGTGTGGTTGTGTGTATGTGGTTGTGTGTGAGTGGTTGTGTGTGTGGTTGTTTGTGTGTGTGTGGTTTTATGTGTATGTGTTTGTGTGGTTGTGTGGGGAGTGAGACAGAAAGAACTAGCTGTTGGCAGTCTGGAGAGAGTTACATAGATAGAGACCATTAAATGTAGATATTCAAAGAAAAAATAAATTGTTAAAGGCGGACAGAGAAACAAATGCAGGGTTGAAACAGGGAGAAAGGCAGGTGAAAAGGTTATGAGCGATTAAATGAAAGAGGAGATTAGAGAAAGAAAATAAAGTGGGCACATTTTGGAGGTAGCGAAACAGAGGTGTAGGAAAGAGCGTGAGAGAGAAAAGAAAATAGCAGAGAGGTGAAGCAGGCGACTGGTTTATACATAGATGGAGGATGGAAGACAGGAGAGAATAAAGTGAAAGGAAGAAACTTGCGTTTAGAGCAGAAAAAGACAGAAGTGAAGATAGTGGAGGAGAAAAGGAGGTAATAAGATAGATGAGAAATGCAGAATAGACAGTAAAAAAGGTCGAATAGGGAGAGAGGAGTGAAATATTAGAAGAGGGAGCGACGAAGAGCACTTCTACAGTTCGTTTCAAATAGTACAGCTGTAAACTGTGACTGCTCAGCTTGAAAGTACATCGGAATAGACAAATGTTCTGGTGGTTTAAGATATAAAACACAAAGGGCCGGATGTAGGTATCCAAATACCGGTCGGTAACAGCCGAAAATACCGATTTTTGGCCGTTCCCGACCGGTATAGGGCATCTCAAAATACAGATTCGGTAATTTTACCGAATCGGTAAAATTACTGAATCTGTATTTTGAGATGTAGGTGGCACTCAGTGCCACATGGCTTTAAGGATTCGTTATTTACCACCAACTATTAGTTGATGGTAAATAACGAATACCTGTGTATATGCAAATCTGTGCATGTGCACCTGTGCCATGTGACAGACATACATGCCCTTAGGGAGGGCATGTATGTGTGCCACATGGCACACAAGCACTAATCAGGGGTGCAACAGGGTGTCAAAGTGACACCCTGCCACCCTTGACCATTTCACAATTTTACCGAATCGGTATTTACCGATTCGGTAATTGACATTCATTCCTATGGGCCTGGAGGCCCATAGGAATGAATGTCAATTACCAAATCGGTAAATACCGATTCGTTAATTACCGAATCTTACCGATTCAGTAAAAAAAAACAAATTATTACCTACATCTAATTTACCGATTCTAAAATACTGAATCGGTAAAATTCGGTATTTTAGAATCGGTAAAAAATATTTACCTACATCTAGCCCTAAAAGTTATGTTTTTATAAGAACCAAGACCCACTCTTCCAGGGCAGAGGCATGTCATTTGCGGATTTACCGTGAGTGGTGGGTGGCCTGGATGGACATGTGTTGGAGAGCTGTCCTGCGTGGTACCAGCGTTTTGTCTCCTACGGAAAATACGGGCAAGCCTTTTCAAGCTGAGCTTGCATGCAATGGCAGGGTGTAATGTAAACAAGCGTCGCCATGTTCAAACATAGCATGTTATGTTATGTTATTTATTTATTTCTATAGCGCACGGCTACTCAAAAAGAGTGTCCCGGCGCTTTAATGGAGAAAGAGACAATACTGTAACATAAAAAACATAACACCAAAATAAAAAACTAACAGAAGAATGGGCCAGAGATTCGCGGAAGACCGGCTACTGAGTGAACAGCCAAGTTTTGAGGCCCTTCCTAAAAGCCAGTAGGCTGGTCGCTCCCCGTAGGGCCAGTGGTAAAGAGTTCCACAGCTGAGATGCCAGCAGTCCGAAAGAGCGGCCTCCGAGGCGCGCTTTCTTTACCCGGGGGACATCCGCAAGGTGCAAGGCTTCCGACCTTAGAAACCTGGTCGGATGATAAAAGACCAGTCTCTTTTGGAGGTACTTGGCTCCCTCCTTGTGAAGGGCTTTGTAAGCCAAGGTCAGCGCCTTAAAGGCAATCCTCTTGCGGATAGGAAGCCAGTGTAACGTTGCCAGCAAACCAGAGGCCCTGGAGCGCCTGCTAAGGCCAAAGACTGCCCTGGCAGCGGCATTCTGTGCCACTTGTAGCCGCTGCAACAAGTACTCTGGGAGGCCCAGGTAAAGAACGTTGGAATAATCCAACCTGGACCCGATCAGAGCCTGGACAGTCGGCGTCCTATGTTCCACGGATAACAGAGGAAGAAACCTCCGCAACATCCTGAGGATGCCAAAGCAAATGCCCGACACCCCCAGGATCTGGGATTTCAAGGTAAGCCTGTTATCCATCTTCACCCCCAGATTCTTAGCGACCTGAGAGGAGCAGGACGGAGGGAACATATCCCGTGGCCACCAGGTCTGCCAGTCTGGTTCTGTGTCGCACCCAAAGAAGAGGACTTCGGACTTGTCGGAATTGCACTTGAGGCTGTTTAGATGGAACCAGTGAAAAACAGCCCCAAGGCAATCCCGAATACTCTCCCCATCAAAGTCGCCTCCTCTCTTACAAGAGAAGAGGAGCTGGGTGTCATCCGCATAGGATACGATCTGGGCACCATGCGACTCCACCAACGCCGCCAATGGGGTCATAATGATGTTAAAGAGGGTCGGGCTCAAAATAGAGCCCTGAGGGACCCCGACTCCCAGAGGCGGCATCGCGGCGGAATCCGGCGGGGCCCAGATCGCCTGCCGGCGGCCGGCTAAGAAAGAAGAGAACCAGTCGAACACCGTCCCCCGTAGGCCAATCTCGAAAAGTCTGGCGAGAAGACCATCATGGGGAACGGTGTCGAACGCCGCCGACAGATCTAACATCACCAGCATGACTTTGCCCCCAGAGTCCAGAACCCCTTTAATGGTTTCCGAGACCTCCAGGAGCGCTGTCTCAGTACTGAGATGGGGACGAAAGCCCGATTGGGTGGCGTGCAGAATCTCATGAGATTCAAGAAAGTTGGAGAGCACGCCCTGGACGTGCTTTTCCAGAATCTTCGTGAGGGCCGGCAGCAGAGAGATGGGCCTATAATTAACCGGGGCCTTCGGATCTAGGCCAGATTTTTTAAGCAATGGAATCACCATCGCCTGCTTCCAGGCCTGCGGGACCACGCCGAGCCTCAGCGAAAGATTTAAAAGCGGATTAGCCAACGGGTTGATCACCTCCGCGACTTTCGCCAGAAATTTAGCAGGGCATGGGTCAAGAGGAGAACCCGATTTTAGATTGCCCATAAGAGCCAGAGAGTCCGGAGCAGAGATAGAAGGAAACACACTCAACGTCGCCCCTGGCCCGGCCTGTGGCAGTGTGGTAATGTCGGGTTCAGTCTGGCCCGCAGACACTGGTGCCAGGAATGACTCCTGAATGCGTTGGATCTTGCTCGTAAAGAAGTCAGCAAGGTCCGTGGCCCAGGTGCCAGATGGTTTTTGGTCCGAGGTGTTGGACCAAGGTGAGGTGAATTCTCTCACAATGGAGAAAATCTCCTTGCAAGAGTTGGACGCAGCATCAATTCTCCTGGCTAGATAAGCTTTTTTTTCCAGACGGATATCCCGGTGATAAGCCTTAACCACCGTTTTGTATGTCAACTTGGCGCCAGTGTCATATTGTGCCCGCCAGGCTCTTTCGGCTACCTTGCACTGCTGCCGCGTAGCCGACAGTGCAGCGGTAAACCAAGGCGCAGAGACCCGTTTCGGTGTCGGGCGAGATGTTACTTCCGGGGCAAGATCGTTTAGCCTATCCAATAGCCAGTCTTGCATGGTCTGCAGGTCCCTGTCTAGATCACCCACGAGAAGGCAGGGATGGGCCTCAGCTGCCTGGGCCAGCATCTCCGGGGTTACACGATGGAAAGCCCTGTGGACACGACCCTGTTGATGTACCGGGATAGGCACAGATTTAACTATGCCCTTGATCACAAATTTTGCGAGAAAGTGGTCAGACCATAGGACAGGAGTGATCTCTATACCCTCGAGGGGGACAGACGAGAAGACCTGGTCAAGGGTATGCCCCTTCTCATGCGTAGGCTCCTGAAAATAGGGGATGAGCCCCAGCGGGGTCAGCGCCTCCGAAAGTTTAACGGCCGCCGGGTCGGATGAATCATCCATCCGGAAGTTGAAATCGCCAGCCACGATGAAATGTTCGGCTTTCAGGGCCAGCTCCACCAGTACCATATCCAGATCTTCAAAGAAGGTGCCGGGAGAACCAGGTGGCCTGTATACAAGCAGTCCCTTAAAGGATTGGTGGGGCGACAGAGTGATAGAAAAGGCTAGGGTTTCTGAGCCTCGGATGTCAATAGCTGGCAGGATCTCACAAGGGGTTCCTTTCCGGACCACTAGCGCTACTCCACCTCCCCTTCCGTTGGTTCTGTCCTTTCTAAAGATGTTGTAATCGGGGGGGATTGCCAGGGCGACGTCAGTGTTAGAGAAGTCACCCCACCATGTCTCAGTGAGCATGAGGCATAGTGGTTTATCTACATCGAGAAGCTCATAAATGTCCTGCGCATGTTTGCATGCAGACCTGGTGTTCAAAAGCATGCACCCGAAGCCCATTCTAGAGATGTTGTTGCTGGGCCGTAAGAAGAGCGAGCGGGTCGGGCGCCAGCCACAACCCGGGCAACGGGATTTCCCATGGTAACGACCAGGGAATACCGTGCGACAGCCATCGCCATGAGGTAAAAATGAGCGAAGTTCGCTAGGGGAATAGCGCAAAAAAAGGGTCCCAGGGGGACACATCCCTGGTGGTAGAGTCCCACCCGCCGCTCCGCCCGCCTCCGGGACGCTGACGGGCGCAGACGGGCAGGACTCTGGCTTGACTCCGGCGAGAGTCCGGCGCTCCCGCTGCGCGTCACCGCTGCGCACAGGAGGCGAGCTTTAAATAGGGCTCACCTGTGTTGCAAATGAGCGCTAGAGCGCTCCCACAAGTGGCACACTCGCTCCACACCACCCCCAAGATGGCGCCCGGCGCCAAACACGAAGGCTAAGAAGAAAATGAAATAGCTCCGCGAAAAGCGCGGTGGGGGGCCCAATTTAGGGTGCAAGTGAGAGGGCACACAAGGATCGTACTAAAAACAAGGTAAATGCAATTTAAAAATCAAAATGCAAAAAGCCATATTTTAAAAATTACAGCAGCGCTGAGAATAGTAATTTCAGCAGAATAGCGCGCGTGCGTGCTACTCCCTTTCTCCAGGTCGAGCTACTGCCTAGCTCGCCTTAAGTAGGGCTCACCTGTGTTGCAAATGAGCGCTAGAGCGCTCCCACAAGTGGCACACTCGCTCCACACCACCCCCAAGATGGCGCCCGGCGCCAAACACGAAGGCTAAGAAGAAAATGAAATAGCTCCGCGAAAAGCGCGGTGGGGGGCCCAATTTAGGGTGCAAGTGAGAGGGCACACAAGGATCGTACTAAAAACAAGGTAAATGCAATTTAAAAATCAAAATGCAAAAAGCGATATTTTAAAAATTACAGCAGCGCTGAGAATAGTAATTTCAGCAGAATAGCGCGCGTGCGTGCTACTCCCTTTCTCCAGGTCGAGCTACTGCCTAGCTCGCCTTAAGTAGGGCTCACCTGTGTTGCAAATGAGCGCTAGAGCGCTCCCACAAGTGGCACACTCGCTCCACACCACCCCCAAGATGGCGCCCGGCGCCAAACACGAAGGCTAAGAAGAAAATGAAATAGCTCCGCGAAAAGCGCGGTGGGGGGCCCAATTTAGGGTGCAAGTGAGAGGGCACACAAGGATCGTACTAAAAACAAGGTAAATGCAATTTAAAAATCAAAATGCAAAAAGCGATATTTTAAAAATTACAGCAGCGCTGAGAATAGTAATTTCAGCAGAATAGCGCGCGTGCGTGCTACTCCCTTTCTCCAGGTCGAGCTACTGCCTAGCTCGCCTTAAGTAGGGCTCACCTGTGTTGCAAATGAGCGCTAGAGCGCTCCCACAAGTGGCACACTCGCTCCACACCACCCCCAAGATGGCGCCCGGCGCCAAACACGAAGGCTAAGAAGAAAATGAAATAGCTCCGCGAAAAGCGCGGTGGGGGGCCCAATTTAGGGTGCAAGTGAGAGGGCACACAAGGATCGTACTAAAAACAAGGTAAATGCAATTTAAAAATCAAAATGCAAAAAGCGATATTTTAAAAATTACAGCAGCGCTGAGAATAGTAATTTCAGCAGAATAGCGCGCGTGCGTGCTACTCCCTTTCTCCATGCATGGACCCCGTGGATAAAAAAGTTATGCGCATAGTGGCCGTAAGGGATTTAAAAACAAACAAACAAAACATGGACCCTGCAATATCAACCCTCTGAAGCACGGTATGGCAGGCTGGAAGTGCTAGGGAGCCTATAATAATGTACATGACTGGAAAAAAAGAAAGTTTACCGACTAGAATGCTCTGAATTTCCAGCGGCTCACAAAGGCAGGCGGTCGTCATCACAGCACGGTCCTGCAAAGCTGGCAACTGATCTCTTGTTGTCTTCCGCTGAAAATACGGGCAAGCCTTTTCAAGGTGTGTATGCATGCATGCAATGGCAGGGTGTAATATAAATAAGCGGCGCCATGCTCAAACACAGCACGGACCCCGTGCATAAAAAAGTTATGCGCATGGCGGCCGCAAAGGATTTAAATACAAAAAAACAGGAAAGCGGTTGCCGTGATAAAAAATAAAGCGCCCGCCCGTTTTTTAAGTATGAATGCGTGCGGCAATATCAACCCTCTGAAGCATATGGCAGGCTGGAAGTGCTTGGCAGCCTATAATAATGTACATGACTGCAAAAAAAAGAATGCACTAAAGGCTCACAAAGGCAGGCGATCGTCATCACAGCACGGTCATGCAAAGCTACCAACTGATCCCTTGTGCATGCGTGGATAAACAAGCTTTTTACCAAAAAAAAAGCTCTCGCCATTGCTGTGGTGGGGGCGTGGGAACGGCTTCTTTTGAAGTCTGATGCCGAGGCTCAGACAAATGGTGTGGGATGTGGCTGGCAATGGTGTGGGTGTGCGATGTGCACTCGAACTGTACCCGGTCCGCAGCAGTTTGGGTAGACTTTTGAAAGCCTTACTATAATCTCGAACAAACAAGCATTGCTAAAGCAAAGCTCTAGGTCGGGACCTAATAATAACATTGACTCGATGAGTTAATCAGTGTGGTTACATTGAAACGTTCTCGCTACCCCTGAATGTTTATTAATGAGAAGAGTTGGTATTGGTACACTCATTGCGAGCTGGTACTCTCGTGTTCAATTTGAAGATACAGTACCCAGTACTTGACAGTACCTGCCAATTCATAGCACTGCTTTTGACCAGGCACACGTCAGCACTAGCGTCCCCTGCTCGTTTCACTGCACACCCAGTGAAAGCCAGCCAGCCCAGCGGCGATACAGTGGGCGTGTCTGCAGGGCCACGCCCGACCCATGAACCCAACGGCATTGCAAGTTCTCAGATATTTATTTATTTATTTGATGCGTTTTTATATAGAGTGGACTTTACCCGAAGGTGTCGGAGCACTTCACAATAGGAACAGTAATGATACATGAGGAGAAAATTACAAGTGAACAAATTACAAAAGCAAACGTTACGTTACATGAGGTAAAAGTGACAATTGTGAGCAAACAAAATACAAGAGGTAGCAAACGGTGCATTACAGGAGGAAAAAGTGACGTGTGCAAATTACAAAGGCGTAACTCAGGAGGCAGATGACTGCAGTGATGAAAGATGCTGGCGAAAGTCGAGCCAGGGCAAACTCCTGTGACCTGCCCTAAGCAAGCACATGCACACACCCGTTCATCAAGAGAGCAAAACAAAGGTGCAATTAAGTGGAAAACAAACCTGAAATATAGGACCAAACACTGGAAGTGTAACAAGATTTGTCACAGCGTGCAGGTTACATGCACAGTTCTCTCAGTGTGTACATTGTCACCTTTATAATGGATTGTGAGGTAGCTTTCAGTGAGGCAGCAACACAGATCCGATTGCCCGAGCACGCGTTTTGTACTTGGCTTGAATTCATATAGCGCTTGGTTGTTTACCAAACTCATTGTGAGACATAAATCGCACGGCCGACGACAACCCCGCTTGTCAGTGCAGAGCTGGTACCAGAGAAGCACAAGAGCGCCATCACTCGTCGCAAGCCTGGCAGGCTGCCTCTGAAACTTGGGAGGGTGAAAGTGAGGAAGTGGAGGCAGGGGTGTGTAGCCACCCAATGGGGTAAAGTGGTTGCGCCCAGTTTGTACTGGAAAAAGATGCGGTTTCTCTAGTTTGTTTCTTGTACGTGATAAATATAAATAACAGGGGGAGGGGCACTGGCGGGTCACAAATGCATCACGATGATAGTGCGTTAAAACAAGTAGGGAGATAACATTCTGAAATGTAAATTCTGTTTATTCGGCGGGAAAGTTGCGCGGTCACCCCCGTGTGGTGTTAGGTTGATTTCTGCTGAATCCTGCAGGAGTGAGACGAAAGTGGCCTGCGGCAGTATTTTTATCCGGGAGAGGAGGAAGGCAAAGTGCACCGCCTCGTGAAATGGACCCAAAAAACCCCCAAGCTCTCGGCATTGCTGGGGCGGGGGAGCGCATTCCTTTGAAGTCTGATGCCGAGGCTCAGACAAATGGTGTGGGATGTGGCTGGCAATGGTGTGGGTGTGCGATGTGCACGCGCCTGGCTCACATGAACTGTACCCGATCCGCAGCAGTTTGGGTAGACTTTTGAAAGCCTTACTATAATCTCTACCAAACAAGGATTGCTAAAGCAATGCTGTAGGTCGAGACCTAAAAAAGGACTGTAAGTATCCATTAAGAAGTATCCCCTAATCACAATTTTTGGGTCAGGATCCGCCACCACACCAGGAGTGGGAAGAAGGGTAAAGGGTTTCAAGCTTGCCAAGACGAAGAAAAGAAGGTTCTGGTCCTGTGACCCTATTTCTTTGAGTTTTTGTTTTTTGTTTCTTAGGGCCTGACCTGACCCCCTACTTAGATTGACTGCCCCTCTCTCCCAAAACTGGCATCCCTTTAGTTTTAGATAACGCTGTCGTGGACACACACATCTGGTAATTAGGGCAGCGTCTCACTGTAGTACCAAAGCAAAAATGTGGCTTTCATTTGGCGTGAAAGAGAAACGAAAAATGTGAAGGGGGTTGTAAGTGGGGAAATAGAAACCAAACCGCAATACAAGCTGTCTTGCCAAAGTGAGCCCTACATACCGTGGTTTTGAAGGACTTCCCTGTCCCTTTTCTCTGCATGCTCCCTCGTTCTCCCACCTGGCCCCCAGAGACCATAGCCCCAGGCCTGTGTATGATTTACTCACTGTCCTTGTTGCAACTCTCGTGAGTTGCGGCAGCTTTTTTGCACCTCCTGGGGGGAATCCACCACTCCTCAGACCACTCCTCGACCACCTCGTCACCGTTCCGGTTGTTATCGGCTTCCTTGCTTTTCCTCCTCAGCGTCTCCTCTGTTCCTTCATCACCGGCATTCTGCAACTCTCCTGAGTTCCGCCTTCAGGTCTCCTCCTCATGACGTCCTTCTTCTTCCGGCATCACCTTTTCTTCAGCCTGAAGAGCGTCTGATTGGTCCCCTCGCTCGGTAACTCCTCTCTCTTCCTGTGGGGAAGAGGTTACGAGCCATGGGTTCAACACTGCAGCTCCCATGCGTTTCCTGGTTCAGTAGGACAATGACTCAATCAGAGGTATGTGGGGTCACGACATTGGGCTCCTCCTGACACAGCAATAGGAAGCTGCTTCTGGCAAATGAAAAACCAGTGCTAACGGGGCATGTGTCACAACATATTGTTCGAGTTCTACCAAAATTAAGAAACTAGTGAACGAACAGTGGAATATCCTGAACTCAGGAGGCCCTATGTTATGTTAAAAGCATTTATTAAGCGCACGTACACCAACGGTTTCTTGGCGCTCAAGTGAGAATAAAGGCCATGGCAAGAGGGAAGCTCAATCAGGGTATGATTGAGTAAACAGCCAGGTCTTAAGCTGCCTCCTAAATTAGGTAAGAGAGGACGAAGACCTTAGCGCCACAGGAAGGGAATTCCAGAGTTGTGGTGCAAGAACAGAGAACCGAAGTCCGCCGTACTTCTTCTGTTTGGCTAAGGGAATTTGCAGCAGATTAAGATGAGAAGATCTGAGGTTGCGAGAGGGAGTGTAACAATGGAGACCCTCCGAGATGAAAACCGGACCAATACCATGTAGTGCTTTAAAAATAGTGTAGCCCATATTAAAAATGCACCTCTTGCTCACTGGGAGCCAATGTAAGCTTTTCATTAGTGGGCTGACGTGGTGCCATTTAGGCTGATGAAAAATCAGCCTGGCTGCCTGATTTTGAACTAGCTGAAGACGCCGAAGCTGGTAAGCTGGAATGCCCACGTATAATGAGTTGGCATAATCCAGACGGGAGATCACTAAAGCCAGAATGACAGCAATCATGGCTTCCCTTCTCAGAAATCGGCAGATCTTCTTTATTTTCCGCGACTGAAAGAAGCCAACAGAGACTACCGAGCTGATTTGGGCTTTCATAGACAGATCATTACAAATAGTAATCCCCAGACTCTTTGAGGAGACAGCTGGTGTAGGGGGATTACCAAGTTTAGGGGGCCAAAAATTGGAGTGGCAAGGGTTGGCCAACCCACCGGTGAGGATAAGCTCAGTTTTCTACGGATTCAACTTCAGCTGGTTGTTGTTCATCCAGTCACTTATAAAAACCATCGTGTCTTGGATGTTGGACTCAGATGATGGGGATGAATCAACATTAAACACCAGTTGAAGGTCGTCAGCATAGTTAAAAATACTGACATTCCTTTCCCTCAAAGAGTGAATTAGGGGGAGAAGATAAAGATTGAAAAGAAGAGGAGAAAGAGAGGAACCCTGGGGAACCCCACAGGTAATGTCTGTTTTGTTAGAAGAGAAATTTGTAAGGCGCACCGCTTGTATCCGATTGCTCAAGAAGGAGGAAAGCCACTTAAGGGCCATCCCCTGAAAACCAGCGTTCCTGACACGGTCGATCAAAATACCATGGTCGACCGTGTCAAAAGCCGCCGATAGATCCAGCAGAATCAGGGCCTGGGTAGTGCCCCGATCCGCCCGTCCCCTGAGTGCGTCCATAACAGCAAAGATGACAGACTCGGTTGAGTGTGCAGGTCTAAAACCGGCCTGGCGAGTGTCGAGGACCTGGGAGTTTTCCACAACGGAGCTAAAACAATTAGTTACATGGGCCTCCAAAACTTTACCCATATAAGACAGCAATGAAATAGGCTGATAATTGTAGAGAACCGCCGGGTCGGCACCCGACTTCTTCAAGATTGGGATAATCTCCGCTGTTTTATAGAAGTCCGGGACAATGCCAAGTTCAAGAGAATTATTTAACAGTAGCCGGGGAGGGTCGGGACAAGTAGTGAATGCTTCTTGAAGAATATGCGGGGAACAGCAATCCAGGGGAGAACCTGAACAAACCTTTTTCAGTAGGTTCAAGAAGGTTTCTTCCGAAATCGGAGGGAGTCTATCAAGAAGATGACAGAGATAGTTTTTAAGGACAGGTGGGCCGCATGCCACTGAAGAGATGCTAGCCTTGATGATGGCGATCTTCTCTAAGAAGTACGAATTCAACATTGAGAAACCAATGTTTTGCTTTTGGAAATGTAAAAGCCTCCCAGATATCCTAGTACAGACCACCCGAGGATACAGATGATGGGGAACAGAACAAATGCCCTGTGAACAGGTCATCCCCGTGGGGCATGCCCCATGTGGAGGATTCAGTGTGCGCAAATTTACAAGGAGATGTAATACACTGGCCCTGGGGCTCCAGACTCCGTGGCATCTATATGGTCTAACTGCAATTCAAAGTGTGTCATCTACATCCTTAAGTGCCCTATTTCACTTATGTACATAGAAATGACAAACCGTAAAGTAAGAATAAGCGTACATCAAAGCCTTCTAACGTGCAAGCGAGACAGCGCAAGACTACCCAGACACTTCCTAGAAAATAAACACGGAAAATGACATCTAGTGGTACGTGATTGAGAAACTTAAACCACTCCATGAGGATATGTTTAATGTACTGTTGACATACGAACAATGGTGGGTTTATAGACTACAAACAAACATGCAGGGTCTTAGCTGTGATATTCCTTGGGGCCAGTTGAATAGTAAGACATAATGAATTGGGTAACACAAACACTAAGTATCCCTCATCACATCCCTCATCACAGTGTGCCTATCGCCCGTTGTCACAAATGAGTCTTCACGTGACTGTGATTATCATGATGTGTAAACAAAGGAACACAAGATACCTGTGAAGGAATATGTAAGCCTTTTTCCTTTCCCTTTTTAGTTGGGGCTATACCAGGCACATACCCCATAGCTATGTCAATTGTCATGGGAATCATCCCAATATGGCTGAAAATATATCCTGTGCACACCGGTAAAAGGATATATCTTTACATTTATCTTGCTCTCCTTTGTTGAGAATACTGAGAGATGTACTCTTCCAAACTGACTGCCAGGCAACCTTGAAACTAGGCTGGCATACTCAATGTATAGATTCCTCATTGGTGATAACACTGACTTGCATAATAAACAGACTAGGGAACTACCTTTTCCATAACTACCAGCTCCTCACCAGCGGCTGTTTCTCTATTGGGATTTATTACAGACTTTACTGTTTTCCATTTATTTTTAGCTGCATTGTGCGGCATGGGCCGGGCAAAGTTTGCCTTACAGGAGTAGGAGCAGGTGGGACTGGGAGCTTGCTTAAGAGTGATTGACGGGTCAGGTGCTGGGCGGGCCTCCTTGGGTTGAAGAGCACATGTCTGGTTGGACGGGTGCCTTGCTCTGCCTAGCCCCTAGCCCGACATGCGCACTTGAACCCTCGCCTTCCTGGATGTAGGGAGTCTGGGGGAATGCTGCTGCAGCCTCCAAGTCTTGTTTTGGAGCGTTGGCAGCGCCTAACCGAGCCAATGGTCGTGCTGCTCTCATTCTGTTTCCTAATGTAAACAGCATGAGATTTCGGTGCCTCTTTAATCCATTATCATCACTTACAGCCCCTTTATCTCACGTTTCCCGGTTCCTACTGTCTCTCTTTTGAAGTTTTTTCCGTATTTAGCTTCCCCCTTCGTACTCCCTCTTTTTTTTTTTTTTTTTAACGTTTTCCTCCCTTTTGCTCACCTTAAATGTTAGATGAGGAAAAATAAGTGCCGGTCCACAAAATGAGGGCGTGCCCTATCAGCAACCACCGGCTCAAATTAAGCACTGACAAAGCAGTATACTTTAAAAATGAAGTGGCCATCATATTTTACATGATGTGTGCTGCACGATTTACAGAACCAAATATTTTACAAGGCTCGACTCATGCACAGGATTTTAGAGCCAAGCCAGGTCATTGGCTCGGTTCTCCCTGATGTTTTTTTGGGGCTCGCCCACCTTGTGCAACAGTAAAGCGGTGTGGTAGAGTTCACAGGGCGGGAGTAAAGCACCACTGAAGATGCGATGGGGTGGATACTTCCTCGGAGCCGGAGGCAGCTGCAAGGATACAGCGCAAGCAAGTCCTCTGCCCAGAGACTGGCAGAGGAGACGCAGAAGAGGAATTCAAATTACAGCATACTATGAGAGTTTGTCTAGAACTAAAATACAAAAATAAGACAGTTGGAAAGCAAAAATGCAAATAGCACAATCGAAAGAAATATCTGTACTGGAGAAACTACTCACATATGATGCAGACAGCTTTAGACCTAGGGGAATGCACCACTGCAAGTTCGTAAGTGTGGGATCCAAAGTGCTCTTATTAAACGCCATGAAACAACCCTGGGCACAACTAGGCATAAATTCCTTACCCATGTGCACTTCATCCGCACACAACATTACCTGGCTTCAGCACACACGTCACCGAGCAGTCAGATGAGGAGTAGGAGCAAGTCCTCGCTTTGGCGTCCCCCCTCATGCGCTTCGAAGTCTGGGTTGGCACACCAGCTCCTCTCCACGGTTGGCAGGAGCAGTGGCTCGGTCTCCATTGTGGATGAGAACCGTCTGAGCCAAGTAGTTCTGCACCTCTAACCCCCTGGAGTCCCACACCATAGACATACAGAGTGAGTGGTACACATGCTGAGGCCCAGGAAGGAGAGGCCGCTGCTGACAGACAGAGCATTTTTAAAAGTTACAGCGCGACCCCCATAAATCGGGCGCGCATTTAAATGCGAGACACATACAAACGGCCGCATTGCCCTGCTGCGCTTTAGAGGTGAAATTGGGCATGCGCGCTCAATGGAAGCGATTTTCCAATCACGAGCCAGTGTATGCCATAAACCGAACTCTCTCAAGTCACGTCAAACAAAGATGCTTTGGCCTGTCCACATTGGCCATCTTAAAAGTGGACAAGGCGGTAACGTAAAAGCATGATTTTGAATCACGCACCAGCGTTTAACACAAATGATGACACGAGCTAATTGAAAACAAAGGCGTTGGTTAAAGTCCCCTTCCGAAACTATCGATTCCAAATGGCCCTCACATAGCGAGCATTGCATGCGC